>NC_047582.1:15382500-15992500 GCF_011004845.1 Esox lucius
CAGAGAGAGTATTGATGAAGCTGGACAAACAAGGCAGCACAACAGCAGTTGCCCTGATCAACTCCAAGGGCAGTAGGGCCTGCTGAGAGAACTCTATATTAACGACACAGGTACACAAGTTAGATCAACAGCTGGAGTCAGGAGATCAATAAGATATTCACACAACAGTCCTGGAGTCAGCTGAAATGGAGCCCAGGTTTAATTGTATATTCAGAGCAACCAACTCTTGTTTGGCTATAATGAGCTTCCTCATTAGGCTTTTAAAAGGACGGAACATGTAAGATGGCTAGACGTGTGTGTGTGTGTGTGTCCGCGCACACTGATTTTCTACGAATGAGGGTGCAGAGCTGGGCCCCTGATGGATGTTCTGTGGCGTAGGAGTCGGCAGCGCTGGAACCTCGGTGCTGTGTGGTGATTAGGACCGGGCGTGGGGCTGAAACATTGATCCAGCCGTCCGCTCTGTCTCTGATAACAGTCAGCTCTCCTTCTCAGCTCGCCATCTCCGTCTGGACCACGCCCTCAATCGGTCGGCTACTCCTCTAGGCCTCCAGCGAGCCAGTGAACCAAGGGGGGAAAGACAGAGGGTTACAAAGGGACGGGTGGATCGATTGGAGGGCCGAGGAAACGAGAGAGACTAAACGATGCAGGACACGGCAGGGGAGTTTTCTGACTCCTGCCCTTAACACACACACAGACCACACATACGGGAAAACAGGGGTCTACTGGAAGGGCTGTCAACCCATCCCCAGTTCCATCAAGAGCAGGAACATGAATCTAGATGATTCTGTAGGACGAGAGTTGAATTGTACCTAACCACGAAACAAATGACGCAAAATGGCTAAGAGCTGAGGGACGCAGATAGAGTCAGATAGAAAGAACAGTCTGGTCTGTTCCATGAAAGAGCCTGTATTATAACAGTGGGCTAACTCTTCATCCTGGGTATTGATTGATCTTCTGTCCCATCTAAAGCTTCCCCGTCCAATGAGGCAAGGCCTCATCTGATCTAAGAACGCACGGTGGGAAATAGATTTTGAGTTGTTCCACTACATTAACTGCTTCAGAAAACTCCACTACATTACCCTCTATTCGTCAGAGATCTTTACGTTAGCACTGAATGTTGGGTCGAACAGAACGTCACACTAAACATGGTTGAATCTGCTCATCCGTGAAAATGTCATCTCCTCCAAAGACTTCTTGTATCTAGGACATACACTCACAAACTTCACTTTGTCTTACAAGGTAAATATTCATCTAAAATTATCTCCAGTCCAGTGTTATCACTGAGATGTGAAAAGACTGGGATAAAAGAGAGCTTGAAGCTTAATTAATTTTGGAGGTACATGTCTGTTTGAAAAATCTCCTTGAGATAGCAGCACTGTATGTGCTTGAATGCTGAACCGGATGAAAAAGGGGGGATATATATGAGAAGAAAAGTGAAAGCAATTATGAAATGTTATGGTTCAATACAGTCAAGTGTCACCACTGGACGTTAAGCAGCAGACAGTATCGTGCTATTAAACAAGATGTTTTCGAAAGTCTGTCTGTACACACCTGTAATATCTTCAACTCTGGGACTGGTCTGTCTGTCTGCCTGTCTGTCTGTATACACCTGTAATATCTTCAACCCTGGGACTGGTCTGTCTGTCTGCCTGTCTGTCTGTATACACCTGTAATATCTTCAACCCTGGGACTGGTCTGCCTGCCTGTCTGTCTGTCTGTATACACCTGTAATATCTTCAACCCTGGGACTGGTCTGTCTGTCTGCCTGTCTGTCTGTATACACCTGTAATATCTTCAACCCTGGGACTGGTCTGTCTGTCTGCCTGTCTGTCTGTATACACCTGTAATATCTTCAACCCTGGGACTGGTCTGTCTGTCTGCCTGTCTGTCTGTATACACCTGTAATATCTTCAACCCTGGGACTGGTCTGTCTGTCTACCTGTCTGTATACACATGTAATATCTTCATCCCTGTGACAGGTCTGTCCATCTGTCAACATACTGCTGTAATATCTTCCAAAATGTTTAATCTGTTTCCTCTGGCAAAGACAGCAGTTTAATCCCAAAGCAGAAACTGATTCTAAGTGAGGCCACTTCCCTTGAAAAGAAGACTGCGTTTAAAGAAGCTAATTTCAGTATTATGTAATAATACATGGTACATAAAACATAACATTGTCTGAATAATAACATAGCCCTCCACAGGGCACTGTCTCCGTTCTCTCCACCTATTACACATCCTTATAGCGATCATTCTACATGCAGATAGGCCATCCAATCTAGTAAGAGGAAATGAAATACCTATTTCAGGGCCACTGAGAAGGTGTTTCCCATCCTTCTCTGGGGACATACAGTATCTGTAACAAGTTATTTCTGTCTCAAGCGCTAGGGCACATTGCAGGGCTCAATGAAGCTCTTTGAGAGTGTGGTTGTTAAAAACAGATCCATTCTGAAGACGCCACTTGGCACTACTTGTTCCAAAATCCTGGATCACACACAGAGACAAGCTCTCACATCAAACGCCAAGCCTCTCCAAGCCTCTTCCCTCTCTGCAGAGAACAGAGTGACTCACTGTGTTGTGCGGCCAGAAAGAAATATAGAGAAACAGAAAGTGATGAAAGAAGGAGAAAAGCTTTCAAATGAGCATCAGATGGGACTGATTGGTTTTGACCATCCTGGCATGTCAGATGGTGCAGTTCTCTGCCAAACTCATAGGCAAGTGGTACAAGTGTGGCATTGTGGCTTTACGCCCCAGGGCAAGGTAAGTGTTTGCCCGGTGACAAAAGAATGGCACAACTATTTCTATCACCAATTTGATTCCTTTCTCCAGCAAAGAGGGCCAGGGTCCGTGAAAGATCAAAGATCAATATTTGCAATAAATTACCCGAATTAATGTGATAAAACAAAAGAAAGACTACCCCTTTATAACAGTAATTTGTTCAACAATTGTTCAGTAGGCCATTCCTTTGGCCTGACACTTCTAGGTCGGTGATTGTAGCCATCCATTAAAGGAGCATTAAAGGAGTAATGTGTAGAATATGCTGAACACAGGGAAGCGAGGTGAACGACAGTTTACGCTCAAAACCGACATCGCCCCGGTCCCGTGCTGGCTGCAGCTCCTCACAGTGTGTTGCCTGGGATGCACCATCGCTGAGACACTCCTGATTCCAACAGGGGGTCTGTATGACAAGACAGCCACCACTGCCCACTCCGGGCCAAGTTGGCAATGGTGAAGGCTCTGAGTGTGTATCAGGAAAAATGCAATGACCAGTGTGTTCCTCTGGCTATCCCCTTTCCAAGTGACATATACCGTGTCACAAATGGTTCGAAACGTACCGACGTCTTAGTGGGTCTACGCTCCTGTACAGACATAATGGTCACCCTCTGCCAGCCCAGGTGTTCTGTAGCCTGGCGACAGATCCAGTGCCCTGCTGATTCCTTGGGACGCTGTGGCGTTGCTCTCGGTCCAGGCCGGTCAACAGGCCTTAACGGAAACAAGGCAAACTTATACAGAATAAAACCCTATTAGTGCGCCAGTATGCAACCCAGTGATGGAACTGGCAACGAGGCCCATCTGGTGTGAGCTGTTCTGATCTGTTACATGTCAGGAGTCATGTTGCCAGGCTCTCAAGACATCACAGCGGAGCCGCCGCGGACACAGTACAGCTGAAGTTAAACAACAGTCACGACAACAGTCACGTCCCCTACTGACACCATTGGCTACAGGGACTGTAATCCCACACTATCAGATTTATTAGTTCACTTTTCTCCTCAACCACCATATGGATCAGACTGAGGCTACAGCCAGCAGATGACAGCAAGAGCGGAGCACGACCCTGATATAATCTGTGAAGGAGAGATGAAGAGAGATTATTTTCCTAATGGTGGTACTGACCTCGGGACAGCCTCCTAAATAAACATTTTTATATTCCAACTTCCCCCTGAACAAAGGAGGAGGGGTGAATCCGGTAGAAGATTGACTATGGTGCTGGAAACTAAAAGCTGTTGTATAAAGGATGATCCTCCCTTGTGGTTAAGCTCCTAATGCCTCTATATGTTATTAATGAAACCCCAGAGATGGCAAGGACAGGGAGTCACTGATCCACTGTTTGATTTCTGATGAGAGCTCCGCATTCACTGGTAATGGAGCCCAAAGGTGTAGCGTTTGCAGTTTTAAATGGCTTTTGCCCAGGATGTGTAAGAATGTCATGCTGTTCAGAGAGTATCTCTTCCTCCACTGTCTGAATCGTCAAACCAATGATCCTCCGCTTTGCAACACATGGCGGCCCTTCCTGGAACATCTGAACCACGGTGCCATTCAAAAGCTGATGGGTCAGGCAACAATGGGCACCTCAGGTTAACGAGAATGAGAGGGGTCCTACTGACTAGATGTTAAGAGAGCAGAGTGTTGTCTACTGACTAGATGTTAAGATACAGTGTTGTCTACTGACTAGATGTTAAGATACAGTGTTGTCTACTGACTAGATGTCAAAATACAGTGTTGTCTACTGACTAGATGTTAATTACATTTAATAATATGATGAATTCATGTTGATTAACTTTCCTGCTTTTCATGAATGCTATTGCTTTGGAATCAGTCCAACAAGTCTGCAGTCAGTGTATAGCTTCTTTTGAATTGACATATAGACTTTGCCTTCAGAAAATTGAATTATGGCTGAACATGGGCATGCCAAATGGTATCAATAAGCGAGATTCAATTGGTTATAAAACAGATAGAATTATTCTAAGCAAATTTGAAACAGACAAGAAATCTTTTAATAGACTACGTCTAATAGAGTTATAGCCCCCTGTTCCCTACTGACATATGATATTAAAACAAATCAGCATATGGAGGGTTTTACACACATACACATGTTTATAGAGCAGAAGGGAGAATACCCACTCATCAATATACTGCTTCCAAATATAGGATCATGTTTAAGAAAGGTTTTGGAGCAGCACAGATCCCAACACTCAGGGGTTATAGGTAGAGGTTATGCTCGGTGTCAGACTGCCAGCACACCTAATAAAGGTTGATGACAGCGCAGCTTTTAATGCGTCCCCTGACCCCAGAACCTATTGATTAGCATTCATGAATGCATGTGTGTGTAAGACAGAGAGAGGGAGAGAGAAAGAGAGAAAGAATATGGAAGACCAGAGACCAGGACAAAGAGAGACAGGGACAGAGAGAGACAGGGAAGGAGAGAGACAAGGTCAGAGAAACAAAGACAGAGAGAGACCAGGGAGGAGAGAGACAAGAAAAGAGAGATACAGGGATGGAGAGAGACCAGGGAGGAGAGAGACCGGGGAGGAGAGAGACCGGGGAGGAGAGAGACCAGGGAGGAAAGAGACTGGGAAGGAGAAAGACCAGGGAGGAGAGAGACCAGGGAGGAGAGAGACCAGGGAGGAGAGAGACTGGGAAGGAGAAAGACCAGGGAGGAGAGAGACCAGGGAGGAGAGAGACCAGGGAGGAGAGAGACTGGGAAGGAGAAAGACCAGGGAGGAGAGAGACTGGGAAGGAGAAAGACCAGGGAGGAGAGAGACCAGGGAGGAGAGAGACTGGGAAGGAGAAAGACCGGAGAGGAGAGAGGGACAGAGAGGTGAAAGGGTCTATGAATAGAGAAAGAATCTTAGGTGCCCACAGACACTCAGTAGCATCATCTTGGCTGAGTTCTCAACAGACTAGCCTCAGTAGCATGGTGCTGCTAATGACTGTTAAACTAATGTACAGATAATTAACCCACCATTTCAGCATTAGTCTCTATTCCAATGGGAGCAAATGAAGTATAGTTGGGCAAACGAGCAAAGACGTGGGCAGAGCCAAGCTGAGTGTTCTGTAAGTACCACACTCACACTAGTCAATGTCCACTGCCAGAACATAACCTGTGACTCATTCTACAGAGATGAAGCAGCACATTTCAGACACTAGCAGTTGGAGTAACAGACAAAATGAAGAGCCTTGAGAATTGCTTTTCTCTTGGCTCATACAGCACATCATACATACTTCCTGCTACTTCTCTCTCTACATGCAGGCTCAAGCCGGGTCTCCTTAATTTCTCTATTCTTTCTCACACACTTTCTTCAAAGCATCCCTCATATTTGTTTAGGCCTAACATCTCTCTCTCTCCCCTCCACTTTTTTCTTTCTCTCCCTTTCCCTCTTCTGTGTGAGACAAAACAACATCTGACAATTAGGACATTGATTTGATATATTTATTTGAAGATGTCAGGAGACTGGGAATGCTGAAACAACACCAGATGGGTACTTGACTCACTGTACTGTAAAATCAGCCTATTATCTTTGCATTCAATTAGTGCATTACTTAATCAGAAATTCAGAGAGATTTCAGATGGCATTTTCATTTCTCATGTCATTTTGCATGATTGTCATCTCGCCATCTCACCAGTTGTATACTGTGGTTCATAATTCCCCCTCCTGTCCATCACCATGGTGATTAGCACCTGAGAAGCAAGAGGAGATGACAGTGTGTCTGGCTGATGTTACTAATTAAAGATATTAAACTGATCCATGAGACAGGTATTCCCAAAAACTTCCATTAGACAACTCTGAGAATATCGCATTAGGCATCATCAGCACTGCAGTGCCACAACGCTGGAGAAAAGGTTTGTGTAAACCTGACTATAAACACAGGCTAGGCCATTGGTCAGTTACGACCAGGAAGTAGCCAAACCTGCAGGGGCCAAAGGCAGTAGCTAGGTAGTGTCTCAGTATCATGGCATGTGAGAGATGATAGAAGATGTGGTTTACTTTGTGTCCTTATCTGCCCAGCTGCCCAAAATGTACTTATAAAACGATCTAACGGGAGAAAATATATTGGGCGGCAGGCTTTTGGGATTCTTCTAAATAGACACATTTGTAAATGGCAACATATGAATGGGATGAATTGTGTTTCTTTGGGTGGCTAGTGTATGTAGACATCTCCATAACGTTGTTGTGTTGTTGTTTTGCTTTGGTCTTTTGGGAGTAACATGCTATTATGAATGCAAAATCGCATTATGCCGGAGAAAAGTGGAGACTGTGCGTTGAGCTGTGAGCAGGTTTTGTTCAGCCCGTACACCCTCTACCAGTCCCTTTTATCACCTAGTGTATATGTATTTAATTGGATACTAAATGTAAAGTGCTTTGGCAAATGCTGGCTCTCCAGCTGTTTTCTGACGACTCCGTGACATCAGTTGTCCTGACCTGCATGTGAGCTGGCCATTGAGCTACAGGACAACAGTGCCGGCCCAACACACACTCTCCTCTGGGTTTCCTCTCCCCAAGGTGCACTCGTCAGCAGCGTATTTATCATGTGACTAATAAATACATTATTTGAAAAATCCATGCCACGGCGGTCACAAAGCAATGCAGAACCATCCCAAAAACCTACCACACAGAACATTTCCTATGAGTAGCCCAGTTTTGTAACATTATCCCAGACAGGTCAACACTGCATCTCATTAGTGTTCAGTGTGATTGACAGCACATGTCTAAACTGCATTGTAAGTTGGCTGTCAAGTCTCCAATCAGTGTTTTCAGCAAACAGGACTGCAGTCCAAAACAGACCAGCTGAGTCTAACTAAACGACACATCCACCAAAAAATATGTTTCAAAAAATATAATTTTCCCTCTAGTTTTCCCTCAATGGACGCACACCATCCTGCATAGTACGTCTCAAACATGCCGGTGTAAATTCAAACGCTATGGAATTGATTATGCACACTAAGATAAGGCTATCAAGAACTTCGTTCTCCCTCTCGTAATGTAAATAAGCCCAAGGAATTAATGAATAAAGAAATATATAATTAAATAAAGACTTAAATATGTAAATAAACGTAGAATTGCCCATAATTACACTGATGTATTTATTCATTTCAGAATACGACACACTAAGTATCAAATGTCCCATGGGTCGACAACACACATACACACAATCAGCGGTCATGGCGCCGGTCCGCCTCTTCCCCATCCAACCCCCGTGGAGTCACTGGCCCGGTGCAAAAGACAGAACAATTTGTTCAATTAAGCCAGCGACTTACTTACACACGGAGAGCAGAGCAGAGCCGACACACACACAGTGTTTGATGGGAGGCAGAACTTGAGGGATCCATGATAAACCGCATTCCAGTTTACACATAAAAGGGAGCGAAGCGAGGGAGAGCAAGGACAGTGAATCTCAGCAGGGGTAAGAGAGGAAGGACTGTAAATTTGTTAATGAGAGGTGGGCAAACAGAGGGAGGAGCCCGTTAGCTGTGGGCCAGCACAGTAGGAACAGGAAGCCAGTTAAAACTGGCTCCATATGAAGCCAAAGATGAAGCCGGTTATAAGAGGCTCTTTATAAACTTAAAGATGAAGACTGTTAGAAGTGGCTCTGTATAAAGTCAAAGATTAAACCAGTTATAAGAGACTTTTTATAAAGAAAAAGATGAAGCCAGTTATAAGAGGCTCTTTATAAAGTAAAAGATGAAGCCAGTTATAAGAGGCTCTTTATAAAGTAAAAGATTAAGTCAGTTATAAGAGGCTCTTAATAAAATAAAAAGATTAAGGCAGTTATAAGAGGCTCTATGAAGTCAAAGATGATGCCAGTTATAAGAGGCTTTTATGAAGTCAAAGATGAAGCCAGTTAGAGACACTATGAAGTCAATGACAGAGGGACCAGCAGGGCGATGCAGGCCAGCATCATACTGGGAAATGTGCCGGTTTTACATAAACAGCTTGTGACGCCAAACTCCGGTGGGCTTTAGGGTTAATGCCAGCCTCCAACCCCACTAACCCAGTTTCCCCTCTCCACCAGCGTTCCTACTCTCTCTGGATCTACGTGATATTAGAGGAATGCTACATGCTCTCCACTCATCTACAGACTGGCACCCTGACGACAGAAAGGTTAAAACTGCTTAGGAAAGATTGATGTTTGTGTGTAGTTGATGACTTACCAGCATGCCATTTGAATATTTTTTTCTTAAAGACGGGTCTTAATGCTAAAGAGAGCTTAGCGCCTCAATGAGATGAACATAATCTCTCTGTTCAATGAGTAAGACCATTAGTGTGAGCAGCATTAAGAGCATGACACCGCTGTGACCATAAAATAAGCCCAAGGAATGTTTTGCAAATGTCATGTATTATACACAGGAAAAATAACCCGTCAACAGCCAATCCCATTTCTAGTGTGCGTGTTTGTGTGTGTGTGTGCGAGCATACGTATGCGCGCCGTGGTACTTCCTTGCATGAGTGCTTACTCACGGATGCATGGACTAGAGTGATTAATTACACTAATAGAGCTCAATTAGATGGCCATTTATCTGTTAATCCCTGTCTGTCAACAAGCAGGATAGGTGACCAGGGCAGGCGGCTGACCATAGAGAGGAGGCTGAGTGGACCCAGTGGAGTGTGAATGCCACAGTCAGTCAGACAGACAGGACGTTGAGAAAGCCATTGACACAATCCATGTCCAAATAGAAAGGTTACCTTGACTGCTGGTAGGACGTTATTAGGATCCCCATTGGCTCGTCTACTGTGATAATTAGTGGTACGGCGCTAAGCATCGGAGCTTTTCGTGAAAGTTAACAAGTTCAGTATGAACCTTGACCTTTTTGCCATATACAGCCCAGGAGGGTATTCCAGAAACATTTCTCAACAAATGCAGGCTTCACTGAACATATCCAGCTTCTCTGAACCAGACGAGTGAGTCGCTGAGTTTTTGGGTTCGGAATATCTGGTTCTCGAGTCATTCATTAGGTTAACTGAAGCGCAAGGGCCATGACAATGACAGAAAAAGAGATGGACATGGATTTGAAAGATAGAGCACAATATTTTTGTTGTTTGGAAAAAGAAATTATTTTTACCGTCTACCACAATGCAAATATTTTCTCCAAGATAATTTGCATGATGATCTTATATTTATTTTTAATTTTTTATCAGCTTCCCTTTCTGGAGCCCAAAACTCAAAGTTTGCTCAAATTCTGGTTTGAAAGAGTTTGTTAAGTAACTTTGGAATACCCGTAAAGGATCTGATGATAGCATGCTAGACTTTGGACCTGTTCATGAAATAATAATCACAATAATAAATAATGAACAAAGGATCTCAAAGTGCTTCAACTGCAGAAGACAAACAAGCGATTTATTTCGACAGGTCAGCCAAGTGAGGCCACATCCTTTACTGCTGCATCCTCCGAACATGTTCACTAAGGTCTTTTTAATAGTGTCTGTTTACCTCAGTTAGTCTGCTCACCGTCCATTTACTGTAGTCTGTTTACCTCAGTTAGTCTGCTCACCGTCCATTTACTGTAGTCTGTTTACCTCAGTTAGTCTGCTCACCGTCCGTTTACTGTAGTCTGTTTACCTCAGTTAGTCTGCTCACCGTCCGTTTACTGAAGTCTGTTTACCTCAGTTAGTCTGCTCACCGTCCGTTTACTGTAGTCTGTTTACCTCAGTTAGTCTGCTCACCGTCCGTTTACTGTATTCTGTTTACCTCAGTTAGTCTGTTCACCTTCCGTTTACTGTAGTCTGTTTACCTCAGTTAGTCTGCTCACCGTCCGTTTACTGTAGTCTGTTTACCTCAGTTAGTCTGCTCACTGTCTGTTTACTGTATTCTGTTTACCTCAGTTAGTCTGCTCACCGTCCGTTTACTGTAGTCTGTTTACCTCAGTTAGTCTGCTCACCGTCCGTTTACTGTAGTCTGTTTACCTCAGTTAGTCTGCTCACCGTCCGTTGACTGTAGTCTGTTTACCTCAGTTAGTCTGCTCACCGTCCGTTTACTGTAGTCTGTTTACCTCAGTTAGTCTGCTCACTGTCCGTTTAATGTAGTCTGTTTACCTCAGTTAGTCTGCTCACCGTCCGTTTACTGTTGTCTGTTTACCTCAGTTAATCTGCTCACCGTCCGTTTACTGTAGTCTGTTTACCTCTGTTAGTCTGCCCACTGTCCGTTTACTGTAGTCTGTTTACTATAGCCTATTTGTTTTCCAAAAACTAGCAGATCGGTTACCTAGACCACAGGCTTTTTGTTGAGCCACAGTCTATTATCTCACACTGCAACAGCAGGACTTTTGCAGCAATTCCTTCAGTAGAAGAGGAACATGTCTGAGCCTGATGTACGTGGAATGTTCTGTGTTCTCAGGTAAAGTGTCATTTTATCAACCCAGTCCCTAGAAACAACTGTTACAAAGGTTCATAATCAAAACAGAATTTCTGCTTCAAACGAGTCAAAACCAACAGACTGTGGCCTTCAATTTTGGTACCCACCGAATCAATACAATTTATTTTCTTTTTTTTTTATTCAACTTACTGTTGAGAGTTAGTAGAGTGTAGAATTTAGCATTTTGAGTTAGTAGAGTGTATGGTTTTTGCATTTACCTGTGTATCTGAGAGTTAAGTTTAAAGAGCATTTATTAAATACCTTCAGTTACATACATTTTATATAGCCTAATATTATATACATCCATGGTGACAGACAATGCCGTGGGCCAATCCTTACTCTGCCAGCGCAGTTGTCACTGGAGCTGCCAACTCTGACCCGCCACAGCACTGAGAACAGCGGCACATTGGAGCGTATGATTGGTCTAGTTATGTAAACAGTCAGAATGCGAGTTTTAGAGAAAGATTAAGATTTAAGTGGAGCATATCGACTGCAGTTGAAAGGCAAGGTGAAAATGTCCTTTCTCTTCTCAGTCTGTCTCAATGGGCTCGATTCAGCTGTCTCATATTTTGTCTTCCAAAACAATAAGTGGTCTGCAAGGCGGGGCCTTTCAGATGGATGTTTGTGTGACTGGGGGGGGGGGCTCTTCATGGTTCAGAGGCAGATGCATGTCATCTGGTCTGCGAGAGATTTCATTATCCGATATATTTCATCGGATCTGTGGAAGAATTCTGATTCCTGGCAATATATAATATTAACTCACCTAAAGGATTATTAGGAACACCTGTAAAATTTCTCATTAATGCAATTATCTAATCAACCAATCACATGACAGTTGCTTCAATGCATTTAGGGGTGTGGTCCTGGTCAAGACAATCTCCTGAACTCCAAACTGAATGTCAGAATGGGAAAGAAAGGTGATTTAAGCAATTTTGAGCGTGGCATGGTTGTTGGTTGTCTGAGTATTTCACAATCTGCTCAGTTACTGGGATTTTCACGCACAACCATTTCTAGGGTTTACAATGGTGTGAAAAGGGAATGGTGTGAAAAGGGAAAAACATCCAGTATGCGGCAGTCCTGTGGGCGAAAATGCCTTGCTGATGCTAGAGGTCAGAGGAGAATGGGCCTACTGATTCAAGCTGATAGAAGAGCAACTTTGACTGAAATAGCCACTTGTTACAACCGAGGTATGCAGCAAAGCATTTGTGAAGCCACAACACACACAACCTTGAGGCGGATGGGCTACAACAGCAGAAGACCCCACCGGGTACCACTCATCTCCACTACAAATAGGAAAAAGAGGCTACAATTTGCACAAGCTCACCAAAATTGGACAGTTGAAGACTGGAAGAATGTTGCCTGGTCTGATGAGTCTCGATTTCGGTTGAGACATTCAGATGGTAGAGTCAGAATTTGGCGTAAACAGAATGAGAACATGGATCCATCATGCCTTGTTACCACTGTGCAGGCTGGTGGTGGTGGTGTAATGGTGTGGGGGATGTTTTCTTGGCACACTTTAGGCCCCTTAGTGCCAATTGGGCATGGTTTAAATGCCACGGCCTACCTGAGCATTGTTTCTGACCATGTCCATCCCTTTATGACCACCATGTACCCATCCTCTGATGGCTACTTCCAGCAGAATAATGCAACATGTCACAAAGCTCGAATCATTTCAAATTGGTTTCTTGAACATGACAATGAGTTCAGAAGGCGAAAGGGGGTCAAAGACAGTATTAGTATGGTGTTCCTAATAATCCTCTAGGGGAGTGTATATTTGGGTAATTCTGTTATTTCGCACATTTCTCCACTTTTTTCGCAGTGTGTAAATTACAAATGAATACGAGGTGCACTGTCAACAAGCACATTCTTAAATAAATAACATAAGCAACCAAATATTCAATGTGTCAGAATAACAGTTTGGAAGGCCGACATAATATGGCAATAACTTCCAGTTTATGTCTGCACAATTACCATAATAATGTGTCCAAATTACATTAACTAGTACTTAATGTTGTTTTCTGTGTGGGTAGGTTTTGAGAAAATTCAGTAACTAAGAACAATCCAAGTAACTATTACTTTAGTGCATACAGCGTGTCTAGTAACCCACCTCTGCTTGAGCCCCCTCATCCTCCTCCACGGTCCCAGCAGCCCTCCCATCTGCCTCATTAGGGAGCTGCCATTTTGGCTCCAAACAGTGCCGCCACACAGCCACGACTCTATGGCCCGGGCATCAGACATCAGACAGCAGCCATCAGCCAGTCGGTTCACTGGGCACTGATGGGACATTACAGGCCCGGGGGATGAACAGATGAAAGGAGGCCATCACTACTGCCCTCTAACCAAGCACTGTGCTGAGCCCATAGAGACACATTCTATTTCCTTCTGGTTCCTTCACAGGCCTAGCTGACCAGAGCTGGTGGTTACCCAGGAGACAGCAGGCCATGCGTGGGTGGGCCTGTCACCTGCTGCCACACCTGGGGACTCTGTGCCCATCCATTTATTGTCTGGCCCATCTGGGGCAGCCTTGGTCCTCCCGGACAGGCCCACCTGGTAGAGCTGAAAAGAACACAGCTGGAGGGCTTTTTAGAGATGCAGCGGGAGATAAAAACACCATAAAGTCATCTATTGTGAAAGACGCCGCGGGGTGTGATTTACCACCAGCAGGATGTGAGGGGAGTACCGAGCAGGGAGCTCCGTGTCTCATGCACACTCTGGTGTTTTCCGGAGGCTTGACTGCAGGTGTGAACTTTATGCACAAAAAAGAAACATTCTGATTGATCTCTGAGCATCTTTACTAGGGAACACAGCATTAAAGGTTGCCATTGATTTCATGGTCATAGCCTTCTGCAGCCAATGACAATGTCTTTTCACAGGACAGACAGGTGACTTCACACATACATATTTCAAGTCATTTTCCCCCACACAAATACTCCAGACACACACTCCCAAATAAACACAGGCAGCCAAGCGGGATCATATGCGCGCACGCCCCTCCTCCTCGTCTCAATCACTGGGATCCCGGGGTGTCTAATCCAATCAGCATATAAATGATGGAGTTAATAAACAAGGCTGGAGCGTACCAGAGAAGTGTTGGCTCTGATCTCTCCATAAGAGGTGGGGAGGGAGTGGAGGGAGACGTCCCCCGCAATGCCGGATCTTATCTGATGTGACACGGGAAACTAAATCATGCAGGGCCGTGTTGCTCTGAGTCTTCTCATTTAAAGACCATGACCTGGCTGACCATCCAGCTCGTGCTTCATAAGGAGACATAAGGAGAAAACATGAGGAGCTCATGTTACCAGTGTCTGTTAATTGCTACATGGCTAGTGTGTGGTGTTATGGATGTTGTGAACATGTCCCTGGTTTGTCATGTCTCCCTGTGTGACATGACAGGTTCTCAGTTGACGGGTTGAACTCAAGCACCAGCATTCGGTTGCTGTACATATCCGGTGGGGGTCGTCACATACAGTGTGGGCGTGTGTGTTTTTTGTGTGCTTGTTGGTACATCTTAACAGTTGCCTGAGGAGAAAGACCTACACTGAGAGGCTCCTAGCCCCAGGGCTTTGTCACACCTGTCATCATTCACAAGTTGGAGCTGTGAAGACTAGTCTGGCAGGCCTATGGCTACCCTACAGCCTCCCGTCAGCCTGCTGTGGGCTGGAATAGGAACGGGAGAGACTCCTACTCGGTGGAGCCTTATGGGAAGAGCAATGAAGGTTGGAGTTGTCACCAGTTGTAACTGGCACTGCAGCAGACATCTAATGTCTTTCACCAGTGTCTGGTTTAGCACATGGGGAAGACCGTCAAGGGATTCCACAGTAGTGTCTGCTTCAGTGTCCTTGAGGTACTCCTTGTTGGTTTGGAGAACCCTTTAAGTCTTTTTGTAAGAGTGTTAGTGTGAAGGGCCTCTGTACTAAGGCCCTTGGTAATGGGTTGGGTAGCAAGGTGTCAGTCAAATGACCTCACAAGACTGTCAACAACTGAGTTATCTTGATGTCCCTCAAACAACAACAAAACCCTTGCATTTGAACCTCAAGATCAACTCACCCCAGCACAGCACCAGCTTTTCATAGCAGTAAGATATTCTTATAAATAACCCAAAAGTTGCTAGATCGAATCCTCAAGCTGGCAGAAGGAGGGGAAAAAATCTGTCCCTGACCTAGGCAATTAACCCCTTATTCCTCCCAGGGCAATCATCGTGTCAGCACCCTGCACCTCTCCAATTCAGATGGTTGGGTTAAATGCCGAAGCCAAATCGTGTTTGGACTTTGTGTTCAAACTGACAAATATCCCCTTTCCAGTGTTTCCAGTGAAGACCCTGAGGCTCATTTAGGGGGTGGATGCTGCCCTGTGATTAGTCTGAGGAGAAGAGAACAGCATGGAGCGAAATCCACATGGTCTGCCTCTGCCTCTGTCTTCACTAAGAGCCCCATTAACCCATCACGGGGGGGGGCAATTAGGAAGCAAGACAGCAGCGAGACGAAAGAACGGCACATCCACTGATTACAGACATTAAAGAGGAAAACACATCTAACTAGCTAAAAAGGGAAAGGGTTAGGGAAGTAGATGGAGAGAGTAGCCTCAGTTTTAGCTTTTGAAATAACCTTGTTTACAAGGAGGAACACTGGTGAAAAGAACATTGATGTGTTTGACTCGAGTACATCTTGAAATCATTTTTAGGCTAAGAATATTACAGCTAATTGTGCTCTGATTTCCTTAGAGAATTACAATTAAAATAATCTGAATGAGGGGGTTTTTCTTTATTTTTCATGAGATGTTCTCTTAGTTCAGAGTGGGTTTTAAAAGCCATATCCATCGGAAGACCTGAGCACCAGTACATTAACATCATACAGGTTTATTCAGTAATGTCAGTTGTCCAATCAAAAATGCATCAATGAATTGTATAGATAACCCTTAAAGAAAACAATGGTCCAAACATCATGACTCTGTCATAATCAGTTCTAATTACTGAGGATTTTAGAACTGCTAAAATTAAGGAGACTAAATAAATAGTGAGCGAGGATAAAAGTGGTTGAAGAATCAGAAAAAAATCGCATTTGAAAGGCCTACAGTAAGAAGTAGCCCAGAGCTGGTTTTAGGACAGCCCTTGTAAAACAATGTTATACATGCAGTCCAGCCCGTCTTAATCATTAACATTAAATAATTTACATCTATGATCCACTAAGTTAATATCTAATGGTAATAAATATTAGCACTACTGTAACTCTTCTCTATGGCCACTGAACAGCTCACAGCTCTTAAAGCCAACCTACTAATAGCTAACTTTCCCACTTGGTCAACAAAACTCTGCGCTTAGTATTGGATGTATCAGGATTCAAGATCAGACTTTTGGGATATAATTTATTTAATCTTTTCACTTTGACCCTGTTTCTTCTCTCCAATTTCATGATTTCCAATTTGTGATTAAGGCCCTGCTTCAGCACTGCAACTCTCAGTGGACTCGGTCGATGTTGAGATATGTGTCTTCTGAAGCAGATCTGATTATCGTGCTGCTCACGGGCTAACAAGCCACCACAAGAAGTCGCAAAGAGGCAAGGCAACTATGTGTAATTACCAACCCCCACCAAACCCAGACGATGCTGGCCAATTGCATCACTCTCCAGCGCCCCTGGGAAAACCCAGATGAAATACAATTTTAATCACATATTAGAGAAAGACACCCTTGAATGATACAGAGCGTAAAAAGCATATTTGTATGAGTAAAATGTATTATTAAACAGAGTCAATATAAGTCAATATAATGCCAATGTTATCACCAAAATATGCTTTTTTTATCCACCCAGGGCAGAGTGGGTGAGAAACCTAAACAATGCCATTGGTGTGTTTAATTTGGACAAAGGCGACATGGTTAGCCATTCATCCACACACACACACACACACACAGTGTTTCTAAATTGATCCTGGGGACTGCTTTAATAGTGAGCACGGCTCTTCATTAAATCAGCAGTTCCACGAAGAGAGACAGAATGGAGGGAGGGAGGATAAGAGAACAGTCCCACCCCCAGGGAGACCCTGGGAAAAGACAGAGACGAGATGGAGAAAGGACATGCGATGGCTGTGGTCTGCAGAGGTCAAGTGAGGTCAGAAGGAGGACCCCATTAATACAGTAGAGGGTGGGTTGGTGACAGCCTTTCTCCATCACGTCTCGCTGGGAGAGCTACAATGACGGCAGCAGAGCTTCCTGTGGAAATTAAATATGGAAATCTATGTTTGGGTGTCTATAAGAAGGGTGAAGCCCTGCTGCAGCTGAACACAGAGGTTCATTCAGCCACATGACTGAGAGAGGGGCTTGTCTGACATCAAAAGACATTTAGCTTCACTGTCTGTGTGTGTGTGTGATGTATTGGGGAGGGGGGTGTACCTTCCGCCGCCTGTCAGTTGCTGATAAATGATCACAGGGTAAATATATCTATTAAATCAGCCTTTATCAGGGGCGGAGGCCGATTCAGCACCGCCATTAGCATTGCAATTTACAGGACAGCTCGAAGGCCCGCCGAATCAATTCCCAAGTGAACCAGGCCAATTCACACCAGATTAGTTGAAAATTGGGCAGGGCAAGGTTTAATAATGTGTCTGATGATTGCGGCGCCGTAAAGCTATCGTTTGTGTTGGCGTCTGCCCAAGAGCCTGCTGTTCTTCTCAGAGGGGAGAGCTGTTCCAGTGTGAGACGCTGCCCTCTGATTGTCTGGGTCCTCTGACAGCATAAAAGGAGTAGTACTGTGAGAGCCAATGCTGGAGGAAACCAAACATCAACCTTTTTAACAATCCAATACATCGCTACAGGCCACTAGGAAATCAAGTAATACAACAGTCTGTTTTTAGCTGGCAAGCCTCCGCAGTTATTTGTTAATAATAAAAAAAGCGGTGGGTTCATGATAAGGTTTTGTTCTGCTTGGGTGAGTGTGCAAAATAAAGCCAGACTGCAGAAAGCAGACAGAACGTACAAACAGATGTCCCAGAACTGACCCACTCTTTAAGTAACCTGCAAGCCAGTCCCAGAACTGCCCCCCCCCCCACATGTCAGGGTGTGAGCAAGTAACTGTGTGTGTGTGTGTGTGTGTGTGTGTGTGTGTGTGTGTGTGTGTGTGTGTGTGTGTGTGTGTGTGTGTGTGTGTGTGTGTGTGTGTGTGTGTGTGTGTGTGTGCATATGTGTGTGCTCGTTTTCTGTGTGTTTGTCTATGTTTGTCCGTGTGTATGTGTGTTGGGAGTGGGGGGGTACAGTAAGACAGGAGATGGCTCCGAGGATGGCTGATAAGAAAAAGAAATATTTCTCTTCCAAATAGCGAGCTCTATATAAAGATCTGAATTTCCATTCAAATGGTATTACTGGGAAGTGAGTGACGTTTGGAGAGATTAGTGGGTAATTCACTTCCAGTAGACCAGGCAGAGATAACACAGGGAAGACAGCCAGTTGTGCTCTTCTGCTGGGCACATCACTATTAGGATGGAACAAATGGCCTCTTCCAATACTGCAGGACACATAGACAAGCTCAGTATCTATAGGGCAGGACATGCAAATCTGGACCCATGCTCCAGATCTACTACTGATTGTCATTGTTCTGCTCAAATGAAGAATGGATTTAGGCATACAAGGCAGGTGACATTATGGAAAAGGCCGACATGCTGGAAGACACGGGAGGTCAAGATTCTCCTCGACCTTGTATTCGGTACTGGGCCTCGGCTTCAATCAGAAGTCCTATAGTGGTGGTGAACAAACCCCAAAACACACCACACCATGTCTGTGGGCTGCATTCAGTTACTTCACATCCAAGGGCACGCATGCAGCTTTTAAAAAGCCCCCCTCCCAGAGCACAGATGTCAGAAGTCAGCCTACATGCCGTGTGTTTGTATGAGAGAGAGAGAAAGAGAGAGAGAGAGAGCTGAGCTTATTAGATTATACACAGAGTCAGACAGGAAAGAGAGTGCTATTAAGGTCAGGAGCCCGGGGTGAGAGAAAGATGGAGGAGAGGAGAGGAAGCAAGAGACTAAGAAAGACAGAGATGAGAGAAGTAGCAGAGAGCAGGGGTGGAGGGAGGTCAGAGTGTGAAAGCCATCGCCCCCCAGGGCTTTGAGCTGTCTCCTTCCCACTCATTTGTGCTCATGGGCCTGTCAGGGTGTTAGAGTCAGGCTAGCCTTTTAGACCAAGCCCTGCTACGCTAGGCCTAGCCAACATCCGTTAGATTCATTAAAACGACTGGAAATCAGTGACAGCTCACAGCACGTCAATCCAATCACACGCCTCGCTTGGGCGGAGCTTCAATAGGTGCCCACTAGATTATATTCTTAATTGCATCACTGGCAGCAGATAGCCGGGAAAACACTGATTAAAACCCATCAAAATAGATGGATGTATGCCGTGGTTCTGATGACCCATAAATGTTTAGTGCGACAACACTAGCATGCTAACATACTCTTATTTACAGCAGTGAACAGTCTTTCTACGGGCCAAAACCACAGGGTTTATCTCTTTGTTGGGTTGGCTCCCGTCACAGGCTTCTATTTAAACATTAAGGGGGAAATAACACTAAATAAATAAGCAAACACAACACCTACCACACCTTCATTACTATAAAAAAAATAAAAGAACATCTCCAGACCTCCAATAACACGTGGTGAGATTTTTGAAGGAATGGCCTTGTGAGGATAGTCAGTCTGTCTGCCTGTGGATCAGTTAGTCTGTCCGTGATGCTGGCTTGGTCTGTATCACACCTGGCCTGCTTGAAAATGACAACGCGCCAGCTGTCAATAACAACAGACACAAAACCTATCTTTTGAGTAACTTAAAAGCAGTGAGACGAGATCATGATGAGGCCCTTATCAGGCTTGTCTGACACTATGTCGGCAGCTGGGGTTGTTACTGGTGCCTATGTGTATATTAACAGGTACGTCAGGGTTGAGAGCGTCACACACTCTGTCAGGTGCTGCTCATATCCTTCAACCGTGACTGACCCTGAGTGGCCCTGCTGGAACTGGCTTGGGCTGCTGGCCTGGGTCTACACCCGGGAGGAGACAGCAGATCAGCCCAAATCAACCTCCGAGATCAAGCCAACCGCATAATGAGTTGGTCTGAATGACAGCCAAAGGCTGTCTGGAGAAAAAGCAGACCTGAGCTAGCTACTGTAGCCAGTGTGATTCACCTCAATATAAAAAAGTCCTTCATGTATAAAAAAAAACGGTATGTAGTTTATTTGCGTGGTGCTACAGTAAGAGAGAGAGAGAGAGAGAGAGAGAGAGAGAAGAGAGAGAGAGGGAGAGAGAATGGAGAGACAGAGAGAAAGAAACAGATGTAATTTAAAAGGAACACATTGAAAACAAGACGTTGAGACTTCGTACAACCTGAGAGCTATAGCCATCACCCCAGGTAGAAATCTCATTACCTCTACCTGCCTTGCCTCAGTATTACACAAAATACCACTGTTTTACATCAAAGTGCTGAGTAATGCAGGAGAACGAGGAGTAGATAGGGCAGTGGGGACCTTGTTCTGGCACAATGAAAATGGTTAGATGTGCAGAGAAGGCCTTTCATATGAGCAGTGCGGATCACCTGGCTTCTGGGCCCGAGCTCTGAGTTTACCAGGATCCCATTCTGAAGGCTCAGGTTTTGGGCAGTGGGTTTAGGTGGGTTTGGGCCCTAGAGGCTTCTTCATGACTATGGCTACATTAGGTTCCAGGTACAGTAGCTCACTTGGTAAGAGCATGGTGAAGGCAATAGCCAGGGTTTGGAATCCTATAGGGTCCCAGTTTGAAAAATGATTGAAAACGATGAATAATAGTGTCTGACAAATTACTTGAATATTATTCACATAGCTTTGAGAGGAATAATATATTTGTCAAAATGTGTGCTACACTCAGCACTTCTGAAGAATTTATATACAAATCTGTCATATTAATGTTGTGTTGTAATCCATTGCTAATGTGTTCTTTCATTATATTGACTGAACATGAGCTCTGGTATAGTGTTCCTTTCTTCCTTGTGTCTCTCTGTAAACCTGTCACATCCATTAGAGCCATACTCTTTCTGTAAACCTGCCTCATCCATTAGAGCCATGCTCTTTCTGAAAACCTGCCTCATCCATTATAGCCATACTCCTGTAAACCTGCCCCATCCATTAGAGCCATACACCTGTAAACCTGCCAAATCCATTACAGCCATACTCCAGTAAACCTGCCTCATCCATTCGAGCCATACTCTTTCTGTAAACCTGCCTCATCCATTAGAGCCATACTCTTTCTGTAAACCTCCCTAATCCATTAGAGCCATGCTCTTTCTGAAAACCTGCCTCATCCATTACAGCCATACTCCTGTAAACCTGCCCCATCCATTAGAGCCATACACCTTTAAACCTGCCAAATCCATTACAGCCATACTCCTGTAAACATGCCTCATCCATTCGAGCCATTGTCCTTCTGTAAACCTGCCTCATCCATTCGAGCCATACACCTTCTGTAAACCTGCCTCATCCATTACAGCCATATTCTTTCTGTAAACCTGTCTCATCCATTAGAGTCATACACTTTCTAAAAACCTGCCTCATCCTTTAGAGCCAAACTCCTGTAAACCTGCCTCATTTATTAGAGCCATACTCCTTCTGTAAACCTGCCCCATCCATTAGAGCCATACTCCTTCTGTAAAACTGTCTCATCCATTAGAGCCATACACTTTCTGAAAACCAGCCTCATCCATTAGAGCCATACTCCTGTAAACCCATAAATGTCAAAAGGCTCCAAGCTAAGGCTGTCTCATGCCAGTCTTCCCACCGTTACTGAATGGGTAATTGTTAGATTCCCTAAAGTGGACCATTGACCTATAGAGCCCATGTTCCAGCCAGTCCAGAGAGGACTGTTAGGACCAACAAGCGCCATGGCAGAAGCACCATATAGAGTCTGGAAGTCCGACACTTTGTTTCCATGTGTATGTGTTTCTGTTTTAAACAGTGTGTGTGTGTGTGTGTTTGCCCATGTACCTTTCTAAAGATTAGCCCAGTGTAGCTAGTAGGGACATGTGCGTTTCAAACACTCTCAAAGAAAAATCAATGGCCCAGCTAGACAGAGAGGAAGCAGCCTCACACTGGCTCATGACATCAAGTCTTCCAGGGAAGTTCCTTCCTTGGAAATCGACCCCCTGGATGGCATGCCCAACACACAGCGCAGTTCAGAGGCTGTTCAGAATACCACAAATGCTTCTCAGTTTCTCCACTATAAAACACAGAAACTGTGGTGAATTCAGTGGTGAATTCAGCAAGGTGGGACAGACGGGACCCTACTGGCCTGCATCTGTCACCGGCGTTTGTGGACATCACGCACCATCATTCTGTCTCAATGCATTTCCCTGTCAGTCGGGAGATTTTTCAAGACATGTGTGCCTGCGCTTTGGGCTTGTTCTGACATTGGTCTGTTTGTCTTCCCGACGTAAAACAATACTCCACGTCTCTGTATGTTTGTGTCGTCGACCGTCTCCTTAGGAACACACAGCTTTTCTTCAATGAAGACAATTCAACAATGCCGTTAACTGCACGCATCTGCTCAGACAAATGTCACAGCCACACAAACGCTAGCTGTTCCAGTCAGAATGGAAAGATGGAGTACCAGACGGTGCCAAGCAGCAGCAGGCAGCACACAAAGTCCCCACTGTGCGGATGATATTCAGGAAAGTTCTCTGAGCCAGTGGAGCTCCTTTGTGTCCAAGGTGTGAGGAGTTGGAGAGCAGACTTGTTTTTGCTTCTATTCCGGGTAGCTGCTTTTGCATAGATTGGCATCATGAGCTGCACAGCATAGAAGCTCCAACATCTGCAACTTTGAAATAATGTTTTTATTTCCTGGAGGAAAACTAAGACCAAAAACTATTTCTAAAAACTTGCACACGTGGCTGTCTATACACACTGGTGTCAACAGTGTTGAAACCACTCTCCCTCATCACCAACGCAGAGCAAACAGCCAAAACACTTCACACTGATCCCTTATTTTCACAAAATTCATTCACAGGAATTATTGAGGACATACACATTTATATTTGTACATGAAAGCATAGTTTACAAATTCAACAAAATATACCAGGCGTCCTGTGAGAATCCAACAAGTTCCATCTATAGATGCTACGAATCTAGTGTCTTATGATGCATTACCTTGAGCTCTGTTATATGAGAAATGTTTGCATTTTAATAACTTATATAATTTGTTTTAAAGTATGTTATAACTGTTTGAAGAAATATTCATTGCTTCACTAGCAAGGTGGCCTAGTGGTTAGGACATCTGACCAATGTCCCTGAAAGATCCCTGGTTCCAACCCCTTTTAACAACAAGGTCAAAGCTGTTCTGTCCTTCCGTCCCTGACAGTTCACCTTAATTGCTCCTCTTTCCCCGTAACTTCCCCCCAAGGTCGTTGCTGTAAATAAGAATTGGTCAAATAACCGTAAAAGAATAAACCAAGTTCGAGGCAGACTTCTTTCATGGTTGTTTCTGTGCAACCAGATATGGCCTAAGCAGGGCTCCCCTGCTGGCTAGGCTCAGTGAGTGCAGGTCCCAGAGAGTACAAGGCATGAAGTATTATTACTACCTGCGGGGCCCACCAACACCTGGAAAGTTATCGACCACCACACATGAAGAATGCGACACTGCTAGCTTTCTGCACACACGGTATCAGGCTTGCCTAATTACCACAAGCCTTGCAGAAGCACTTAAACGCAAACGCAAACTAAAGCCCGCCTCAGGTCAAATGCAATAACTGTATCAGTAAGACTAACACAGTAGATGGGAAAAACGAATACAGAACCCGGGGAAGAGTCGACAAAGGAAAGAAAAGGAGACAGGGGGAGGCGGTAGATAACAGGAACGAAACAGCATATTGAGTGTTCACACCACACACTGCTAATCTCCCAGAGGAAGGGGCACGAGGAGTAGAAAGACTGGATTAAATGGAATCCCCAAATGAGTAAGAGGGTGGATTGGGGTGGACTAACTCTAGCCTAACTCTAGCCTAGTTCTGCGGGTTCTTAATATCCCAGTACAGTATGTTCAAGGCCTCTGCTCTTTATAATATATGCCCCAGGTAATAGGGGGCAAGTCATGGATTTACGCTAATTTACCTTTAACAGCCCTTTGATAGCTTGTGTCAGAGCACATCGGATTCAACGATCACAGTCTTTATGAAATTAGATCTGTCAGAACCTGCCATTGCCTCTTTATAATGTGAGTGTGGGCTTCTCTGAAAAACTGTCGGTCAGTCACCTTCCTTGAAGCTCTACTGGTCATTCATGTCTATAAAACCAGTAGGGTTACAGAAAGCAAGGTCAATGTCCCAATAAACTGGAACAATTATTTCCCTTTGAAAATGTTACATGTGTGAGTGACTCCATATTTTAGTAAAACACAACTGTAACAATTCCTGTTATATTTGCTTGGCTGACCCAATGACACTAAATTCTACTGAGTAAATACAGACTTTCCAGTGCTTTTCCCATACAATACTAGGCCAAAATCCTGACCTGGAACAGCTGTAGTGGGGTTTTTCAGTGATTGCGGTTTTGAAATGGATTTAGAGATTACAGCTGGAAGGCTTTGGTCACAAAGCCACGTGTTCTTCTCACAGAAGCATGATCAGTCCCAGTCCACCTGACCAATCACGGCTCTAGACTCCAGTTAGATTCCTGTTTACTGGCCAACAGCACTTTCAATAACCACCCCTTGAGGGCAAACAGCCAATGAGGTTGCAATCTTAAAGAAAAGGCAGTAAACTTTGATAAAGGTGGTTGGTTTAACCATAATTTATCATCTGCCATTTTATTTGGTAATGAGCCTAAGCTGCAGGGAAAGTTAACTTTCTGACTAACAATTTTATCCAAACTCACTCTGTGTAGTAATGCCTCAATAATTAAAGTAACAACGGCAGTTTGTCCTTTCTCAGAGGGTAAAGTACTATTTCCAAAACAAGGGTGTGCCAGCCATTAGGTTTAGTATCTATTCTAGCATTTTATATCATTTTTGAGACAGTTTTTATTGTATGATGTATCAGAAGCCAGAATATTCCGTACATTACCAATTGACCAAGCACAGAAGACATCCATCCTTTTATATTTTGATTACACTAAGATCACATAATATCTCTCAGTTGTGGGAACACATGGCCACAGATTGCCAAAACTGAACCAAGTGTTGCGGGCCTGTTGTTGGCTCATTTATTGCCGTAGAGGCGTCGCGGTCACAGGCCATCGAGAGGCCCAACTCCACGACATAAGACGGTAAACACATCAACTGGCTTCCATTCAACAGCATATTAAATCTAATGCGTCTGTGATGAAAAATGAAAGTGGACAGGTACCCTATTTGGTGCTTTTCCCTTCTTGGCGCTAGTGATTCCTGGGAGTGTACCTGTCCATCACGACGGAGCCTGTGGGGCTGTGGAGAGAGGGAAGGGGCGAGGGAGGGGAAATAATGAGCGCAGGCCACACGCTGCCAGCGTGGAATTCACAAACGCTTCTCCCAGTAGGCCCCCATTCTCCCCGGCGCCTCCTCTTTGCTCCCACTGCGCTCCAGACACATCGCCACACACAACCACAACAAGCAAGAAGGGTAGTCGGGCCCGCCAGTGAATCCCAGCCCAGAGACAGAGTCTGGTAGTCCTCTGATGCCTCCGGAGAGACAGCCCTGCAGAACAGTATGCTGAAGATCCACAGATCCGGGTGGAAGCGGGTTGGGGACCAGTCCCATTGTGTCCGCTTCTACATTCAGTGCTCAAACAAAGGATGCCAATTATTAACACTATAGGAATTTAATTTAGAGGACTTTTAGAGCTCAATAAAACCATATCTTTTTGCTATAGGAGGAATTAAATGGCATTGGCTGTTGAAAGCTGTCAGAACGTGAACAGAATCCAAAACTGATTCTAAGGAAAAGAGTCTCGGCTGATTTGTAGATATTTCTACAGTGTTTTCTACAAAAGTTTTTGTGAAACAGTTTGACAAGTGTCTGGATATTCTGTAATATTTGGCTGTTTACTGTAGATAAAAATGTACTGCGAAACAAGACTAGTGAACATGACTAGTAAACATTTTGTCCCCCACAAAAGACACAGTGACCCTTTTAAGACAAATGAGATGCTGCATGTGAACTGCTAACGAAGGTTTTCTACAGCACCCCCTCCCATTCAGCAAGTCAGAATATTAATCCAGCATATTTAGATGCATTTCTTCATCCAATTTCATTCATAATCAAAAGCAGTTGTGTCTGAGCTTTGCGTGGGGGTGATAGATTTTAATTCCTGAGAATGTGCACAAAGTGTCTTCAGTTTGAATCAATGTGCCCGTAATAGCGCCACAGTGTCACCAATATAAGTTTCATTCGCATATGTGTAGTCTTGACAGTGTTTGCAGCAGGTAATATATAGAACAATTTTGCGCTGAATCACTTTTGCTCAAATGACTTTTACTACCACAGGAGTAGCATTTTAAGTGTTTCCCACAAAATGCTAAATCCATCATGGCTGATCTTATGGGTTGTTGAGGCAGATTTGTTCCTTACGAAAGGAGTGACCTATGTACCAAATAACATAACTAAGTCAAATAGGTTAAGGGCCATTGGCACTTTAATTAGCCTGTTGACCAACGTAAATGTTTGAAATTGTTCACATGCCCTTTCTTTGTCTTCTGAACGAGCCGCAAACTAACAACATAAGGAAATACTGAACTGACCACAATCTGAATCAATTCTAAGATATCATCACTGGCCCTGAGCAGTAGAAATGCCGGTATCCCAGACAACAGCCATCGCCTGGCAACCACCTGTTTCCGCGGGACATGTCGGTAACAAGACTACGATTAATGAGGCAGTGGGAGCGGAGGGTGGGTGGGGGCTCCTAAAGGGGAGGAAACCTGCTATCTATAATTCATGGCGGGAGAATTATCATCAGGAGTGTGCCGTATGGAATGAATAATAGATTGAGTCTTGGCAGCTTTATGTAAAAACATGCAGTGGGTGTTCTGCCGTCTGATGGACAGACCTAGAGGAGGGGACCGGACCAGGCAGAAGGTCACCAAGGGAAAATACAGGGACAGAGAAGAGTCTGCAGAAAAGTAATTAAACACAAAAACAGTGATGCACACATACGTGTCACCGGATTTCAGCAACAATTCCGTTTTGTATCTGTTTGTTCAGTAACAACTCAATTGAACAACAAACATCACATTCTATGTATTTTTCTCACAACCAGGCTGAGGATCTCTCCGGATAAGGATGACCCAGGACAGGGTGGACACACTGAGGAGGAGGGGCTCAGTATGGTCTGGTGGAACAGCGGCCAGTCACAGCTCAGGATGCATCCAATCTACAGCAAAAAACTGACTAGGCCTAATCCCAGAGAGTCAGTATGGACCGGAGGCATTTACTCAGAGCAGAGGGCTTGAAATAGCCCCATAGTCCTCTCAGCGTACACAGAGTTATGGCTGATGGGGTCACTAATGGATGTGGAGAGGTTAACCCAACGTGTGACCCCTGTTGAACCCATGCCTCTTCGTTGTTCTCCCCAGCCTGACAATGACACAACGTTTCACTGATTCACTCTGTTTACTGCAACAGTTTGAAATATTTATAGTGGTGTTTCAACAACAGATATACTAAACACATTATCTATGTTAACTGATCTGCTTTTTCAGGCAAACATGTGTAATACTGTAAAATGTAAAAGGTGAAGCATCTTTTAAACACAGACTGCAGCTTCTCCAAAAATAAATGTGAAAAACAATTTGATGCGGCTTTCCCTCTATAACTTCAGCCTCTCTTCTGGGCTTGCCTAATCTCCTAAAGCAGCCTTGGGTCAGGGCCGGAGAAATGTGGCTGGTCAGAGAGAGAAGCAGGGTAGAGCAAGGCCTATAACCGATGGGGAGGTTGGATCTACTTCAGCAGACTGCAGGCACGTTACACACACGGCTCAAAAGACGTCTCAGTCGCTCGGTTCAGGGTAGAGATGCTAAGCAACTGGACTATTTTGAGCGGTGTGGCACGGGAAAGAAACCAAGGGGGCAGAGTTCAGTGTGCAGAGGCTCCAAAGGCTCCAG
This sequence comes from Esox lucius, assembly GCF_011004845.1. Taxonomy (NCBI): domain Eukaryota; kingdom Metazoa; phylum Chordata; class Actinopteri; order Esociformes; family Esocidae; genus Esox; species Esox lucius. The sequence goes on from NC_047582.1 coordinate 15,410,694, forward strand.
GGAAGGCAATCAGCCACTGCACTGCCTCAGAATGGTAATCATATCACACTGACACCGTCTCAGTCTACACAATGACTACAGCTGGTGGCTAAGTGTTATCACAGCACACTCAGGGAACATAGAGTAAGGAAAGCAATATGACAGAGGGGAGAGAACGAGAGAGAGAGAGAACAAAAAGAAGAGAGGAAGGGAAGGGGAAAATCTGGATGTGAGGAAAGACAGTGGAATTGAAACTGAAAAAGCAGTGTGTTCAAATGACTTGGAAAAGACTGGTTGTGTCTCCACCCAGCCTTCATTTTGACTCCTCCCTAATTCCCTCATCGCTTCTAACTGACATATATCCTTCTCCTCACTGCTGGCATGACAACCAAGGGACACATACACACCAAAGACAAACATTCCTTCCTCCCAGGGACTCCATAAATGACTGAAAGCAGGCCAGATTGTCTACTGTCACAAACAGTTGTTGATGTACTGGCATGCCCTAGAAAGAGGTGTGCATGACCTCCCAGAGTCACTGGATTTTGTTCCCCCGTCATTTAGGTTACATTAGTAAAGCGTTTGATGCCTAATCTCCGGCCTTCTTCGCATTTGGATAGCAAGTCAGCCAATTGCACACAGACACCATAAAATGTAATTCCCCTTGATGCCAATCCATCAATTCAACTGAAGTCTGTATGCAATATTCAAAGACATTTTTTTGTGCAAAGAATGTTAACTGTCTAGACTGTCTGCATTTTAAAAGAATGATGCTTTGTGTAATGAAGATGACAGTGGCTGTCAGAAGCTCCATCTCGGAGAAAAAACAGCCAATACTGATAAATGGCTAACAGGTGCAGCCTAATTATGCTCATGATCTCAACAGCCAAACAAAGTGATTGCCATGTTCATTTAAATGACAGCCATGTTTCTCTGAGAAGCTAATTAAATGGTAGAAATCAGGGCTGATGGGCTGGGAAGTAGCTTTTCCAGCCAAGCCTTCTCCCCCAGGTCTACTGTCATAGCACTTTTCATTGCTAAAGATGTCATAATGAATATCGAAGGGGGTGTGTGGGACAGGGGGGTTCTATCCCAGGTAGGGAAGGTGGTGGTGATGTTGGTGAGGGTGAGTAGATAAAGGAGAATGGGGTTGCTGAAGGACAGGAATGTGGTAGAATTTCCTGAATGAAGGAGCGAGATCCAGGTTACTGACAGGAAGGTGTGAGGAGGCAATTACCTGCCAAAGGACTGGGGATCAGTTAGACCTGCCTACCCTAACAAATGACTCAACACATTCCACAACACATGACCCCACGCATGACCCCACACATGACCCGACACATGACCCAACACATGACCCAACACATGAGTACAACAGTATTCTGTCGTTTGACACAATAGGGAGGAGATGCAGATTAATTTAGATCTTACCACATCTGATCTAAAATCTCAGAGACCCAACCCCTGTCACAACCCTACCCTCCCTGAAATGCATGATTCTGGGTTGAACTGAGCTTTCTACAGCTTACTGGCTTGGCTCCTCAGTTCCCCAGGTTATTAGAACTGCACAGAGTAGGGGTGGACAATTACTCTTCTCTTGGGCAGAAACACTTTTGGTTATTGTGCCTGTGTGGTAGTTCAATGAAGGACAAGAGGAAACCCAGAAGTGTTTAGGGCCTCCTGGTCTGTAGTTGCCCACCCCAGGTTTAGAGCCACTGAAGATCCTTCTGGTACAGGACAAACAGCCAGAAGAGAAGCTAACAGTCCTCAGTAATCCTCTCATCAACAGGGCTTTGCGTTTGTCTTCATGAAGCACCAATTTGTTTGGCCCATCTTATATATTCGATTATGAATGACAAATTACACGGAAATCTATATGGTGCTTAATGTTATTAAACAGTTCCAGGAGAAGGGACAAATGTTTGATAAATGATGTTTCCATTGCTTTCATCAGAATGGAACAAAAGAGAGAGAACGGGTCCTATGAGCTGTCTGACCAGATTTTCTACAAGAACAAACATTCATCCTTTATCTCTGGTTCACAGGACACACAGAGAAATGTTCCAATGCTACATTAGAGAGGACCTGCTCACTTCAATATATTATAATGTGATGCTTGTCCTTAATGGAAAATCAATGAGAGGACAAGCTCACCACCTCTGAGACCACGCAAAACCCAATCTCCAAATGGCCATGTGGAGGAGAGTGTGTGTGATTGATTCTAACTGGCGCCCGATTTTAATATAATTTACCCTGAGCTCATTGACTCACAGACAGTGTCCTCTGGTTTATCCACAAAATGTCAAATGACAACTCTCTTTCTTTTTTTATCCATCTTTCTATCCCCGTTTCTCTGTCTCCCTTTCACATGTATATCTCTCTCAGATAAAGATATTCATAAGGTTAAATGCCATAGGGTTAAATGTCAATACAGAGTCAACTGAACTTAGAGAGCATGACCAAAGCAGCACATTGCATGCACAGTAAAGATTCATTTTCTATAACTAGGGCTGTCAGAGTTAACGGGTGTGAATAATTTGAAACGCTTGACGCCAGTAATTGTTTTGTCGTCGTTAACCCATTTTTATTTTTTGAGCCTTAGAACCATCATTAATCTGTAGTTGCCATCAGCAAAACCTTTCTGTACAAACACTTTTTTGGAAACGGCATGCCAGAAACCTTTTGCCGGTTCACTCATGCCTCACTGGAGGGTAGGCATTCATGATGGAAATGGTGAATCCACTTCTGCTTAACAGTGTGTTAGTGCACATCAGTACACAGGATGCGCTGTTCCAGATTATTGGAAAATGGTACTCTCTCCTTGCATCCCCCATCCCTGACAGGGCCAGTTAACGACAAAGCCAGTGGTGTCCCCACTCTGCCCCTCTCCTCCAAATAATCTAGAAACGTGAACGAGTGCAGTTCCTCCTCCATGTACACAATTGAGTTGGTTGATGGGAAGTGAGGGTGAGACATGACATCCAATAACAGACTAGCAAAATTGCCAAATATAACATTTAGCTTGTAGCATGGTAAGTTTATAATAATTTTACAGCAACCATTTATAAGCAAAACATTACACCATGACATATCCTAATAGCGGAATTAAAAACTATATGCTGTAAATAAATGTATTACATACATATGAGATAGACATACATACACACATATATATATATATATATATATATATATATATATATATATATATATAGCTATGAATAAAATTACATATAAATTTACTTAAATAAGCATCTCTATATGTATGGCAAACATTCCATTCCAGTGTCTGTTAAATTCCAACACAGGCACACCTCATTTTACTTAATTAGGTTACCTGAACCAAATCTAATTTAACAAGGAAATGTATAAAAACCACTGCTGTGGTCATCATTATCCTCTTGCAATAGGACCAGATGAATGGCAAAAACAGTGCAATTCAGCATGACAAAATAGTTGAAAAGCTTTGAGTGAGGAAATGAAGGGTTCAATTCTGGCTTTACTGGCAGAGGGATACAGTGAGCATCAGGTTGCATCCATCCTGAAAATTTCAAAGAAGGCAGTTCAAAAAAACAATCCGGTTCACTCAATCTGGAATCTGACAGATTTGTCTTTGTGAAGGACATATGAATCAAGCCATGTCCAAGGTTATCCTGGAAGAACACCATCTTCCTTCTGCTCTGACAATGTTCCCCAACTCTGAGAATTGTTTTTTCCAGCAGGACAATGCTCCATGCCACACAGCCAGGTCAATCAAGGTGTGGATGGAGGACCACCAGATCAAGACCATGTCAGGGCTAGGCCAATCTCCAGACCTGAACCCCATTGAAAACCTCTGGAATTTGATCAAGAGAAAGACGGACGGTAACAAGCCATCAAACAAAGCCGAGCTACTTAAATTTTTTGCTAGGAGTGGCAAAAAGTCACCCAACAGCAATGTGACAGACTGGTCTAGAGGATGCCAAGACGCATGAAAGCTGTGATTAAAAATCAGGGATATTCCACCACATATTGATTTCTGAACTCTTAGTATTTTGTTGTTGAAAAATGAATATTAATTAGTTTTCTTTGCATTATCTGAGGTTATTTTGACCAGTTGTTATTTTCTACAAATAAATACTCCAAATTATAATATTTGGAATTTGGGAGTTTGTAGAATAAAACAAAACTGTTCATTTTACTCAAACTCATACCTATGAATACTAAAACCAGAGAAACTGATAATTTTGCATTTGTCTCTTAATTTTGCAGTGATCTCTTAATATATTTTTCAAACCATCTTGCCCACCTTATGCATTTGTCTATAAAGCCAGTAGCCTAGCTAATTTGGTACCACCAACTGAATTTGGGAATCATTCAATAAAGAAAGGTATTAGGTTGTAATGGTGCATCTATTGAAGATGGCCAACCATCCAATCAGGAGAGCTACTGCTACAGTAGCATAACTTAACATATATTCTTCTTGGTGCCTTAATCAAAAGCACAATGTTAGGAGAAGCTAAAACTATAGGAGACCAGCAACATCCTGTTTAAATGTACATGGAATACAAATAGACACTGTGAGGTATTGTGGTAATGTGAGGGACTCAATTTAAGGGCCACAACATCCGGTTCTAATTGACAAATTTAGAAAATCACTGTCGATCCAAGACAAACACTATCCATAATGTACAACCCAGTATGTCTTTGACATAATGCACAGCAATTTATCTGAACACATTCTAAAATTGTGATTACTCACAACAAAATATTTGGGAAGAACTACCTATGACAAATCTCAATCCTGTGCCCAAATTCCCCGCACACAAAAATTGTAGCCCTGGGAGGCCATTTCTGCCATCAACAAATACCTCTGATCTGATTAATTCCACTGACTGTAGACACAACAGTGGAAAAAGAGTCCAACAAAATCATGGCATGGCAGCGGGCTATAGATTAACAGCACAAATCACACGGCATATCCACCCTCAAAACCCCCTCCATGTGGAACTCAGCCTCAGTCAGCTGTAAAGAGAGTTTAATGTCTGTATCACGCACACTCCAAGACCTCCAGGGCAAACAGGTCAAGTGAAGAAGGTTGTACAAACCAAGTGATCCTAAACCCCCTGGAAATGAGTCAGCAGACTCACAAACAAACACAAAAACACAGTGCTTCCACCAAAAACAAGTATAATCTACACACTTAACAGCATAAAACATATATCTACATGCACATATTTTCATCCAAACACAAATGTCTACCCGTTATACGTGTGCATATTAACCCAAAAACTGTCACTGACAGACGCTCAAAGCGCTGAATCCGAAGTGTGACTCCGTTAGCTCTGACTTCTGAAATGCAATACACTGCTGCTGCAGATGCCAAATCTTCCCGAGAGCTGTAAAAATTGTCCCAATTACAGTTTCCATCCAAAACATCCCATATTCTACTCAGACAATAACCGGGGTTATATTTTCTAGAAACAGGTGGCACCATTTATTTTCTGAGGAGCAGGAGCAACAATACATCGGTAGAAAATAGAATCCATTCCTGAATGTGCATTCACTCAGGAGGGCCACCGCCACAACGACGTCCAACCAACAACCAACATCAACATCACTCACCTTGCCAAAGTCCCTGACGTCAAACAGGTCAAACGGGTCAAACAGCTCGCTGTTGCGCAGGCCAAACTTGTCATGGCACACCTTGAGGAACGTCCGAATGTTCTTCAAACACAGAAACTGTGAGGGACAGAGGAGAAACACTGCGACATCAGTGACAGTTTCGGAGAGGATCTGTGACAGCACGGACTGGGAGTTCCTGTCACCTTGGAAATTCCACTCCATTGCTAGCACCTTAGTTTGTGCCAAACACAGTATGCAAATATTTCATAACAGTAGTTTAGCTTTGGATCTAATCTTTTCAGACATTCCTACAGCTAAACATGTCCCATAAGTGTGAGTGTTAATGACAACATGACATTCATCAAGGTTTCTATTGTGTGCACGTTACAAATCCATTTCACAAACATGGTTCTTTCATATGTGACATCAAACATAATACTCTATCACATTTATACACAGTACATCACATTTGGATGCCTAGTACCCAGTCATGTTCAATACACTTTAAATACATTGTTTGTAGTCACACATTTTCCAGATGATTAACCATTACAGATTGACTCCATCAATCAACTTGGTCCAGACCATTACACCACACCAAGTATCACATTGTAAAATGTATAAATACATTTTATAAACTGACTGCAATCCTAATAATAATATTTTTGATTAAAGTATTACTAATTTGTTTATTGACTATGGCTTTCTAAATTAGACAACAGTGTTATTTGTGAAGTTTAACTGAAGTGTGACCCAAAGCATACTATATGGGGACAGTACGAAAATATATTGTCTAATGATTTTGTTTCTTTGCAGCCCAAAACAAATAAAGCTTTAAGGGTTAACCCAAGCATTATTTTGTTGGCACTATGCGCCATGATATCAACAAATTGAAAATCTCTTCTCAGCTATATACTGTAAACTGGTATGTCCTTTTAATTACCGAACCACATAATTATTAATTTTGTACATCATGAGAGAGTAGCAGGTTAATGCATTAATGCAATTTTTTTTTTGCTTTGAATAGATTAAAACATTTCCATATAGCTATAAAGTCACTTTTGGATTCTTATTCATATTATTGATGAAGAAAGTGTTTTGCATAAAGAATGTTTTTTATATAAATCAGCAGCGGTACATTTCTAGTTATTCTCTGTAAGCTAAACAGGTACTCTTCTTTCAAATAATTATAATAAATTGTATACAAATAGACTAATAATATACAGATCGAAGCTGAACCAATTTGTTGGCTAACTCCTACTCTACCAGCACAGTCATTACTGTGTGTGAGCTGCGTACTCAGGCCTGCCACAACACAGGGAACTACAGCAAAATGAAGCAAATTATTGGTTTAGTCATGTAAAGGATGAACATGATTGGGTTTCCCTCTTAAAGAAACTCCCCTCAAGATTTGTGTGTAGCATATCAACCGCAGCTGAACGGAGAGTATGTTCTTTCTCTGCTCAGTTTATAAAACCGTTAAAACAATAGAGCTTTTTACAATGATGTTAGGAAATTACTTTGCTGTTCCTCCCATTGCTATTTACTATATACATACTGTATACAGTGAGGGGGAAAAGTATTTGATCCCCTGCTGATTTTGTAGGTTTGCCCACTGACAAGGGAGTGCTCCTAATCTCATTTTGTTACCCGGATAAAAGAAGCAATCAATCAATCAGATTCCAAACTCTCCACCATGGCCAAGACCAAAGAGCTGTCCAGGGATGTCAGGGACAAGATTGTAGACCTACACAAGGCTGGAATGGGCTACAACACCATCGCCAAGCAGCTTGATGAGAATGTGACAACAGTTGGTGCGATAATTCGCAAATGGAAGAAACACAAAAGAACTGTCAATCTCACCTTGTGGAGTTGCAATGATCATGAGAACGGTGAGGAATCAGCCCAAAACTACACGGGAGGATCTTGTCAATGATCTCAAGGCAGCTTAGTCACCAAGAAAACAATTGGTAACACACTATGCCGTGAAGGACTGAAATCCTGCAGCACCCGCAAGGTCCCCCTGCTCAAGAAAGCACATGAACAGGCCCGTCTGAAGTTTGCCAATGAACATCTGAATGATTCAGAGGATAACTGGGTGAAAGTGTTGTGGTCAGATGAGACCAAAATCAAGCTCTTTGGCATCAACTCAACTCGCCGTGTTTGGAGGAGGAGGAATTTCTGCCTATTGACACCAAGAGAACCATCCTCACCGTCAAACATGGAAGTGGAAACATTATGTTTTGGGGGTGTCAGGACAGGACAACTTCACTGCATCAAAGGGGCAATGGACGGGGCCATGTACCGACAAATGTTGGATGAGAACCTCCTTCCCTCAGCCAGGGCATTGAAAATGTGTCGTGGATGGGTATTCCAGCATGACAATGACCCAAAACATGCCCAAAGCAACAAAGGAGTGGCTCAAGAAGAAGCACATTAAGGTCCTGGAGTGGCCTAGTCAGTCTCCAGACCTTAATCCCATAGAAAATCTGTGGAGGGAGCTGAAGGTTCCAGTTGCCAAACGTCAGCCTCGAAACCTTAATAACTTGGAGAAGATCTGCAAAGAGCAGTGGGACAAAATCCCTCCTGAGATGTGCGCAAACCTGGTGGCCAACTACAAGAAAAGTCTGTGATTGCCTACAAGGGTTTTGACACCAAGTACTAAATCATGTTTTGCAGAGGGGTCGAATACTTATTTCCCTCATTAAAATGCAAATCAATTTATAGCATGCATTTTTCTGGATTTTTTTACATGCATTTTTTTTTATTGTTTTGTTATTATTCTGTCTCTCACTGTTCAAATAAACCTACCATTAAAATTATAGACTGATAATTTCTTTGTCAGTGGGCAAACGTACAAAATCAGCAGGGGATTCAAATACTTTTTTTTCTCCCTCACTGTATTTACCCATGTCAGATAAATGACTTTGTGTTTATTTTCATCATCATATTTTATTTCCATTTGCTTTTGAAATGCTCTAACTCATTGCAATGGGATTATTAAAGATTTGTTTTAACCATTTCAGTGGTCCTGGGACATTATGTCCTGGGATGGGGACATGATTGGCCATCAGAATTAATTATACATTAGAATATTAAGTTGTCCATTATTACCTATCTGGAAATATGTTTTAGTTCAGTTCCACACTACTGACAGATAAGTATAACCAATTTAACACAAATGACACTGAGAGGTTATACTTCACATCATTTATTCATCAAAAAACAACAGAAATGCATGTTCATAGTGTGAAAAAAATGGGTACACCCCAAGCTTCAATAGCTCTTTTGGCTAAAATGACTTGGATACATTTTCCCCCACTTTCCCCCAGAACAATTTGATGGGATTGAGAACTGGTCTTTACTCTGCCATTAGATAACCCTCCCTTTCTTCTTTTTGAGCCATTCAGTGATGGCAAGTTGGCTACAACCAGAGGCTCCAAAGCAGTCTCAAACCCTAATACCACCACCTTCATACTTTACGGTTCGAGTAATGTTCTTCTGTTCAAAGTCAGTGTCTTGTTTTCACTAAACATGGCATCTCTCATTGCAGTTAAAACAAAATCACCTTTTACTCATCTGTACAAAGCACATTGTTGCATTCATTTTGGTCTTTACTCAGGTGTTGTCTGGAAAAACATCTGTTGTGTCGATTTATTCTTTTTTAAGAGCAGACATCTTCCTTCCTGACCTCCCATGTAGGCCAAGTTTGTGCAGTTCCTTTCTGGCACTTGACTCATGCACTTTGGAATTGATTGTGGCAGTAGAGGCCTGTAGCTCCCTTTATGTCACCCTGAGGTTCTTTTGAGACTTCTATGAGCATCTTCGGTCAGCTCTTATGCTGAATTTGCTGGGATGACATGTCCTATGTAGATTGCCAGTGATTTGGACTTTTCTCGCTTTGTAGATAATCTGTCAGACAGTGGAATGAAGTACTTAGAATTGACATGAAATGGTTTTGTAACCCCTCCCAGGCTCATAGGCAACAATAATCTTTCTTCCAAGGGCCTAGGTATTTCGATGTTGGCATGATGTCACCACCCACCAATATGGCTAAGATCACACCAGACCAAGTATCACATTTTTATGACTTGCTGGAACCCCACCAAGTGTCTCTCAAAAGATGTTCTAATCATTTGCATCTGTTTCGGTGCACCAGAATCTAATAGGTTATCATTATGAATGTGGTTAGAATATATTTTTAATTTGTAACTCTTATGAACAGTTGAAGTATTTGTAGCTTGATACAAATCATGAACACGATTTTTTTAATAATCACTATCAGCGTGTTATCTTTCAGAGAACAGACCTATGACGGACAGGCTTCCCACTTCCTCCTTCCTCCTTCCTGTATGTTGGTTAAGCATGATTAAACTAGGTGACGGGCGGCCTGTGACCCCGAGGCTCAGTGCGATGCAGGGACTGACTCAGGTAACACAGGGAGAGAGCAGATCTCCTTGCATTACCCACGCGAGTCACGTCATAGTACCTCAGACTAGCAACACTGACTTAAATCAGCAATAGGGTATAAGGCTTTAAATGAACAGTGATTTAACCATTATAGATATGGTCAGACACCATTCAATATCAGCCACCCGCCTTATGCAGTATACACTAGCTGCTGTTGTTTATCAACTCTATAAGAAGTGTCCATAGCACATATTTATCATTTGAGTCATTCTGGGGATTTAGAGTTACCTAAATTAGCTTGTGCGTTGAAGGGAATCTCTACAGTACATCTGTTTTTGTAAATACAAGTTATAACACTACAGGTAAGAGAGACATCAGACTATGGTGAAAGAGAGAGCAATATACGCTAGACATCAGACTAGATCAAAAGACACAACAGTAAGTATAAGATGTTACACTATGATGAGACCACAATGATTACTGGGACAAAACAATAAAAACCCAGCCCGTTCCTATTTCTCATCTCTCACACACGCGAATGTGATAGTATTACCTAGTTAGGTCAAGGATTTGTGTCACGGAACATGGCGATTTCTTCAATTCACAAATGTCGTATACAGTTACATATATTTGGCGTAACCATATTCGACAATTTGGAGAATCACATTCTATCAAGTGTTACTGTGTGGGTTGAGATGCACTGGTGGCCATGGAGACAGACTATGAAGTCTGTCTCCATGGTGTGAGGGAGGACTGGACGCTTTGTAAACCAAAAAGTATTTACCCTAATGAAAGCCTAGTGCCTGAAACCCTCTCAGCTGTGATGGAATGCATTTTGAGAACTATGTTTTCCATGCTGATTTATTTTGGCACCTGCTCTGTTGGTATTTGAGAACCACTGCATTTGAAAGTCAATAATAGGCCCGATGTGGTTGATATTATGATACGTTATTGTACATTGTCCTGGATATTCGTGCCTCTCCTGTTTGTCCAGACCTCAGAGCCCAGCAGACTGATTTACATTCATACAGCACATCTCCACGGAACAAAGTCCCTGCACTGATCCCCATAAAAGAGCCCCACCGGACTCTGACATGGGAAGTGATTGGCTGGCCCTCTGCCGTGGCATTTGCAGTTCACTAGTTAAGGTTATCATGTCTGAAAATCGTCAAACGGAAGAGAAAAGGCCTCTTCTTCTGCCAGGGATAAAAGTTAACATTTGCAGGCAGTGGTTGAAGTGAAGGGGGCTCTCTCGATAGAGATCACGGGGCAGCTATGTGAAGAACATTCTAATGATGGAGCAAGCCTACTGAAAGACAACAGCGTGAGCTGTTCCATGGACGACAGACCTGGCCTGAACACGACACACCTGGCCTGAACACGACACACCTGGCCTGAACACGACACACCTGGGAGTAGCCTACTGTGTTACCACTCTGAGACACTTCAAGTAAATTATCAAAGATTCTACACTGTATCAGGACCTGTCATCAATCACAGACACCTGGTTGACCAGCCCACCCTCAGAAACAGAACAGACACCTGGTTGACAAGCCCACCCTGAGAAACAGAACAGACACCAGGTTGACCTGCCCACCCTCAGAAACAGAACAGACACCAAGTTGACCTGCCCACCCTCAGAAACAGAACAGACACCAGGTTGACCTGCCCACCCTCAGAAACAGAACAGACTCCAGGTTGACCAGCCCACCCTCAGAAACAGAACAGACACCTGGTTGACCTGCCCACCCTCAGAAACAGAACAGACACCAGGTTGACCTGCCCACCCTCAGAAACAGAACAGACACCAGGTTGACCAGCCCACCCTCAGAAACAGAACAGACACCTGGTTGACAAGCCCACCCTGAGAAACAGAACAGACACCAGGTTGACCTGCCCACCCTCAGAAACAGAACAGACACCAGGTTGACCTGCCCACCCTCAGAAACAGAAGAGACACCCGACTACTCCCTGACTACAGTACAGTACAGCTCTCTGTGAGCTCAGACAGGGACAGAGAGTGAGGAGCTGGTCTTGCTATACTGTCAGTAGTAGAGTACCAAGAGGTCCTCACAAGGATAACAAACCTTGTAGAACTTGACCCATTAAGAAAATGTGATTTCCTGCGGTTAGTTTTAAATTCATTTTTACATTTGGGCATATTGTTATTGTTCGTTGAATTTGTGTTACTTTTAGGTTAAGATAGTACGAGTAAGTATTAGGTGTTAGGGTTAGGTTAAGTTCAGGCATAAATGTCAGGATATTGAGGTTAGGGGATAGGGAAAATGGATTTCTGGAAAATCTAAGAATTAAAACGTGTGTGCCTGTGTCAACAACTGGAGAGAGAAAGAAAGAAGACTTGTTGGCATGGTGAGCACAAGAGAATTGGGAAGAGAGGAGGGTGACATGAAGAGTAGAGAAGAGGAAACAGGTAACAAAGAGCTGTCATCCTCTGACAGAACCTAGTGGCGTGTCACACAGAGAATAATGCATTACCCCAGCGCTACAGCGCTAGCATAACCCTCCCGTGCACTGCCTCCCCACGGCTTCGGAAAAGACGAGATACAAATTAGAGCTTCCTCAAAAACCTGAACACTCTGAAATGAAAGAGAAGGGAATGAAGGGAAGCAGATCTGGGGGGGGGGGGGGGGGGGCAGGGGTGACGGGGGTTGTTTTGGCAAAACTGAGGCGCTTTGGTGTCAGTGAAAAGGATGGGGGGGGAAGCCGTCAGAGAACAAGCCCCGTGGGGAAGAGGGCTTGTTGTGTCTGACTCAGAGGGTGATAAAAAAAAAATAAGAACAAGCGCAGAGCAACTAAAAGCAAGCTGGGGGAAAGGTCTGTGGAGAGACAGGGGGTGGAGAGATGAAGAGATGTGTCCACACAGACTGAGACAGCCCATGAGTCAGGGAGTGGATCAGATAGAGAGCCAGACAGTCTGTCAGCCAGGTAAAGGGTTAGTTTAGTTAGTAGGAGAGGGAAGGCTGTCTGTGAGAGATCCATTCACTGAAAACCGTAGACAGACAACCAGACAGACTGGCCACACTCACTCCACACACCTCTGGAAAACAGGTAAAGAAAACACTGCAGATTGGAGAGACAGACAGAGAGAGACAGACAGGGAGAGACAGACAGGGAGAGACAGTGTGCATTCTTGCTAATCGCCAGGCTATGTGTAATGTGTCTGGGCAACCTACAGCAGGTCACCTCTATTACTGAGGTAAATCCTACAGTATGTTGACGTTTTATGCTAAGTGATGTCACATTTGGTCCACCGAGGTCCATGCTGGGTATTTAATCCTCAGGCAGCAGGCCTGGTCCTATGCTCGTCAACACTCTGGGTTTATGGAGACGGTCACACCCTGTGATTGTTTGTGTGTGTGTGTTTGTGAGGACAGCCACCCTGGAGGACATCCGAGGGCCACGGACCGCTGTTACCCATGACAACAGGCAGACTTCCGGGTCGCACAGATGTTAAAGCCAGTCAAAGGAAAGGCCCTGCTCAGTCTAATTGGGGAGGCAGACACCCCATGAATTAAACATAGGGGAACTATGCAAATGTTAATCTGATAGCATTACCCCAAAGCCTGATATAAGGGCACGGAGCACTCTTTTTATTAGATCAAGCCACAACACACACCATAGAAAGTAATTTAAACGTGACCCAGTTTTAAGTGCCACGTTAAATAGGCTAACTAGAGGTTTTTAGAAAGGTTCATCACTGTTACAGGAAGAGAGCTCATTGGAATATTAGAACGTCGAGGGAAAGGTACAATAGGGATTCAGAATGGCTAAAATGGTTGTGATTAAGACCACCTCCACCTTTCACCCCACAGTACAAAACATGTATTAACAGCTCCGAAATCTGGTGTGTAAGGATCTCCATCTCTATCTCTCTGTGTCTCTCTCCATGTCTTTGTCTCACGCACACACACACACACACAGAGGTCAATTTTCTGAAAATAGAAAACCAGTGAACTTTAGTCAACTGGAAGGAAGTCCTTTTAAAAGCTTCATGATGAATGTGAAGCAGGACGGAAAAGGAAAGGAATTGGAGAGAAGAGAAATGTCTTGACAGTACTAGGCCCATTGAAGCAGAACCCTCAGCTGGGAATAAAGGATGTAAAAGAACCTTCCTCAGCTGGGAACAAAGGATGAAGCAGAACTTTCCTCAGCTGGGAACAAAGGCAGTAGTAGAACACATCTCAGCTAGAAACAAAGGACATAGAAGAATCAACCTCACCTAGGAACAAAGGATGTAGCAGAGCCCACCTTAGCTAGGAACAAAGGATGTAGCAGAGCCCACCTTAGCTAGGAACAAAGGATGTAGCAGAACCCACCTTAGCTGGGAACAAAGGATGTAGCAGAACCCACCTTAGCTTGAAACAAAGGATGTAGCGGAACTCACTTTAGCTTGAAACAAAGGATGTAGCAGAACCCACTTTAGCTTGAAACAAAGGATGTAGCAGAACCCATTTTAGCTTGAAACAAAGGATGTAGCAGAACCCACTTTAGCTTGAAACAAAGGATGTAGCAGAACCCACTTTAGCTGGATAAAAAGGATTGTGCATCAATGGACAAAAGACATAAGAGGACATGTTCCTACTACTGAGGTCTCCCAGTACCAGGACAGACACTACTGTCACTACTGTCTCAGTACCAGGCCAGCGAATATTGTCTCTCCGTAGCAGGTCAGACACTACTGTCTCTCAGTACCAGGTCAGACACCATAATTTCTCTGTACCAGGTCAGACACTACTGTCTCCCAGTACCAGATCAGAGACTACTGTCTCTCAGTACCAGGTCAGACATTATCATTTCTCAGTACCAGGTCAGACACCATCATTTCTCTGTACCAGGTCAGGCACTACTGTCTCCCAGTACCAGGTCAGAGACTACTGTCTCTCAGTACCAGGTCAGACATTATCATTTCTCAGTACCAGGTCAGACACTATCATTTCTCAGTACCAGGTCAGACACTACTGGCTCTCAGTACCAGGTCAGACACTATAATTTCTCTGTACCAGGTCAGACACTACTGTCTCTTAGTTCCAGGTCAGACACATCTGTATCTCAGTACCAGGTCAGATACTACTGTATCTCAGGACCAGGTTACACACTACTGTTTTTCAGTACCATGCTCAGACATTACGGTTTCTCTCAATACCAGGCACAGACCACAAGCATTATAAATCTGATGCCCCCACCTTCCCAATCCACCTTAATCCACAATCTGATATCATCCGTGCCATTGACAATCAACAGCTGGACATTTGAGTAACTCTGGTTTGTGTCATCAACAGTGAGAGAGCTGAGAGCGGAGCCTGTTGACAGCCAAGGAGGAAAGAGCCCAGGGCAGCGCAACACAGAAGGCAGCAAAACGCCTTCATTACCACCTCCATTCTAACTGATTTCATTCTCCATTTCCTCTGACCTTAAGCATCATCTCCCACCCCATTATATTTATTTTGTTTTCTGACACAGGACTTTCACCCTCTCATAAACCAGACCTTTCAGAATATGGTTGAGAATTTCCAAAGAAAAACATGGTTTTCCACAATGGCTGTGCTGGTTGCTCTGCAGAATGAATTTCCTGTTGTGTTTAGAAGACCCAGATGTTAGGCCATGAAAAAGTCACAACACACATTAACCCTGACCTTTCCAAACAGACTCTCCAAAATTCTGTTGGAATTCATAAACCCTTTATGGATATCAAACGCTGGGTGCAAACAACAATAACGTGTTTGAACCCCAGCGGCACATACAGGCTGGATGACTAAGAGACTGTTTATGTACTTCAGGTACACCACATCCCCTGGAGAGAAGAAATGTGTCAGGAATATCAGGTTGTTGGTAGCATACAAATATAATTTAATTCTCGTTGGGTTCTTAGATGAAACAGCGCCCGTGAGTAATGTGTGGGGAATCACAGGCCATAGTGGATCAATGGCCAGGTCATTTATGACGCCAGACTGGGGAGCAGAAGACTGCATCCATCTTCTCCCGAGCCCTATCTCGCTCCTTCTTTACCAGGCTATTTCTCATAGTAGGGAATTAGATCCATCTTAGCTGTTTCCCCTTCCTTCCTTGGGAAGGCCAAGACATCATACGTGGAGTGGGGGAAATCAATGCTGTTATAGTGAAAGTATCCAGTGTAACAGCAATGTGTTTTCACCCAATGAAAACTTGTTTTAGGACACTGATGAAGCTTGCAAGAGGTTTAGAACAGACTAGAAAGAGTTAAATTCTAAATAGATGTACATGTAGTGTATGATTTAGTGCTTCATCATAGGAACATCAGAAAACCCAGAATGTTCCCGAAAAACTCATTCTCATCTGACACGCTTTCTCACACTGTGCCTGCATTTAGCACATAGCCTCCAACCAAACTGGGGATGTTGGTTTCTTTCTGTACACGACATCCATTTTAATTCCTGCCTCTTGTTAAGCTGGCAAACACATTTCATAATATGATGATTAATCTATTTAACTTGGAAAACACTTTAGGCATCTAAAAAAATCTTTAAAATAAGTAAAAAAATATGCTGTAGCAAGATAAAAACACTTCAGCAGAACAGTATTTATATTATAGGAAATACAATAAAGATTTGGATCCCATAAAGCTAAATTCTCAGCCCCACATACCCAAATTCGAGAGTAGTGAACCCGAAGAGAACACTCCCTGGAACAGTTTTTTTTCTCTCTTTTTCTGAGTGTGCAAGACAAGCTAGCATTGTTGCACACGGTCTGATTATGCAAGACTACTATCAGAATTGACAATTGGGGTTCAATAGTCAGTTATGGGCGGTCCATTTCTAATATTAGAATACAAACCAGCATTACTGAAATACAAAAGGTTACCAAGTCTCATCCTTCTGGAATGAAAATCCTTCTATAAAACAACACTGGAATATAATGATTATCACATCCAATAACTGTTAAAGCCTTTGAGGTGACCAGGGGTGCATGGGAATGGATTGGAGTACTGCTGGAGGGTTGGCTGATTACCTGGGAGGGGACTAATGTTATTAACATGGAGAACAATCTGTTACTCTTGTGGCTTCAATCAGCCCTCTGCCTGACTGCATATACCCGGGTAAACAATCATTCAATCAACCAGCCAGCTATCTAGTCGACTCAGCTGTACCACACACCAAATAGGTAATTTACACATGAAATGAGGGGTACTTGTAATCTATTATGAGAAACAATTACATTATCATTCCCTAGAGCTATGCAATGAACGACATTGCACAGAGGTTTATAGGGGAAGTAGTCATTTCACATGAACATATTACCTTTTCCAATAACAATACCAAATGTTAAACCTGAAAATGAACTGATGAAAATGGGCTGTCTGGGCATACCAGTTCCAAATGCTTGTAAACCAGATTGACCAAATGAGCACGGGGTCAGAAGTATTGTCGAGCAGAAGGCTTTTTCAATTCAGTGTTTACAGCTGACATTAAACAAAGTGATTTTAAGTTGGGGATAATATGAATTACCTCAGATAAAATAAATTAACTCTAACTGCCTTGTTTGCTTAAATATACAAAACCTTTTCTAATGGAGCATCAAATGTGTTCAGATTTAACCAAACACTTTCCAAAGCATGTACAAAGGTAATTTGATGTCACCTGACTTTAATTGAGATTATTCGGATTAGCCCTAAATAAAATTAGATGTTCCTTTAGGACTTCCTCACAAATGTCTTGAAATGTGGTTGAATAATGCAGCCATGGTCGATTTTACAAAAGAAAAAAAGGATGTTAAAACCTAATGTTGAAAGGTACAGATGAGGACAGAGATGTTAAAGATTTTCATGTGACATGGAACACTGTGAAGACCATCATTTAGAAGAATTTGCATCTGGAATCTACTGATTCCCATCAGTGGTAGGCCATTCGGATTTCCCTCCACACTGCACATCCAACCAGGAAGTCAGTCAGTTCAGCGCATGAGGACACGCTCACTCGTTTGACGACCTGAGTTAGCTTTTTGCAGGCTTCTGACCCCACTTGACAGACTAGTAAATAGAACGCAATAAAACAAATAAATCCTTTCTGACGATGCCATCCCTCACCAAGGGCAATCTACCCATAGCGAATGTCTGTCCCCAGGCAAGGTATGTGTAATTTACCAATTTAATTTGATATTAGTTCCAACTTTCAAAAGTCCATATATTGTTCCCAGTTTCATAATTTTACTATTTGACTTGCCAATACAACATTCTATTAAGTGTGCATTTTTGTCAAGAGTAAAAAAAAACTACATTTGGAGCCTTTCTACAAAGACAACCCTAAAAATAAAAGTTACCAACAATCATATTTGTCATATATTGAAGGTGGTTTTTCAAATCTCTTAACAATACTGTTTGAATGTACACCTGAATAAAAGTACAGTATTAAGGTAAAGGAACCCTTCCAGGACTGGATTCCAAAAGTGAACCACCAATAGACAAAACAGAAACATTTTCTACTTCCTTAGTCTGCATGTTGCTAACAATATAATGCTCCATATTTCAATCATTATAGCAATCTTTTTAAAAAAACATTTTAAATTGAAAAGAAGAAATCGTGGACAAGAGAAGCGTCAAGTTGTTTCATATATCAGTTCAGAAAACTGTTTGCCATTGTGTTAGGAAATCAAAAATCTGCTCCCAATGATGTTGAATCTTCTGGAGCAAAGTACTCCAACCAAATGACATTAAGTGAAACTGACACAGGATGTTTTTGGGTTTGGGTGTCCCTGCTGGCTTGGTTTGACTTCATGTCGTGCAGTGGGAAATTCGCCTAAATAGGACTTAATCAACAACCCATCTAAAGGTCAGTGTATTGCGTCAACTGTCTTTTCACGTTACATTACAGGTCTGAAACAACACTTGTTTTTTGGCCAATGCTTTACGGTTTATGGCGGGGGTGGCAGGGTTGTGTACAAAAGCATGTTTGTTGTTTATACTTCCTTGACAATTGAAGCATTCCCATTAATTCATGGCTGTTGTCATTAAAAAGATGTGTTTTTGGGTGTCTTTCTCAAAGTTGTGTTCATTCTTTACTTACCAAAAGTCACCAATCCCTGCGAGGAAAAGGCCATATTTCCGCCATAGTTAGGGCAAACATGAACATTTTTGTTAGGATTAACAAGAAACCAGGCAAGCCTAGTTCAGCCGGCCCGCAATATAAAAAGTGATGATCGTCAAATGCCCATCATGGATTCTAACCCGGGTCTCCACGCACGAGACAGTGTCTTTAACTGCTATGCCACAGAGCAATACATCGGCTGAAAGGCATTCCAACATTAGATCATTAACTTCATGCTGAGTTTCAATGTCACTAGACACCATTAAGTGTTGTGTTAAACTGAGGAACGTTTCTTATTTAGTTTACCTTCACCACAAATAGCATCTATGAACAGTATGGCTTTTGCCACTGGGCGTTTTAAAAGCTTATTAGCCAGTAATATTTCGCTAGACACCATTACGCATTGTGTTAAACTGACACATTTTTCTTAAGTTTACCTCCACCACAAATAGCATCTATGAACTGTATGGCTTTTGCCACTGCCCGTTTTAACAGCTTATTAGCCATTCGTGAATGACATTGATACAGTAACTATCAATATAGGTGACAATAACTGACTTTTTGTCAAGTGAAAAGACAAGAGAATTATGCAGCCAGCAAAGTGTTTCTCTATCCTGAACAAATCGTAATATCTACCAGAACTGTTTTATTTCAGGCTTCCTATAATGTAGCTACTGAAGGTCGTACCCAGCAACGTTTTTGTCTGTCCTGAACAAACCCTAAGGCATAATGTGACATGATTGTGACAGGAATCAATCACAGGACCTGTTATTCTGTAGTCCATATCTCTAACCACTACGCTATTTAACAAGGGGAAGTCAGCCACTCACTCAGTCTGTAAGAGACATTTGCACCTCTAGGCCGGCTCCGCTTACACAGAGGTTAGGGTTAAGGTTAGCTTTTTGGTGGAAACAGGTAGGGTTAAGTTAAAGTTAGGAGAGAAAAATCTTTTTGTGACCCAGTGTAGAGATAGAGATTCCAAAAATGTGTGTGTGTGTGTGTGTGTGTGTGTGTGTGCGTGCATGTGTGTGAGATTTGCTGTGTATAATAACTGACGTGATTTGAAGAAACAGTCATTACAGATGCACATCTGTCTGTGTGGGATCCCAGGCATCTCTACAAAGGATAATTGAATTAACTTCTCAGATATCGATGACACCTCCTGTAATACTGTATCAAAGACACCAGGTAGACTAGAGCTGTCTGCTGTAACAAAGAGGAGATACCAAGAGGCTCATCTCTTATCTGAAAGAAATAGACAGCCAGAAACACGCAGAGAGCTTTGTCAGATGGATAGAGCTGGGAACAAGGGCTCTGAGGGATCAAACGTGCAGTCTTTGTCACTGATCCTCAAGCAGGGTAACGGGAAGAGGAGAGATGGTGGGGGTGTGGGGGGAGCAGCCACCAGCCCCGGCACCAGACACCGGGCCAGCCTCACACTAACCGCTAGGCTAGCAGCTATGAACAGAGCATCCACAGTGAGCTTCAGTCAGGTCCTACAAGGCTGAGGTGGGTGGCTCAGACAGGGAGCAGAGGGTTAGAACAGAGATGGTTCCCTGGGATATCGTCCACTCAGCTCAGTGGACGACTGCCTCCAGCACCTCTTCCGAAGTAGGATAGAAAAAGCTGTCTGTTTGGATTTAGCCTACTTTCTAACATGCCCATTCCTTTCTAAACAGATGGTAAAAAGAATCACTGGGTCTGAGGGTAGAAATAACAGAGCTAAAAGACTAACGGACGCGACCTGAAACAGGGACTACAGGAAAACAAAGGGGGGGAAACACTCGCGCTGCCATGGGAAGGATGTTTCAGTTGTGTTCGCACAGTGAACAGCTAAACGACTTTATGACTGAAACAAGGTATTTTTAGTGGATGGTCCAGCCAAGTCATCAGGGCCAATGACAGGGTGAGTGGTGTTCACTGTCAAGCATCCATCACTCCCTTCCCCCTTCTACTCGTCCAAGCCAGGCTGAGGGTTTTAACGTGTGTGTGCGTGTGTGTGTGTGTATGGCACCGATCAGTGTTCTACTGGGAGCACGACAAAGACAGGATGATATGAAGGACCTTAGGAGATAGCATATATAGCATGTGTTTACGATTACTCTTTAATTTCATAGTAAAAGGTCTTCAAAACTATCTGAATAATAAAAGGAATTGAGTTACTAATTCAATATTAATGTAAATTGGGGGGGTCATGAGTTTGTAAGGTCATTTCTAAAAGAGCATGCACTGAAGGCCGATGTTAATTATACAATCAGTCATCACCATCATCATCATGTCCTTGAGAAATATTTAGGACACACGTAACCACTAGGTTGAACAGAATGAATAATTGGCATAATGTATGCAGCAGTCACCAGCAGCAGTCACACTTCCTCATTCAGCAGTCCATTTCCCAAACCACTAACCCTGTCAGCCTTCCCTGGGAGGGACATAACACTGTCGAGTGGCGAACAGAGAAAAGGACAAGGACAGAGTGAGAAAGGCTCCACCCTAGAGCAAAGGGATCGATGACTCTCCTGGATCCAGCAGGTCTAAATCAAACTGAAAGGGTTTTACCAGCACCATCACTACGGGTTTTACTTCAGCAGTGTCAGAAGGTCCATCTGACTGCACAGTCAACTAGGCCAGAACTTTTCTTTTTCCAAGAAACTGTCAAATTAATGGTAAAACGGGCAGCCTCATTTTGACCTACATCTCCATGCGATCCACATACCTCCCCTGATTAAACATTAAAACCCAGAGATTTTAAGTATTCAAAAAAGCATGTTGCCCGCCTCGACTTTTCCTCTCAAGTTAAGGGCGCCAAGCTAATAATTTAATGATTATCTGTCTCTCTGCGTGTCTCCGCACTGAGCTCAGCCTGCGACTCCACCCTCCATCAGAGCAGTAAGTGCACAGCGCCATGAAGAGTTGAGACCAGAGTCGGTTCATGTCACAGAGGACAAACTTCATCATTAACTTTCCTCTCCCTCCACTCTCCCAATCTCATCCGTCCATCTCCCTGGATCATCCTCTCTCTGCACCACTAGCGTTCCCACACCCTTTCCGCTCATTCTGCCTTCCTTCGTCTTCCTTCGTCTTCCTCTTTCAATCCATATCGCCTTATCTTCAGATGTCTCCCTCCCGCTGTCCCTCGTTCTCAGGGCCTTTCCTGATTTATTCCGTTCAGTCACGCTGGAGATAATGACTCTTGTTTCTTCCGTGTTCCTGCTACATGACGTCCATCTCATCCCCAGGAGGGAGCCTATCTCCATTCAGTCAGTCAAGCACATTACCAAACACAACAAGAAGTTATAAATAAATAGTTGACTTTTTATTTAATTTCCTTTAAAAACACTTTGTGCTGTTTCATTATGGGCTGATGTTCAGTAGACATCATGCTGGAGTTTAATTGAGGTAACCCTGTTATGACATAATACTTGATTTTCCCTGTCTTATTTTTCTCTTGCCAGAATAATATCAATGGTCAATAGCAATGTAGTTTATCCACAGCTATTATAAGAAGTTAACTACAGGTTGTTGAAGGTTTAACAAACCTTGTGGAGAGCCAAATTGTCATTGACCAAAAACGTTCACTCCTCTCAACCACTGGGCAAGTGAACAGGGTGCTGGGTAAGGCTATACGAATATGTCTGGCTAACTAAATCATGATGTTGTGCGTGTGTGACTTGAGTGAGGAGAAATTGATGTATTTCTTTTAGTAACTTCAGTCAGTTGTCCTAAAAAGCACAGCTATCTACTATATGCTTGCTGCTACTAAAACATCAGTGATACTTTGAAACGTGGTTGCCTAAGTTGAAACTTGGAGTTTTCTTTAGACAATAGTGCCTCAGTTGTAAATATTATTTAAAAAATCACTAAAACGTTGTTTCACTATCATCTAGGCCAGTTTTTGTAGTGGCTATGCTACCTAGCTATTTCTCTGGCCTACAGGTCTCTGCAGGACAGCATTGCTTGACAGTGTAACCGAGACCCAATAAACTGTGTGCAGTTCATAATATTCAGTTGTTTTTATAGACCCTGGCTATATCACAATACCAAACAGATTGTGGCAAGCTTTCCTCTTAAGCGTCCGCGCCAAGCGATGCTCCTTTTCGCCAGACAGGTCTTCCAAATAGGAGGTCACATGGGTCAGCGTGGACGTGTGTGAGTGAGGGCATGCTCACACACCTGACAACCTCAGTTCACTTTGCAGGCGCCCAAGCAGCCTGAGGAAGTCGCAAGAGAGCAATTAGGATCAGGACGCTCCCACTGACGATGCCTCCCCTTGTGTGGGCAATGCTGGTCAATTTGCATCCCATCCACTAAGTCAGCCAGCGGCACAGTCTTGAATCCTAAACGGTGGAGATCTGCTCGGTGCCACAAAAGATTGTCCACACCAATGAAAAGTTTTAACTAGCGCCATGCTGCTCTAGCTAGACAGGGTAAAATGCTAGCTACACCTGGTTATGCTCACCAGGATGACTGAACTGAACGAAAGAACCAAATTCGCCCTCAACTCGCACTCAATTTGTTGTCCAGGCATGTTCTTGTATCCTCTACTGGTAGGGAGAGATAGAGAGAGAGAGAGAGAGAGAGATGAGGGATGAGGGCCTGGTGTTTGAAGACAGCCACGTGACTCTCCATGTTGCCCATGATTGAGGATTCATTTGGATGGTTAATTTGCAGGAAAACAGTGGAACGTCCCTGAGAAATGGCATTTGGATGAGAACCGTAAAATCAAGCGGAATAACGACCAGTGAGTGCTGCAGAAGGGAAAAGGGCTGGTTATCTGTCCCTGTGTGGATATGGCTTACACGTAATTAGCATTTCAAAGTGCTTTACTAGAGATGTGCTCTGAGAAGATGTTATAAAGTTGTTGCAAGGATTCTGTTGTTGATTTACGATTTAAAACCCTACAACTCCCTCTTGTACAGTACACCACACCTCAGAGGGACATTACATTACACCCTATGCATTTCGTTTGCAAGTCGTTTCTACATTTCTACGACCACTGGGTCTCTTTATGCCTCCCATTTGAATCAGAAATGCTGCACCAAAGCAGGCAGATCATCTAAATGGGTTGCCATAGTCTATGCATTATCCCCCCGCTGCTTTCCCCTTAGGACACACCAACACATGAATCTGTGTGTGTGTGTGTGTGTGTA
The DNA here is from genome assembly GCF_011004845.1 of Esox lucius. Lineage (NCBI taxonomy): Eukaryota > Metazoa > Chordata > Actinopteri > Esociformes > Esocidae > Esox > Esox lucius. The sequence continues at coordinate 15,434,914 of NC_047582.1, forward strand.
AATGTGTGTGTGTGTGTGGGAGGGAGAGTGTTGTTAACGGGAGAGAAAACACTCCCACATACAGTCCCATGTTCCCACTCTGGCATCCTACTGTTTGAAGAATAGACAGCATGGCTCTAATCATTCTCTCCCACCTGGAAAGAAACCCATGCTAACTGCACACAGCTAACCGCTGCAACTGCAACTACTATAACAAAGAATCACGCCGAATAGCCCCCACATCAGCACTCTGCTACTGTCCTTCAGTTACTCTAAGGGGAGCGAGAGTTTGGGTTTAGCTGGGCTGTTTTTTAGAAGCCTACTAATGTCTGCCGGACCAAGTGATGGGTGACTTTTTTGCGGCGTGACAGCAGGGCTGGTTGTAACATTCCACAGTTTGAACGCCAGGCTGGATGTCAGTGCAGTGACCATCCCCCCATGGCTGGACGTCAGTACAGTGACCCTGCCCCTCTCCCCACTGGCTGGATGTCTGTGCAGTGACCACATCCCCCCCTCTGGCTGGATGTCAGAGCAGTGACCACAACCCCACTCTGGCTGGATGTTAGTGCAGTGACCACAACCACACTCTGGCTGGATGTTAGTGCAGTGACCACATCCCCCATCTGGCTGGATGTCAGTGCAGTGACAACATCCCCCCTCTGGCTGGATGTCAGCGCAGTGTCCACATCCCACTTCTGGCTGGATGTCAGTGCAGTGCCCCCCCCCCCCCCGTGGCTGTGCTTCAATTTAGCCAGAGACCCTGAAGCTGCGCTCCCTTGAGCAACATTAAGATTAGGCATGAAGATATGGAGGAAAGCTATATGGTAGGGTTGATCCACCCTGCTGTGCAGCACAGGGGGGTGCGGCGAGGTGGTTGGAGTGGTGGGGCTGTGGCTGTGAGTAGAGCGGACTAAGTCTACAGATCCCGTACAGCTTATTTCAATTATTTTCAGTGCGTCAGAAATATGTCTACGTTGACTAAATGGGAAGTTTGAATCTCGTGTGATCTGTCACGCTACATCCCTACAGCTTTGCAGAGGAATATGGAAATTCATCCATGTGTTCTGAGCAGGAAGCGGAATCAGACATCCTTTCATCTGGACGCTGTGAAGATAAGGTGTGCCCATGAGAGAGGGCGTTGTGTAGATAGAGAGATGGACAGGAGAGACAGAGGGAGGGAGGGAGAGAGAGAGAGAGAGACAGAGAGAGAGAGAAGAATGTAGCAGTTACGGTGATGTCATTAGACAGCTCATTTTAGTGGACATTTTAGTGGACTTGTCTCTGAATTGCTCTCCAGTGCGTGTGTTTGACTCAGGCCTGCTGAGAGCAGTGCTAAATCATGTTGGCGGTGGGACAAGGAGAGTGGAGCAAAGTTGAGATGTCTTTGGACAGCTGCTCCTCACCCTGTCCCAGTTCCACAGCACAGAATCGCTTCAGAAACAACTTAGCCGAGTCCCTGCAGTGTAACGTTTTCCTAGGCTCCCACGGGAGAATATCTTCCAAGACACACATACTGCAATTCTACAGCTCTATTAGATTTATGGTTAGTTAGTCGAATTCTGGCTTGTGTTAGGGCTTTGGCTGGAAGTACGAATATTATGTAGTTCTTTGTTGGACAACTGATCACATCCATTACTCTCCCTTCTCTTTTACTATTACACCACTCATATTTTAACACCATTACATATCATGCCATAGCTGCAGACAGAAAAACAGCTGAATGACTAAAAGCTTTCAAGTTGTGATAGGTAGATATTAATACAGCAATTTTAGCCTGCAGCTACCGTGTCCAAACTGATCAAATATTCCATTAGACTCTACAGAAGTGTCTGTATTCTCACGGAGTTCACCTAATCCACAGCCAAATAGTGTTACACAGCGGTACATTCTCAATTCCTGCTCTCTCAGATTCTTCCAAATAATGACTTTTTCCAGCATCTGACAAGCTGTTGAGTCTAGGACTCGCATCTTGTTTAAAGGGTTGACACATGAATGTAGAGTTATAGCCTACAGACTCATGTGGCTGTAGTAGAGTGAAGGCAGATGTCCATTCTCCCAATACAGCGTAGAACTCCAATATTTTGGCATATCCAAAAGCAGTTTTGATGCTTAGAACTTGAATCATCTTGTACAGATTTATCATGTGATCATGTCGTCTATGTTTTGTGATGATAAGTGACTTCAAAATGTTAGCTAACATGTCATTAAAAAGCATTTCAGTAATTTCAGTGGTAATATTGTTATATTTAGCTAGTTAGTGACAAAAAATACAACCCCTTAATAATGTCCACAGTTAGCCTTACTATTTTGTTCATTTACATTATATTGCTTTCTTATTTTTCTTAAAAAATACAGATCATTATTGTATTTTCTGAAATGTCTACTAGAACGTTGTAGCAGAAAAAATTGATATTACATGATGTCTGGTCTGTTGTGCAAGTCGAATATCACAATTTGCAACTTCAATACAATTTCAATACATGACATAAAAAATTTAAAAAAAGGAACCTCCATACATTTAATAAACATTGTGTTGGGCTAGCCGAACTGATAGATTTATCAGTAAAATGTACCATTGTTTTCCAGCGCATTTACCTTCTGAGCTTAAGACAAGTCAGTTCTCTGACTGCTAGACATGGCCGATAATGGGGGGTGGCTGAAGTCAGTAGGATGTCAGCTAGCAAACCTCTATGACAGCAACAGAAACTAGAATGCATGAAGAAGTTGGAGAATGTGGAGAAGTTGGTCTTTCTGCTTGCAACATGAAAGAAGCGTGTGGCTGTTGGACTAATCTGGGGTATCTACAGTGTGTACCAGACCTGGCTGAACAGTGGGCTTGGCCTGTTCTGCTGTGACTACGAGCCAGTGTGAGTGTTTGGTTAAGCTTTGTTGCAGTAAACCCCTTTCTCTCTCTCTCTCTATCGCAAAGCTCCTGCCCACATATCTGCCTGGTGCCAGCCCTTAACAAACACACTCTGAGCTCAGAGAGCTATCAGGCTCAGCTATCGGGCCGTCACACTGAACAGGGAAGATAAATCTAGGCAATTAAAATTTAAATTGCTGTGTGCACTGCCGTGACTCCCTCCCTCCCTCAGCCTCCGGTCTCGTATCAGGAGCAGCTCACAGTGGTGATACACGCAGCCTGTACTGGGATGGAACTGTGGGGTCGGACAGAGCACACAATCATCCCTCCCCACTTCCTTCTTTTAGACCAATCAAAGTATCCGTCCTCCGCGGGCTTGCTCGGGACGGTATTGTATTTTCGTTGATCTTTTCCTTTGCCGACCACATTTCTGATATCTAACCACGCGAAGGGTGACTTGCACAGGCAATATCTCTTTTTCCCTTTGTCTCTAACCCTCCCCCTGTCACTGCCTCGTTCCATTTCTGGTGGCATTAGCTCGATTAAGTGGAGATGAGCTGGGACACCACTGAGCCAGACGGATGATTCGAACCATCCATTGAGAGAGAGCTCCTCTCCTGCCCCAGATACTCTTTCTTTCAACCAGGCCAAGATACATATTAGCTCAATGTCCCCTTCTCTTCCAAAGCGCCTGCCGGGACCCCACTACAAGACTCCCTCCTCAGAGGGACAGGGTAAAAATAGCTGCCTTGGTTTTCCAGAAAATTCACTACCTCAGGTATGAAAGTGTACCACGCTCTTCTGCAGTGAGCTTCCTTGCGTAAAGTGCTCTATCCATTCATTGGTGCGGAGGGGATAGGAGACGTCTTTGACCCTCTAGAAAACAGTGCCTCAGTGATTCCACTGTCAGTTATAGGGTCAGGTGATCCTATGGAAGTGCAGCTTGGCATCAGAACGGTACACGTTGGGAGATCGTATAATAAGGACAGTGAATGCTGTAGATAGAGAGCACCTCCCATTACAATGGAACTTTAGACTCGCTTAGCAAATGATACACAACAAACCTTAAACTGAAGATATTAGAAGCAAATGTAGGCTATAATATCTAATTGTGTATGTGCAACTGTTCAGAATAGTGTTTGGAAAGTCCCCCACAGAGTTGCATGTCTCCATTCAGCCTGGGGGATCAATAGTCACCCAGAGAGGACTGCAACACTAGAACTGTTCTCACTGGGATCAATACCCTATTAATGACTGGCTAGTGAATGCAGGCCCAGTGGTCAACCCCACCAGAACTAGCATCATTACTCCAGCACTGCAAATGCAAAGCTAGGATCAATTACTAAATAGGTCCAAGTCAGTACAAATCTAAATGGTATTGTGTTTTTTCTTTTTCTTTTTTATATATGCTATAGTAGTATTTCCAAAAATTTTCAGTATGTTTTTCAAGGGCTGTTTTGAAATGCTGGATTTGAGGAGAAATCATGAAGACAACAAATTCATAAAATGATAAAACATGTATGAAATGATTAAAGAAATACACACACGTCATTATACCTTAGGCAAAGCTGGTCAGTGAATTTTCATGCGTGTGTTTTCTTTTGGCAGCTCTCTCCGTTAGTGCTTTGAAGATCTGTAATCTCTGACGGTGACAATAATATGGTCTTTCCTGGTTCCTCCTCCCACTCGGTTAGCAGTCAGTTGGAATGACAACAACAATCTAAAGTCACACAACACAATGCAGCCAGAGTGCCCTGATAATGCAAACAGCCAGATAAGAATTAAACGGATAACCCCGCCCCCAACGCACACACGCACCAGGATCACAGGGATGCAGAGAGGTGCCTAGGCCGCTCTACAAGGGGCTTTGTGTATATATTTGACTTGTGTAGCAAGAGATATGGAAGGATGATGTCTCTGAAGAGGCTCTGAGGTGTGGCAGAGCTGTGATAATATAATGGCTTTTCCATCTGCTGTTGGTAGACCCTAGGCTCAGGCGTGACAGAAGGAGCACCACACCACACAGTCTTCTGCTAAGGTAGCAGGAGATGGGTAGAGGAAAAAGGAAGAGATAGGGAGAGAGGGGAGAGATGTGACCAGGAGACATCCCTCATTTTTCAGAGCAGGCACCCGTTTTGTGATAAACCCACAGGCCTTTCTCCACTTCACTTCCTCCCCATCAATCTCTTTAATGGTGCCAGTCTCTTATCTAAAACCCCTATGTAAATACTGTCCATTTAGGCCCAAAGCACGATCCATATAGTGTGTGAGCTATTTAGCTGGGGTTTGTTATGTGGTGTATGGAGGGGTAACATCAGTTTGTTATTTAGTATATGGGTGGGTATCATCTGTTTGTTATTTAGTGTATGGGTGAATGTCATCTGTTTGTTATTTAGTATATGGGTGGATGTCATCTGTTTGTTATTTAGTGTATGGGTGGGTATCATCTGTTCGTTATTTAGTGTATGGAGGGATATCATCTGTTTGTTATTTAGTATATGGGTGGGTATCATCTGTTTGTTATTTACTATATGGGTGGATGTCATCTGATTGTTATTTAGTGTATGGGTGGGTATCATCTGTTTGTTATTTACTATATGGGTGGATGTCATCTGATTGTTATTTAGTATATGGGTGGGTATCATCTGTTTGTTATTTAGCGTATGGGTGGGTATCATTTGTTTATTATTTAGTGTATGGAGGGATATCATCTGTTTGTTATTTAGTGTATGGGTGGGTATCATCTGTTCATTATTTAGTGTATGGAGGGATATCATCTGTTTGTTATTTAGTATATGGGTGGGTATCATCTGTTTGTTATTTACTATATGGGTGGATGTCATCTGATTGTTATTTAGTATATGGGTGGGTATCATCTGTTCGTTATTTACTATATGGGTGGGTATCATCTGTTTATTATTTAGTGTAAAGGTGGGTTTCATCTGTTTGTTATTTGGTGTATGGGTGGGTTTCATCTGTTTGTTATTTAGTATATGGGTGGGTATCATTTGTTTATTATTTAGTGTAAAGGTGGATGTCATCTGATTGTTATTTAGTATATGGGTGGGTTTCATCTGTTTGTTATTTGGTGTATGGGTGGGAATCATCGTGCAGGCTAGGATTGTATGTCATGATCTTGTCCCAGTGATGGCTAGGAAAGCTGGGACTGACATTGTCTGCCTCTCTAGGTGTGACTTCTATGTGGACACCTCCATTTAACCATGAGGGATTACCAGTATGAACTTACTGACCACATAACACAACTGAAAGTTATCCTCCCTGAATGTGTGTATGTACGCTGAGTGTGCTTGTGTGTCAAAGTAATTGCACAACACTGTGTGGGTGTGCGTGGAGGGTGAGTTTGTGTGTGAGTATTGGAGAGAACAAAAGGCCTTTTAGGTACAGATCAGTGCATAGGACAGATGTGTAGTTAACGACCTGATGACCTGGGCTAGAAGCTTTGTTGTCAGTCTGTCCTGGTTATGATGATCTTGAACAGTCTCACTAGGTGTGACACAGCTGTTGGACAGACCACACCACCCCGACATGATCGCAGATGCAGCACCAATCATATTTGGTGGTGATGTTTTCTCCAGCTGCTTTTTCCATGCTTTGGCTGGCTAGCACCATTGTCTCCTGCAGTATTCTTTGACCTGTATTTCATCAATGGGCACATAGGTGAGGAGTTTTCCCCTGAGGCACAACTTTTTCATGGCTTGTGGTAAAACACTAACCTCCTGCTATGTGGCTCTCAGAGTGAATGGACTGACGCTATTAGCTATGTGAACCCTGGCCTCTATTTTTCCCCTTTGCATATTTGCTGAATTGTGTATGAGGTTTATGAGCATGAGTGTGTGAGCATTACACATCGGGGAAAGCCCACCCATTATAATGAGCTTTCTTTCTTAATTCTCCCTGGGCAAATTGAACCAGTAGCAGCGCTGCAGATCAACGAAGGAGAAGACCAGAATTCGTACAACTGTGTAGACACGCAAGGCAGAGATGCTCAATTACTTGCACATACTGGAGATAATACTGGGACAATAAGAATACCAAAGATGTTGTATTACGTTTATCTGTGATATCCAGAATATTATTCAGTTATGAACCGGTCTCTGTAATACAACAGAAGTAACTTAAATAAAACAGAAATAGAATCTGTGGACAAGCCCTGATCGTCATCTAGTGAAGGAAGGATAATGCTGTTAATGTATTTCAGAAGGCCTACTGGCAACAGTAAGTCCACAGTAACAGTAACATTAACTATTTCCACCAATGGAAAAAAAAAACATTTCAAATTTTAACAAACTCTACATCCAATGTTCAATCTATTTATTTTTGCCACTGAGCAAATGACTGTTTTGTAAACAAAATCTTGAATGTTTTGAAAATCTTTGCAACATCCGGCATGAGTTTACAGTGAACAGTGAGGCTTTATCTACTTAAAATGACCTTTTTAGACAGTGGCTATTTGAGCATAATGTAAGCATAGCAGAGTGTTCTATTAACAAAAAACGGTTGTATTGGGTTGTATGATGATGAACACCTTAACACAATATAATGCATAATTATTTCTACAAAGCATTTACAGAATTAGACAATGTATGTTACCCTCTGGCCATTTTTATTTGTATATTTAAGCCTCTCTCAAAATACTTTGCACTGACCCTTTAAGTCATGATCATGTTTTTTTTTACCTGACTCATGTTTCAAAGACAGTGAAAAATTTAGGCCTAGGCTCAACATGCACTTATCGGGAAGCAGAAACTCCTCTACTGCTGACCAATATTTAACCCATAACTAGGCTAATAACACACTAACTAGCTAAGAGAAAAAGCAGCATCCACAGCTCTGGGCTCTGATATGAACTCAATCTGAAAGGTACATCCACTTGTGGCTGCTTGTGAGTTACCTTCAATAGTATTCGACCAGCCAAAACATCACATTACTACAAGCATGCTTGACCTTTGATATGGGGTCAATACTGTGGCTTTGGTTTGCCCGGCCATAACAGTATCCAAGTCATGCAAAAAGCTCCACCTTTTTCTCATATGTCCAGTGGAAGGGACAACAGTATCAACTGTGGGAGTATATTCCCACTCTTCCCAATTCAAATGCAGGAATTCCATTCCAGATCATCATGGGTTTTTGAGAGGTGGAAGTTGTCAAAGCCCCTTTTTCCACGTGTTTGATAAACTGAAGTTGGTATGTTTACGTGCTAATAGTCAATGCTAATGATAAGAGACATTTTAATGCTTTGCATCCAAGTTATCCAGTAAATAATATCAAAATTTCAACAGGTGTCTCAGGAAGAGACAGGATGTGCTGGCGAAGCAGACAAACAGCTGTGAAGCAGCTGCCTTGGTTCACAGTAATCTGGTATTGTGTACGACATATTTGCAGCTTAGCCAATAGACACACAGTAAACTCTAATGGGCCACATGGTTCAGTCCATGTCGCCAGTCTCAACGCCTGTGGAGCGGCCAGCCAGGCATCTGGACCAACCCATCCCAGATTCCATCCTTCTCATACATCATTTACACCCATGGATCCATCAGTGAATGGTTTGCAGAGTATTTTTATGCATTAAATAAGAGGCATAGCAGTTAGTTTGGTTTGGTTTTGTGTGTTCTTTCCAAGTCCTTCATTAGCGATACCACCACCCAGGGAGCGTTGTAGATGGTAGGCCATGTCAGGCTTGGTGGTGAGGTCCTAACTGCTCTCAGCAGAAATCAGAGCAGCCACTCCACTGGAGCAGTGCATTGTGGGAGATCCATAATTCATAGCTCTTAATAGAGAAGTCTAATAATAGATTTGGGGATCCAGCAGCTGGCTGGAGGCTGCGACTCCTCTCTTTACCCTGAGACCGGGAGGATGTTGAGAATGAAAGGAGGAGGAGGAAAAGGCTCTCAGGAAGGCTTTCCTCTCCGAATCCCCCTTATCCCAGCATCTCCTCCTATTCCCAGGCCCTCCAGCAGAAATCCTACCAGCACGTGATAGCAGACCCCTTCCTTCTCCCGGCAAATGTGCAGACCGACACTGTATAATGTAGCCAGAAATTCCAAATGAGATTTTGTAGTAAAATTCAACAGGCACTCTGAGTAGACCCATGGTCATTGGGCAAGTTGCTTGTATTGTTTGACAGGTTTGTCAAGTTTAAAAAGATATTCATTGTAAACTTTTTTTTCATTGAGTTCAATTCTACATAACAGAAAAGGATTTCTCCTAACAGACATGTCAGCATCTTAGAAAAAAAAGATAACTGGTAACATGATTCAGTGATTATGTCAATATTGCAGCAGTAAAAACAGAAACTATGAAACACTCTTGGGAACTTTTTACACGTTAACTTGCATAAAAAACCCTCTGGGGAAAACCACCGTGGTGTTATAATACCATAGAGATCAGCACTGCCGTCTACTCCCATTTAATGCTTCATTTCAACACAAAAGCACCATATTGGATTTTATTCATTTCCGGCGAGGCAAACACAGGCCATTCTGCTGAGTCATCAGACGGCCATAAATTATTCATTAAATCCCCAGACGGACCCCCCGCTCCTGCTTTCTGATCAATTTTTCACTGTAATAGTGCCATGATCAGTCCACTCACACCACCTCTCCCCTACAAACAACAGCACATCAGAAGGCTTAATCCTCTGCTGAAGGCTATACATCACCATTTGCCACCCTTCACGATGACTCGACTCGCAGTCCAGATGGGACAGTCCCTACAGTACTGTGTGCTTTTTGCAAGATTAGAATAACACTGGCAGATAGGGTAGTGTCTGTACCAACAACGTGGTTTCAGGGTCCAGCGCTGGGAGCGTGACCAGATGAATGGTCACAAAACGCAGTGAAGCAACAGCAGAGATTCTCTAACGACAGCAATGCGCTGACAGCAGGAGGTAGGGCTGCTCCCTCTCTGCCTGCGCCTGTACGTTTAGAGGGGTGGAACAGTATGTGGAACCGGAAAACAGTCCTGTCTACATATCCTCTCACACAGCCTAGGAGGACAGTAAGTCATGCAGAAGTAAGCAGTTCCTGCAGTCAATGTAACTTTGGAATGGTAAAATTTGTGGAGAAAAAACGATTACATTTTTTCAGCATGTTGATAGAACACAATGGCTGGTTAGGGTATATTGGTCAAGTGGCTCTCAATGAGTCCTAAAAGCTGATACAAACTCAATAAAGTCAAACAAACATCCAAGCCTAACTGAAAAGTTGCTCAGAAGTGTTCTTTAGTTTCTCACTTATCTCTAAACGGCTTTGATCCACAAGAAGCTGTGATGAAACACAAAGTGATACAAATTTCTACATTTTGATGTTTACTGGAAGCATTCACTGTATAAATACACAACATTATTCTGGTGAGGAATAATTAGCTTATTTCTGAGCCGGGGCGAATCTTACACGAGCCTCTCTGCAGATGTTACACTCAAGGTGGTGGAAGCCGGGAGCCCCAGCACACACCAGCACTCACTCGTTTCCGTTTTTTGAACTGCAATGCAACTTGAAAAGCATGAGGCACAAGAAATGTGGCACCTCATTCCCTCCCTCAGGGAGCAATGGTTATATTCATAACCAAGGTTCCATTTCAGTCAGTCACTTCTGCGCCACAGAGGAACAATATTTCAAGCCTCAAATCCGGAGAGGCAGTATGCTGAAAGGGGTGGCAGAGGCAACCTGCCCAGACAGAAAAAAAAACATCAGGAAAGGCTGCCAGGACACCAAAGCGCCGGTTTAGGAGCATCGACATCAAGGCCGTAGAACCTCACAAGGGTATCCTGGGAAAGGCAATCCACCACTTTGCAAATCTCAGCCACTGACAACCCCTTGGACGGAGCACACACCCCTGGAGGCCACAGCTCACCCCTGCTCCAATGAGCCATAGAAATGGCCCCATGACCCAGAGGGACAGACACTGCATAGAACTTAGAAAGCGCCTCGACGTGCGTCTGCGGGGGAGACAAGAGGAAGGACTAACAGCCGACTTATCTCCCCACGCTGGCCGCTATGAAGAAGAGACCGCACCCGAAGAAGATTTCAAAGGAGGGGCCTGATGAGCCTGACATTCTGGAGTAGCAACGGGACAGGTAAACACAAAGGCATTTGCACCAGGGTAGACCTCCCAACACCCCAACCTGAAGCCAACGGAGTAGGACGGTACCGAGGAAGGCATGTGTGGAGCGCTCTCTACCTAGGCTCTCGCTCCAGCAGGCAGGCCCATCCAGAGACACCTGACGATCAGGCTTAGTGAGATTCAAACAAGACAGCAAAAATCTATGTTCAAACCGCCGACGCCATGCCAGTCCCCAGAGCAGAGGCTGCACCACAAGAAAGAAAGAGAATAGGATTGTCAGTAGCCTGAAGGAATAGGAACACAGGAGGCAGTCAACTCCTCCAGGAAGGGAAAACAAATAGAGGCTGCAAAGCTAACACATTGGAGCCAGTTACAGAAAATACGTTGACCTCTACTGGAGAAAGCCAGCCTCCAATAGACAGACGTCCAAAACGGAGAATTCCTGACACAAAGAGGTGTGCAATCAATCGATCAGCCAAATGTATTTATAAAGCCCTTTTTACATACAAGTGCTTTTACAAAAACAAGCCTCCTCCCCTTCGTAAAAAGCTACACACGGGGACGAAGCCCCCAATCTGAGCACAGCAGAAGAGCCAATGACAAAACCTGCCGCTGAACAGTGGACAAGAGTTAAACAAACCAAAACAGTCCAGAGGCGCAGTACATTGCTCTAGACCAGACACAAACACACCTTGTGGGGATACCTGACTGCACCTCATGAGAGAGGACACAGCTTAGAAGATGGACTAGACATGGAAGTATTTACTTCTCCCTAACCAAACTCATAGAGCAGGGGGAGAAAAGTCAGACTCAGAACAAACCCTACAACAACAACCACATACAACAATGCCTGAGGGGAAAGGGACAGTTACATTCCTGAGAACAACGAGAAAGGTAAGAAATGCTTTCTATGCTATAAGAAAAAAATAGTAGGGAGAAAACAAGCGAGATATATGCACGTGAAGGGGGGTAAAATCAGTGAATACAAGTGTACTCTGGGGATTTACTGCACAGGTGGTGGGGCTCCCAGCTGCTACCCACTTGTAGGGCTTTAGAAGACATGATTGTATTTGCTTTTACTGATATGCTTGCCAAAAAGGGAACTGAGAAACAGATGAATGGTATAGCAAATAGAGAAACTGCATCTTCTTATCTGAAATGATACCCGTCTGAATAGAGGGAACTATATGTTTTATTTACTGACACTAAATGCATAACGCTCAATAAAGGTGCAGCTATCAAGCAATTGTCCCCAGCACAATATTTAAGAACAAGGAACACATCTGCAAGTGTATGACCTTGATGATTGGACCTTCTATCCTCCAGACTGATTGTAGAGTCAGGAAGGAGGTGCCTGGTTTCTCTGTGTGCTGCTCGCCTTGTTGGTCTGTCCACTTATGGCCCTAATCGAATAAGTTGCTGTGTGGCTTTGCGTGCTCTGTAATGAGTGGCAAAACAAAAGACACAGCCACGTTTGGATGAGGCAAACACTAACAGATGGCGTTAATATTCCCCAAATGAAGAAGCAGATTCACTACACAAAGGATGGGCCTAGTCTAATGTGGCAGGATGAACGTAGTTTGTTTTTCAGTCAGATAGGAGGTCATTATTACTTGGGTGAATGATGTAGCCAAGTTAGTCGTGTTTAAGGTATTTCAGAGCATCTGCAAGGCATCATCCGTCGACCTATGACTTCATCAGCAAACTTTACATCAATCCCAAACTGACTGCTATTTTCCTTCTGAAAACCTGCAGGTAGTGTAAAATCCATTATGTAATTTGGTTCGTCTAAAATACTCCTTCCTTTTGGTCTCCACCCACGGATGGGCTCTGCTGGTCTTTATCTGGGGTATGTGCAGCGATCCGTAAAGCTGCTTCCTGCATTCTCTCAGGGGTGGTGTAACAGTCATGCTGCAACAGGAACGATTCATCACTGAAGAGGACCGCAAGAGGACCGCAACCCGGTAATGTTGAAAATATACACGCACAAAATGTTATCCATGTTCACCGTCTGGAGGGGAGTAGGGACTGTTGTTTCTTACACCAGCTAGCAGGCCTAATAATGTCCGCGTGTTCAAACATTCATGAGGTTGAGGCAGGAGCAGAGAGCAAAGTCATGTTGGAGAGTCAACTTCCCAATCTCCCAGTCACTCTCACCCCGGGAACATAACACAAGCATTCAGGATGCATCTCTATCGGCCCCTATGTAACAACTCCGAGAGTGTTGAAAAAGAGCACTTCTCACAGGGGTATGCCAAAAGGCCATGAGGTTTCAACGCTTATGTTACCAGCCAAAATGAAATGCATAGTTGTCAGTGTGGTGTCGTCTTTGAGAAAAGGTCATTAAACATTTTAAATGTCAGAGTACAAACATGAGGGTTTAAGTTGAGGAGTGAGGTTGAGGGGGACAGGGATTGGGAGGATATTCAAGGTTTCCATCAACCGTGTTGTTGAATAATGTTTCGGGTTTTTTTCCTCATTCCCACCATATCGTTTATCCAAAAGAGATGAGAAGCTAGCGTAAGGCACATGAGAAAATGAAAATGTTTCAGTTTGTATTGTATTCAGCCAATTTTATTCAGCTCTAGGGTTTTCTGAGATGCACTTTTTCTCTCCTGGAGCCCCCTGGACTTTGTTTTAATTAGGTAAAGGCTTTTCAAGGTTACAGGAGCTGTGCAGAATAGGATTTCCCACATTTCACTCATGCGTGTTTATTCCTCACTGTTCTGGGAATCTGGGTGGAGTGAAGCAGGCCAGATATCCACTGTTCTGCTGTCCATCTCCTTCTCAACAACCTTGAAACACAAGCTACTGACACAAATAAAGACAGGGCAAAAGAGAAATCTTGGGTCTGTGTATCAGAATTTGTTCAGATATTTTCGCAACCAACAATGATGGGTTCAAAGCTGCCATTGGCGTGAAAGTTCTGGTTTTGAGAAATGAATACATTTTAGGTATGTCAAGGCTTGACCTTTCACTGGCCAATCAGAACAAGCTTCATGGCAAAATGATGTGGTCACTTCATGTTGTTTATTCACAGTGTGTCATGTAGGCTATTGCCATGGAATCAATCAAATACAATTTTAGCCCACTACTTCTGTGAAATAGCCCACAGAAAGAAAATATATTTGTTAAATATATTAATTGGAACCTATTTCCAGTCCACATTGTTCTAAGTAAATGTAGTACTGCTTCAATACGACAATATACACACTACAAATTATTTGCATGGATTAAAGGACCAAGCCATCTGATAATTCACAGTGGAGCCAATGCAATTTACAGAATATGTAAATTAGTCCATCAGTGGCAATTTATTCATACATTCAAATGACCATGCCAAATGTTGCCAATAAGCAAGATTTCATTCTTAATTGATAAGGCCTGTAAAACAGAGATCCCCAATGACAGATCATTTTGAAAAAAACTCAGACTACGGAGGGTTTTCTAACCACTCTTTGATATACTGCTCCCAAATATGCAATAATGTTCTGGGGTGGCAGGGTAGCCTCGATGACAACAACGGTACATTACCAAGTGAAGGTTTTATATCAAGACCAGTAGGCTGATGATAATACAGCCCGGGAAAAAAAGGTTTGTCTGCATTTTAATATGTGGTGATTTCCAAGCTACATATCTCACCAGCCAAACACTTAACAAGGCTATTTTGTGATTATTTTGGACGAAAACTGCATTCATTGAGTTGAAGCGAGGCAATGCTTGGTGTTTAAATTAATAAAACAAAAAAAAATACATACATACATATGTACAGCATGTATTTAAATAGACAGTTTACAGGCACCAAAATCACATTAGTCTTGTTCCATGTGCATATATGAGCCAAGTGCATCACTGCTGAATATAGACTGCGTTGTCAAAATCATGCCATAAACTATATCAAAACATTACTGCCGGGGCGTTTAAGGCCGCACATCAAATACTTCCACTCCTCGCATTTCACCACGAAATAAGTGATATAGGGCAGGTAAAGGGGCAGTGCATACGCAACAGGAAAAAGAAAAAAACATGGAAATTGTCAACATAATGTGCATAACACAGTAGCTCCCCCAAAAGCCTGTCCAAAATACAGCCCTTAGTATGTTACTGGTGTAATGGAGTAATATCTGGATGAGTAATAATAATAATAATACATTATATTTATATAGCGCTTTTCAGGGACCCAAAGACACTGTACAAAAGTGACATGGAACAGAAAACAAACAGAAACAAAAGAAATACTATGAGAAAACCACAAAGATTGAGAGTGTGGGGTTCGGCAGGGCTATGGGAAGGCGATTTTGAACAGATGAGTCTTGAGGCGTTGCTGGAAGATGGGGATAGTCTCAGAGTCACGGATGGTTTTGGGGAGAGAGTTCCAGAGACGAGGAGCAACCCTTGAGAATGCCCTGTCACCAAAGCCTTGGAGCTTGGACTTGGGGATTATGAGGTGTCCTGCAGTACTGGAACAGAGTGTGTGTGTTGGTTGATATGGAAGAAGAAGGTCAGAGAGACAGGGGCGATATTGTTTAGGGCTTTATATGTCAATAGGAGGATCTTGTAGTTGATGCGTTGGGAGATAGGAAGCCAGTGTAACTCACAGAGGATAGGGGTGATATGTTGCCAGGACTTGGCATGAGTGAGTAGTCTGGCTGCAGAGTTTTGAACCATTTGGAGCTTATGGAGGGATGTAGATTTGATTCCAGTGAGTGGGGAGCTGCAGTAGTCAAGATGGGAGGTTATGAATGCATGTATTGGGGTTTCAGCAGCAGGATGGGAGAGGGAAGGTCTGAGTTTGGCGATGCTGCGAAGATGGAAGAATGAACAATGACGCCAAGGTTACGTGTGTGGGGGGATGGAGAAACAACGGTGAGTAGTTCAGCTAAGTCAGTGAGGAATGAGTCATTAGCTTTTGGAGGACGATAGATTAGGATGATGGCCAGGGTGTTTGTTGATTTACAGGCAATATATTCAAAATGGGACTTGTACAGTACAGCAAGGCCACCACCATGACCTGTAAGACGGGGGTGGGACAGATAGCTAAAACCATTGTGAGTGGCTTAATTAAATATGAAGAAATCTCTGGGTGTTTGCCACGTTTCAGTTTGGAAAAGAAAGTCCAGCTTGTTGTCCAGTGTTAATTCATAGAGCAGAGGGCATTATTAGTCATGGAGCGGGTGTTTAGGAGAGCAAGGTTAGTAATGCAACATGTAGCAGCAGAGTTGTAGATTGTGGTAGGTTGAAGGGAACATTGGGAATTATGGTTTTTCAGTTTGACCGGATTTATACGGCGGATGACGTGAGACCAGAGGGAGATCATTTTGCCTGAAGGACTAGAGTTGACACACAGTTTGCGGCGTGAGGCTCGATGTGAGTATGAACGTCTACTTAGGGTGCCAGACAAACGGGCATGCACCTATACATCAGAAGAAATGCGATAGTTTTTGTTCATGGATTGTAGATTGTCAGGGGAGTAATACTTTGTTTGAAAGAAAACGGCTGGTCGGAACCACAGAAGTGCTGGGCAGATGATTGCCAAAAGGAGTAGACGGGAGTCAACTGGCAGATACATGGCATCAATAGTAGTTGAGTTAAAGTCACAGGGGAACCTGCTCTGCCAATCGGACATTCAATCAGCCCACAGCGCAGACACCTATCATTTAGCACTAGCAGCCACTGTCAAACCACGTTATGAACAACAACCCCGACCAACGGAGAAAACCAAAGAGAAAGTCGGGACTCACTCAGTGTAATGGAAGGCTGGGGCCTAGGCAATGGCAAATGAGTGGAGATCTGCTTGGCAGCGCGAGCGCCAGAGGGAATTGAACTAGTGGAGATGTCGTGGAGCTAGATAGCCATTTGGCAAGTGCGGTAGCGGTGGAGTTGACAAAAGACTTTAAAACGAGATGGAGAGTTCACACAGGCAGTCCAATAATGGTATACTCGAGGACAGGGCAGAGAGGGTAGACAGGATCAGAAGGAGTAGTGCCACGATCAGGTAAGTTATCCAGTTGGAGGTAATCACAGCAACGCAGTCGATCAGGTGAGTTATCCAGTTGGAGGTAATCACAGCAACGCAGTCGATCAAGTGAGTTATCCAGTTGGAGGTAATCACAGCAACGCAGTCGATCAGGTGAGTTATCCAGTTGGAGGTAATCACAGCAACGCAGTCGATCAGGTGAGTTATCCAGTTGGAGGTAATCACAGCAACGCAGTCGATCAGGTGAGTCATCCAGTTGGAGGTAATCACAGCAACGCAGTCGATCAGGTGAGTCATCCAGTTGGAGGTAATCACAGCAACGCAGTCGATCAGGTGAGTTATCCAGTTGGAGGTAATCACAGCAACGCAGTCGATCAGGTGAGTTATCCAGTTGGAGGTAATCACAGCAACGCAGTCGATCAGGTGAGTTATCCAGTTGGAGGTAATCACAGCAACGCAGTCGATCAGGTGAGTTATCCAGTTGGAGGTAATCACAGCAACGCAGTCGATCAGGTGAGTTATCCAGTTGGAGGTAATCACAGCAACGCAGTCGATCAGGTGAGTTATCCAGTTGGAGGTAATCACAGCAACGCAGTCGATCAGGTGAGTTATCCAGTTGGAGGTAATCACAGCAACGCAGTCGAGACATGGACGATTAGCAGATGACAGGCACGCCGGCAGCAGGCAAAACAAAACAAAAAACTGTAAAACGACTGAACGTTTTAGAGAAGACAGGAAGAAACAGTTGTACAGAGTTAAACAGTTCCAGTGAGAAGCGGCAATCCAACGCGACGCCAGCAGATACTCTCAGCCGGAAGTAGAGACGAGACGAGAATGTCAACGATAAGCGCTGAGGCACAGTGAGTATATGCCCGACCAGAAGATTGGATGGGGGTCTGTGTCCACTCGCATGGTTTATGTTTGACCAGGCAGTGGGAAGTTGGGGGGGGGCTTCTGCTCCACGTGTAGTATGCAGGATTTACATCCTGGTAAATAACAACATCAGACCAGACTGTGTGTGGCTTCAGTGGCTTCAGATCCGCTAAGGTACTGCAGACGCCGCCTCTCTGTTTTACGACTGTCAAACAACGCGAACCCATCCCTTCCTAATTAAGCGGAAAAGACTGGGGTGTCAGCAGGGGTGCAAGGTGCTGGAGGCCTCTACCATCCGGCTGTCATGTTTGGTGGAGCTCTTTTTCAAGGGAAGGGGCGTTTCCCCTGCCCCCCGACATTAATTCCTGTGGTCGTCACAGAGATTCGGGGGGACAATCCCAACCTATCTCTGAACCCCTGCCCGGGAAAGCCAGCCGCCATGTAAAGACATCCTGATCACATGAACACACGAACACGCACAATTACATACCTAATACAGTCACACAAGCAGAAATATATATTGTATTTCTCACCCAACAGAAACTCCCACACACGCAAACAGACATAATTTGGAACATATGTTACTTGCGCCGTTACACACGTGACTGAGACCACGCTGCGGAGGACTCCTTGACAAGGCTTCTTGATGCTTTGTACAATTCATGGTTTGTATTTAGTATAAAGAGAGTGGACCGACCCAGAGAGGAAATACTACAACACTACGACCTACACAGGGAATCACTACACATGGTTTTTATTTTCACTCAGATGAATTAGACTATTGTTAGTTAGAACCTGGTTTAACAAAGGCACTAAGCTGGGATTCGGTAATTAAATCTACAGTAAAGGATGCTTGGGACTTTGAATAGGCAGCTGCAAAGACAAGGTCCAGACAAATGTCATTCCAGCTGGGAAACAGCGCAAGTTACTTTGACCATGCCATTATCAGCCCGGACTGACCATGAATTTGGGTCAAAGCATGACTCATTTTGTGTATAAAATGTAGTAATGTGTTTGACATTTACAGAAAAATATGAAATATCCAACGACAGCCACCCAATCCATCTGATGCCCTACTGCAAACAAATGTAACGTAAGACAGTGTCAACAGCTCATGCATCCGAGAATGTGGGAAGAGCCAAAACTGCCATTACGATGCAAAATGATCTTAGTCTTTCTCCTCCCTTCCTCTTGTATCTCCTCAATACTACATCACATAAACCTTTAAAACAGTACCCACCTCTTGTATCTTCTCCCTATTTCTACCTTACACAAACCCTTCATGCAATATGCACAGAATGTGTGCAAAGCTAAGATTTTCTTTCGCCACTCCATTCAATCCCCAGCAACCCCTTCCATCTTTTTTTCATTTCACAATATCCGTTCCATGTAACACCATCTCCCTCATGCTTTTTCATTCCTTCCTCATTCATCTCTCCCTCCATCTTGTCTATCCCTGTGTATTTTTGTGCTTTTGAGAGTCTGGGTAAAGATCTGAGAGAGAGATGAAGTGCATGGAGGGAAGATTAATGTGTCCAGAGCAGCAGTTCATCATCTCAGAAGGCCGTCTGGAGGTGGCGGTCAGGGCAAATGCTATCCCAGATTCCCCAAGTGTACTCCACACCCAAGGTCACCCGAAACTGAAGAGGAGGCGGGGCACAGGACGGTGGGCTAAAAGAGCAGTTGTGCAGGGCCAATGTGTTAGGTTGGAGGCTGGAGGGAAGGAGCCTCTCTCAAAGGGGCCGGCACGGAGGCTGACGGAAGCCTCCCTTAGAGGTGCAAGGGTGGAGGCTGCACTTAGAACAGATAACCAGCACTTCTACACATACTTTGGTTTGATCTTGTAAAATCATTTGTGTTCATTTAAAGATGCCCATCATTAGACGTTTATCCCTGAATGGTCAAATGCAGTAGTGATCTGTCTACAAATATAAAGGCTTACAGGGGAAAATCCCCAACGTCTGACAACATGAGGTTTAAAATTATAAAACCAGCGAGCTAAAACAGAGTTGTGTCCTCCAATGAGAAAAAAAGATTACAGTAACTTGGAGGACAGGAGAATCCTGAGTAGAGGAAATAAATCATCCTAAGAAGAAAATCTTTCTGGGGGAAAAGATTGGATACTGCCCAATTTATCACAGAGTATGATGATGGGAGAAAATTCAAGAGGGACAAGAGGGACTCTTCTGTTTCATTCTGCTTTCCTGAGGCCGATTGAAATGCAGCAACTAAAAAGGCTTTGTTCTCTCAATACAATGGCCAGAAGTGAACAGAGTCTTACGGCATCCCTAAAGACCACTTCCATGCAGATAACAGATAAGTTCAATCATTGTTAGTATAACTCCTGGGCGGAAAACTCAGTTGCTGCACACTCAACTGCACTTAAAAAAAATAAGAAAAAACGGTTTCTGTACAAGCACCTGCCCTCAGAAAACCACCTTCAGAGTGAACTAAGCACAAAAAGTAGGCAAATAGTTTCAGCGTGGTTGAAAGAAGACACGACTGAGTGAACACTGTAGGAAACATCTTGTAAAAACACAACACTGTCCTCGACTGCACTCTCAGTTTCACATTGTTCTAACGTTGGTGCTGGTTCTCACTATAGTAGATACCAACAACCAAAAGCTACCATTCTACTGCTATGGGCCTTGCAATGCATCGGTGGTTGGTTAAATGTCTCAGAGGCATTGGACATGATAATATGTGCCCAGTCACTAACTGCTACCTGGAACTGATCAGGAACAGTCTACATGGTCTGTGACTTCAAGGTCCTGATGCATAAAGCTCTTTTGGTGAACCAAATAATCAATTTTGCGGACGCATTCAAAAGTATTCCTCATGCTTGCCTCCAAAAACATGCTTTGCTTCAAAGCTCATGCTTCCACATGCCAAAAATTAAGTCAGGTTAAAAGTTAGCTATATTAACAGACTGTGCACCATCAAAACTGAGGCTTGCATAGCCAGCTCCTTCAACAAAGTTAATGATCAGCACCAAACTGTGTAATGCATGCATGTAGTTATAGGCCTGGGTCAACTCAATGACAATAATGGTCATTAGTCACCATGCTTCCTTCCAAAAAAATATACATAGATGGCTAGCAAGGTACAATGGTGAACACAAAGCTTTTGGAAACACTCATTTGAAATACTTGCACAAATGAGCATTACGGATAAGCTGGTTTAGTTATAAATAAATTATGGGTGTGGTAAACCCCTCCCACCTCTCAGAATCCCTGTCTACAGCACTGGCTATAGAAAATGTGAATTCAGTCGGGGGGGGGGGTTGTTTGTATAAAAAAAGACCAATGAACACTGGCCAATTCTTTTTCAGGAAAAACACTGCAAATCCTATCTGAAAGGGATATGAGCCTACAATCCAAAAGCCTGGTTGCGTGCCTGCCAAAAAACAATCTGTTCAGAGAGCCAGAGTCAACAATAATATATTCTCCCTGATGCAGATCTCAGAACAAAATAATAGCCGGCTGAACACACAGAGAAAAGCAACTTTGTACATATCAGCACTTTATTCACAAGCAGCAAACACTGACCAAACAGTGCCTCTCTCTCACTCACACATTTGAACCAAACTAGTCATGCTAAGAATGCTGTATAGAAAGGGTTTGACTGGATGGACAGAGGTGTCCAGATTCCAAGCAGTGCATAGTTTAACAGTGCATTGTTGAGCTCCTTGAAGGTGGGGATGGGTGTGTTTTGAACTCTCTGTTCGCCGTCCAGATGTTTCTTGTTGTCTGGCTCAGCACAGAAAAGCTTGGGGGGGGTGGGGGATTACACAACTCTCCTTCAGTACTCATGCTGAGCAGGAAGTGGGAAGTAAAGGACCTCTTCGGTGAAAGAAAGGGAAAAAATAGAAACTGAGGAAAAATTCCATACGAAAACACCACAGAGAAGGGCAGTGATCAGTATGACTGACAAGACAAAGCAAACAACCAAAACAGACTTGGCTACAGCTTTCAAAAGAAAAAAGTATAGCAATGTCAGTTAACAAGATGGTATTTTCAACTGAAATGCAGCTAAGTATAAATCAAAACCATTGCTAATGGTTGCATTATACAATTAATGTACATTGGCAACATTTCAAAGTCAACCTGTGTTTTTAAGTGCCAAGGCTGTTCAAAGTCATATGAAATCTCTGCATTCAATACAGCATCTGTGGTTTGACTAGAACTGGTTGTCCCATGAGGACACCATGGTGTCGGTCAAACTAAGTTGTGGAACAGGGCTGGTGTAGTTAAAAGTATATCTTTGTCTACTAATGGAGGGTAAGTGCCTGTAGAGGGCCAGATGAACGCTAAACGTCAGCTGGAGGGACATGCTCGATTTCACAAGAGAAAGCCACTAAAAGCTTCCTCTCAATCAACCTCTCTCCAACTCTGTTCTCTCCCTTATGGTTTTTCTGCTATTGTTTTCCCAAGCAGGTGCTTCCAGGATTCCCTCTAAATTGTTTAGTTCTCCTCCCTTCACACTCCATTGCTTTCATTATGCTAATGCCAAACTCGAGTCAGATTTAACTTTCTCTTCCCATAAAAAAAAAATGTATGAGAATTGGATGGCACAAGCTTTACCTGCTGTTATGTTTGCTCAGGCCCACTACTGAGAAATTGGTTTTACAGACACCATCAATCAAGGATGGACCTAACAACCTGTCTTTGTAACAGAAAGCTCAGCTTTAGTCAACACTGCCAGACCAAAAGGATTCCTTCCAATTCTCACTGTTCAGTTATGAGTCCATGTAGAGCGAGGCAACTTGATGAACAGCGAGCAAACTCCAATTAAAGTGAGATTGCTATCCAATGAAAATGACAATAATCTTGATAGTTTACAACATCAATAAAAAAGGATTGAAATGGCCCTCTGGAGATATGAATGTACACAAAACTCAGACAAAAGTCTTTATCCACACCTTGGTCTATTGTCAAAGTCCTCCCTAGTAACAGTGATGTGTCACTAATCATTTCAAGATGTCTAGTAGCTTGTCAGTTATATTAAAATAGTCAAATGGGAGGATCGTTTCATTCAAAGTGTCTCCGGCAGCAGGCTTCCTGTAGCCTCCAGAGAGCTAGCAGGGCTAGTGTTTGCTCTTCACCACTCAAAAGGATGTTTTGCATCTGCCTGTTCTGATCCTGGAACATTGCCTTTTGATAATTTGCCTAGGTGTCACAAAGATGCGAACACAGATGTGGAATCGACAGGAAATCAGTAGATATTTCCATAATCATCACTAGTGAGGGACAACTGACACCGGTAGACCTTTACAATGTAGTCAAATATACAGCCACTTAGTTTTATACAAGTATTATATAAAACAGATATTCACTGAATGGAATTTCATTAAAAAAAATATATGCAGTATATTTATCAAGTGAATGGGTAAGTGTCCACACTTTTGACTTGAGACAAAGATAAATCATGTCAGAACTTTTTGCACATTTAATGTGACCTAAAACGTGAAAAATTCAATCGAACAACAAACTGAAATCTTTGAGGGAGAAAAAAAAAATAAGAACACACCCTTAAACTAATACTTTGTTGAAGCACCTTTTGATTTTATTAAAGCACTCTGTCTTTTTGGGTAGGAGACTATTAGCATGGCAAATCTTGACGTGGCAATATTTGCCCACTCTTCTTTGCAAAAGCGCTCAAAATCTGTCAGATCTCCAGTGCACAGCCCTCTTCAGATCACCCCACAGATGTTCAATTGGATTCAGGTCTGGGCTCTGGCTGGGCCATTCCAAAACGTTCAACTTCTTCTGGTGAAGCCATGTTTTTGTGGATTTGGATGTGTGCTTTGGGTCGTTGTCGTGCTGAAAGGTGAACTTCCTCTTCATCTTCAGCATTCTAACGGACGCCTGAAAGTTTTGTGCCAAAATTGCCTGGTATTTGAAACTGTTCGTAATTCCCTCCACACTGACTAAGGCCCCAGTTCCAGCTGAAGAAAAACAGCCCCAAAGCATGATGCTGCTACCACCATGCTTCACTGTGGGTATGGTGTTCTTTGGGTGATGTGCAAAGTTGTTTTTGCGCCAAACATACCTTTTGGAATTATGGCCAAAAAGTTCAACCTTGGTTTCATCAGACCATAACACATTCTTCCACGTGCTTTTGGGGGACTTGATGTTTGTTTTTGCAAACTTCACCGCCTTGGCTTCCATCTTGCCATCCTACCCATTATGTCACAAGTAGCACACAGCCAGTACTTGCCAGAAATTCCTGCAGTTCTTTTAATATTGCTGTAGGCCTCTTGGAAGCCTCCCTGACCAGTTTTCTTCTCGTATTTTCATCAATTTTGGAGGGTAATGGTAATGTCTCTGTTGTTATTTTCTCCACTTGATGATAACTGTCTTCGCTGTGCTCCATATATCATGGAAATTATTTTGTACCCTTCTCCTGACTGATATCTTTCAACAATGAGATCCCTCTGATGCTTTGGAAGCTCTCTGCGGACCATGGCTTTTGCTCTGAGATGTAACTAAGAAAATGTCAGGAACATTTTACTAGTACAGCTGAACTTTATTTGTGATTAATCAGATTCACTTTAAATGATGGCAGGTGTGTACTGACTTCTATTTAACATGAGTTTGAATATGATTGGTTCATTCTGAACACATCCACATCCCCACACTTATGTGAGGTTTTTATTTTTCATTTTTTTCCCCTCGAAGATTTCAGTTTGTTTTTCAGTTTGTCACAAAAACCTGACATTTTAACAGGGGTGTGTAGACTTTATGTCCACTGTATATATATATATATATATATATATATAAATAAATATTTAATATAATATGGACAGGTATGAAGCTAGTAAAATAAAGGATAGTTCTACAGCATGCTTGGATAATAATGAAAAGGGAAATTGTTTATTTGGATCATTTCAAGAAGGATAACCAGAAATCCATTGATGGGTTGTAAGCATACAAATAGGCTTAAGATGGAGGGAATAAAAATGATCCCTTTTTTCTGCTCTGTGGTGTGCACCACACTCCGTTCCGCTTTGTTTGCATGATTAACAAGAAAGTCAGCCGTGCAGCAGATCAATACCAACTGGCTTTTTACGGGATTGTGTCTAATGTGGTAACCCTACCTTTGGGCCCTTCCTATTCCACAGCCAATTATGTGATATGATCAATACAGGTCAGTAATGGGATATTGGCCGCTTTTGTGACAATGTTATGGTAAGACTGAAAAATCCATGGGACCTCCAACACAGATACACGTCTATAAAGGCTATACTAATTTACCAGAGAGCCTTGGAGTGAACAATATTATATTTGGTTCGGCATGGAGACAGAAAACTCTCCCCCAACAAAGCAAATGGCTGAGGTAGTGGAATGGAGAAGAGAAGCGTTTAGTATGAGATAAGGAACTGTTATGCCTTTCCATGAAGTGCTATCCAGACGCTTATCAGACTTCGCCACCACTGCAGGACAAAGCCAGAATCAATCCGCAAACACAACAAAATCCCAGCTCCTTGATGCAACAATAGAGTACCAGCTACAAATCAACATTAAGTAAGGGCACTGCATATCTAGCAATGTTTAGAACCGCAATGTGATTTTGTCAGTCAGTACAAACATGTTAACAGAAAAGTATTTTGAGAGAGTACAACTTTTAAAAGTACAACTTTCAGCCAGAAAGCTTGCATTGAGGAGCTGTAGCCATCTGTTTTTTCCTGCTACACACACAACTCTATACCGTCCTCTCCCTCTCTTTGTCCCTCTCTCCTTCTGTGGTCCCTGACAGAATGTGTTCTTAAAACAGTCAGGCTTGATTCCCTAACATGTCCATGTTAATCACCAACAACCAGCTCCTTGCAGATGGAGTCTCTTTGAAAACAAAATGCTCCCCGTACGCTTCTGTTTGCCTCAGATCTCTTCTGTCTCTCTGGTTTAGAAGCATGTCATATCAAGTGATAACAGTTCATTTTAGACCCACAGTCAATCAGCATTTTCCATGTCCAGTCTTGTTGTAGCCTTGGGGTTGGTCGGGTGTATTTGTTAACAATATGGAGAAAATATATATATTTTTGAGAATGACATGCTCCTTATTAACTTAGACAGTATGGAGGCTTTAGATGACATCACCTGTATTTTTCCCAACCTCCTTGTCACTTTGACAGGCCTGCTCTGTTCTGTGGAGTTCCCCACATTTCCAGTGAGCTCATGTTTCAGACTACCAGCACATCAGTCCCCCAGGAATGTGCAAAGAATGAAGAAAACGACCAGCTGTCTACTGGACCCTACTCCAAGCACACTACTGAAGGAGCTACTTCCTGTTTTTTGCCCTCCTATAATGAATTTCTCCCTATCCTCTGGATGTGTAGCAACTGCATTAAAAGTGGCATTAACGAAGCCTATACAACCAAAGCCAAAAATTGCTTCAGACCAAAGACCTACGTTCGTCATTGTAATTCTGTCATTAGGCTACCTTTAATACCACTGATCACCATATTATATATGACAGACTTAAAATCCAGAGTTTTTTTGTGGACAAGTTCTGGCCTTAGATTCTATGAACCAGGTAATACTCAGGCTTGTCTCAAGGTACTTAATGGCTGTTGATGTTGGTTTGGTATTCCGGGGCATGGCAAAGTGGATGTGGCTTTTTCCTACTGGATCCTGTCGGCCCTGTCCAGGGTAATCTTCGGACGAGCAAAGTGTCCCTCGACCCAGCCTTATCTCAATCCTCAGCAAGAGTCTATGTGCCAAGGGTAGGGTCAGTCTGTCCGGTATACTGTAATTTCTCAGTCTTGTATGGTTTCCTGTTGGATCTTGGGTAGGCTCCCTCTACTTCACCTCTCTCCCGCCCTACACCTCACTACACGATTCCCTGAGCCCTAGGAAACTCAGGGCTATTTGTTCCAGTCCAAACTCAACCTAGTTGTGTTGCTGATCTAGATTCTGCCAGATGACTATTGCTTTTGCTGGAGTCATCGAAAACATTTTCATGAACTTTAATTTGACCTAAGCTACGTACTCACAAACCCTTCTATATTAAACCTAAAACTCACAAATTTGACCATGCAGTGAATTGTGTTCTGCAATGTATTCGAAATTCATGTCAACAACAAAGCTTTTGATTTGTTCCCGGGCAACAGAACTAATAATGATTTTAGTGCAGTTCTGCCTCAAGCTCAGGAAGCATTTTGCGCACTATGCTCATACGTGTTGTGCATGAGGTGTTAACTGTCAAACTACAAGTTAAACTACAAGCCAACAACCAAGAAAATAGTCAACCAAAACACTGCTTGTTCCATGGGGTTTGGGCTGGTCTAGCACATAAACACTAAAAATTTGCCCCGAGTTGTTTACTGATCAAAAATAGAAAGTCATTCCTACCGCTATTGCCTCTTTCAATCCCATTAACTTTCATTGTTGAAGTCACAGCTGTGCGACCCAGGAAGTGTTCATAACGAGCTCCATTAGTGGTATTACCTGCATCCGGTTGCCGAGGGGTCACAGGGGCAACAGTAGACCAAACACACAGATTAAATTAGCCCAAAGGGAACAGGGAGAGCTGCACCATCCCCCACACCAGAGTGGTTACACGGGAAGCAGACGGGAGAGCTGCAGAGAGGCTGGGATAGGTAGGTGGGCTGAAATTCTCCATGTCATGTTCCAGCTCACGTCCTTATCTTTGATCCCAGCCAATGGAACATTTCCAAAGCAGGGATTGTCAAAGACGCAGACGGAGATGAAGCTTGGAGGAAACACCTATGAGTAAGTTATCAAGAAGACAGAAAATAATGACAGTCCTGCATAGCAAAACAATATCTACATTTCCTGTATCTACCACCAAATGAGTAAGTGTAAAGACTGGTACATGAAAAAAAAGAGGAACGTATGTAAAATATTGGACCATACACTAGACAAAGAATGGTGGATAAACATGTTCATATCATCCACAGCTGTGGTTGTAAATAAACTGAAAAATAAGCTAAATTTGAGTGTCTGGAAGTGGCAGCCTCAATGTGTTCTCAAAAGCACTGGAGGATAAAGCCCCGCTGCTCTGAGAAGAGAGCAGACACCTTCCCTGGGCTAAGCCAGCGGTAACGCAGACTAAACAGGTACAACACACACACCCATACAAGTCTTCCCAAAGACATCCAAAGCTACCTCAGTAACAATGGAAAACAGAGAAAACATTGGCAGAACAACATACACAGGTATCAGCAAGTTATTCAGGATACACAACCCTTAGCCATGATCTCGGCTTCACAACCAAAACACACAATACAAATGTGATATTTCACATCCCATACTTAAGGGCCAGTTTCACAGACACTGATAATGCCGTGTACTGAAAATTCTAGATCAATCGAAAGTCTCCATTTTGCTGGATTGTATTTTTGTACTAGGCTTTATCTGTGCCTGTGAAACCAGCCCTGAGAGTGTTTACTAGGCCTATCTTAACACAACAAGTCTTCTAAGAGGGTAACCTCATCTGCTGAGTTTAGGCTAAGGAAAAACAATCATTGGTATTCCTTGAGCTAAACTAGCACATGAATCATGAGAGCACAAGAGCAGACAGACCATTTTCACTGAATGGGTAAAGTACAAGATCAGCATTCGTTAACAGTATGAAAATAAAGCCCCGTTATCTTCTGAGGTCATAAGAACCTGGAACACTACTGGTGCCACCCCTAGTCATCATTTCCCCTCTATATTTTCACCAACATAATAAAAGGTCTTTACTAGTAGACATTCATCAAAGATGACTTACAACAGTCATGGTTTCTAAGACAGAATAAGGTACCACTTAGGGTGGTTGAGAGACACGTCTTTTGTCAAGAGCCAAAAATGTAATGGCCCCGTGTCACCTCCCTTTCATTTGGCAGAGAGGCAATAAATTAGTGTGTCCTTTGCATTAGAGCACACACACTGACCTTTACCATGTCATTAATCAAAAACCCCTGTTCTGCTGCCAGGATTTTGTTTAACCCAATTTGTCACAGAGTTCCCTTCCCACCAACAGCATCGTCGCAGTAGTGCTGTGGCACTGGATTGGTGGGTGGATGGAAGTGTGCCGGGCCCTTAATCATGAAAGGCACTAACTACCAAAACATACTTCAGACTCCTGTACGCTACAACACAAACAACAGACCAGAGGTAAATTGTATTTAAAGATCTGCGATTTAAATTAAACTTTTATCTGCCTATTGGAATATTTTGAAAATCAATTGCAAACAATTGCATTTCAGTATTTAAATGGTTATTTGAAGAACTAATAATACATTCCCAAATACTTTCCTGGAAGACAATCTGAATCCCTTACCACACCTCTCCACACACAAGTCAACTACCCACAAATAATCTGCTTTAAATATTTAGAACACAAATGTTTCCATGCAATTCCATGAAAATATATTATTAGCAAATGTTCATTCAATTAATTCTTAGAGAGACTTTAAAGAGGCAATCACCCCACCATCATTTTGACAAACTGATGATGGATGAACAAGTGGTACTACTCTCATCGGTTTTAAGCAAATTCTGTGAATCTCTCTAGTCCATTCACAAAATGAAACCAAACATAGGAATGACAGGGCACTTTCTAAAGGTTCAGACCCTTCAGTTTTGTTCTGGCATGTAAAGGCTGTCATACTGAGCTATATACATGTGCACTGCATAGAAACTTAAAACAGTTCAGACACAATTGTCTTAACAAAAACTCTGGGTGGATCTATAGAAAATGTGGCGCATGCAACCTCGGAAGGTGGCGTCTCAAGTTATTGATATCTGAAAGTTTACATAATAAAAAAAAACTAGCGTGTCGAGTCTTTCATATGTCTTGGAAAACGTAGCAGTATGTATAGCAACTCTTAAATCCCCAGACAATCTCAACAAAATTCAGCACTCTATTTGCTGGGAAAATAACATGGTTGCTGCCTTTGCTAATTTTGAAGAAGAGGATAGTGACAAAGAAGGCCTGTAACCTACAAGTTCCATGACCTTGATGACGTTCATTTCACAGATGATTAAACACATTTGCTCATACACTACAGGGCATCATTCAAGATGGCGATCAAATCAGCAGATTATACCACAATGTCCTTTCCCGAGTTTCATTCATTTTCGTCTCTTGTAGGGGACAATCGCCTGCAATAAGCCACAGTAAAAAGGTGGAAGACTTAACTGACAATAATTTGCTTAGCTCTCAATGCAGATAAAAAAAAGTATGTTCACACAAACGGTTGACGTCCTAACCTCCTTACATGCAACAGATTACATGCAAGGATCTGACGTGCATCCAAGGACTGACTAAACATCTCACCACTTACAGGTTCAAAGGAAAACTACAACCCAGTTCCCAAAAAATTTGGGACACTGGAAAAATGCTAATAAAAACAGAATGCAATGATGTGCAAATGATTCATCCCTATATTTAATTGAAGATAGTACAAAGACAACATCTCAAATGTTGAAACTGAGAAATGTTATTGTTCTTGGAAAAACACATGCCCATTTTGAATTTGATGCCAGCAACACATTTCAAAAAAGTTGGGACAGGGGCATGTTTACCACTGTGTTACATCACCTTCTTTTAACAATTCTCTGTAAGCGTTTGGGAACTGAGGAGACCAATTGCTGTAGTTTTGAAAGTGAAATGTATTCCCTTTCATGCTTGATATAGGATTTTAGCTGGTCAACAGTCCAGGGTCTCCTTTGCTGTATTTTTCATTTCATGATGCTCCAAATGTTTTCAATATCTGGACTGCAGGCAGGCCAGGTTAGCAGCTGGACTCTTTTACTGCGGAGCCATGCTGTTGTAATACATGCAGAAAGTGGTTTGGCATTGTCTTGCTGAAATAAGCAAGGCCTTCCCTGGAAAATACATTGTCTGGATGGCAGCATATGTTGCTTTCAAAACCTGTATATATTGTTCAGCATTAATGGTGCCTTCACAGAAGTGCAAGTCACCCATGCCATGTGCATTAATGCACCCCAACCATCACAAATGCTGGCTTTTGAACTGTGCACAAATAACAAGTCGGATGGTCCTTCTCCTATTTAGTCCGGAGGATGTGGCGCCCAGGATTCCCCAAAATAAAAGTCCACCTTAAATGAGCTCAGGCACAGAGAAGGTGGTGGCATTTCTGTATCTTGTTTACATGGCAAGGTAGAGTTTTATCTTGCATTTATGGATGCAGTGACGTACTGTGTACTGTGAGACAATGGTTTTCTTAGTGTTCCTGAACCCATGCACTGATGTCCACTACAGAATGGTCAGGTAACACACAGCCAACATTGAGTAGCGTGTCTCCTACATGTCCCAGAATCCTTTGCAGCTGTTGAGCTGCTTTTATCAAGTGATTGAAAATACATTCCAAATGTTTTTAAGTAGTATTTTGTGTTTTTTTAGAAATGATATATAATGCAGTGTATTTAAATGGTTGTTTAAATGTTTAAAAAGTAATTTGGACACCAGTATGAAACACACATGTCAGAGAAGGCACACAGGGTGGTCAAAATGTTTTAATCTCTAGCCAATAGTCATCATAAACAGTTTATATAGCACCTTTCTACCTGCATAATAAGGTGTCTTGAGGCCACAATGAGGCCAAAAGGCCAGAAACTATAATTTAAACAAGCCAAAGGTATAATCCCATTCAACCCCATTTACATCAATGAATGAATATGAACCCATCATCCATTTCTAGTGGCCAATATATGGACCTTATCAAATGCCTGGGGTTCAGTAATCCTTTTTAGGACAATAAGATAAATCAGTCACAATAGAGCTATGCCACAACCCACTTTCCTTGCAATGTGCCACCGTAAATCTCAGGTGGCTGTGGTCAAGCACTCTCATTTCGGAACTGTGACCCGGGCTGAGCTTTGACGACAACGTGGGGTAAACCACACAATGACACATTGGAAGTGAACATGACCCATGTTATGTCAGTCACTTTACATGCCTAGGTCAATATTACCCCTTAGTTCACCAATTAAACATCCCTTTGGGAGCAAGCTACAATCCGAAAGAGACTTGAGTTGGGACTTTCTGCCAACTGTGTTGACAAAGCCATGTGCCCTTACTTTCCCTCAACTTCAAACCAAGTTTTGTCTCAACATTTTTCAACTAGTCTCTTCCATGTTGCACCCATCACAGAAAAGGTTAAACTTTCGAATAGTTTATCTATATTTATGCCCTCTTTAGTAACACTGCAGGTCTACATAGGCTCTGTGCTGCTTAAGTCTTAGCGTGTCTTTCAGTGAACTGACATCTTAACCTCAAATGCAAGTATCCATTGTTTAAAACTGTAGCAGATTTTACAATCAAACGTGTATTATTTACTCAAATAAACATTAGGCAATGCGTTAGTATGCACTTTATTGATTGTGGAGAACACCTGGAACTGTCACTAGCGCTCAACAGTGACACCCATTGGGAGCAAGAAAGTACACGTTGGCAACTTGGCGCAGAATTGTACAGCACTTCCTCCTGCACAGTTGTGTTATGGGATGTGGAATTGCACCACTTCGTTTTCATGCAAAGAACTGTTTACAAAACCACTTGCGTAAAGGACAGTTAGAATAAACCATGAAGCCCAATATAAGGACACTGACAGTGACATGCTGAAATGGTAAGCGTAGTATACCAAAACAATTTCCCCTGAAATAGTGGTACAGTAGGTGCTCCCTTGACATACCTGTGACATCTGGGGTCTGAAGTTGATTTCCTTTAGGTCCACAGACCCCGGTGAGAGGTTGTGCAACATCTGGCACATAAGGACTCCGTCTCGTAGCGCCTGTGCCAAGTCGAACACGGCCGCAGAAGGCCAGACCACCCGATGGTTTGGGGGCAAAACCTTGCAGTCTATCAACCACCGCCCGCATTGCCTCCACTCCTCCATGTCGGTTTGGGGGGAGCGTTCTACACTCAAATTCGACAGCCGCCTCCGTGGGCGAAATTCTGCCGCTTCCAGCGCGAAACGGAGGTAATCCTTCCACCGGTGATGAAATCAAAATTTCAATGAAAATGCGATTATTTCTATTGTTTTCCCATGAAATCAAGAAAGTTTACCATACAGTAACATTAAGGATCCTCCTTAGTTTTCGATGAAGTTTCAGTAATTTGCTCTTTTTAAGTAGGTAATGTCCAGTGGAGCAGTCAGAATAGTAGCCTATGTGCAGCTCAGTCTTTTGAATAAGTGACGTGAGTTGATCAGACCTGATGTAATGTGTATATTCCCTTCTGAATAAACTACGCGATGTGAACTACCGGGAACAAAATTTCCTTTTCTTCATTCTCAAAGTTGATTTAACATCCAAACGGTGTTAGAACTCAGGTCATAATCCAGATGAATCATAGACAGGCTACTGCGAATAAGGATGCAACAATTTCTTCTTAGCTTGTATATTAAAGGCTATCACATTTATTGTTGAACCTACTATGCGTGCGTGCCTGCTGTCTCTTAAAAATAAGCTACTTTGAACAGCTGAGACACATTCAGTTTGGAGGCTCACAGAGCGACATACCGTTGTATTTTGCTTAGCTAACCAGAGTTTCTGGTTGTTCAGAGCTTCACTGTTTAAGCTGTTCTTTGTTTCTCTGGCAACAATTATCTCACATTTACATTTAAAACAATATGATAAATCAAATGTAGTTTCTTACGCCGAACCACTGAACATTCAGCCAATCCACAATGCAATCGAAAATATAATTCACTAACTCCAATAGAAACACATCCAGCAAAAAAAAATCACGTTGTTCTCGTCTTTCTCAAATACCCACTGTAAAGGAAATCTGCGTTTTAAGATGCTCCAATAAGCCGTTTATATTTATGTTATTTTCTATCCTTGACTTCTCCCTCCTCATTTTAGTATGGTTTCTGGTGTTTTGCAGTCCCACTACTCCCCGCCGCGCAATTCCAAAGGTTTGTGAAAGCGTGAACGCGCACAGTGAAGTGGGCGGCGATGTTGAATATGGGTTCCGGTGGTTCTGGTTACGCACTCCGACGTGTGAGAATGGATGTTATGCAAAGTAAAACTTCTGCTGTAAAGTACAATTAATCCAAGTTTGTTGTATTACCGTAAGAAAAGCGTTTGTTTTTATTTAATTTTTTCTAAAATATATTTTTAAAGAAAGGCAATACGCCCTTCTTTGTGATTGTATGGGTAAGAGAGAATGAGTGCATTTGTACCCTGCACATTCTGTAAGAAATCCATAATTGCACAGAAAATATATTGGTCAAATTTTGCCTGGCCTAAACAGTGGTTCTCAAAGTGGGGTTCGAGATGATTTCAAGATTAAATTATTTAAATAAAAAGTGCTATTTTTAATAAACCTGAAAAATGCTGTACTATATATAAGGGGGAACACAATTAGAATAGGCCACTTATATAAAATAGTTGTATTTTTTTTATTTACGTGAAACATCACAGAACGAAAACTGGTTGGTTGAAACTGCTGCTCGGGTTAATAGAACATCGACACAGACACACAGATTGTTCTCGCTGTGTGCGTGCTTCTAGGCTAGTTAGCTAGCAAATAGCCTACATCGCCTACAACATGTATCGGTGGCTAATCCGTAACTCTACAAATGAGGAGACATTGCATGACAACAGTTTTAAACAGTTGATGAAAGCATTGCTTCGGAAAAGCAATCAACTTCCAATGAAAATAAGCCTATAGGAAATGAGAAACGCAATGGTAAGGCCCGTAAGACAAGCCGTCCAAACGTCAAAAATATCAAGAATTCATAGTTTGGATCCACTTGCTTTCCCATTAACGACGTGTATCATCCCTAATGCGTTATTTGCCCAGAGGTTCTTGCACACGAAAGTTTAAACCCAGTGAAATTGAAAATACATTTGCAAACCAAGCATTCCTCTTGTCGATAAATCAACATCATTTTTTCCCGCCGGGGTCAGGTGGCTTTCGCGGGGGGAAATTCTCACCAGCCTGTTGGACCTGAGGTGCACATTTTTCTGATCGAGTCTGGGTCCCAACTCCGAGACCACCTGACAGACCTCACATGGTTGGTAAATCTTGCATATTTGCCGAGTATATTCGAAAAAGTTAATGTACAGTACTGAACTCATCACTAGGCACCATACGACAACCTTTCATCACCTGTCATCCGACCTGGAGGACGCCCAGATGGAGCTGTCCAGTGATCGACCTTAAAGGCAATGTTTGCTGCAACCAGACTTGCTGGATTTCAGTTGCAGAGGTTCGAGGAATATCCAGGACTATCCAAAGCAGCGATGGATGTAGGCCTACTGATTCCGATATCTACTTATGTGAGGCAACATCTTCCACACTGACATAATCAAAAACAAATAGGTTACTGATCACGTCTCAATGTGGAGTATAATATCAGAGTTGCCATGTCTACCAGCAAACCCAGGATGCAGCTGTTGTGCTCCAAAAAGCAGGCCCACCCATCTCATTAAATAAGTTGCTCAGACTTTACTTACTAATAATAAACATACCTGAGAATATGTTTTTGTGGGTCATGCATGAATACGTTTGAGAACCTTGGTCTATGAATGACCATACCCATAGGTCACCTCAAATACATTGTTCCATCATTTATTTATAAAAGATGCACCTAAATCACATACCTTGGTGTCTGAATCAGGCTTTGCAGAGCCTATATGCACTTGGTAACGCCTCAAGTCAGTTACATTGCTAAAAATAGGGTTCAGTCCCAATGTCCACTCTTCATACTTACTTTTTAACTTGCCTTTCTCCATGTTTGTTTCCAACTCTCTGAATGTATAATGTATAAATAATGCTTCCAAAAAGAAAATAGTTCAAACTAAATCTGCCCTGCCACTCATTACTAGCTTCTACAGCCACAGTCAAAATTAAAGACATCTTTTGCTTGATGGTCTAAATTTAAGGTTATAGTTACTGTGGTTAAAGTCCGGGTTCAGTTTAAAATAACATTTTAAAACAAATTGCAGAAGTAGGCGGGGTTTGTTGCAGCAAAAAGTAACCAAATCTGCAACCCCTTTTCAATAATCAATACATGGCCACCACCTACTGGCATATCAGTGAACTGCAGGTTGTCCTTTGAAGCTACCTACTCTGCATTTTGGCTGGCTGATGGCTGGCATATTCAGATCTTGTTTAAATGATCTCTAAGCACTAAAAAAAAACTTGAAATTATTCCTATGGGCAGTATATTTATACTAAAATGTGAACAATGGTCCTACTTCAGCCTAATTTCCTTGGAAGTATAGGCAATAAAGCTTGGCCTCCAGGTGCTTCTTCAGCAGCCTTTTATCCTTGTCAAGAGGTTTCCAGGAAATAATCTGACAGTTTATGTAGAGAAGCAGCATTTGGGCGATTCATCCACATCTCCAGATCTCATCCACCAGAAATGTGTTGGGTCTTCCTCAGTGTTTTGGAAAACCGCAAAAGGAAGCCACTTGTCAACAAAAAATAAAAAATAGGGGACAATTTTTTAGGGTGTTTTGTCATTTATTTACAAAAAAAAGAAATAGAATGAATCCGATTCCAGGTTAGCGATAACATCAAATGTTAGCTTCTACCTCCAGTCCCCACACATCAAATCCTACCTGCCCATATTGCAATAAACAAGCCTATAACTACTTACACAGAATCCTTGATTTGTTGCAATGACTGACATTTACAGAAAGATAATAAACAGCTCAAAAAAGGGATTAGAAAGTTTCAATAAAGTTGCATGCACATCAAGGATAAAAAGTAAACATTTGCTTTTGAAAATATAAAAAAGAACTATTATAGTTTGACCAGGGACTAGAAATA
This sequence comes from Esox lucius, assembly GCF_011004845.1. Lineage (NCBI taxonomy): Eukaryota > Metazoa > Chordata > Actinopteri > Esociformes > Esocidae > Esox > Esox lucius. The sequence continues at coordinate 15,471,450 of NC_047582.1, forward strand.
AACTAAAAGTTGTATATATATATTTGTATTTATATATATATATATATATATATAATTTGTCTTTTGCCTCTAAAAGAAATAATTCTTAGAAAAACCTGATAGGGCATGTATTGAAGAACAATGGTATAGGCAAAGAAATGCATACACGATCATTTGGAGTTTTGCAGTTAAGTGCAACCCGATATGAGGGACATTACCACAAAACCACACAAATCTTTATTTCCACCATAGCTTAAAATAACAATGCATATGACTAAATCTATAATGTATATACGTATTAACAGTAAAGGAAATCCAAAGTGGCTTCAATGTTCATGGTATTTAAAAAAAAAAAAAAAGTTTAAAAATGCCTAAAAAATGTACATCAGGCAAAACATTGACACTACGGTCAGATACATTTCATGAAACAATCATATGCATCATTACAAGAATGGAATAAAAATGTCATGAGGGATATTCTCTAATGAATAATTAACCGTTCACAGAGATAAAAATATGATGAATTGACAGAGTGAATTTAAAAAAAAAATCATAATAAAGAGCTGTGACATATAATGATAATACTGGAGACCCCGATAGCAACTTACATTCAGAAATCAATACCCTATCAGTGGTGCTCAAACCTCTCCTCAGGGACCCCAACCGTTCCATGTACCGAACCAGGAATTATTCCAGAGCTAGCACACCTGAATCAGCTTGTCAACTAATTATCAAGGCCTTGACAAGACAGGAAAGCAAGTTCAGGTTTACAACCACACTGTTAAAAATGTTTAGGGATCCAAGAGGAGAGGTTTGAGAACCTATGTCCAACACATCAGAGGAAGACTCATTGATCACAACATTGTCCTGCTTTCATTGTACATAGTAACAACACCATACAACCCCCATAATAAACAATTAAAATCCGGGACACAGTACGGCTCTGTTTGGAATAGAGCACCAACAGGAGACAATTTATGTCCCTACTCTTAAGTGAAAGACTTTTCCAGCTCCACAGTGTACCGAATATGTACACACAGGTCTGTTTTGTGCAGTTTGGGATGTTTCATCATATATAAAGCAGTGATGTACACAATGTGACTGATGTGATGGAGTTCAATCTTTCAGGGTATCATATATACATTCATTTGAAGATGGTAGATCAGGCAGGACGCAGGCCAGGAAATATGCAGAGGTCACTATGCCTAGTGGTTATGGGCAATAAAACTTAAGTGAATAATTTTATTGTATTTTCTTCTGCCTCAAAGTCATACAAAAGGAATAATATTTTCATTGATAACCTCTCAGACCAGTTAGTAACAAACAGAATTGTTTTGCTACATTACATACGGCTAGTTTGTAAATTAAGACGCCATGTCAATAAACAGAGTGCAGTGAAAGAATAGCATCAACCCAATTTCTCTTACAAATCTGACTTCATATGATGCTGAAGATACCCAACTAGATTGCTCTGAATAATCTGAAATGTGCCACTCAGAGGCACATTCAGAGGTTTAGGATTTGTAGGAAGTCAAAAGGTTGCAGGAAACAAGCCAAAATGCACATATAGGCCTATAACGTGAAAAATACCGCTGGATGAGTCGTTAAAATGATGTTTCAGCGAGTACATTGAATTGGACTTATGGCTGTTCGTGTTGCAGGGGTGTGGCGAGGAGGATGAAGGGTTCTGCTCCTTCTTCAAAACTGCAACAACTCCTTCACTTTGAAATGCATGTTGATAATGTTGAAAAAAGCAAAGCCATCTGGCACACATCCACGAGAGGATTACAACATGATTTAAAGTTTGGTCGATTTTTAACACATCCCTTTGAACGTCAGAGGAAACAAAAACAACTCTGTCAAGTCATCTATACTTTCCCTTTTTTTAAAGGAATTTACTTAAAAAAAAAAAAAGATTTACATGTTCTGACATTATATATTTTTTTCTCATATAAAATGTTTTAGCAGGGGAAACAACTATGCATTCAATGTTTGTAAAAAAAAAATAAAAAAAAAAAAAGTTTAAGAAAAAAAGGTTCCCATCAAATGTTGGGCTGCACATTTCAGTCGGAGTCGCTGCTATCAGAACTGGACCCACTAGAGCTGCTGCTGCCAGAGTCTGAAGAACTACTGCTGCCACTGAGGCGGGAGGCACCAGTCCCGGACCCAGCTCCCTTCTCTGGAAAGAAAGAGAATCAGGCATGAGATGTGGCCCAAACATAGAACATACGTATGTCCCTGACTTGCAAATGCTAACATACTTTTCTAAGATCATACAGAATGTTGCCTATGTTTAAAATGTAAAACTGTTACAATTTTTTTTCACAATACCTTTAAAATGTTTTCATATCAAAGCAAAATAAATATGTATGTACACACACAGTACAGTATGTATACTGCATACAGTGCCTTTGGAAAATATTAAAAACCCTTCACTTTCTCCATATATTTGGTTGCGTTATAGACAATTTAAAAATAGACATGAGAACAATGGCAATGCAAACATTGGTCATACATTTTAGAAGCAGCTATTAGAAAATTCTCCAATGTAGAAAAAACATTGATGCAACTTTCTGATTAAATATTGCAATGACAATTATGAACGGAGCTTTTCAAACACTGTTTGTAAACAACATCAGTATACCTGATTGAAATAGCACCTTCAAAAACACTGCCAATAGGTAGAGGTTTGTCTACCTATTGGCAATGCAAAAGGCATTGCATTAATGCGCATGTCTGTTGACATACAGCATGTAACCCAAAAGAAATGCGTAACTTATTACCTCGTTGATGAAACAATTGTTACATGTTTCAACAGCACTTAACTTTATTTAAAAATTGTTCAGTGTATGTGTGTGTACATAGCCTGTGATTTCAGTTATCTAATGTTGAAAGTGAGGTTATGTACAGTACAGGCCAAAAGTTTGGACACACCTCATTCAATGCATTTCCTTTATTTTCATGACTGTTTACATTGTAGATTCTCACTGAAGGCATCAAAACTATGAATGAACACATGTGGAATTATGTACTTAACAGAAAAGTGTGAAATAACTGAAAACATGTCTTATATTCTAGTTTCTTCAAAGTAGCCACATGTAACAACTGTTTCATCAACGAGGTAATAAGTTACGCATTTATTTTGGGATACATGCTGTATGTCAACGGACATGTGCATTAATGCAATGCTTTTTGCATTGCCAATAGGTAGGCAAACCTCAGAATGTTTTTGAAGGTGCTATTTCAATCAGGTGATCATGTGACTATTGGTCTCCTACTATAATATATAGAAATAACTTTTCTGACTAGTACCTCAACAACTTTCTGACCAGATACTTTTTTGGAGTAGAATAATTTCGGCTACTTTTTATTACACTATGCAAAAGTATTTTAATTACAGATTTTCAGTACTTAACACAGCCCTGCCTAAATTTGACACCTGAACTAATTAGGGCTCAGCTATGAGGTAAATACTTTAGCAACAATTAGATCTAATACTATCACCAGAAAAACAACAACTACTAAATCAATTTCAAATCAACAATACAACAAAAAGTGAAAAGCTCCAAAGGTGGATCTAATGTGTGGAATCTGAGCATTAACAATTACAATATGTACATTTCATTGGAAGTGAATGTGCCTAGATAATGAGAACAGAAACATCTCTTTTTAGATTATCTCTCTGTAGGTTGCGCTCTGATAACCACAGGAATGTTACATTGACCATTTGGCATGGGGGTTACTGTCTTGGAAACCTGATCTTTGCTAGGTAGACACACCCTTCAATATGTATATATCAGCTTGTAACCAACATTACAGTGAGAGGAGATTGAGGTTGTGTAAGGAAGACCAGGTCCATAACCTCATGAACAAGACTTTCTAATGCTGCAATAAATAATATAATTTTTCTCTCCCATGACAAACGGGTATGCGATAATTATTACAACCACTATACGAAATGGCAGATTTCTTACAAATGCAACTATACATTTTTAAGAATGAAGACAGATTACAAGTAATATTTCAGACTACCGGACAAATAACTTTAACCAAGAATGAGAAGGATAAAACAAACAAGACTGGGTCCACATGCTCCCGCCCTTCCACTAAGCATAGCTATTCCTACTGTCCCTTCCACTAAGCATAGCTATTCCTACTGTCCCTTCCACTAAGCATAGCTATTCCTACTGTCCCTTCCACTAAGCATAGTTATTCCTACTGTCCCTTCCACTAAGCATAGCTATTCCTACTGTCCCTTCCACTAAGCATAGTTATTCCTACTGTCCCTTCCACTAAGCATAGTTATTCCTACTGTCCCTTCCACTAAGCATAGCTATTCCTACTGTCCCTTCCACTAAGCATAGTTATTCCTACTGTCCCTTCCACTAAGCATAGCTATTCCTACTGTCCCTTCCACTAAGCATAGCTATTCCTACTGTCCCTTCCACTAAGCATAGCTATTCCTACTGTCCCTTCCACTAAGCATAGCTATTCTTACTGTCCCTTCCACTAAGCATAGCTATTCCTACTGTCCCTTCCACTAAGCATAGCTATTCCTACGGTCCCTTCCACTAAGCATAGCTATTCTTACTGTCCCTTCCACTAAGCATAGCTATTCCTACTGTCCCTTCCACTAATCATAGCTATTCTTACTGTCCCTTCCACTAAGCATAGCTATTCCTACTGTCCCTTCCACTAATCATAGCTATTCTTACTGTCCTTCTAATCTTAGCTATTCCTACTGTCCCTTCCACTAATCTTACCTTTTTTGTATGGTTTGTTTTTATTGGGCTGTAGCCTCTTTTCTAATTTTCTCTTTTCCCAAGGCAGGTCCTCCTGGCTTCAGGCTCCCTTGTCCCCAGCGACACGCAGTGAGCACCATGGCCTTACCGCCCGGACCCCCACCACTGTGGTGACAGTTAGCTAGCTACTTCACAGCTACAACCTAGCGCCTTATGACTATGGCCTAACATCTAAAGCCAAAAACCAGGGAGACTAAAGAAGGCAGACCACTCAAAGCCCAGGAAAGCAATTTCATCCTTGGAATTAAACTTCCATTTGTGCAGCAAAACTGCACATTGTTTTTTTCCATAACTTCTCCATGTATCAGAGAAGATACTTAATGAATAGTTTTACTAGTAGGCTGAATGACAGGTAGTGTATTTTAAGGCTCCAACAGGTTTAACGCAGTACATTTTCTAAATCTGGTACTTACGTTGGGGTTTCCGCTGTTTCTTCTGTAAACAGGATTTGACATATCGCTCAAGTTCACGTAGGGTGGAGGGCTTGAGCGTCTCAAAGTCAATCTCGATCTCATCTGGGTTGGAGTCTCGCAGCGAGGGCTCTCGGGACTGGATGATGTGTACAACCCGGCCTAGCTTCTCCCCTGGGAGCCGGTTGATGTCCAGGCTGAGCTGACGCTTCTCGTCATACGTCATGGGCAGAGACTCCTCCTCATCAGACTCGTAACCCCGCCCCCCCTTCTTTTGTTGCCTGGAAGATCAGAGGCCAGAGTATGGAGCTATATTTCAGACAAAAGGTTTAACATAAATAATGCTGAGTATAAGTAAAACATGACATGCAAACGTGCAGTAGAAATAGAATCAGATTGACCCAGGTTGGCCCCCTAATGTTTTGACATTCAATTTGTTTTTAAGCTGATGTCAAGATGTCTTCCGAAGCACTTGCGACACCACTCTGGTTGTAATCACGCTGATCTGGAAGTCTAGTATGGAACTGCTACATGGCAGAAGGAATGCACTAACCAACTTTATAACTCGACTGAACACAAGTCTCCAAGCCGTAACAAGGGAAGGCTAACTCTGTTAACCCTGAATCAAATGTCAGATAGCCAAATTAAGGACCAAAGGACTCCCTATAGGAACCGTGACAGAATTTCATGACTATCATGACAACAATGCCTACGAACAACCACAGAGTTCATACAGACATGACGAAATCAAATTCAGGGACTTAAATTACTTCAGTTACCCAATGGTCTAGAAAAAAACACCCTAGCTAAGGCAGAACGATCTATTGGTACTAGGGAGTAGTGAGTAAGGATGTTAAAAACATTAATTCCAATTTGGTAAATGTATTACAACAAACGGTTCCCCATTTTTAACACTCCGGCAGTATCAATTACACCGGAGAATAACTGCACACATCATGAAATTAGGTCAAACCCTCACAAGGACAGAAAATGTGTAGTTGAGGTTTAACATCAACTCTACAAGCATATCTCAATAACCCGCTCTAGTTGAAAAAAAAAAAGCAGGAGTTCAGTGAGGTGATACCTCTATAAAAACATTTTAGGAGTTAATTAAGATTTTACTTCTTTCAGTCTCTAATGCTGACAAGTTGTCTCCCACAAATTGCATAACTTCAGGCCTTTAACTAAGCATGTCATGCTCACGGATAACTGATATGTGCAAGCATATACTTTGAGGCAAACTGTCATGTTTTAGCAGCATTGAGGGAGCTTAATATTGCTACTAACTAACCACAATGATATCATGTTGTTTTCTTGCTCCTACCAGGTCTGCTTTGCTCCATTAACGTTATCAAGTGAACGTCAGAATGGTATAACATTCAGCTTTGGTTTCTTTTCTACATGAAACAACTCCTAGCTACTAGTTTCATTGTCTTGCCAAAGTACATTTAGTTGACATAAAATACATCATATAGCCTAGCTAGTTAAATCAATAAATATATGATAATGTTATGTTTGTGTGAAAACAAACATACAATGGCATAACTAAACGCATGGAGACTCGTCATAAAGTTGTATTTAGAATGGCTGTGAGACGGTCACTGCAGACCTTTTTATTTTTTTAAAGATATTCAACTATTTTATTTAAAAAAGATAGATATCGATATATATATATATATATATATATATATATATAAAGTAGATATATATCATGAAGACAATTTCTAATCTCATTGCAAATTGGTCGAAAACATGTAACTCAATGCCAGAGTTTCATACACTTTTTGTTGATGGGCTATGGGCTGAACATTATCTGCAACAATAAATACCTAGGAAAGCTACTTCTGAAATACTGAATGTGTGATATATGGTTGCAGTGGAATTATTCTCAGGTCCATGGAATTTATTTTGAATTGCAAGACAATTTGCTTTAAAATAACACAACAAAACTACATGTCACATAGTTTTGGATGTGTTATTCATTTCTATGAGCTCCTTGTATTGTCTTAAACATTATCAAGAGCAAAAGGGGCCTCAAATTAATCAATTCTGTGGGGTGACAGGACAACATCGGCAATACCCAATCCCCTAGCACATTCCCTGACCACGCCGCTAGCACATTCCCTGACCACGCCGCTAGCACATTCCCTGACCACGCTGCTAGCACAAACCAAAATTTGCCACTAGCAAATCCTGACCACGCTTACTCCACAAGCTCCTTTAGAGCTAGACAAAAACCTGAGACTTGATATGGTTTGATGGAAACCTGGTTAGTTAAGGCTTTTAATTGTTTTGTTTACTATCAGGCTGAGAAAACCCCAAATGTCAGAGAAAGGGAGGCCTTACCTGGAGCCAGTCACGGTACTGTTGCTTTTCCTGGAGGGCTTCTTCTGCTGGCCCTGTTTGGCAGGCTGCCCAGACTTGGCCTTCTTCTCCTCCTCTGGCTTGGTTTTGCTGTGCTTGTTGTCCTTGTCTTTTTTCTTTTTTTCTTTCACTTTCTTTTCTTTCTTCTTCTTCGGTTTACTCACTGGGGCCTGAGAAAGCGCTGCAAGCTGTTCGTGGACGGCCTTTAGCTGGGGAGAGTTGGGATGGGGGAGTTAGTGACCAGCCGTAAGGGCATACTATCAGGTTCAACCCTGAGGGACCAGAGCAGAATCTGGGGCAGATATGTTTCCCATAAGGAAAAAAAACACACTTTAAAACACTGAATTGATTGAATGAAACAATTAGAAAGATAATTAAAAAAATTAAGCAAACTAAACAATGTAATATCAAATGTGGGAAATACTTTTATTAAAGCCATGTATACATGAAATACATTGTATTATGTTATAAGCACAATAACATGTGGCCAACTCTTTGTGTAGTCAGGTAATCAATAAAGACAGTGACTGCTTGTGTACAAAAAATACTAAAACCTTCTAAAAAAAAGATTTACTACTATCAATTCACAATGTCACTAGGTATGTAATTGTAACAGTCTTTATCCCTTTGGACAGTAACAGGTACGTGTACTTAAGCAAAAGTGGAGTGGAGTTAAAGTGTTGAGCATAAGTCAATGAAAAACATCAGTAAATAAGGGGAGAATCATTTAACAAATTAGAAGAAGACAAGTTGTATCCTCCTCCTTTCACTGCTTCATAAGATCAACTGGACAACCCACAGGCAGTCAAGAGAGCAGAGAAAGGAGGATGTCTATCTGGTCAGCCAGCAAGCGTATGAAGGGGAAGACACAAACATTCAACATTTACACAACACAAACTGTCCCAAACACACCGACTGCAATATAAAAACGCTCCACAAGACAGCAAACAGCACTACGACAACCCCCCCCCACACTATTAACCCTCTACCGCTTGCTCAACTAAAAAAAATAAAGAATCATGATTATTAACTGAGATCAATAAGAGGTTAGTGGGGAGGGGACCGGGAAGTGAAAAGCAAATCACCTGAAAATGCTTGGTGCACCCGTTTTTTTTCCCCTGCCCGCTACCATTGGGGCGCTCCACAGAGATACACTGGTAAGAGAGCCAAAAGGAAATAAGGGGACAAAGATAGAAAAGTTTTTTAAAAATGAGATCAGATTAAAACCATTTTAAAAACACCATGTTATGACAAGAGCTACTGTGTGGTACCATCAGGCAAAAACGACATTAAAATAAGTTTTTTAAAAGAAAGGCTTTTGTTCAGGCAGTGCATGCAAGCCATCTGTGCCAGTAGGTACATGGAAATGCACCATTTAAAGCGGTAGAGGGTTAAGTTTCAGTGCTATCAATGGGGAGATGACGAATCAGTGAAAAAAATCTATGGTTTGCATGGATGATGGGAGAGGGGGAGGGGTTTGACTGCATTTAAGGTGGCAGCCCCTCCCTCTCAGTCTAACATCAGTTTGGATTGGATAAGGTGGCTGTAATGCAAGAAGAGGAGGAAGAAGAACCTCCCTGAAAACTTGAGGTAAGAGGAGTAGAGTAGGACGGACCTCGGATCTGAAACCCACCTGTTCCGCACCCACCTGTTCCTGCAGCTCAGCGAGCCGGGTGGCACGCTCCTCCTCCGAGTCGGAGGTGCCCGAGCTGGAGGAGTCGCCACTGCTCGAGTTGTCGCCTTTACTGACCACCCCGCCTACACCGGGGCTCAGCTCCACTGGCTCATCGGGCATCTTAGCAAAACGCATCTCAAATACGTCCTGACAAAGACAGAGGACAGGGAAAAGGAAAAATTAGAGACAGATAAACCACCCAACTTAATGTTGACTTTTCAAAAGAGATCATTTATAAACACAACAAAAACCTACCTGGAGCTTCCTGGCCATGGCAACCACCTCATGATCTGGTGGGTTATACTTGTAACAATTTGAGAACATTATTCGAACATCTGCTGCAAACATTTGTGCATCTGGGTACTCCCGACCATCAATTTTTTTCTGCAAATCAACAGAAAATGTTACGCAAACAGTGCAAGCACAGAAACCAACAGTGCAACTATTCAATAAGAGAGTGCTTTGTTCTGCAGAGCGTACTTTGACAGTGCTGAGGTCCATGGGGTGCTTGATGATTTCATGGTAGTCATGTAGCTCCAGAGCCTCAGCGTCAACAGGCTTGTAGAAGGGCCAGGCATACGCCGCATGTTTCTTCGACAGCATTTCTTTCAGGATACTGTCGCAGTATTTGAGCTGCTCACTCATTCGGCTCCGCTTGGTGCCGTGCTGTCCCAATTCCCCTTCCTCCAGGTCTTTCTTCGGGGCTTTGATGGGACGGCCTGTGCTCTCTCGTCTGGACATTACCTTGCCCTGCTTGGCCTCTGAGAGGGGGCTGGGTGACGCGCTCCGGCTGGCTGTGATTGCAGATGTTGTGGGGGTGGTGGTGTCTGCTTTCCTCTTTACCCCTTTCTTCTAGATGCACAAAAAACAGACAAACGCTCACAGATGAGGTTCTAATCAAGGGTAGGGCTTTCACTAATTAAGATTATGGTAATCAAGAATTCTGAAGATTAATCAAGTTATTCAGATAAAAATGACTATGTTCAATATGTAGGATTACAATAAAGCTATGCACGATACTTATATAAAATATTCCAAATCCTTCATTGCAAATGTAATCGACTTACTCAAATCACTCAATGAAAAATGTACGGTGACGTACTTTGACTAGAGGTTGTGAGGGCATCATGGCATTTGGTGAGCTCTGGACAGCTGGGACATTGGGTATGATGGTAGACATTGGCGATGAGCCAATCACTGGTGTTGTAGAGACAGGGACGGACGATGGAGACTCACCACCATCCAAACCACCTGTATCAGGTACAATGGTTAGAGTGGTCATTTACAGTACACGGGCTTTCTTATTGGCATCTACGGATCTATCCAAGGGATAGGAGTCAATAGTTTATTGACCAAATGTTGCCTATTACCAATGCTTTTGCTCTTTTTGGGTTTAGGTGCAGGAGGCAAAAGCTCCACCTCCTCCTGGGGCATCATAGCCACTTTCTGCAGGAAGATCTTCTCCAAGGCCTGTGCCATCAGGACAATGTCATCTGTAGGCTAGTGGGTCAAGGAAAAATAGGAACTGAAAATCATACACTGGAAAACGTAATGGGAACTTCATACAATTTAAAAAGACTGGTCTGGGAGAATATGGAAACATACAGTTTATGTTTAGAATCCAGAATAAGTGGTCCCCTATTACATAATAGATTTACTCTTAGACTCACCTTGTTATATATGTAACAGTTGGTGAACATAGTGTTAAAGTCCTGCATGCACTCACTGGCACTCCAATAGTAATTATTCTCCAGTCTCTTCTTGATGGTTCCCATGTCCATAGGTTGCTTTATGATCTTATGGTAATCCTGACAAAAAACATGCAAAGATTTCAGCTGCAGGTCTTCTGCAACATGGCTTACAGTGGGTTATCAATGGGCAATTCCCTCATCAAATGTTGCTCTCAATGGTCCCTCTAAGTTATTTGGAACAATTCAAAAGTTAAGAACACTTTGTTTACCGATCACAACAGCTCTACACACTAAATGGGGAGTCAGCTGTCTGTTTACAATAATTAGAGTAAAACAAGCAGATTTGTGTGTCTAATTGAGTAGAACAGATAAAGTGGAACTGACAGGATTTTAACATCATGAAATAGAAATATATCAATAATATCACTGGCTTCTCATCGGTGGCTAGAAATGAAGTTAAATTAATTTCAATATTAAGTCTACTCACTGGAAGTCCCAACTTCACGGCATCAACTGGCACGTAGAAAGGCCAGGCAAAGTTGTGTTTCCACAATGTCTTAACCATGACATTTTGCATGTACTGTAGTTGGTTGGTTTTTCGACCTGGTTTACCGGGATTGGTCACCTCCGGAGGTGGGGGATTGACCCCCTGATGAGGGACAGGGGTTGCTGAAGAGACAGTGGACATGCCGGTGATGGGAAGGGGTTTGTATTCTGAGTCGCCGATACCTCTGTATTGAACAGAGCAAGAGATGGAAACTGTGTCCTCAGTGGGTTGTGTAGTTATGTTCTGTCTGCTCTTTAGTGGTTCGGGAAGAACTGCATCTTATTGCGCGGCCTGACCTTCTGACCTAAAAAAAAAGTTATGAACCTTTAGTACAAAAACAAAGCATGGCAGCCAACAAACATGACAATACCAGAAACCAAAACATTATTACCTGGGAAATGTTATCAGAAACATAGACCTTTTCTAACGAAGCCAAATATGCAACATATTTATTGGAATGTTTGGATGTCTTTTAACAAATATCTCCCAAATAAACCTACTAATCCTGCATTACATTTTTTAACCATATAAGTCTTTGACACGACTGTAGGTACAGATTACAGCGACCATAAAAAAAAGTCAAATCAAAACAACCTTTCAAATTAACCAAATAGCTACAGATATGGTGTACAGTACTACAATACTATTGTATTGTTGGTTGTCAATAGCAATTAACCACAAGGGCTATTAAATAGCTACCTAAGCAACCCAAAACTGACAGACAGCACCGTAGATTTAACGTAGTTACAAGAAGTTGGGCAGTAGAATTGCTTTGACACATTGAGGATAAAAACTATAACTATATTTAGATAAGTACATGTTGTTCTGTGTCTAATGTTAACCTAGCTATATATTTGAATGTGTAAAATGTTAGCTACTCCGTACTGCATAAGCTGGCTAGTAAGGAGCTAGCCTCCCGCGTAAACAATCACATTTAACTGGCTAACTAGCTAGCTAACTACAGTATCTCACTGAAAGGTTACCTCAAGCAAAATACTTAAGACAGCGCTAACTGTATTTCATTCACTCGTTCTGTTGAATCACAGTAAGGGTAGCAGCATCATGAAAAAATGCCTAAACACATGTCTTAACATTAATTCAGCAAGTAGTGATAGCCGTCACGCGCGAGGGAAATGCATAAGGGTGCTTAGTTGGAACACTTTTGGAACAATTTGCGCGGACTCCTTGCTTTGCTCTACGTATGTGATTGTAAGGTTCCAGACCAGTGCAGTGTTAATAGAATAACCCGTCCATAGGCAATTACACTGACGTACAAAAACATAAACACTTAAAGCAGCTAGTTGTTAAAGTTTATGTGTTCAGTTGCAAAACATTTTCAGAAAAGATGGCGGCCAGAATATATTAGCCTTAGCTAACGCTGCCTGAGTAGCTAGCTAGCATATTATTTCATTTCACCCGTGACTTACAGTTTTAGCCACAACTATGCAACTTCTGACTAGAACGTTTGGTTCCAAACTCATGTGTTAAAATGTTTCACCACAACAATTAAGCCAGCTGACGTTGTGCTTTGTTTTATTGCAATGCACAGACCGAGCTTTGTTGAAAAACATTAGCTATCTATAACTAGCTAGCTTATTCGACATGCTACCAAGCATCTCAACACATTTTTCATAACATTGAAATAACTCAAGCATGAATGGTTCACTTGTCGTTTTAAAAAAAAAAACGCTATTATGGGGAAAATAAATATTTTAATGCATTACTTTCTTGAGGCCGCCGAAGGGGTTCGTTTGCAGCTGGTAGTTCGAGTGGCTCCTGTTTTATTTGAGCGAGGCCGACCAGCATGAAGATGAGGTACGATATCCCTTGCTCATGCGCACTGGCAAACTGTTTTTGATACATTTACTGAGACTATAGACAACGCCCCCAATATACGCGTTATACAATATTTACTATTAAAGTCTTAGCAATATACTAAAAACTGAAGTTTGCATTAATTGAGACCCCATTGAGTAAACCATACATTGCGTTCAGTCATGTTCAATACAAACAAAAGGCTTTAATGCCAGATGACACAATTGTCATCTGGCAATCTTGTTATTTCAAGGAATATTTTAATTTTATAATTAGATAATGTCCATAATATATTAGCAATTAATAGTAGAATGATTGTGTTTCAAGTTATTACACGCCACTGTAGTGATTGGCTATGATATTCGCTTATTGATGTATTTTAGCAGGGAACGTTATTATGACTTGTGGCCGTGATTTCATGGGGCAAGCGATGAAAATAGTCGCTACAATAGTCTTAATTTCCTGGTTGCTTACAATGTACATAGTTCACTCAAATGTTAAACAAAAAACCTCATCATGTCAGAAAACATGCAAAATAAAGTGTTGGAAGCTCTTACCACGCACATCGCTACAACTACAGACATTTACAACGCGGTGGATGGTGAAGTGCGAAACTGAAAGTAAAAAGTCAAGCGCGTTAGTTTTTAATAAACCAAACAGTCATTCTCATGAGTAGTAGGCCTATATTTGAACTGAAAATCTGCTGTTGCTTCATCAGTTTTTTTTTAATAAAAACAAATTATCTATTCTTATAAATGCCTCATAAGCATTAACCTTTACTGTACTAAATTTGACCGAAGCAGAATCCAAAATACCCTGTTTTTTAAATAGAAATTTAAAAAATCTGTTTAACATTACTCAGGGCTTGACATTGGCACCCGCAAAATGCGGGTGGAATTCGTCGGGTAACGCAGTCACTCTTACTAGCCACTTTGGCGGGTGGCAAAACTCAAACCAAAATCTCGCCTGGGCTCTGGGTGTTGCCATGGTAAAACATGGCGGGAGAATAGCCGTACTGTCAATTAAATCTGGCAACCTTGCATTCAGTACAACACCCGTCCTGACATCGCGGAGATGAGTAACGTCAGAAATACAAGTGGATCTTAGTTTTCTTTTAAACCCAAGCATGTCAAAATATTTAAATAAAACGTAATAACCTCAAACTCGAACCAAGCCGCATATTTTTTTTTTTACTGTTCAGGTGACTTCTAGTATAGCCTACAATTACAGATGTATTTAAAGAGAGATCGCGAGACAAATGAAGATGAATGGTGAAAAGATAATCAGATTCGGGTGTGTACTATCACCAAGAACATTGGGCTATATATGCAATATACAGTGAAAAAAAATACAATTAACATTTTTCAGTCACTAAGAATATAAATATATGAACGTGAAGAAGACTTTGGATCAGCGACGGCAGCAGAACCTAGTACAGATGAAGCAGGTCAGAGGGGGAGATTAACGATGTGGCGTATATATATATATATGCCACTGGCTGTTTTAACAGCTTATATCCATTCGTGAATTACCTTGATACAGTAACTACTGTATGAATATAGGTGACAATAACTAACATTTCCGTCAAGTGAAAAGCTGAGAGAATAGTGTAGTCAGCAACATTTTTGTTTATCCTGAACAAATCCTAATAAATACTTTGAAAATCCACCAGAAATAGTTGCAATATAACAGTAAACAGTTTAATTTTAGGCTTCCTATAACTACTGAAGGTTGTAGCCAGCAAGGTTTTTGTCTATCCTGAACAAATCCTCCTTTGCCACTGGTCATTTTAACAGCTAATTACCCATTCGAGAATGGCATTGATACAGTATCTATCCATATATGTGACAATAACTAATTATCTTGAAAAGACAAGAGAATCGTGTAGCCAGCAAAGTGTTTGTTTATCCTGAACAAATCCTAATATCCACCAGAACTGTTTTATTTTAGGTTTCCTAGTACGTACCTACTGAATGTTGCAGCTAGCGAAGCTTTTGTCTGGCCTGAACAAATCCTGAGGCATAATATGTTTTGACAGTGATGGGAGGCAAACACAGGACCTGTTGTGCTGTAGTCTGCATCTCTAACCTCTACGCTAGTCAGTTAGTCAGCCAGTCAGTCAGTCAGTGACATTCGCTCTTCTAGGCCGGTTCCGCTTATGCGGTCCGGCAAAAAGGGCTTTGTAAAATAAATTAGATAGATTGACTCTCTTCCCTCTGTTAATTGTCCTGGTTCTTTTTGCTGTATTTTATAACTGAAACTCTTTACTTCCTGTTATTCTCATGTTTTGGATAGATCAAGTTATGAATGCTTTTGCTAACAATGATGAAAAAAGTGTGTAGAAAATGTGGTAAATTATGAAAATGTTTATAATATTATACTTTAAAGCACTGATCTCATTCCTACCTGTTGGCTGATTCTACCACAGGGATTTGGGTGAAAGTGAATACAACCTCACAAGTGGCCGCTCTCATTGATTCTCTATGAACCAAGGGATAGACCAGGGGAAAGGCTATTTTAGTAGAAGTGGGTGCAACAAATAATGCCTGAGGGGATGCAGTTGCTCATGGGTCTGTGAGGTAAAGAGTTGATATGAAAATGTGAGGGGAAAAAACTGATTTAGACTGTCCAGATTGGGATTCTGCTCACTATTGTTGACCATCAAAAATCACATTGGGAATTTAATTTGATTAAATTTGAACAACTCTGGAGGTAGTTAAAGCCACATTTTCTGAGTTTAGATTAGAAAGTCATCCCGATACAAACTTTTCATTGGAGTTTCGACTCCTACTAGAGCATAGTACTTGCAAGGAGGGTTTTGTAGATCCCACATACATTTAAAAACATGTAGGCACTCTAGATATTGTTTTTATGTATACGTTCTGCTAATGGCCTTAAATGTAAATGTTAAACGTTGACCAATCAGATACGCTAGGAAAAAGATAATTTTCAGTGAAAAGATCAGAAATGGAATCCCTGTGTAAATAATACGGATTTCCTTGCAGTGTGTAAACAGAGCAATTATAACGCCAATCAAAACGTCCTTACTTGCTTGCCGTAGCATTGTGCTAGCTTGAAGACGCACACACATGCGCAATGGGTGTTTTCTCTGCCACATTCCCCGCCTGAGGTAAGGCGAAACGAACTGGTCCTACATTTTTCCTCTGCTCAATTAGGAAGAAATTTGATTGTCGTATTTCTAGTGCACACATATTCGTATATATGATCAGAGCGGTCCCTAAAGGACAATAGTCGGTTGATCAATTACATTTTAACACCAGGCTTTATCCGTGAGTATTCCTGATGTAATTGTTTGAATGGGGTAACGTTAGCTAGAAAAGCTAGCTAGCTTACTTAGCTACAGTCAATATAGCTTGAGTGCATGTGCAGTAAAAATATATTACTGTACTTTAGCAGTCAAACAAAACAGAAAGGCCACTTTCTGTGTAACATCCAACGTATATTATCATACCTAATTATCCAATGCAATTTGTCTTACATAGGATATGATTAATAGAAGACCTAGATTAGGTGAATGCAATAGCCACAGTATCAACAAGACGGGAATAACATTGCTTCGCTAGTTTGATGTTGAAAAGGCAGGCCCATCTCTGCGGAACAATCGAGCATTAGCGTAGAATGTCGGGCTAACTTACGTTACGTAGTTAACTCGTTGTTTCTTTGCTTGTTCTTAATATGGGACCAGCAAGCTAGTATTGTTTTTTTCTGTCCGCAAGACTCATATCTAGCTATTCAGCTAACTGTCTACTTAGCTAACGACGTTAGCTACAACAAGACATAACCGTATTGGACGCTACTATACCGTACTGATTTTAAGTACTGTATCAGGTGGTTGTGATTTACGTTACAGTACAAGCTAACAATTCCATCTAGATAGTTTGGTTTAGTGTCGTGTCCAGCAATATTTTAATCGTATGGTGTACGAGGCTAACGTCGTTATCAGTCATGATAACTTATAATGGCGTTGTTTTACCTGCGTTGTAGTTCACATAAATCGCCTGCCAACATATTAATCTTAGCATTTTATATATATAATATATATCATTGCGTTCCTCTTTTCCAGGCCAGTTGTCTGCTTTCAGGATACGATCCCCCTCCCCCACGGCTCCATCACTATCACCATGGCAACAGAGGAGAAGAAACCAGAAACGGAGGCAACTAAAACGTCATCTGCATCTGCCAGCCAGAGCAAGGTATGAGTTAAAACTAGGTGCAACAGTACATGTATTGTTGAAACCGGGATTCAGTTGGCCTTGTATGGTCTCACATCAGGTACAACCATAGGTATAAAACTATTATGTATGTTTCTCTTTCTATGGGTAGTGTGGCTGTTGTATGAACTGAAAGCTCTTGAAAGGGAATGTGTTAAAATTACCGTATTAGGGAATAAAAGGGTTTTACATGGCATCACTGTTAGTAAACATTGGCACTTTGGAAATCCTGTTTGTCCTTTGTTTGACAAACCTGTATTTAAAATGTCCAAAGAACCTCCTCCATATACTCTGCTCAAAGAAAATGAAAGGAACACTTAAATCACACATCAGGTCTTGATGAACTAAATATATTGAAGATCAATTTTTCCCTAAGCTTTGTGTAATTAATTGACTACAAAATGACAGCTCGGTCAGTGGAAACAAATCACCAACCGATTGAGGGCTGGGTTCAAACTCGCACCGAAAATCTATGTAAACAATTGAAATCACAGGCTTTTCCAACTTGTGTGAATTTCATCACGACAACTCATAATGTGACTCAGTTGTGTGAATTGCCCCCACGTGCCTGTATGTCTTCGCGACTACGTCTGAGTGGATGGTGTCCTGGGGATCTCCTCCCAGACCTGGATCAGGGCATCAGTGAACTCCTGGACAGTCTGTGGTGCTACTTGCCAGTGTCTAATGCACTGATGCATTACATCCCAGAGGTTCTCAATTCTGGTCTGGGGAACGTGAGGGCCAGTCAATGGTATCAATGCCTTTGTCATTCAGGAACTGCCTACACACTCTGGCCACATGAGGCTGGGCATTGTCCTGCACTAGGAGGAACCCAGGGCAAACTGCACCAGTGTAAGGTCTGACAATGGGTCTGAGGATTTCATCCTGCTACCTAATAGCAGTCCGTTGGCTAACGTGGAGGTCTGTGTGACCCTCCAAGGATATGCCTCCCCAGACCATGATCCACTGCCAAACCGGTCATGCTGGATCATGTTACAGGCAGCATAATGTTCACCATGGCATCTCCAGTCTCTTTCACGTCTGTCACATGCTCAGTGTGAACCTGCTCTCATCTGTGCAGAGAATGGGGTGCAAATGGTGGACCTGCCAATTCTGGTGTTCTCTGGCAAATGCCAATAAAGCTGCACGGTGCTGGACTGTGAGCACAGGTCCCACTAGAGGATGTCGGGCCCATTGGTCAGAAACATGCACAACAGTAGCCTGCTGGAGGTCATTTTGTAGGGCTCTGGCAGTGCTCCTCCAGTTCCTCCTCGCACAAAGGAGCAGATACCCGTCCTGCTGCTAGTTTGAGGCCCTTCTAGGGCTCTGTCCAGCTCTCCTTGTCTAACGGCCAATCTCCAGGTATCTCCCCCATGCTGTTGATACTGAACTGGGAGACTCTGGGAGCAAACCTTGCAATGGGATGTATGGATGTGCCATCCTGGAGGAGCTGGACTGCCTGTGCAACCTGAATGGGCTGCAGGTACTACCTCTTGCTACCAGTAGTGACAAGAACACGAGCAAAACACATCTAGAGAAGAATCAGTCAGGAAGGATAAGGAGAGTGCAATTGTCTGTGGACACCACCTGCAAAACCATTCCATTTTTGGGGGTTGTCTTGCTGTTGCCTCACCTGTTGTCATGTTAATCTGCCCCAAAACAGGTGACTTACAGTTAAGGCCTAAAGTATTCATACCCATGGCAAATTGAGCCATAGTGAATTTCTATTTGTCCAATATGTTTTTTCTGGCTGGAAATGACATAAGTGACAAAATACGAGAAGACACTGTGATGGAGATTCAAATGAATAATGTAACTTTCTGTTTTTAGCCATGACTTAGTTGACTAGTAACTGCTGTTCAGCTGTTCTCAATTTATCTGATTAGAATGCTCTCTAATGGTGGAAATAACAAGACCATTTTAAATGGTATGGGAACTTACATTTTCTCAAATATTTGCAACAGATTCAAGGCCTATGAATAATGTTGGACATAGCATTTTTTGTAAAAATGAAATGGTGACCTTATTAATTTGTATCTCCAGTACAATGTCTTACCGTGTTTTGTCACTTGCATATGTCATTTCCAGCCAGAAGAAACCTAATGGTCATATAAAAGCTCACTATGGCAAAACATTTGGCATGGGTATGAATACTTTTGAGCTTAACTGTAGATTCACAATTGCTTATGCTTCCTAACTGGGCAGATTGATATCCCTGAAGTTTAATTGACTTGGTGTTATTCTGTGATTACGTATTCCCTTATTTATTTTACCATTGTGTATTTATGAAAAGGTGGAGTTGTAATACACTTCAAAATACACCAGATGTTTTGTGTGTTTTCTATGTTCATATTCTCTACAATTGTTTCTTATGAAAGTTTGTGTAATTTTCTGTTCAGATATCAGCGCTACTACTTCCCTGTTCAAAACTGGTTTTGTTTTGTCCTCTTTTCAGTCGGCACCAGTCAAACCCAACTACACCCTGAAATTCACATTAGCTGGCCACACAAAAGCTGTTTCGTCTGTGAAGTTCAGTCCCAGTGGAGAATGGCTCGCCAGTTCATGTAAGTTGTGTTTTAGGTGAGCTTAGGACAGTAGGTTTACCAAATAATTTAAATATGACTGATAACAATGCATCTCATAATTTGGTTGTATAATAGTTTATTCACTTATTTTAATTATAACTTTTATTTTTATGGCATGAACATACCCAAAAACATAATTAAAACCTCTTTCTCTCTCCTTCGCCCTCTCTCCCTTTCTAGACATAGAAAGTGGTTTTATGTAACTGTTTGAGTAAGGTCATGCCATATAAAACATGGACATTTGGATAAAACATGATTTGTTGAGGGAACAATTTTTCTCTGTGAAGTTTAAAGGGGACAGCAGTCATATGTGTCCATCTGATAATCTCTTTCCATCCATGTGCTCACATGTATATGACTACGCCTTCATAAATGGCTTCTGAATCAGTTGTAGGTAATGTAAATCAGCGGTTCCCAACCAGGGGTACTAGGACCCCTGGGGGTACTTGGCCTCTCCACAGGGGTACTTGAAAACACTCATGACACCATAGACTTACTAGTGAAATTAACATGAGGGGGTACTTCAGGGGTACTGAAAGCAGTGCAAAACATTTTGGGGGTACAGTAACTGAAAAAGGTTGGGAGACACTGATGTAAATGATCTTAAAACTCTTGGTTAATAACACTAGGGTAAAGTAACTTGTCTTAATGTTTTACAGCTGCTGACAAACTGATCAAAATTTGGGGAGCCTACGATGGAAAGTTTGAGAAAACGATTTCGGGACACAAACTTGTGAGTGTTGTAGTTACTATACAGTGGCTTTAAAGTATACCGACCCATTCACTTGAACATTTTGTTGTAGAATTTGAATCATTTATTACATTTTGATGTGCATACAGTATCCAATTAAAACAAAAACACATTTATAGACATATTTTCCACGTTGAAAATGAAAAACTTGTAATATAAGACTTGAATATGTACATGGTTTTTAGACCCTTTGCCATGATACTCCAAATTGTGCTGTGATGCCTTCTGTGTCTTTTGATCATCTTTCTGATGTCTCTAGAAGCTTGGGGTCCACCTGTGTTAAATTAAATTGGTTGGACAAGATATAGAAAGGGACATCTATCTACATAATGTCCCGCACTTCACATTGCATGTCAAGGTAAAAGTCCAAGGAACCTGTAGTCCAAAGAATTCTGTAGACCTAGTCTAATGACAGAAATTGTTTTGGTCTAATGACACAAATCAAATTATTAAACCTGAATGCCTGGTGAAAAAATCTTATCACCTGGCTAGTTCCAATCCCAGTGAAATGTGGTGGTCGGAGCCTCACGCTGTGGGGGTGCTTTTCAGCAGCTGCAGGGACTGGGAGACTATATAGGATTAAGGAAATGAACAGAGCAATATACTAAATATCTGATCCAGAGTGCGCAGGACAACATATTGGCAGAAGATTGATCTTCCATGACCTGAAGCACAGCCAAGGCACTGATGTGAACCCCATTGAACGTCTGTGTGGAGTCCTGAAGATTGCATTCCACCGATGTTCCCCGTCCACTCTGGCAGAGCTTGAGAGGATCTACAAGAAGAAACTGTCCAAATCCTGGTGTGCAAAGCTGGTAGGGGCTTCCCAAGAAGATTCAGCGCTGTGATCATTGCCATAGGCCCTTCTACAAAGTACCTAATAAAGGATCTGAATATTTATGTACGTGAGAAATTTCAGTTATGCAACTCTGTGTGAAAAGTCAATCACCCTCCACGTTTGGCTGCAATGACTGCAGCCAAAAGTTCCTGCAGTTGGATCAGTCTCGCATCACCATGGAGTAATTTGTGTCCGCACTTCCATGCAGAACTCTGCAATTGGTTATTTGTAGGGTTCTGAGCATGAGCTGCTCTTTCGTGTTCTTCTATATTTAAATTGGGTTTAGGTCTGGACTTAGACAAGGCCATCCAAAACAGTATCTTTTTTTTCTCTTTTTTCAGACATTCAGATAACAATTGATTGAGTTTTGTAATATGGTCTTTATAGCATGTCATCCTGGTCCTGAGGCATGCCCAAATGATCCCGCTATCATCATGCTTGACTGTTATACTTGCTATAATTGTCCCTCTGTTAAAATAGCTCATTATGAAGGTTTTCACAATTTTATGTTTAATGTCTTGATGAGTGCCTAAAGTGTGATTGGCCTTCTACTTGTAATCTGCAGGGGATCTCTGATGTTGCCTGGTCCTCAGACTCCAACCTCCTGGTTTCAGCATCTGACGATAAGACTCTAAAGATCTGGGATGTCAGCTCGGTAAGTAGCTGGTTGGGAAGGTTATCCATAAAAATATTTTAAAAAATGTATTACTCCCACAATCATATTTTTTTCTGCCATTTCAACCTTACTCTTGTTGGAATTGGCCTATGTAGATAGCGCTGTGTTGAAATGTTTACTACTGAAGCAATTTGAAAAGTGGATTAATACCATAGTTGCAATAGAAAGGGAGCAGTTTTGAGATTAAGCTGGAATAATTGTTCTAAAATCTGAGGGATCTTATTGTTGAAAGATATCAGTCAAGAGAAGGGTACAAAATAATTTCCAAAGCATTAGATATACCATGAAACACAGTGAAGTCATCATCAAATGGAGAAAATATGGCACAACAGAGACATTACCAAGAACTGGACGTCCCTCCAAAATGTATGAAAAGATGAGGAGAAAACTGGTCAGGGAGTCTTGCAAGAGGCCTACAGCAACATTAAAGGTGCTGCAGGAATTTCTGGCAAGTACTGGCTGTGTGCTACATGTGAAAATCACCCGTATTCTTCATATGAATGGGCTATGGGGTATGCTGGCAAGACGGAAGCCTTTTCTTACAAAGAAAAACATCCAAGCCCAGCTGAAGTTTGCAAAAACCAACTTCAAGTCTCCCAAAAGCATGTGGGAAAATGTTATGGTCTGATGAAACCAAGGTTGAACCTTTTGGCCGTAATTCCAAAAGGTATGTTTGGTGCAAAAACAACACTGCACATCACCCACAAGAACAACATACTCACAGTGAAGCATGGTGGTGGCAGCATCATGCTTTGGGGCTGTTTTTCTTCAGCTGGAACCGGGGCCTTAGTCAGGGTGGAGGGAATTATGACCAGTTCCAAATACCAGGCAAAACTTTTGTTAGAAAGATGACGATGAAGTTCACATTTCAGCACGACAACGACCCAAAGCATGCTTCCAAATCCACAGAAACATGGCTTCACCAGAAGAAGATTAATGTTTTGGAATGGCCCAGCCAGAGCCCAGACCTGAATCCAATTGAACATCTCTTGGGTGATATGAAGAGGGCTATGCACAGGAGATGTCCTTGAAATCTGACACATTTGGAGTTCTTTTGCTAAAATATTTCCTTTTGGAAATATTGCCACGTCAAGATGTGCCATGCTAATAGACGCCTACCCAAATAGACTGGGTGCTGTAATAAAATCAAAAGGTGCTTCAATATAGTATGTGTGCCTGGTTGCACACTTATGCGACCAGGTTATTGTAAGGTTTTTATTTTTCATTTTTTCCCCTCAAAGATTTTTGTTTTTCAATTGAATTGTTCACATTATAGGTCACATTAAAAGTGGAAAAAGTTCTGACATGATTTATTTTTGTCTCATTCTTTTACATCACAAAAACATGGCATTTTAACTGTAGATTTTTTACATCCACTGTAGCTGAGGAGGTCAGACACAAGATTGTAGCTCAGCATCGACATTCTCAAGGCTACAAGTCCATCTCCAGAGACCATGATGTTCCTGTTTCCACTACACATAATGTTGTGCAGTTCACCCAACCTCCCTTTACGTGGTGTTTAACGATGGAAGGTCACATTTAGGGATTGTTTGATTGGTGGAGAAAGCACCTTGATCAATTGCCAGATTCACCCTGAGCTTCACACAAGGATGTTTTTTAACTCGCACCATCATTTATCTTGATGATCAGTTAGTTGTTGCAGCCCTACCACCATCTGTATTAGTTTATTTTTTAAACTTAGCAATAGATAACCTCATTGCAAAAAGGTTTTCTAATGTTCAGCATTAAAATTATTTACTTCAGCGAACACAATGTGCCTTTGGAACACAGGGCTGATGGTTGCTGATAATGGGCCTCTGTACGCCTATGTAGTTATTCCATAAATATCTCCGGTTTCCAGCTATCGTTGTCATTTACAATGTCAACATTGTTTTTCGTATATATTTCATGTTATTTTAATGTATTTTTTCCTTTTGGAAACTAAGACATTTCGTGTGTGTGTGTGTGTGTGTGTGTGTGTGTGTGTGTGTGTGTGTGTGTGTGTCACACATATCACTATGTGGTGGCCTTCTACATACAAGTGTTTTTACAACATTGACCGGCAGAAAGTAATATGACTCGGACATTATTAACTTAATAATTGCACATGTAATTGGTATAGAATAAGTTGCATGGATGTAATTGGTGGAGATGTAAAAGAAATCATCGGCATATTCTACAATTCAAAAGTAATTTTAAATTGTCCTAATGTATAAAAGAAATATAGATATTTTGCTTATTTGTGTCAGGGCTGTTTTCCTTTGTAGTTTGTTGAGGTTTAAACATTTCTTCCCCCCAACAATTAAGCAATTTTATACTGTTGTAGGGGGCAAGTTGTGAACTTGAAATGTCTGTGTTCTGTAGCGTCACAGGATTTCCCTCATCATTATATGTTGTCATGCTGTCAAAAAAGCTGAGAAGTTTACTGCAGTTAGGCCTTTTTTTTTTGCTTAAGATGGAAATGTAGGTACTGTTCTTATGTCTGCATCCTGTATGAAGGAAGATCGAGGTAATTTGAATCAGATTTGTCTTTTCATGATTTGCCATGGTTGCTCAATCAACCATATTGGGCTGTTTTTTTGTGAATATTATATGTCCACCCCCCCCCCCCCCCCATTTTCTGATTGCAGGGGAAATGCTTGAAGACGTTAAAAGGCCACAGCAACTACGTCTTCTGCTGCAACTTCAACCCACAGTCCAATCTCATCGTCTCTGGATCGGTTAGTTCTATTGGCTTCATTAACTTATGCAACTTTCCTATTGTGTATATAATCCTGATGGAGTGCTGAATATGTTGCCAGGTGGTCTGCTTACAAAAAGAACATTATGTTCTCGTTGCCATCGTGGATACTTTACAGGGCTGCAATGGTGCGTGTATTTGCAACTGAACGGTACAGGTGTCTCTTTATGGTTTGCACCTGAACCCAAAGGAATACATTTTAAAACATTTTGAAAATAAACAACTAGCTAAGCTGTGTTGAATGGTTCTTGAATAATACTAAGCTGAGAATTTAACACATTGGGCAATTTTTTTTCCCAACGAGAGCCTTTGCACATGTCAATGCTTGTTGGAGCTTTTCCAAGCTTGAGTTTTGTAAGCTGAACTTGAGAAGGAACAGCTGCAATGGTGAGGGCTGGTAGCCGTTTGATAAAACAACATTGTGGAATCCTCCAGCTTCATTTAAATCTCCTGTTTGGCAGCGTTTAGAAATTCCAGTAAATGTCTACGGTGATCAAAAAAGTTTTTGATAAAACCGTAACTGTATGCTGCCACTGCTTGAAGTAGCCATACCTAAAATATGTTGACACTAGTGGTGTGTAGTCCGCACAGTAAACTCCCTTTACTGACTTTTGAGTAATGAGTCTTTTTGTGATGAATATCTTCATTGAAACGGTGTGTGTGGCTGCAGATATGAGCCCCTACTCTGCTTGAGAATAGTTTCAGCACTATTTCAGCAAACTGGTAGACCTGGTACCCACAGTATATTATTGTTAAACTATGTCCTGTGTTTACGGATTGTACTTTATTTTAGTTTGTGCTCTCATCATGCAATATATCCCAATCAGCCTTAACATTATGACCACTGACCGGTGAAGTGAATAACACTGAATCTCTTTATCATGGCACCTGTCAGTGACTAGGAAATATTAGGCTGCAAATTAACGTTCTGTCCTCAAAGTTGATGTTAGAAGCAGGAAAAATTGGCAAGTGTAAGGATCTGAGGGACTGACAAGGGCCAAATTGTGATGGCTTGACGCCTGGGTCAGAGAGTCTCCAAAATGCAGCACTTGTGGGGTGTTCCCGGTCTGCAGTGGTCAGTACCTATCAAAAGTGGTCCAAGGAAGGAAAAGCGGTGAACCAAGTGACAGGGTCATTGATGCTCGTGGGGAGCGAAGGCTGGCCCCTGTGGTCTGATCCAACAGACGAGCTACAGTAGCTCATTGTACCAATGCTGACCCATCTTCCAAAAGTGCCTACAATGGGCATGTGAGCTTCAGAACTGGACCACGGAGCAATGGAAGAGGGTGGCCTGGTCTGATGAATCACGTTTTCTTTTACATCACATGCATGGCCAGATGCATGTGCATTGCTTACCTGGAGAACACATGGCACCAGGATGCACTATGGGAAGAAGGCAAGCCGGCGGAGGCAGTGTGATGCTTTGGGCAATGTTCTGCTGGGAAACCTTGGGTCCTGCCATTCATGTGGATGTTACTTTGACATGTGCCATCCACCTGAACATTGTTGCAAACCATGTGCACCCTTTCATGGCAATAATATTCCCTGATGGCATTGGTTCAGGAATAGTTTGAGGAACACAAAAATTAGTTCATGGTGTTGACTTGGCCCCTCAATCCAATCGAGCATCTGTGGGATGTGCTGGACGAACTAGTCTGATCCATGGAGGCACCTCCTCGCAACTTACAGGACTTAAAGGATCTGCTGCTAACGTCTTGGTGCCAGATTCCACAGCACACCTTCAAAGGTCTAGTGGAGTCCATGCCACAATGGATCAGTGCAGTTTTGGCGGCAAAAAGGGGGACCTACACAATATTAGGCAGGTGGTCATAATGTTGTGGGGGATCTGTGTACTTCCTGAACTGGTGTTTTGTCTTGTCAAATAAACTAAAAAATGAATTTCAGTAACTGTTTGCAATACATTTTTTGCTGTACCGTACTTTGTGTTCGGTGTACCGTTACAGTCCTAGTACTTAAATGGTACGGTGGGGAGACTATTCCACTGTAGTTGCTCTGTTGCTGGGCATGGTCTTCTGCTGATGAAGTATGGGAGAGGACACTGTGCTCCAGACTAATACTCCCCCGTGTGGGCATTAGCACCACTCAGTTTTTGAGTTGGTGGCACCAGCCCAGGATTTGGTCATATTAGAAACTGTTTTCTGCAGCTCCACACAATAGGAAGTATGGTATTAATCATTTTATGAAGTCATTCCCAATGCTTTATTCTAAATCTGTGTTTGGTTGTGCATCATGGCATGATGACAACAAAAGCCAGATTGGGGTCTAAGGTGTAAAGGGGTAGGAATTGGTGTTGGTCATGTTCACCTGGAGAACCTTTTTACTTGTAAATTTAACATTTAGTTTCACAGTTACATTTATACAAATAATTTGGAATATGTTCTCTGATTCAGACCATACATACTATTGCTGATCTTCACCATCCCAAGTAACAACCCGTTTTAGTGTTTGCTTTGCTTTAGTTAAAAAGGCATTAGCTAGGCTAAATGACATTTAACTAATGTTATCCAGCTGCTTAGGGATTACTGTTTTCGGGAATGCCAGCTTCCTAATCCAAAAGCCAAGCACTTTTCAGAGTGCAAGCCACATTAAATTACAGAACCTTTTAAGCTTATTCTTAACATAAGAAGCAACTTGGAACCATTATTCTTGTTTTAAGAGTAACAATCTGTTTGATATTAAAAATAGTATATTGGATTTAGGTAACCACCTACCTGGTATGATGTGCAGATCGGCCTGTGTGACCAAATCATTTTTTACATGCATAGGCAAGTCAAAGGACCCCGAGATGTGATTAAATATTGCCAGTCTGGAGCCCTGGAGTACAATATTGCATGAGCTCCAATGCCAAATTTTTTATAGCTGCTGATCATTTCTTTTGGTCTGGAAGTTTCCATTAACATTAGTTGTTTTCTTCTAGTTTGATGAGAGCGTTCGAATATGGGATGTAAAGACCGGGAAATGTTTGAAGACCCTGCCGGCCCATTCCGACCCAGTCTCTGCAGTAAGTACCGCTCCCATCTGTGCAAATGTAGACCACAACCCCTTCAAGAAGGTTTTTTCCTGTTCATGACCATAATGAAGTTGATTATCATACCCTCTGTTTAAAGGTAAAGTTAATGTACAGTCATGTAAAAGTACCCCCATTTTATTTATTTTTGACATATTTGGACAGATTTCTGAACGAATGTATTGATGAAGGTAACCCAATTTAACAAATCACAATGTTTTACTTTGAATCCATGAATGAAATCAATATTAACAGAAATGCAATGTGGAAAATATCTGGGATGTTACAAAGTTATCTCTGAGCGGAAAATCCCAGACTACTAGCAGTATACAGTTGTGCTCAAAAGTTTGCATACCCTTGGAGAATTTCTGTTGTGTACCATTTGTATAGAAAACATGAGTGAGCAGGCAAAAAACGTCTATCTCTTTACATTCAACTGTAGGTCATAACAAAATGGCACAATCATAAAACAAAACATGGCAACAAAGAAAAAAATAAGCTGACCCTTGTTCAAAAGTCTGCATCCGCTTAGTTCTTAATACTGTGTATTTCCCCCTTTAGCATCCATGACTAGGTGCAGTCTTTTGTCATGGTTGTTTGAGACCCCAAATTCTTGCAGTTGGTATAGCTGCCCATTCGTCTTGGCAAAATGCCTCCAGGTCATGCAAAGTCTTGTCTGGCTGTCTTGCGTGAACCGCCCGTTTGAGACCCCCCCCGAGTGGCTTGACGATATTAAGGTCAGGAGACTGTGATGGCCACTCCAGAACCTTCACCTTTTTCTGCTGTAACCACTGGAGGGTCAACTTGGCCTTGTGCTTAGGGTCATTGTCGTGCTGGAAAGTCCAAGAGCGTCCCATGTGTAGCTTTCGTGTAGAAGAATGCAAATTGTCTGCCAGTATATTCTGATAACATGCTGCATTCATCTTGCCATCAATTTTCACAAGATTCCCTTTAGAGCTCACACCCCCCCCAAAACATCAGTGAGCCAGCACCATGCTTCAGTGGGGATGGTATTCTGTTCACTATACCCCTCTCCAAACATACCGCTTATGGTTGTGACTATAAAGGTCTAGTTTGGTCTTGTTACTCCAAATTACAGTGTGCCAGAAGCTGTGAGGCGTGTCAAGGTGTTGTCGGCATATTGTAACTTGGTTTTTTTGTGGCATTGGCGCAGTAAAGGCTTTTTTCTGGCAATTCGACCATGCAGCTCAATTTTGTTCAAGTACCATCGTATTGTGCTCTTGAAACAACCACGCCGTCTTTTTCCAGAGCAGCCTGTATTTCTCCTGAGGTTACCTGTGGGTTTTTCTTTGTATCCCAAACAATTCTTCTTGCAGTTTTGGTTGAAATCTTTCTTGGTCTACCTGACCTTGGCTTGATGTCAAGAGATACCTGAATTTTCCATTTCTTAATAAGTGATTGAACAGTACTGACTTGCATTTGCAAGGCTTTGGATATCTTTTTATATCCTTTTCCACCTTTATAAAGTTCCATTACCTTGTTATGCAGGTCTTTTGACAGTTATTTTCTGCTCCCCATGGCTCAGTGTCTAACCTATTCAATGCATCTACGTGAGAACTAACAAACTCATTGATTATTTATACACAGACACTAATTGCAATTTAAAAAGCCACATGTGTGGTAATTTTCACCTGTGTGTGTCACCTTATGTGTCTGTAACAAGGCCAAACATTCAAGGGTATGTAAACTTGATCAGGGCCATTTGGGTGATTTCTGGCATCATTATGATTTTAAAAAGGAGCCAAACTACTATGTGATGATAAATGGCTTCATATGAAATAGAAGGCTGATTTATTTTGCATAATCTGTCATTTTCAAAATCATTGCCAAAATGTCACATTCTGCCAGTGTATGCAAACAAATGAGCACAACTGTATGTCTTAATATGGAAAGAAAAGGAAAAAAAGCGGTGTACTTACCTTTTCTCAAGAATACTTACCTTTTCTGGTTTGTTGTTTAGGTCCATTTCAACAGAGATGGCTCATTAATTGTGTCCAGCAGCTACGATGGCTTATGGTGAGGGGAAATGTTACTTTTTTGTTTTGTTGACTACAATTGATAAACATATTGACTCAATGTGTTTTACCATCTGACCTAAATGAATATCCAAGTGTTGAAGCTAATGTATGAAACGATTTCCTGTCTCTCCATAGCCGAATCTGGGACACAGCATCAGGACAGTGTCTGAAAACACTCATTGGTAATTTTTACCAGCCCAAATTTCTGCATGTTTTCTACTGGAAAAGTGCATTTTATAGTTTTTATTAGAATTTCCTTTTATATCATTTACAGATGATGACAATCCTCCAGTGTCATTTGTGAAGTTCTCACCAAATGGCAAATATATCCTGGCTGCCACATTGGACAAGTGAGTGTATCTCTATCAGTAGAGCTCTGTCTGTTTCTTCATATTAGAATATGACACGACACCACCTTCCCTCATACATACAGTACATATGAAGTTTACACACCCTTATTGAAAATGTAGCTTTTGTTGAAGGAAATGCTGAAATGAAGACTGACTTCGTCTGACCTTTTTCAGCCTTTAATAAGATTGTTGCCAACAATTGAGTGAAAAACATGGGTCATTTTTCAGATAAAAAAAAAAAGAAACAATAAAAACCATCAATGGATTGCATTGGTGAAATGATGATTTAACTTGGAAGTGAGCAGCAGGTTTTGGGATGTGAGCTATTCATTACGTCCTAATGGCCTGATGCTGCCAACATGCTTGATAGTCAATACTGTGCACTTTGGGTGAAGAGCGGTGTTGGCTTTAGCCCATACTATATTTTTGAGTTAAGGCCAAATGATCTACCTTGGTCTCATCAGATCATAAAATTTATTCCCACATGGTTTTGGGGAATTTAATGTTTCTTCATGCAAAATGTACACAGGCTTTGATGTTGTTGTTTTAATGAGAAAATGCTTTGGTTTTGACACCTTACCACACAGCTCTGACTTATGGAGAATACGCTAGATGGTTGTACTAAGTAGGGATGGCCCCGTTCCTCGCAGAGGTTCCTGCAGACAAATGGCCATTTTGGCAGCCTCTCTTGGCCCAGTCATCTGTTTTGGATGGAAATCTTAATCTGTGCAATGCCCTGGTCATGCCATTTTGTCTCTTAACGATTGTCTTCAATGTTCCAATATACATGTAGTACTTTTGAAATGCACTGACAGATTCTTTTATTGTTTTTCTGAGAAATGTTCAAAAAAAATTTCTTTGGAATTTGGTTAGTTGCAAGATTGCATTCCAGGTGGGAAAAAAAAAGCCTGACAATGTCTCTACATTTAAGCCTTTACATCAACAAAAACTCCATTATGGGTATGCTTATAGCATCCACTTTAGTTGAATAACATTCTGTCCCATACGTTCATGCATAATACAATGTTACTTGGGTATTTCACTTGTATGGAGCAAGGCTATTACCTACTGGATCAATGTCACAGCATATTTGTCATGCTACCCTGCACCAGTAGAGGGCCCTATTAGACTGTCTTTTTGGTAACCCAGCCAAATACTTTCATTTCAATGGGAAGAAACACTTTATTGAATCAACTTCATCACTCATTCATTGTTGTTTTTGTGATACTGTCTTTTTACAGTGATACATTATTTTGTTTTTTTTTCAGCACCCTGAAGCTTTGGGACTACAGCAAAGGAAAAGTAAGATGTCATTTACTTTAATAGTGTTTCTGCATGTCAAAGCACTTTGGTCTGTAGTTATTAGTTCTACAGCCATTGACTAATTTATGAAGGTCAAATACCTTTTGACTCTTAATTTGTTCTGTAACCTTTTCCATGTTAATAGATAAATCGGGAGTGTGTAATTTCACCTCAAAAACCCATGTGAAACAGGAAGTCATAGAAGACCACACCTGAGTTCCTAATGACTGAAACAATATGAATGCGAGGATAATTCATAATCATTTCTAAGGATACCAATACATGTTTATTAAGATTTTCGTCTGAATAATTCCGATTTGAGGGTTAGGTTTCTCTTAATCTACTGTCATTTCAAACTGATATGCAACTACTTTATTTTCCTTTATGCTCACCTCTATCACAGGTGCCAATAATTCCAGAGGACACTTTAAATAAGTCTACCAAAGATGTAGCAATTTGATCCAATTGCAGTATTGTGGAACGTTCTTGATTTTAAATGTTTTGGTTCTCTCCATGTTCTCTTCTAAGTGTTGCTCTCTCTCTCCAGTGCTTGAAAACATACACCGGCCACAAAAACGAGAAGTATTGCATATTTGCAAATTTTTCAGTCACTGGTGGAAAGGTAAACTCATCCTCTCATTCTAGCATGCTTATCACTATACATTTACTATTTTTTTTCAAGGCGATGGCTACGTTTACCAATAGCTTCTTAACTATAATTCTTTGTCTTTCTTATGCTCTATGTATCTCAGTGGATTGTGTCTGGCTCTGAAGACAATATGGTATATATTTGGAACCTGCAGACCAAGGAGATTGTACAGAAACTCCAGGGACATACTGGTAGGAGGCATTTAACATGATAATAGGTTAAACTGATTATAGTTCTAAGGAGAAATACATGTTGGCAATTCTACACTCATGAAACACTACTAGTTACATTTTGGTTACATTTTCTTTGCTTTCTCCTCCCTCCTGCACTTTGCCTAGATGTGGTTATTTCTACTGCCTGCCACCCCACAGAGAACATCATTGCATCTGCAGCTCTTGAAAACGACAAAACAATAAAATTGTGGAGGAGCGACTGCTAAGCCCCTGGATCCTGGGAGTCCTTATTTTATTTTCATTTTTTTGTACTTTCATTTTTATTTTATTTTTCAAATATTTTTTATTGAACACATGGGCAGCACAGGAACTTTTACTAAAATGTACTCACTGTTTTTCTTTTTTTAAATGTTTTTAAGTTTAAACCAGTAAAATAAAAACAGGATTGAAAGAAACAAAACACAAACGAAAAACTAAGAAAATAAGTGCTCCTCCCCCTTTCCAAAAAAGACCCCAAATACCTAACCCCCTCCCCCACTGCTCTGACAAAGGGGCCAGCACACAAAGCCCCAAACCATAACCAAAAAGATTAGTGATCCAAAAGCACACGCTAGCCACTGTTTGAAAATGAGCAAGGGATTGCTGGAACTTCTCAAAGTTGGATGAATTGTCACTCAGCTGATTTTGAAATCTGTCCAAATGTAGTGTTTGCAAATTCACTGAGCCATTATTTAGACTATGGGACATTTTTCTTTTTCCATTAGCAAATAAAATCTGAATTCCCCTTTTCTATGACTAAAAAGTTAGTAGTTGGGGCTTAGATAGACTTTATGGACTTAAACTCACATAATAGTGGATCTGGGTGAAGCGGATCTCTTGGATGCTTGAGTGGGTCACAGATTCCCGACCTGCTTAGGTTCGAGCGCAGAGAAAAGCTATGATGCAGTCTTAGACATACATGGTTGATGTAGGGAACATTTTGAAGCAGACTTTGTAACAGATGAAGCAATTTCAAACACAGATGTTTTCTAACAATGTCAGATATCTACAGATTGGATATAATTGTAACGTTAACTGTCCCAGAAGTAACGAACTGGCATAACCTTCTTTACATAAATTGATCTATGTATGAATTCCAAAGCCTCTCCGTTGCAAAATGTTATTGTTAAGGTTACAAGGAGCAAAAGACAAGCTTTGTTGTAAGGTCAACATGCCCTTTAATTTGCTTCCAGATTTGCTTCCAGGCAGTGTTCTATGTATGAAAGGATTATGTTTATAAAGTGATTTCTCCAGTGTGACAGGAGACAAGAACATTGTGCCAGTAGCAAAGGGGTGGCATTCCTCACACTCAATTACAAGCCAGCAGGAGGTAGCCAGAGTGCTATCTAGCTAAAACATGACAGCGTGGATGTTAGTAGCACAATAATAAGATATTTAATTTGGTAGAACTAATCCTCCCTTCATCTTGGATTTGCAAAGGTCTATTTTACCTACCCTGTTATTTGTAAGACCATATAAGTGGATTGATGAATGAATCCATTTTTTTAATAAATGCCGTAAAAATAGGGATATTCTGTAAAAGGTCAGGTAATTGCAAAAAGAGAAGACGTTTGTTTTTCCAGAAGGGTTATTGTGAGGGTTCTCTAAAATTGTCTTGTGTTTGCCCAACAGTGGGAGGAAGTACACTTCTGTCATTTCAATTACTATATAAGTACTTTTGTCTCGGGCTATCTTAAATGTGAGATTTTGGCTTAGAGTGCTTTTGCATTCATATGACCATTTGTTTTCTCGTGTTCCTGTTAATTCTACATTCAGAGAAAGTTCTAAATAAATGAACAAAGTCCTGTATGGGTTACTGGCTTGGGATTCAGTTACATAGAGGACAATAGCCACATATAGAGAGATTTGAAGTCTCGTTAGTGTCATAACCCAATATACCAGAGACCTTATGGTTTGAGTGCAAGGTTCAATGGCCAGGGCCAAAAGCTGTGGTGAAAATGAACAATTCTCAACTATGTTTTATGAGAACATCCCCAATGTTGCATTTCTCTCTAACCAAAAACAGATTATGTTCCACTTGGCCAAGACCTTTTTTCACATTAAGATATACAACAGCAAGGTCCAAATTAGGTAATGTTTGAGAACATTATCTTGAAGTCAACAGAAACATAATGCTTGGGTGTAAAGAGTTTTCCCCACTGAAAATCTTAAGTTTGATGATCAGTTTTTGCTAAAATTTTCAGGTCTGTTCTGTGTTGCTAAATCTGACAATTTTAGTGGAACGTGATTGCTTTCTGAGTGGTCATTTTCATAGTTAATACAAATTCTCTACGATTCTTCCTATTCCCTAGATGGATTTGACTTTCTAGTTCCACGTTTTCCCTTAGTTTCTATTATGTATGTTGTCATTGAGTTAAAACGTTTATTTTGGCTTTCAACTTTGCATAGAACACTCTGGAGCTTTTTCTTTGGCCCCATGTCCCTGAGTCTCAAAGAGAAGGTAAGTGGGCTGGAATCTGAGTTTCTATGTCATGGTGTTTTGTTTTCTAGGAGTAGGGAAGTAATTTTGGTTTAAGCAAAAAGTAATTAATGTCTAACCATGCACAGGAGTGAACGTTGTATTCTCTGCTTGTGGGGTAAATAGATAAGAGACCTCATAGATTTATGGTTTTAGGAATTAGCTAGGGTTAGAAACACAATGAGAGAAGGATTGAAATACCTTTTTTGTCAGGAGGGGTTTAGTTAGCCTCGTCAGTATTACCAGAATTGTTACTCTGACAGAGAAGATGGGAGTACACTTGACCCATCCGTCTAAGCCTGTTGTGGTTGTTTTTTGTTAGAATGTATTATTGGAGGACAAGGACATCAAAGGGGCTGTAACTTTACCTCTTTGGCCTGTGATGACCCTTCATGTTCCAGAAGTAGTAATCATGCCCTGCCCTCATTTTTATCGGTCAAGGAATCATACATAGCGTGTGTTTCAATATAGATGACGCAGCTCCGTGCCCGAGCGATCTTCCTTATCCTCGCATTTAACTTGGTTAAATGTCCAAAACTAATACATGTGCATTCGACCACTGAACCTTACAAAGTAGAAAAGGGAACTGGATTCCACCACAGCTAGGAAGGTGCTCAAATTACGACATTTTAATAATTTTGGCTATCCTCAGTTTAATGGAGAAACAGCCATGTCAGCGTAAAACCTCTTGAACTATTCCTGGACATGGTGAACAGACCGAACTTGACATTAGCATGACTAACCAGAGTCTCGGCCAACTGGCTGGAGAGGAAGTCCGACTGAGTTCCTCTTGCTTCAGGTATGGCAATCAGTCAAGCATTGCTGCGTTTAGAACAGCTCTATAACATCAACTATTAGCTGTTGGTTGTTTTTCTCCATTGGAGGGTCATCTGCTTTTCACCTTCTCAATATGTGTTAAATAATACTATATTTCAACTCCCTTTCAAAGTCAGTGACTTGCTGAGAATGTAATTCCGATATTTTGGCAATGGCATACATTTTTGCATTTAGTCTGTCTGGCTATCTTGAAGTCCTTTAATTCTACAGAGCTGCAGTTAGCAGGGTCTGTTATTTTTGCCATGTGGTATGTCCATGACTGGGGCAAGTGCCTCTGATATTATGCTGGTCAGTATAAATCTCCACTAAAGTTGCACTATTGATTCAAAACATTTATTACAAGAGGTGTGAATACAAAACAACATAGCTTGGTATTTGTTTTTGTAATCGAGTTTAGGAGCCAAGCTCTTACCATCTGGCACGCCATTCAACCGAAAGTCTTGTACTTTCATTTGAAGAAAATGACTTTCTAGCTGGTTTCAGAATGCCTTTAGGACCAAGCCTCAACTAGAAGAACGAAATGTCCAGAAAATCACAACCACACACCTACTCTTATAGATCCAGAGCAAAGCCCAACCACCCCAACCCTCTGCTTGGTCTTGCTTGTGTTCTTAACATGCTGTAATATGTCTGCCTTACTCTTGCTGTGAGCTGGATGTTTGTGTTGAATCAATTTAAATATGAAACTCCAAACTGTTCCCATGTTATATTATTCTTTATTCTGTCTTTGTATGTTTTGGTATTGATACATGTTCTGTTTGTTATCCCCATTGAGCCGGATTTAATTATATTCTCATTGGCCCACTGTAAGGTGCCTTTCCTTCAGACTAATGGTTTGCTTCTGCTGTTTGGTTTCTGACATTTCATCAAAACATATATTTCATATGGGAATGCACTAGATAAGTGGCCTGGACATGTTTTTACCATGTGTTTTGCCAATCATGGAGTTAACTAGGCGAATATGGGATTAGACAAATGGTTATTTATTACAATATGATTTATTTGAACAGTCTGAAGAGTAGAAACAAAGTCATACATGGGATTACTTGAGGTTTGTGTTGGAATTATTATAATACAATCTGTTCTAAGCTCTGCTCACAATGCATTGATGCAGGGTTAAATCTCTTTGTAGACCCCCTTCCCAATCAGGTGGTGTTTTCCTCTGAACGCCTACAATGTTTTTTTACAAGTCACTGTGTTTCTGGTTTGGTTTAAACACTATGCCCTGAAACAGCAAGCACTGCCTTATTTTGAACTCACCTCTTCTCTCGCTTCTCTAAGAATGAGACCACGGGTGAGTGATGGGTCTGGATAGATTGCAAAGTATATTGACAAGCCTACATTAAAGGTGCCCTTGCCTGTTCCTTCAATGCATGTAACAGTCTCGGCATATTCCTTATACTCCAGTTCAAATTCCAAATAATCTTAATGGTGAGGAACGAAAATAATCAATCTTGTTTTTTTTAATCTATAGTTAAAAGAATCCAACATGGTCCATTGCCGTGTGCTGTTATTCAGTTGGTCCTAACTCTCTGGCTGTTACGTTTATCACAACCTGGTTTAGATTATATAGCACCGTGACCAAATATTGTGTTTCTGTTCTCCATTCTGTACATACAGTATCAACTGCATCAACATATGTATTGTCATTTGTTAGACATGCAGTCTTTCTGTATCGTGCTCTTTATTGTGTCTTAATAGTTATTGATTCAGTACACAACATAGATCCCCCCCACACTTCCTTCTCGATTTCCATAGCAATGCAGTGGTTTCAAGGGCTGCATGGAATTCTGTATCTGCATTCAGTCAGTCTAGATTTTGTGAATATACAATAACATTTGACAGCTATAACTTGTGACATAATAAAGACAGTTTTTTAAGCTGTGTGAAATGTGATGGTCAGTGGCACTTTCTAAGCAACGCCCCTCCATTTAACTGAGTGAGGACATATGAACAACACCAAGACAAAAGAAGTGTCAACGAAATGTACTTTTAGATTTTTTTTTTTTAATAATCTTTTTTTTTTCTTTCCATGAAAGAACACCAGAGAACAACCAACGAAGAACAGATGACTTTTTCCATCTCTTTAAAAATAAACAAAAACATAATGAAAGAGGATAATCCTGTTTTGTAGCGATCGGCCAAAAAAGCACAGGAACAAGCGTCAGTTTACCAGGATGATGTTGCCAACCACTCCTCAGCCTGGCAATTCACGGTCAGATTTTTTTTCGTCCCAATTTCAAATGAACATTTACACAATGTATACAACAGCCCACAGAAGGAATGGGGGATGAACAGAGTACATAAGCAAGGGTTAAAATTACTTTTGTACAAAAATATATATTTTTTAAAGTCTTTTTTTTCTCCTTAATTTTACTGTCTATGTGACAAAGAAAGCAGTTATCGTGTCATGAGCTCAGTGTTTCCTGATAACATTGTTGAAGTTGCCAAGCAACACGTTGATTTTGGAGCGCTTCATGTCGAGTGTATTCACGGTTTTCAAGGTTTTTATTTGCTATGTTTTAAGGTCCCATTTAGACATACTGCTGTTAGCTGGTGGTGAACCTTCTCTTAGGGCTTTGAGCTGCTGGTATTATGCTGGTTGAATAACTTTTTTTTACTTTTGCTTTTAGAGAAGCCAGGTTAAATGCAAAACAACTGAAATGACATTTGAAAACCACCAAAAAGCAATTGGAATCTGGCCGGGTTCAGAATATTTTCAACTGAAATACTTCTCTCCCTGTTGCTAAAATTGACTGGAAACACTTGCAGAATGGATTCATAGATATTTATAAATATATACACATATACATATAGACAAAATAGAGCTTCATGGTATATAAAGCATGTTTCATTCTAGCAATCATTTTCTGTATCAGTCCAGAGGACCATTCTCTGTCCATTTCCTGCAGGAGAGAGTGAGCTTGCACATCTGCATATGGCTTTTATGTACGTACAGTATAATCCTGGGGTATTAAATCACATTAACCTGTTCAAACTCAGAAAGAGACAGACAAATGATAGCAGGTGTGTATTAGGGGTACATTTAAAACGTTGGACAATCTTGTTTGTAAATAAATTAATAATCAAATGCATATTGTTATTTTTCTGACATTTTTGTTGGGTACCAACAATTTCACCTGCTTGTGTCCAGATGAAGCAATTTCCAGAGAATTACCTTTAATAGTGCTTAATTTGAAATAAAAATGTTAGCCAATGTATTTGTTCTCCGGATAAACCACAGAAATATTTTTAGAATGTAGATTTAGGTTATGGATGTGTCAATCAAACCTGCTGATGTTATTGCTACTTATTCAATCTTTCTGCAAACAAAAACATTGAGGTTTTGTCTGACCAAAGAGGAAAATGAACATTGATATTGTCATGAAAAAGTGCCATTTCTGATTAAATACTTGTACAAAATTCAAGTAATGTTGCAGTGCTGCATCTCCTCCACTAGGGGGAAGTCACAGCTCTCCCATAGCCACCCAGTTCCCTGTCCTCGCTGGTCAAGCCCTTCTATCTCAAACCCAATGATCTAGTCTATTCCTCTCTCTGCCTCTATCTAGTCCGCAATCACAATGTTGGCTGCCAAACTGAGTCCTGAAGCTCTGCTAGAGTACATGAAAACTGAATGCAATCTGCTGTCATACAGGACAGGATTTAGCCACCCATTTATAATAAGAACAAAACTGCACAACGGACAATCTTTGGAAAAACGCTTGATGCATAGTTATGCAGCAGCTGCGGCATAGAAAGAAAAAAAGCGCGTTATGGGCATATAGCAGGTTTATACAAAACGTTCCATATTTAACATTTCAGTTGGACTTGAAATTAGATTGTCCACAGAAGTGCAGGGTGTGGATCCCTCTGAGGGTAAGGGGATGCTGGGCAGTGGAGCAGTAAACAATTTGTCTCTTCACCCGGCCCACATCCTCCAGTCAGACGGGACAGTATGGATCTCAGCCCGGTCTGGCTGCCCCAGAAGTCAGCTCGCAATGGAAGAGCATGGGCTCCACAATACTGAGGTTAAGTGCCGAGAAATGAAAGAACATCTCACAATTGAAGAACTTCTCCCATTACTTTTTCACATTGGGGCTTTCTGCAGGGTTCATGTAGAGAGTTAAAGCAATGAATACAGAGGTAATTGCAAATTGATATTTTGTTATCGTTTTCTCTTTTTCTTTCTTTCTTTTTTTTTTCTTTTCTTTTCTTTTTTTTTTTTTACAAATACCATAACAATACTGTGTGTGGTTGTAATGTCCTATACAGGTCAAAGGCCATTCCGAAGCTAGGTTACACTGTGAGGAACAGCATGCTTGGTTGCTGTGTGGAGGTCGATCATGGTGTAATTCACAGAAGAGGGGAAACAATAGTTCTCAGAAGTTAAGGGACACATGACATAACAGAGGCATGGCATCACGTTGAAAAGCACTTAGTTCGGATCAGTGGACAGTATTTCCCTACTGCAAAGTCCAGTCAAATCAGCAGTCGTCATCTTCATTTTGTGGTTGCCTAAACTCAGACAGTAAACAGGAAGGAAACATTTAGTAGAGGGAGTCCTTGTCTTCCTGTGTCAACCTTCCAGAGCACACAGCAATACAAATTGTCATATACTGTAGCACTTTGTTGAGGGTGAATCTGGATACATACTGCTCCTTAGTCAGTAGAGCAGGACAGCATGAGTAGTGCCCATGAGAAGATTCTCTGTGCAGACAGACGAGCCAAATGAACCCCCCACCCCCCACCCGCCCCACTCTGGTCCTGAGAGGCCACGCTGCAGTAAGACTCTGTCACATTAAAGCTATCTGAGCCTCTAAACACTGGACTGATGTTGCGCCACAGTGTTTCCTCTCTTATATTCACACAGTGCTAATAGAATAAGGAGATGTGAAGAGGTCGAGTTTGGGTTTCGGAGACCTGAGTGGTGTGCCGTTCATCCGCAAAGTCGCGTCTCTGAGTCCTTCTCTCCCAAAACACATACAGTACACCAGGAAACAAACCAGACCGGATTGACCCCATAGGACCAGATGTGACAGGGTCTGGCTGCTCCCCTCTGCAGGCGGCCCAGTCCAACGCAAGTTAGTCGTTAACGTGAGACCGTTCCAATCTGGGTCAGGTACGGACCACGCTGGCCCGAACCCACCCGACAGATCCCACACACGGTCATCCCAATAACTGCCTGCAGAGCCTCCTGTGATGAAACCGACGCTTAAAAACACCTCCCGAAAAACAGATCTGTGTGTCATGCCTGGTCTTCTACGTTGCTGTTTCAGTTCACAAAACAAAGGCTTAATAATCTTCTCCTCTTCTCCTCACGTTTCCAGTCCGTCGTTGTCTCTCAATTCATCTCATGAGTTTTTCTTATATATATTTATATATATTTATATTTATATATCTGTACAATGTATAAAACAGACCCACAGACATTGAACGTGTTTTTGAAACACATCAAAGAGGAAACGGGGGTGCTCTTCACCCCAAGCCTGGCTACTCTAGATTCAATGATGTCACATAATCGGTCTCTCGAGGGGGGAGTGTTTCGCAGGACCACTCTCAGTGTCCAGGATGGTTGAGGGCGAAGGGGGCGAGGGGAACGCGGTGACACCCCGCCTGCAGTTATGTCATTTGGTGTGGCGCCTCTAGCATCTCCATTAGGAAGGTGTCGATGGGTGTGTCCCCGATGAGCTTGAAAAAGAACAGGTGCTCCAGACACTTCAGACCAATTGAGCGCAGGGCTGGCAACCGTAGCAACAGCTTGGCAAACCTAAGACACAAACAAAAACAAAACAAAAAAAGATTTAAGGTGACAGTCGGGAAAGTGTGTTACATGTCCATGTCCAGTCGGTCACTAAGGGCTTGCCCGTCACTTAATGCAACTTCCTGTCATACCGTAAATCCAATAAAGAACACTAACCGAGAGTAAGACATTCTCATCATGCTGAAAACACCACCCACACAAGCACAACGTCCAACTAATCACATTACACGGCAGCACAGTTCAACAGAACGGCAGAGAGATAGAGGGCGTTGGCGTACCGGCCGGGCTGGTCCGGGTATTTCTGTTTGCAGTAGGCCTCCAGAGACGCGTAGACCTTCTCCCTCAGGGCCTCCACCTCGCCTGGGTTCGACAAGCCTTTAGAGTCTGAGCAGAGACACAGAGAAGCGGGTCAGGCAACCGGGAGCGTAAATATGTGGATCTACGAACACCGCAGCAACATGAGCGTCGCGTGTCCATTCAGGTGTGTATTGTGGGTTATGTAACATGCCATTGTGTCTGTGTATTTTACATGCTGTTAAACCACAGTGGCAGGATGGCTGCCCCTAGGCCACAGACCGGTGTGCTCCCATCAGAAGGCTTTAGCGCTAATTAGATCAAATTACGGGAGCTGTTCTACCGGCCTGTGTCTCTTTTACATATACGGGGTGATTCTCTCCTTAACACAGGCTAGATGAGACAACACACGTTAAATAGAGCTGGTGTATCCCTACATTCCGAGGCATCATGCAGCAGTCATTTCCTTCCATAAAACGCTTCACAGCACTGACACAGAGGTGACATTTAATTGTGGATTTGAAGACTTGGTGACCCAAAGATTCAACCAACTTTGATACTCAATATTTTCTTTACCAACTCTCCTGCTGACAATGCATGGGGAAAAAAATGTACTTCGAAAATGGTTTCTCTCATTTTTTCAGTGTAAGAATGAGCTGATAAATAACAATGACAGCTTCATTCATTGACAATGCCATTATCATTCATCTTTACCAATGGTGCCAATTATTCTGGTGGGGAGTGTATATATTGTACCTACAAAAGTTGTGTTTGTCTTTTCCCATACCCCCATCACAATAACATGAAGAAATTACAGCTCTCTCTTTTCATCTTTTTTATTGCAATACATTTTGGAGTCTGATTTCCACTGAGCAAGCGTAGTATTGTTTATTATTTACTATAAAGCCTGAATACTTCAAAACTCTCCTCAGTGTGGGAAAGGACTGAGCCCCTCTAAATCCCAGCATTCCCCCTGTTTGGCCATCTCTGTGAGCTGCTCCTAATTAAGGAAAAGTAGGCTGTGATGTGTTCCAGAGCCAGGGCCGCGGCAAAGTGACTGGGAGTACAGAGGAGCAGTCTGTCCTGGGAGAATGAGGCCCGATGGAGCCCCTGTGGGCCTGTGGCACGCTCCCACACTGCCCTTTGTCTCTGGGGCCATAGCACAGACTCATTAAAGACAGGAGCGCGTCTGGTGCCAGCTGGGCAGGGCTAGTGCAGGCAGTCAGCATGGTAATGAAGTTAACCCTGGCCTGCACCGTAGAGCTAGCAGAGGGCTAGCAGACCCAGAGGGGGCTAGCAGACAACCAGCACCAGGCTACAGGGGCAATGCGGGCAGAATGTTAGGGGCCACATAACTGAAATGCCACGTAAGTGGGCAGGAGAAACTAGGCAGAGAAGGGTTTGGTTGGGAGATGGTGGTGTGTGTAGATCAGATCAGACCTGTTCACATTGTTCGGGAGGTCAAAGGAGCATGAACAGATGTATTAAAGCAGCAGTTATCCAGCAGTTACAGCGTCTGACCAGTAACTGAAAGGTGGCAATGTGAAAAATGTACTTCTGACCCTGTGCAGAAGGCAGCAAACCCTAATTGCAGTTTGTTAGACATGCAGTCATCAAGGTTGTTGCAGTAAATGAGAATGTTCTCTTGGTCTGCGCAACTGGTAAAATAAGGGTCAAATAAAATGGTTCAAAAGGCTCTACTCTCATCAAGACAAACATCACCAGGAGTTTGCAAAATGTCATTGTAACTTAGATTGGAATCACGTTACATGTTCAGGTAAATATTGTTTCTTGGCCAACAAACACAACAGTTGGGTTTGGTTTAAACAGAGGGATGGTCATGCAGAAAACAACCAATTCCACACAGTGAAGTATGGTGGTGGATGTTTGATGCTGTGCGGCTGTTTTTCTACCAAAGGCCCTGGGAACCTGGTTAGGATACATGCCATCACTCTGTCAAGTACCAGGAGATATTCGAACAACATCTGTCTACATCTGCCAGAAAGCCAGAACTGGGTCGTCGTTGGATCTTCCTGGAGGACAACACCCCAAAGCATTTCTCCAAACCGACACAAAAATGTGCCACTGACCACACAATAAAGCTTTTACAATGGCCATCCAAATGGCCTGAACTAAAGCCCATTTAAAACCTGTGAGGTATGGTGAAGAGGACAGTCCACATGTGAGGACCTAGTACTCTGTAGGATCTGGAGAGAAGTGTTCTCAGGTCCGTTGTGTGTACCCCCAATTCATCAAACATTACGGGAGACGACTTAAAGTAGTTAGCTTGGCAAAAGGAGGTTGCACAAAGTACTAAATGCAAAATCTATTTTTTTAAGATATATTTTCAGTTATGCTTTATTTGACAGGAAAGTGGTGAAAGACATAGGAAAGATCCCTCTGAAGGAGAAGCAGTTTGGACTGGAAGCCTTGACGCAGCAGTACATGC
The DNA here is from genome assembly GCF_011004845.1 of Esox lucius. Classification (NCBI taxonomy): domain Eukaryota; kingdom Metazoa; phylum Chordata; class Actinopteri; order Esociformes; family Esocidae; genus Esox; species Esox lucius. The sequence goes on from NC_047582.1 coordinate 15,515,955, forward strand.
ATGGAGCTTACACTGGTGGACCACTCTAGGCCAAGAAACTTTTTTTTTCTTTTTCTGTGAAAGTCTTTACAGCAATTATAGGTTGGATTTCTTTCTACTTCTGAGTATGAGTATCAAGCTCATACCTGGACAGAAATTATTTAAAAGGGAGCGTGCGTAATACCTGGGTTAAAGAGGACGATGGCTCGAAGGCAGCCCAGCTCTGTCTTGTCCATCTGCATGTCTCTCATCTTGGACACCAGTTCTGTGAGCACTCTGGACAGAGAGATGAAGACAGTCAGACTATTAGACATCTGACCTCCAGTCTGCAACACTTCTCTGTAGGCTTCATATCATTAAAACCTTCCTTATCCACAGGTCAAACTTAATGTGAACTAAAACAAATATCAATTCTCAACACAACCTCTGGGCTCTGATGCACAGGGGATTCAATCAGTGGAAAATTGTTCAGCCTTGCCTACACCACCTAATTGAAGCTGTTAAGGACATGGATATGAAATCCATGGACGATGTAGCGCAAACACAATAACACACTGTAACAAGAAACACTGAGGCTCCCACTGCCCAGCTTGTGAGATCACTAGGTTCGGGCTGCGTTTTGGTTCGGGAGCGTGACACTTTTCAAACTCCTCTCCCCTCTTTGACAATCCTGTTCTCTCTCTTCCCATCTCTCCATGTCTCTCTCTCTCTTTGAGACGAAAGTCAATTACAGCTCTTAACTCATTCTAATTCAATTTGCCTGTAGGAACAATGATGGGTAGAAAAAAAAAAGAAAAAAAGACACTTGAGTGTTTAAGTTAACCACCCTCTTCATTTGTACGTTGGAGAGGAGCAGATAGAGCTACATTATCAGTGCTCTGCATCTTAATGCTCCCCCAGTTAATGCAGAGATGTAATGTCCTTTGGAAGGAGTGAATCTGCGGTGTGTTAATCACTGAGCAGAGACTCTCAGCTGGGGATAGAGGGGAAGTGAGTGAGGGGGAGGGAGGGAGGGAGGAAAAAAGGTGGGAGGGGGCGAAAGCAAGAGGGAGATGAGCAAATGAGATGGAGAGAGCACAAGCTGTTGCCCTCAAAAGAACACTTCAGTAGGCAACTCAGCATACGCTCACAAGACTGCGGACTGATCCCAGCCTTATCAAGGTCTTCTGGGTACACAGAGAAAGCGTAATTCCTCGGCATTCATCCGTCTATAGAAATTCAGCTTTGGGAAATGAACGACGCCAAGACGGTGTTCAAACATGATTAATAGACATCAAGGCAAACTCTGCTTGGGAATAGTTACACCCCTTCATGGGACCGCAGTCGAAAGAGTGTGATTTAGATCAGGAACACACGCATTGCTGCTCTTTTGTATTCTGTCCGAGCGAGACGGGGCCCTCTGTTGTGAGTCATTCCACTGCTACATGGCAACGTCTAGGTTTTTCGAACCTTTAGCGGTGAAGAAGTAAGAATCGCATGGCAATCAAGAAACCTCTTATGTTATGAGTACCTGTCAAAGATGGCTCCCACTCCAGCACTGTGGGCGCTGTTACGATGAACATGAAGCCCTGTAGCCAGAAGGATCCCATCTTTCACTGCTATCGAACGGTGCGAAAAGGACGCGATGAGGAGCTCGTTCCAGCCTGAGGGAAAAGAGAGGAGGGAGCTAAAGAGTGTTAACCTTCTACAAAGTTGCAGTCACATTCAGCATTCAAACTGCACTGAGTTGACAACAAGGGAAGGGAATGCCAACGTATCAATCTAGTCTGAATAGTCAAACCGGAAAGCACTTTTATGCATAGGCTCTGGGATATTAGTAGCCCATCTCCGACATGCTGTCCATAGAGACAAGCATTTAACAGGGTAAACTGTGCCTGCCATTTCAATGAATGCAACACATTCGACATGCCAAGCAAGGCTACAACACAGAGAGCTCTGTGCCATTTGAGTGACATGGCTCCTTTAACTGTTCTGCCTAGCAACACTCTGCGCTTTTCCCCAGAGTTGAGTTGAGAATGAGAGGGGCTGGGATGCTTTCATCTGTGAGTCAGCAGAACTAAAATGGTTATTTATAGAAGACCTTAGCTGAACGCTGAGAAGAGCAGACCCTCTCAGCTAGCTCCAGTACAGCTCTTTCTCTAAGAAGGTCTAACTCTCTCTCCATCGCTATGGGTAATCGAAAGAATGACAGGGTTAGGAAGAGATGGTTAGAGGGAGTGAGGAATAGGCTTCCTTTGGGTGATTTCGGTAAACTGTTTAATTTTGGAATAGCAAGAAATTCTCAACGTACTGGGAAAAGACCCTGACCAAAAATGACAGCACATATAAATCATTTTTAAATCAGTCATGTTTTGAGATCTGCTGTGCTTGACTTCAGGCAAACAGCCTACAAAACCCATAATGCCGCAGTGACCAGCCTATGGGGGGTTGCTGATGTGGTCTTACATGACCAGGTCGGGACAGACTGACCTGCTCGGAGGAGGATGACCTGGTCATCCAGGGGCAGCTCAGAGAAGTGAGGGATCCTCTTGGCCCACTCCACCAGCGTAAAGAGCTGCTTGTCGGCTGCTTGGCAGATGTTAGTCACAGGGTCGTTGGGCTGTTGAAAGACACATGGGAAGGCTGGTCGTCACCATCACAAATCCAGTCAGCAAAGTAACCCTGAGGTACGCGTGTGAAGATGTGTATCCCGGCGCACGCACTCTATATGTACATGTGTGCTTGCTAAGTGTGTGTGTGTGTGTGCGCTTGCGTGCGTGCATGCGTGTGTGAGTGCGTGTGCGTGTCTTCATGCGTGTTTTCGCTGTGGCAGCTGAGCGTCATGTGGAGCTGTCCTCTTCAGTAGATAAAACTGTCCAGTCAAAGAAGTGAACTACCCTGTCATAGAGGAGCACAGGCATGCTGTGAGCTAAGACCCCCTTTACACACACACACACACACAGGTACATACACCAAGTCTGTGAATGATCCCCTCAAAAAAGCAGGAAGGCAAAACAAACAGTGATTCTGTCCCAGCCTGAGGAGGAAATACCCGCTGAGAAGCTGCAGTAAAAAATGACTTTTTCTAAGCAAGCAGATCCTTCAGGACACTTTCACCCACAGAAGGCCATTTGGAGTGTTCAGACAGAGAGCAAAAAGAGCTCAAACTGACATACAGTCAAGGAACAAGTGTTTGGACATTCAAGTGTCAGTTTATTTCACGAGTGAGTGGGTAAGAAACAAAAATACTTTCATAAAAACTAAAGCTTGTGTCAATGGACTGAGCATTTTTGCTCACTTGGCAGACAAAGTCTGGATAAAAAGGTCAGAATTCACAGTATATTATCCAGGATAAAGAGCTAGCTTCACAGGTTGAAAAGAAAATCAAGTGTGGGTACGCAGAAAGGTAATGTGATTGTATGTTGAATGGAAATGTGATTGAACAAGGGCAAAGAAGGGTTTTTAGGAGACATTTTTAGGAGACATCAAACTAAAGACTCGGACAGATAGGAGGACTGCCACTTCACTGGTATACACCATTCCTGAGTTAAGAAACTATGTTCACCCACCAACTCATCAATAACAAAGACTTACAGTAACTCAGGGTTGGCTGGTGGAGAGGAGAGTGTTACTGGAGATGAATAGTAAAATATTTAACTTCATAGTCTCAGTATGCCTGAGCCAATTCTACAATAACAAAAACCTGGTAAACTTTTCCCCAACTTCTCTCTCTCACCCCAAATCCCACAGATCGATCCTGAAAGCTCAGAGGATTCCAACATCAACTGCAGCTCTCTGGAGAAGATTAGTGAAAGATGAGGGAAACTCATTCCACCTCCTCTTCTTTCCTCTACTTCTGAAGATCAGACCTAAGACTACCCACTCTACCTCCCCCACTCTCCCTCCCCCACTCATCCTCCCTCCCTATAGTCTCAAACTCTCACTGACTACAGAGGATCAGAGACGACCACTTGAAATATGAAACAGTATGAAACAGTTAACCAGACACAAAGCCGACACTGTTTTTAAAACTGAAAGTAGTTTTTGTTTGGGCAGAGAAAAAAAAAAAAGAAGCATCTTATAAATATTTAAGCATCTGATCTCTGTGGGAGACGCTGTTGGACGGCACAGCTCAGCGCGACAGTTTTTCACAGTTTTTATCCTCCAAACACATAAACAAATCCGCTAATTCATTCCAAAGGCAGTCGGAGCCCAAACAAAGCAAAACAAAAGGAGCTGTACTTTGTGTCTCTGCCGAGGCCCCTCGAAAGAATACAACTCCCAGAGTTCTCGTTAAACACGGTGAAGGCTCATGAATGTTGCATGGCTCTCTTAGCCATGTTTACATTGACCTGGTTTCTCGCTGTATACAATGTGAAGATGACAGGAGAGAATAGACAGCACTCTCCTTCTATGATCACACATTACTTCTCCACTCTTACTGTAAGGAGACACCAGTCTGGGAATGTTATGGGAAGTCATTGTCCAAGAGACTACATTGTCTTCCGAGGCCTGGGAGAATGACCGTTACATTACCTGGGAGTTTTGTGTTGGCTGCGAGTATGGAAAAGGCCAAGAGAAAACTCCGTAACCTTTCAGTGGCTCTAGCTGCCCGGGAGACAAACTGTTATATTCCTTCACTCTGGAGGACGGTGGTCCTGCTGATTGCTGTCTGAAAAAAGTATCGAGCAGCAGGAGGAGAGAGGGAGGAGGGCGACGAAACCGTCCCACGAGGAAAATAGGGAGTGATAGTGTTTGGGCTCATGAGAGCTGCTTTGAGGACTCATCTTAACGCCTGACGCAAACAAGAGTGTTTTTGGTTCAAGACAGAATGTAAGGCTTTGGTCTGCATTATTCACAGCAGATATCCATTCCATCCCAGTCTCTCCTCTCACACAAATGCCTGGCTTGCACACCATCCTATGAAATTTTTATCACTCGTGGAGGGGAGAGACGGGAGATTGGCTTTTTAATTTTTCATAATCTGCTTAAACCGCACTACAGTTGCGTGACAACAAAGAAAAAATTGGTAATCAATAGACCATTCCATAATCCAAAATTCCTACTAAATTGTGAGTTGGGAGTGAAGTCCTTGTGACGGCTCTAAAATTGAAAAGGAGTATATAGAGACATCACCCAAAAGTCCTCTGAATAACATTAGTATGCCTCTCTGTTTTGACTGACAACAGAGCCAGAGAGAGGGAGAGAATTACACAAGTTGACAGATTCAAGCAGCACACAAGGTTGGATAACACAGACTGAAAGAAAGGGAGCGATTCAGAGCGGGATAGGGGAAGACAGACAGACGCAGTACGGAAAGAATCCCCAGCATGGCAGCGGGATAGCGTGTTGGCCCCCTCCAGCCCCTCCCTCCTTGAAGAGAAGGCTCTGGCTAGTCTGACTGGAGGCATGTTACTAACGCCTGTTTAACTCCTGTTCTAGGTCACCATGAGATAAACACACTTTATTCAGCTTGGCCAAACCCTGGCCATTAGACAGTGGCTGGGACAATTTATGTGTACTCAGTGGCCCTGGAACAGGGAGTCATTAACACATGCTGCCCTGGCTCCCACAGAGTGTCCCCCCATGGGGTGGTCCTGAGGGGGTCCTAAACACCGGGACTGGCTGCTGATGGCACACCTAGCCTCTTCACCAGTCTTTAATCAACTTTCACATTGTTTCCAGCCTCCGTTGAAATGTCAGTGCAGCTAGAAGCGATGGGTCCCTCAGCAGTTGTCTATAGCCAGGGCATTTACATGTTTTATTTATTGCCTTGAATCGTGGCGAGATGAAAGAAGGAGTCCAGAAAAACCTTCATTAAGACATTAACCGGAAGCCAAGTGACAGAAAAATATACATTCCTCTATAAGTTTCTGCCTCCGAGAAGAGTTGCCATGGCCAGGCACAGCCCACACACACACACACACACACACACACACACACACACACAGAGTGCTTTAATGTGCCAAAGAGCTGCCAGTCACGCCCCAGTGGCCCCCCTCTCCACTTTCCTCTCCCCCCCTCTCTCCTTCTTAATGTCAACGCTCATCACATACGTTTCCATCTGCCCCAAAATAGCTCCCATTTACTCACATAGCAGCTTTCAGAGCTCTACCTTCACATCACAGGACATCTCCCCCAGAGCAGACAAGCCCCAGAAGATGCCCACCCCCCCCCTCCCTCCCTCCCTCCCTCCCTCCCTCCCTCCCACCGAGCCTTCATCCTTTCCCCCTCCCCCACAGCTGCTCTGTGCCTGTACTTCCAGCATTGATTCCGGAGCGACCCAGAGGTCAGTGGCTGCTGTGAGGAACGGTCTGACTGCAGTGTGATCCCCAGAAAGTCTACAGAGGAGAAGCGGGCAGAGCGTCCCGTCGCTGAGGCGGGCGGCTGTGTGGCATGTCGCTAAGCAGGACGCATCAGTGGACTAGTGCACGCTAAGTCACGTGACGCACAAGGAGCGTACAGCACAGAACGCCGACGCCGGGAGGAACAGGCGCAGCTACGTTGCCGGCAGCACGCCGATGAACCCCGTGTAACTCCCGACCTGAGAGGATGTCAGCTGCAACATCTCCTCCTCGTTCGCCGCAGTGTAATCCTGTCAGAGAAGGGCTCGTCGGAGATGTTCTGAAAGTCTGTTCATTCCTTTTCCTCATGCTGGCTAATCGAGCGAGACGTGGGTGCGCAGAGAGAATAATGTAGGCGATCAGATTGCAGCATAGTTGAACTCTAATTGTGTGGCAAGTTGCCGTGATAAGCCTGATTACATGTTATTAATGTCAATTAGTGCAAAGACAGAGGTTACAGACGGAGACATAGCGGAACCGGTTTCATGACAGAAAGGGCCAATGTACGTGCGGGTCTGTACTTTGTGCACATTTTGGGATGTGTGTGCTGGTTTGTTTGTACATGTGTGTACGGCTCAGGACAGAGTACAGGGTATGGTACATTACAGTGACTCACCGAGTTGGACGGCACGCCCAGATTGGTCTCGATGTAGGTCTCGGTCTTGGGCTCCACGGCGAGCTCCGCCTCCAGGATCTTCTCCACGGGCATGTCTTCGTTGACACTGCTGGTGGACTCCACCTCGTTCTCATTGCGTTCTTTGGCCCGCTGGCGCTCCTCCTGGACGGCTGCGTGTAACAAAACTGGTTCCGGTCACTACTGCTGCTGAGGTGTTGTCTAGTGCGTCTGCCGATCTGTGTCTGTGATTGACCGTGTGTGTCTGTGATTGACCGTGTGTGTCTGTGATTGACCGTGTGTGTCTGTGTCTGTGAGTGCCTCTGTGAGACTATGTGCACCCAGGTTGTGTTGTTTGTACATATATGGTCATAGTGTGCATTTCATTACATTTCATGCCCTGACATGGATACAGAAGTAAACACCAGAAGACGGGAGTCCCCACAATACCAGGAGACATGAAGAGATGTGACACCACATAGTCTACAGTGTATACATAACATATCTGGAGCCTCTCGTGTGGAGTCTAATGTCACACAGCTGGCTCCCTATGTGAAGCACAATAACAATAAGCTCCTTTCATGGCCATCATATGCAGACACATTCAGAATGTAGTCCTCCTCTTGACCACGGACACCAGGAAAGACAGACTGGAATACACACCCACCCGCACACCAATGGGGACTTTTGTCTAATATAATGTTGTTTTATTCTATACAGTAAATAGCAGACTCACAAAGTCTCAGGGTAAAGCAGGGCCTTGTTGGATCTGCTGTGTGCCTGGCTTGGCGGGGAGACACAGGAAGTGGTTTGTGTGCTGAGCAGACAACGAGGCTCAACGTGGCCGGGGCAGTCAAAACCGCACCTTCACCCTCAGAGGTTCTTGGAGAAAGGCAATGTGTGTGCGTGCGTTTTTAATGTGCGTGTGTGTTCGTGTGTTTGTATGCGTGTCTGCGTGTCCAGAGAAGACTATAACGGGAGGAGGTTGCTACGTGCTGCCTTTGGGGTTTCTCCCTATCTACGCCCCCTTCTAGATTCCCCAATAAACATAAAGTCTCCTCCACACACATCCACACATAAACACAGACCCACGCAAATGATTCTCTCTATTCTTCCTTTTCGCTACTTCTTTTTTAAGTGCTTTATCCTAGGGGTTCGGGGAAGGGGAGAACAGGGAGACGAGGAGGAAGGGGGACGAGGGGCCCCGTTTTAGAGGAACCGCTGTCTGACGGTAGGGGTCGGCCCAGGGGTAGAATAGTTGTGCTGGAGTCAGAGAGAGGTGAGGAGGGCTGAAATCATGTTAGCTTTATTTTCCTCCTTTCCCTGACTGGGAGAGCATAAATTCATTTAATCCATTTTTTTTCCTGCGGATTCGCTCAGCCTTTTAGACCACCGCTGCCTTGTTCTCCCTCAGCCTCGGGGTAGCGGCAGCGCAGAGTGAGGTGAAAGGCAGTAAATGATAATATCCTTGAACGGAGGTTCAGCCCCATGATCATATAAATAAGAGTGAATGGGGGAAGGGGTGGTGCACGTTGCGGTCAAGACAAATTGGCCCGGGAAATAAAAGCTCTGAATGTGCTTATCCCAGTGGCTGATTCTCACTGCTCAATGGGGCTGATCATCTGTACACAAAGCTAAGGGATACTTTTCTGTTTATGCTGGTCCAGGAGCAGTTTTCTGTTGTCATTGCCTGGGGTAGTGGTTAACGTCCAGAATAGAGAAAGCTGATTGTAGTGTACTCAAAATATTTCAGATTACAGAACAACTGGTTTCCCACAGTGTGTCTTTAAAGAAAAGTAAAATAAGGTAGTTAAAATAGTTTTCTGGACCAAAATCTCCTGTGAGTGAATGATGGGCCGTTCTGCTGTTATGATGGAGAGAGCCAATGTGTCATTCACTCTGCTTTACAGGAAGTGTGAACAAGTGTGCTAAGAGTGCTAACGTCCTCCTCTCTTATGAGGTGCTAAAGCTACTTATCTTCCATTTAGACATACACATGCTCCCTACCTCTCACTCTCTCTCCCCCTGTCTCTCACTCCCTTCTCCTACACATCACCCCTCGCTTGTGGAAAATCACAAATTCCTGTTAATAATAGGTCTGCCTATGAATGCTACCAATCACTTAAACATTCCCAACTTAAAGCTTGCCAGTGACAGAGTCCTGAAATTTTAGGGCCTGTGAGGAAGTCAGTGATTCTACGATGGCATCTCAACCTCTGACCTCGACACACTTCAAGTTGCCCCCACGAAAATCCGAACAATTCAAACTGACAGGATTTGGCCTGAAGGACGGAGGGGTGAAACATAGAAAGACAGACAGAGAGCCAGACCGACAGAGGATAAGCAAGCCTTTATCCTCAACGTCATGTGCTGTACCTTCTCTCTTCATGCCACAGGCCAGACACTTCTGGTAGCGGCAGTACTGGCAGCGGTTCCTCTGGCGCTTGTCGATCAGACAGTCTTTGTTGTCCCGGCAGGTGTATGTCAGGTCCTTCCGCACCGTCCTCTTGAAGAATCCCTTGCAGCCCTCACAGCTGTATACTCCGTAGTGTTTACCTGTGGACAGACAGAACGCTCCTTCACCCTGTTTCTCTCTGTAAAGGCCTTTAAGACAGACAAACACACACCCACACACACATACAAACAGACACACACACATAAACAACCACACAGACTGACAGACATAGCTTCAGTTTTTTGGGGCGATAATAAAGGAAACATGACGACATACCGTCTGGCCAACAGAAGGTGAAAGAGGGGTGAACATGTTGCCTATTAGTGTAAGTTATGTGCTGTCCAGATCTAGAGCAGAGTTGTCCCTGACATTAACCACATGGTCTCTGCTATCAGGGAAAGTTGAGTAACAGTCACTTCCTCTCTCAGCACAAACCACAACCACTTTCCTTCCTTGACAAACCACGTCCTAAACCGTCAGTGTGATACAGAGTGCGCGTGACACGTGTGTCTGTGTGGACTCACGTGAATGGAATGGACGCCTCAGTCGTGTGTATGTGTGTTTGTCATCTTCGGGGCACCTACCTGAGGAGCGGTCCCCACAGATGGCACAGATGTGTTTGGTGAGGGAGAGGGGCGTGCACCCCTGGGAGGGCTGGGCAGGCACCTTCATCACCCCGTTGAGACCCAGCGGGGGCTTGATGTCCTCTGAGCTACTGACCGAGTTCATCGGGGAGTTCAGCTGGAACATCAGCGCAGACAAACACACACACAGACAGGTCACAATGCTGCTGACACCGACACTCAGTGTGTCAAGCGCGCGCGCACACGCGCACGGACACGCATCATCACATTACACAGCTGAAATGGCAATGTTGCAAGAACCAACTCTGATGAAAAATATACAATTACATTGTAGAGTGTTACATGTTGAGTGAGATTAATACATGTTTATGGTGATGTGTGATTACTTCATGGCAGCTATTGTTCAGAAATGGCTATACAGCTATAGCCGTTTTTATTTGCTGTATGGCTTACAACTGAGTTCTGTTCTCACTACCCTAAACAAAAAATGCTATGGCTAGGTGTGTGTACAAGCAGCCAGCCAAATTGGGAGGTTTAATGCTAACTACAGCCGGGCTAATTGGGAGGTTTAATGCTAACTACAGCCGGGCTAATTGGGAGGATTCATGCTAACTACAACCGGGCTAACTGGGAGGTTTAATGCTAACTACAGCTGGGCTAATTGGGATGTTAAATGCTACTACAACCGGGCTAACTGGGAGGTTTAATGCTAACTACAGCTGGGCTAATTGGGATGTTAAATGCTACTACAGCTGGGCTAATTGGGAGGTTTAATGCTAACTACAGCTGAGCAGTAGCAGCCTAGCAAGCTTCCTCCCTCCACTTATCCGCCTGTTTTCACATCTAAAACCCGTCACTGTTAGATCTTGCACCACTCAACTACAGGAGTTTAATTCATGCTCTTAACAACCCCCCTTGGCCTCGACATGTTCAGCGCTAGCATACCTTAAATGCAAAATTTAACAGTACAGCAGAATAAAGAGACTGTGTTGTATTAGCAAAAGAGAGTGCACCCCATAAAAGACAGAACAAGTCTCCTCTAGTGCACTCAACTAACCAGCCTTTCCTCTGTATAGCCTAGCAGGGAGAGCTAACAGACAGTAATCAGACCATCTATGTGGTCATCACTGCAGTTACTAAGAGTGAAAAGCTTTAGCTAAATTGCACTGACTGGATGGAGACCAAACTAGCTACAGCTACGTAGCCAACTATTAGTACAGCAAATGGAAAAACACATTTTTAGATCCCATGTCAGAGTCAACTTGCTCAAAACCATGATGTCAAATGTTCCTGTACGCTGCGGAGACAAGTCTCCTAACAGAGAAATTACTATTCCCACTAAATATAGCTTATTGCACAGGCAGTGTTTATAAGGTGAGAAAGAACAAAATGAAAACATGTGGTTTAATGATGAAAGAAAAAATTTATGGAAACAACATGACGCTGGCCTTTCTAACCTCCCCTCAGCTGTGTTTCCAGAATGCTGTCAGTGTATATTAGTACACGGCACATGTTTACACATTAACAATACACAACGACAAACATATCTCCTTTCTCACTGACACATGGGCTCCTCAAAGCTCAAGGCCACAGACATGTAGACTGACATGTGAACAGACCCACCCATTTCATTTAACAGTACCGTACACAGAACAGCCCTACAACCAAGGCTCAAATGACGGGCGCAACTACCGTTTTGTCATAGCATTCTATACATACACATATATTATATATTATGTTTATGGAGCATTATAAATGACACTACACACTACTTCTTCATTTAAACAGACTTGGTGTATTTGGCCGATCAGAAAAGGGTCGGTGATGACAGAATGAGTGCCGTATTTTCTCATGCAACTTTGATCACATCTGTGGTTTATCAGCACATATGAAAGCACACAGACCCACAGACACCAGCACACGCAGTCCAAAAAGGCACACTACTACGTTCTTACCTCAGTTTAAGGTCAATGTCTATCGTTCTCCCTTTTAGCACTGAATAGCCGGTCGCCTTGTCTGAGATTGTCTCTATCAAACCCAATAGCTATCAGACAGAAAAGACTATCACCCTGCCAGTCTATTTTCAGTCCAACTGCAACTCAATCTGCCCACAGTTACAGTGCTCTCCATGGCGCGACGGGCTGGAAGTCTCTCTACGGCATGGCCTGGCCCAGGGCATTGCAGGGATGGTGGAGGGGGATTAGACAGCTCAGTCCTGGGTCTGGAAATAGAATACAACCCACCACCCCGCCACCTTCCAGGCAACCCCCCAAGAAGGGGGGCATGACCGGCCAAGCTGTCTGGAGTCCACCTTCGCTGGGGGAAAATCCCTACACGATCATTATTACCCCCTCTGGGTCTCAGTTGCTGTCTGTTCGACGATGAATACGTTCTCTCGCAAACACTAATGAAATGCCTGTCTGTAATTGTTCGGAACATTTGTGAGATGGCTCAGAGCTCCCTTAGTGTAGGAAGAGCACTTTTGAAAAGTTTGGCCAATGCCCTATTATAATCAGTATGGTTTATTATGAGGACACAGACTCAAATGAGATGAGACGGGGAAATGACACAGCCAGTCTAGTTAGGAGGAGACAGTCATGACTAAAACTCTAATCAGAGAAACACAGAGAGAGAGAGAGAGAGAGAGAAAGGTGTGTTTCTGCAGCACAAGGAGCTCTAGCAGGTGTGTCATTTCATGTAAAGTGTTGCTGGTCCAGTAAATTCTCCAATGTAATGGCCCATAACATGTAATGAGTGGTATTGGACCTTCCATTCGTACATCCAAAACAGCTCTGCGCTCCGAACTGTAACATTCCCCATGGATCTGATATGTGTCTCTCTCTCTCTGTGTGCTGCAGGAGTGCTGACCGACCACTGTGAGCTGGTTCTCCCTCACACAGACAAACAACAAGTGGAAATGTTGAGCAGTTGAGAGTTGGCACCTCTACGTATAATAGAATTACATTTATTTCAGTGGTTTTCACCCTACAATCAGATTCATTGTATTCACAAGTTACTACAGTGAAAATCTGCACCTAGAATGTTCCTAGCTCCAAGAATGTTCAAGAAATTTATTTTGGCCTAGTACAGTATATAACCAGTAAAATTCACAAGCATAGAAAACAAAGAACAGAGGAGACATTAGAGACCCCTGCTTAAGACTGGCATCGCATGTTTAACAAAGTCTGAGCACATACTTTGCTCACACATCAAAGGAATACATCAAATCCTGTTGCTACACCACTGTGCTCAACCCCCAAGTGTAACTTCAGCATATAACAGTTCAAGGGCACCTTTTATGGAAAGGAAGTTATGTGTCTCATATTATAACGCCATCCTTTCGATGGTATTCTGTCATTATGCCACCTATTACACTGTATTGTAACACCACCCAACACCAGACATACTATCGTAACACCACCCAACACCAGACATATTATCGCAACACCCATTAGACTGTATATCATAATTACACCACACATTAGACTGTATACTATCATAACACCAACCATTGGACTGTACACTATCATAACACCACATACTACACTGTATTATAACACCACCCAACACCAGACATATTATAGTAACACCACCCATTAGACTGTATATCATCATTACACCACACATTAGGCTGTATACTATCATTACACCACCCATTAGACTCTATACTATCATAACACCACCCATTAATCTGCATTTTATCATTACACCACCCATTAGACTCTATACTATCATAACACCACCCATTATATCTATACTATCATAACACCATCCATTAGACTGTATTTTATCATTACACCACCCATTAGACTCTATACTATCGTAACACCACACATTAGACTGTATTTTATCATAACACCACCCATTAGACTCTATACTACCGTAACACCATCCATTAGACTGTATTTTATCATAACACCACCCATTAGACTGTATACTATCATTACACCACCCATTAGACTGTATACTATCATAACACCACCCATTATATCTATACTATCATAACACCATCCATTAGACTGTATTTTATCATTACACCACCCATTAGACTCTATACTATCATAACACCACCCATTAGACTGTATTTTATCATAACACCACCCATTAGACTGCCTTTTTTCATTACACCACCCATTAGACTGTATACTATCATTACACCACCCATTAGACTCTATACTATCATAACACCACCCATTATATCTATACTATCATAACACCACCCATTAGACTGCCTTTTATCATTACACCACCCATTAGACTGTATACTATCATAACACCACCCACTGGACTGTACACTATCATAACACCACCCATTAGACTCTATACTAACATAACACCACCCATTGGACTGTATACTATCATAACACCACCCATTAGACTCTATACTAACATAACACCACCCATTGGACTGTATACTATCATAACACTACCCATTACACAGCATTTTGTCATAACACCACCCATTAATCTGTATTATATCTTAACCAACTCAGCATACTGTACTATATTACAGCACCACTTATTATTACATAATCACCCAGTATATTGTCTACTATATGTTGGACATATTTTTTTTATTTGAACCTTTGATTTTTATTTTATTCCAAAAACAGATTGTTTGCTTCAGCTAGTAGCACAGGCGAATCCTGGATTGAAACAGACACATTCTCAGACTGACAGACAACAGCTGTTAACATCAGCCCTTAGAGAACAGTCATATGTAGGGGTGTGTAGACTAACTGATCTAATCTTCCAATACAACCTGTATAAACTTCTGACGTCACTTCATCCTTAAAACAACATTACGGCCAAAATATGGGCTGCATCGACTTTTTATGCCCAACAACGACACCAAGAAGGCAACAGTGAACATGTCACCCCACAAATGATGCTGTACCCCGAGCCAGTCTAAGTCATTTTATTAACGAATGACCTATGTGATAAGACACGACACACAATGCATCCTGTTTCATAAATACATTTTTCAGTGTTGTCTAAGGCATTGCCTGGGTTAGTGAATCAACCTGATTAACAACATCAGCCTGTTATTGTGACACCATGTGCTCTTAATAATATTGATGTACAAATATTTTTGACTGATTCCTGCATTAAAATCATTCCCAAATTAATGCATATTGGTCATTTTGGTCATTATTTCTTCAAATAGATTCAGCCCTCAAAGACAAAGTGTCTGCAGATGTGACATACTGTATGGTGAAAGAGGAGTAGAGTCCAGTGTTTCTTGTCAGGAAAGAGACTGACTTTAGGTCAAATGGGGTGAGAGGTGAGATTTAGCACCTAGAGAGGCCCTCCCATCTGGACAATATCAACAGATAGGAGGCATTCAGGGAATGTCAATATTAAGTCACACTTTGACATCAATTACTGCAGTGTTACAATGCTAAAGGACACCTGTCTGACGCAAACCAGTTTAAACCTGCCTAAACACAAGGGTTGAATACTCATGCAATCAATCCATTTTAGTCAATTTTTTTATTACCGCTGTATCAGATGTGCATTAGTCAGGTTATTGTAGGAGACATGTGGACAGGCAAGGAGCATACTGCTGACTGAGCAGCTTTCCCCAATGCTATTAGTCACACTCATCTCCCACGTCTCTCTAACACTGTTCATCTCTCTAACAGTGTTCATTTCTCTAACACTGTTCATCTCTTTAAACCCTGTTCATCTCTCTCTTTAAAACCTGTTCATCTGTCTAACACTGTTCATCTCTCTAACACTGTTCATCTCTCTAACACTGTTCATATATCTAACCCTGTTCATCTCTCTCTAAACCCTGTTCATCTCTCTCTAAAACCTGTTCATCTCTCTCTTTAAACCCTGTTCATCTCTCTCTAAACCCTGTTCATCTCTCTCTAACACTGTTCATCTCTCTAACACTGTTCATCTCTCTAACACTGTTCATCTCTCTAACTCTGTTTATCTCTCTCTTTAAAACATTTTCATCTCTCTCTCTAAACCCTGTTCATCTCTCTTTTTAAACCCTGTTTATCTTTCTCTCTAAACCCTGTTCATCTCTCTCTTTAAACCGTTTACCTTTCTCTCTAAACCCTGTTCATATCTCTCTTTAAATCCTGTTCATCTCTCTCTTTAAACCCTTTTCATCTCTCTCTTTAAACCCTGTTCATCTCTCTTTACACCCTGTTCATCTCTCTCTTTAAACCCTGTTCATCTCTCTCTTTAAACCTTTTACCTTTCTCTTTAAACCCTGTTCATCTCTCTCTTTAAACCCTGTTCATCTCTCTCTTTAAACCTTTTACCTTTCTCTCTAAACCCTGTTCATCTCTCTCTTTAAACCCTGTTCATCTCTCTCTTTAAACCCTGTTCATCTCTCTCTTTAAACCCTGTTCATCTCTCTCTTTAAACCTTTTACCTTTCTCTTTAAACCCTGTTCATCTCTCTCTTTAAACCCTGTTCATCTCTCTCTTTAAACCTTTTACCTTTCTCTCTAAACCCTGTTCATCTCTCTCTTTAAACCCTGTTCATCTCTCTTTACACCCTGTTCATCTCTCTCTTTAAACCCTGTTCATCTCTCTCTTTAAACCTTTTACCTTTCTCTTTAAAACCTGTTCATCTCTCTCTTTAAACCCTGTTCATCTCTCTCTTTAAACCTTTTACCTTTCTCTCTAAACCCTGTTCATCTCTCTTCAAACCCTGTTCAACTCTCTTTAAACCCTGTTCATCTCTCTTTAAACCCTGTTCATCTCTCTTTAAACCCTGTTCATCTCTCTCTTTAAACCCTGTTCATCTCTCTTTAAACCCTGTTCATCTCTCTCTTTAAACCCTGTTCATCTCTCTTTAAACCCTGTTCATCTCTCTCTTTAAACCCTGTTCATCTCTCTTTAAACCCTGTTCATCTCTCTCTATTCTCTTGCACTGTGGAGCTTGTGGGTGGGACTTATAACTGCCATTGACTCCCACACCTTTTGCTAGCGATTTCATTGACTCTTTCACGGTTTTCAGATGTTATGAGATGTTATGATGTTATGAGCAACCAACACATAGAAAAGACTTGATACATTTTGGAAGGGCAACAGGGACACAACCAGGCTAGGATTAACTACATAGATTCACCGATTATATACATTTGATTTATAGTTAATTCGATTTTCTATAAATCTTCCTCCGTCACAGATTGCAATCTTATAATGAAGTAATTATTCCTATGAACACACATCAAAATCATTAATGATCGGAAAAGCCTGATTTTATTAATCAGTTAAAGGAATAGTTAAAGTTATTAAAAGTCTGCAATCCCAGGCATAGGAATGTATTTATCAAGCTACTCTACTGGTTAATAAAAACATATCAAATGTATGTACATTCTTACACTGTCTGAGATCCCATTCCTGTAATGATCCTGAGAACCAGGACCATTAACCAAATATTACATCCTATATTGATTTTGACATCTGGCGATATCTTTGGAACACGTAAAATGCTCAGTAATTGTCGTGTTCATTACAGAGGTTTTCAAAACAGGTTTGATTTTTAATGCCACCTGAGGTATTTGAGGTCCACAGAAACATAAAAATGGGTGCAATAAGCAAGCTCATTAAAGTGTTTATTTTGGATTACTTTCATTGCTGGTTCACACTCCTAGACGGAGGAATGTCTTGGTATAAAGCCAATGTACTGGTTAATAAACACAAATAAACATGATTATTTGTCTGCAGGAGATCACAATCTTATAATGACTTAATTATTGCAGTGAGCACATGTTGAAATCATTACGCCACATAAAAGATCCCCAATGTCTATGCCCCGCCCACAGGCCTCACAGAGCCTCAGGCTTGAGAGTCCCAGCTGCAGCAAGGCCCTTCTCTCTAGCACCGTTCTGTCTTTACTTCTCTCTCTAGCACCGTTCTGTCATTACTTCTCTCTCTAGCACCGTTCTGTCTTTAATTCTCTCTCTAGCACCGTTCTGTCTTTATTTCTCTCTCTAGCACCGTTCTGTCTTTACTTCTCTCTCTAGCACGGTTCTGTCTTTATTTCTCTCTCTAGCACGGTTCTGTCTTTATTTCTCTCTCTAGCACGGTTCTGTCTTTACTTCTCTCTCTAGCACCGTTCTGTCTTTACTTCTCTCTCTAGCACCGTTCTGTCTTTACTTCTCTCTCTAGCACCGTTCTGTCTTTACTTCTCTCTCTAGCACCGTTCTGTCTTTACTTCTTTCTCTAGCACCGTTCTGTCTTTACTTCTCTCTCTAGCACCGTTCTGTCTTTACTTCTCTCTCTAGCACCGTTCTGTCTTTACTTCTCTCTCTAGCACCGTTCTGTCTTTACTTCTCTCTCTAGCACCGTTATGACTTTATTTCTCTCTCTAACACCGTTCTGTCTTTACTTCTCTCTCTAGCACTGTTCTGTCTTTACTTCTCTCTCTAGCACCGTTCTGTCTTTACCTCGCTCTCTAGCACCGTTCTGTCTTTACTTCTCTCTCTAGCACCGTTCTGTCTTTACTTCTTTCTCTAGCACCGATCTGTCTTTACTTCTCTCTCTAGCACCGTTCTGTCTTTACTTCTCTCTCTAGCACCGTTCTGTCTTTTTTTCTCTCTCTAGCACCGTTCTGTCTTTACTTCTCTCTCTAGCAACGTTCTGTCTTTACTTCTCTCTCCAGCACCGTTCTGTCTTTATTTCTCTCTCTAGCACCGTTCTGTCTTTATTTCTCTCTCTAGGACCGTTCTGTCTTTATTTCTCTCTCTAGCACCGTTCTGTCTTTATTTCTCTCTCTAGCACCGTTCTGTCTTTTTTTCTCTCTATATCACCGTTCTTGTCTTTATTTCTCTAGCACCGTTATGACTATTTCTTTCTTTTTAACGCTGTTCATCTTAATTTTGTTATTTATGTCCACAATCATCAGCAGATGTTTCAGCAAAAATGATAAACTATACACTTAACATCATATTGACAACCAACCTCGTAACAGATCTACAACAAAGTAATAAACCGGAAGATAATTCAATCACAAAGTGTCTTCTATCTCATTCATGACTTAAAATAAAATCCTAATCCTGAATGAAAAAACAATAAAATACACATTACAGTCGGTCACAATATGAAGTGACATGTTACCAAGATCTGTGTCAAATCATTTAGGAATACTACCTGCTTGTTAGACATGAGATTTCTGAATTGTCTACTACTTTAAGCCCAGTCACTGACAATCACTAATGGATGAAAACGGTTGAAAGATTGAGAGCTAGAGTCGATTTTGTTCAACCCACACTGGTTGTGTTCACATTTTGAAACTAAAGAGCCTGGTTAACCTTTCAATGGAGGTCACATACAGTATGATGAAGAGCTGAGCCTTTCAATAGGCCTTCAGGCTTACAGAATAAAATGGCCTCCAACTTCACTGAAACAATTTACAGGGTCAGGAGGATAATTGTGACTTGTGTGATGGATTTAAATTGGTCTGGAGCAGACAATACTTTCCACAAGGTTAAGCTGAATGATGCCTGTACTATAGGCTACAAGGAAAATATGGGTGGAATGATCGTGTCATATTGAATTACCACCAAACCAAAGTTTCAGCAATTAACAAGCAACACTAAAGCCATGTCTTATGAGAGGTTAAAACAATGAATACTAACATGACAACTCACACAGGAATTCCATCCTATTCAGTGTTCCCTCCACTAATGCAATACCAGGTCATGTGTTTGAAATAACTGTTAATCCTAGAATGAAATAAACCTAATGGACTCTAATTGAAGAACAGTCCTCTGACAATTAAGTTGGTCTCTGTCCAATTTCTCCTTCGTTTTCTCATTCCCTCTATCACCCATAGGGGTATTAGGGATGGCTAAGAATGAAACAGCACTTTTAGGGTTAAAAGCCCCAGTCTGAGCGCATCACAGCTAAAAAAAAATCTGTTGGAAACTCGATCTGCTGCTTGACTTTTTGTTCTCTCTGTTCCCTCTTCCCACAAACCCCAGGGTCACTTATGAATGTGAAATAACAAAATCCGACACATTTTCTTCATTAAAGCCTGTATGAAACAGTCTCAGACAAGGCCACAGCTTGTCTCATGCATCCCAGTATATATCACCCATTTCTAGTTATCGACCGGCTGTTCTAGTTTAATGGTTTTAAAAAATATCTTATTCATGTTTCTTTTTTTGGTGGTAAGAACTTTAAGAGCCATTTCAGGCATGTGCAGATATGTGTGCGTCGTTGCCTATTGTGGTAGCCCCCTTTACAGAAAAACTTCTGAGGTGAGCTGCAGTGTTAAGGTTTCCCACCTATCACAGGACAAATAGAAATATGCGTGTTTGTGTTTTGGGGGGACAGCGTCATAGTGGTTTGAAGTAGTAAGACCATACCATTAGATGCAAATGAATCCTCCAGTGGCCTTATGGGTAGGTTTAAAATAAATCTGTAGCCCTGTGAGGCATTTGAATGAGTGGGGCCCTGGGGGCCGGTGTGTGAAATCAAACCCCTGTGTTGTTGTTTCTTCCCCTCAGAGCAGCCGTCCTGGAACACAGCTGGCCCCTCATGAAGAGGCAGGAGGTAGACACATTATCATTAACCAGAGTCCTGCTTCGTGTACATTCTGGTTTACGGGTTCAACTCAATCCCTGTGCTGTGAACTCTAAGACTTTAATACTCTGGACCAGGTGTGAGCTCAAGTAATGGGGTAAGATTCTCATCTGGATCAGCCTGCGTAGAGACTATTTACCCAGGCACCATTACCCGGCACAAAGGGAATTCATTCGGGTAAAAACACATTAGGCTGCCCATCTGGAGCGTCATCCCTAAGCGGGGGCGATGTGACGCGGCAGTTGTGCCTGTTAGGACCACGGCACCATGATGTCAGAGGGCGCATGGTGGCTACAGCAGCTCACATCAAAGGCCGGCAGTGCGGAGCTTCAGTCCTCCCACACAGGAAGGGGCTGTCGTCCGCTCTGTTCTCCCTCACTCCATACGTGCTGTATTATAGCAGCCGAGTTGTGTTCCCGTCTCCTAGCGACCCGCGCCTAAACAAGGCGTCCCCAAACGGGTGCATGACATCACCGCGGGCTCATTTGTGCGCTATTACGAGTGTTCCATTTCTTGTAAAACACGTACACCTTTTCGGCATTAGTACGGTATGGGCCCTCCACTCCAGAAACACACACAGCATTATGTTCAGTGTTGTGGGCATGAATGTCCCAGGCTGTTCTGATTGGAACAGGGGATCAGAGGTTAGGGACGGAGCCAGCGGTCTTTGCTTCTCCAAATGAAAGGGAAAGTTTCAGGTCCAGCGGATGACAGAGGATCCATCTCAGCAGAAGCAACAGAAAGACAGCCATTCTCCATTGTCACTGGAAGTGCACCGTCTGTTCCAGCTCCGGGGAATGTCTTCCGGCTGCCGAGAGAGCGTGGCGATCACTGCGAAAGAGCTGTGGTTGGTACATCAGCACCCTTCGACTCGGAGCTGGACTAAATCTAACGGGCAAGGCTGTGGTCTGGCGGTCCCCCCCCCCCTCCTAGAATAAAAGAAGTTGAAAGGAAGGAAGAAAAAAAATAGGAATTTCGCCTCCAAGAGGAATGTTATTTTTATTGCACAAACCTTGGCAGTGCATCATGTGTGGCCCCACTGAACAATACAGATGCTATTCTGATCTGGAATACAAACAGCCAGCTCAATGTGTTACTGTCAGTCTAAACACAGACACACAAAAGTGGGTGTCGTTTAAAAAGACGAAATAAGATTAAAAAGACTCGGCTGCCAGCTCCAGGTCCAAAACCACAGTCAGTCAGTCAATCAGTCTCTCAGTGTGTCTTGGTTCGGCTCTACACTGGTTGGAATGAAAGTTGGCTTTAAGATATCTTCTACATGTGTTTTGGCAGCGCAAAGACAAGACGGTTGATGAAAAAAGGCAGTGAATTATCACAGTATTACATGCTGTCCTTTCGCGTTCCAGGTCCCTCTGCTAAACTGTCTTGTGGTCATCAATCACCATCAACATGTCATTGAGTTTTAATGTCATTATAAATGGAACCATGTGAGTGGATGGAAGAAATAAGAGGTACTGTATACACGTGTGTGTGTGTGTGTGTGTGTGCGTGCGTGCGTGTGAGGTGGTTGCAGGTGGGGTCTTATTTTGAACCCTGAGAGGACAAATACAGAGAGCTTCGAAAGTGATGACCTTGTTAAACCTGGCTGCTCCTAAAAACAGCCAGTGGACCGAGTGTTGACAGCAAGTGGCATCTGCTGTCTGACTCAAATCACCATCAGAGGGACCGCATCTTGTGACCACTGGGACACACCGACACCTTCAACCCTCAATTAACTGTGTCAGCTACCGTCTTCTCTCCCACTAATCACTCACCAGTTTCCCCACCCTCACCGTCTTCTCTCCCACTAACCACACACCAGTCTCCCCACCCTCACCGTCTTCTCTCCCACTAACCACTCACCAGTCTCCCCACCCTCACCGTCTTCTCTCCCACTAACCACTCACCAGTCTCACCACCCTCACCGTCTTCTCTCCCACTCTCCCATCCAACAGCCTCTCCACAGAGCCTCACCACACCATACACACACCACCCTCACAACACAGACAACACCCTCACCATACAGACACCACCCTCACCATGCAAACAACACCCTCACCATACAGGCACCACCCACACATACAGGCACCACTCACACCCAGAAGCAGCAGCTGTCCTCGCCCCAAGCCTTTGCCGTTGGGACTTTCATTTGAGTTCATCTTTGAGTGAAAGAGGATGTGAGAGCATGATGGAGTTCCATCCTGCATGACAGCATATCCATAAAAACTCCTCTCATACATTCTCTGAAATTGAAAAAGTTCTGAGCGGAATAAACAGTTAAGGTTGCTGCCCAATGTCATAACCTGACATTATATTCAGCCTGCATGCTGAACTGGCAGCACCCAGGATGGAGTCCACAGTGGTGGAGGAGTGGAGGAAGACAGAAGAGTAGGACAGGAAGAGGAGGTGGTGGGACTTTCTAGCAATGGAAGGAGAACAGGGAATAAGGTTCTCTCTCAGAAAGTGCCCTTTATCCACACTTAACTCATTACACATGGGACAAGAAAAGCCAAAAGAAAACACCCCTAATAACAGCACATTGCTGACTCCCTATTTAACACCATTATTAGCAAACACAAAAAGGATGTAACTGCATTTTGGGAAAACGTTTTCCTTTTTAGATATGGCTTTGAAAGGAAACTGGGCCACAGGAAGCTTTGATGTCTTAATTGTGATTTTTTTTCTCCACCACAGAAACTGGGGTACTTATTGATAGAACAAAAGAGAGAGAGAGAGAGAGAGACACACAGAGAGAGAATGAAAGTGCAAATCAGAGAGGAAGGAACCTGACAGCTGGGGACAGAAAGAGGGACTAGGAGGAGATTTGGGAAGAAAGAGAGCAGAATGGACAGAGTGAACATAATAGGCATGGAAAGGACAAATCTACTGCTTTCCATATATCACCGGGCCCACTACTACACACAGTGAAGCATTTGTGTGTGTGAGTGAGAATCTGTGACAGGCCTTACCTGGGGGCTGACACTGGGGCCGTAGCCCATGCCAGGCGAGGACATGGAGTGTGGTCCCATAGGGGAGCTGATGACAGAGAAGGGGGAGCCTAAACCGTTCATGGGAGAACTCAAGGAGCTGATGGGAGAGTGCAGGGAGCCCGAGGGCCCCATGGAGGACGGGCTGAGCAGGGACGGGTGCATGCCCCGATGGGATGTGGGAGAGCCCAGTGGAGACGAGGTCACCTGACCGGATGAATCTACAAAAGGAAGGGAGACACAGAGGACAAGGGGTTATCAAAAGACAAAGTCAACATCATAACGCTCATGCATTCTCAGTAAAAGCAGGCTGCCATCCTCGTCCTTCCCAGAACCGTCGAGCAGAAAAAACTTGCAGAAGAAGCCAACTGCTGTATAACCGATCACAGTATGATGTAAGTGCGTTGTGAAAGACAGCACCAATAAACAAAAAAGCTTAGTGTATCCACCTCCAACCCGGTGTGTTCTGCCTGCCCGCCCAAACCTCACGTCTCAGTTCCCCCCTGGCAGGCTGTCCGGAGCCACGACCCTTGACCTGTTCACATGACACCTGAACTTCAACTCTGCAGGGTCTGAGGAGGACTGAGGCAGACCGACGAACTGTCTTCAGGAAAGTCTTCCTCTACACTGAAATCTCTTTCTCTACCTTTCCACAGATCTCATTCACGCTCTTCCCCTCCGCTCATCTCTCTCGGTCAGGTTTTCAGTTTCTCCCACTCATTGCCTTGAACGGGCAGTCTGTCATGCTGTCAGCTGTGTGGGAGAGAGGGGAGGGGTGGATGTACAGATTAGGCAGATCTGTCCCTCTCTGCCTGGTGACAGGGCTATACATCCTCCCTCTCTGATGGCTTCAGCTTCATCGCTCTCATTCTTCGTCTTCCTCCTTCACCTTCCTCCTTCATGACTCCTTGTCCGCTAGCTACATCAAGGTGACTCACAACATAACCTGGCTTTCAGTAAATGCGGCCATAGATTTCCACAAAGATTTGTTAGACTCCAACGACCTCGCTGGTGACCTTGAGATGTTACATAATGACAGGCCATGTTTCACCATGACGAATTCCTCCGTTTCTCCACAAATTAAAGAAACTGATGTTGCTCAGTTTAGGTTACAGTTGAGAAGTCTTGTTTGAAGCTTATTCAGCGGCACTTCATTTCAGAGAGCGTGTGTTTGTGTGTTTGTGTGTGTATGTTTGCAACCACACACACGTGTGAAAGCTTGTTAGTAACTCCATGTGTTGGAGGTGTTCAATGACATTAGGATGCTTTTCTCCCATCAGACCCTCCTGCGTCTTCCTGGCAGCAGCTGTGTTGCCAAGCCAAACACTTCCACGTCTTCCTGCTCTCCTCACAAGCACTTCCTGCAAACACACCACACCGTAACACACACACACACACACACACACACACAGGCCAATCCCCTCCCAAACACTACACTAATCCCTCTACGAAAGGGCCAACTCCATCTGCATCTATGTCAGTACAATAATGAATCCCTGGACTGATGTTATTCAAGTGCTTCCGTCGTCATGAAAAAAAAAATGTCCCCCCTGGCTGAGCCAGCAGTTCCTCAGATCCATTGTCCAATTGGGTTTCATTGCATGGAGACGAAGCATTCTGCAGTATTACTGGAGGTCTGTCAGGATGTACAGTAGTAGTTGGGCCTCAGAGGGGGAAAGGCTAGTTGGCAGAGAGGAGAGAAGAGGCCCAGACAGGCAGGTAGGCAGAGAGCCTACCCTCAGGGGGAATCCTCAATCCTCCCTCTTCCTCCCTCTGGCTGTCAGCAGGAGACCAGGGCCTTGTGAAGAGACTGGAGCAGATGTACTGAAGAACATGACAGTGTGTCTGCTGAGTGCTGACCTTGCCTTGCCTCATGCTGATTCTGTGTTTAGTCGAAAGTGGATGACTCCATTTAGTTTAGATAACCTAATTTCTTATAAATGGCTACAGTGTACTGCACGTTTGTGTGTGTGTGAGTGTGTTTATGTGGCTGTGTGTGTGCGCCCAGCAAACCTCAGAGACTGGCGCTTGTCTGTGTGTTCCTTTTTGAGTGAGTGGGGATGCCAGAGCAGGATTACAGATGGATAAAAGGGGCTCTGGCTCTAATCCCCCCCAGAGAGGGGCACAGCTGGTGGGAGGGGGACAACCAGGAATGGGTGGGGTGGAGGGGGGTACTGCCACCACTGCAGTCTGTGACATCAATATTAGAGTGACACTGCTGGGATGACCACTTTCATAGTCCCCTTTTCAGGCAGCAGGGAGAATGAAATGAATAATGACCCAATGTTTCTACTGTGTCCCGACAGTGTCTCTTCCAACTGTATCTGCTGTGTCTCTTCCAACTGTATCTGCTGTGTCTCTTCCTACTGTATCTGCTGAGTCTCTTCCAACTGTATCTGCAGTGTCTATTCTTCTGTATCTGCTGTGTCTCTTCCAACTCTATGTTCTGTGTCCCTTCCAACTGTATCTGCTGTGTCTCTTCCTACTGTATCTGCTGTGTCTCTTCCTACTGTATCTGCTGTATCTATTCCAACTGTATCTGCTGTGTCTCTTCCTACTGTATCTGCTGTGTCTCTTCCTACTCTATCTGCTGTGTATTTTCCAACTGTATCTGCTTTGTCTGACTGCATCTCCTCCCATGTCCCAATGCTTCTGATCACTACTCGTTCACATGCTTAATATTGTCCCTGGTTTCTGAAGAAACACGGCTCAAGCTCAAGCGGACATTTTTACTTTCTGGCCTCCACAGAAATGTGTTCCCAACATTAGACAGGAGTGTGTAACAGACAGCTGAAGAAAGGGAAAACCGGAGGCAGGAACCGAACTAACATGAGTGGCGGGCGTCCAGGTCCCCTCTGTACCAATACAAAGGGTTGAATCCTGTTTTGATGGGGAACCTTTCCAGAGCTCTGTAGTTCCCAGAAGCTTCCAGCATCGCCAGCCTGCCTGACTGTCCCGGCTGTTGATTGGCCCAAGCACACAAAAGCAACACTGACACAAACAAATGAGCAAATGATGTCCCATTCCAAAGGCAGGCGCCGGCAGGGAGCAACGCTAAACACTTGACCCCCCCCTCCATCCCTGTTAGGTCCTCTTTAAGCTGAGCGCTGTTGTATTTTTAAGGGATGTGATAAGAGCTGAGATGAGTGGGGAGATGTTCGACTCTTGGTCATGACGCCTGGTTGTATACAGGAGTCAGAGTGGGAGCAGGCTGGGGAGGGGAGCTGGGTCAGAGGTGTCCCAGATATAAACAGGAGGGCCGGGGGTGAACGTTATGGGAGCGCACCCCTAGAGATGGGAATGGAGAGGGGGAGAGAGAGGTGGGGAGTGGGGGAGAGATCCAGGACCTCACACAGCAGTGGATGCCTGCCAGAGACCTGACTGCATGACTAATGTCTGCACTTGAAAAGAAATTGGGTTCATTTACTAACCATCCTGTTTCTCCCTCTCTTATGATCTTTCCGCTTCTCTTTCTTTGTTTTGGTCTTACTTTCTTTCTCTCCCTCCCTCCCTCTCCCGCTCGCTCCCTCTCTCTCTCCTTTCCCTTGGCCTCTGTTTAGGGGCTCGATAGTGTACAACAAAACCATGTTAAGTTTAGCTCTGTGGAAGAGTTACATCATCATCACTGAGAACAAAGCCACTCTGCATTCCTTGGAGACAGAGAGCATAATAAAATCAAGCCCAAACTATCCCCATTGGCACACAAGCCCATTCTTATCATGCCAGGTCGGTGTTCCCAGAGTTCCGTAAAGAGAGCGAGACACTCAGTTGGATGCTGTTAGTCTGTACTGGTGTTCAAACCCAGGGTCTACAGTGCTGTTGGCGGTGGGATTCTGAGGCAGCACCAGCCCATTAAGTGCCTCGGCCCACACCAGGGGATCGGCGTTATGAATAACAGACGCAAACTGACAAAAACTAAAACCTCAGGAAGATACAGCCTCTGTTCCCAGTACCCCTCTCCCTCTCTCTCTCTCTCTCTCTCTCTCTCATTCTTTATCTATAACACCCCTTCTCCATAATTCAACTAGCTACTGTCACCGGAATCACTTGGCTGTAGGAGGGGGGACGACGACGACGACGACAGTGTCTGAAATCCCTGAAAATGTCTGTTTCCATGATGCTCCCATCCTTCCTGCATTCCCAGGGTGACACCATGTCAATGAGCACCACACCCAAGAGTCTCCAGACACATCCGCGGCCCTCACACCAACACACCCGTCCAGAGGGCTCTCCGGACCCTCAACAGCGCCATGAAGACGTATTACCAGGAAGCAGAAGATGGGCATAGAGAGGAGCCCTTGGGGCGTGTGCAGCCTTGGCCAGGTCCCATCTCAGACCCTATGCACAATGGGTTTTCCATGCAGCCTTGTCACAGTGACTCGGCTAATAAACCAGGGTTGACCTTCGTCGTTGCGCTGCCACTTCCCCCCTTTTGAGGCATTGCGCTAAACATACTGTTCCAAGAGGTGTTTGTAGGCAGGAAGACCGGGCGGGCAGCAGCATCGGCCCCAGACAACCACCCCACTGCTTTTGGACCCAGTCCTATCAGAAGGACACTTTACCTAGGATCTTGGTGCTCAGAGGAACTTAATTGGCACACTGTTTATTATTTAAAAAAATCACATTGCAAGAGAAATTGTGTGTGCGTGCGTGTGTGTGTGTGCATACTCATTAATCAGGGAGATTATCTCTCTCTGGGTTTGTATAAACAGGCTAATCTGGTCCACACAGTTTAAGGAAGCATAGCAAATGTAACTGCCTGCTGAGTTTATTCTCTGTCAGGGGAGCTGTGATGACAGGATAGGGGACAGGAAGACAGAGACATTTAGAAAGAAAAGGACAGGGGACAGAGGGGCTAAGAAGACTGGCTAGGGGACAGGGGGACAGAGGGTTAGGCTCCAACTGTACACTCTCCCAAGTCATCCGTCAACTCACACAAGAGCAGCGTGATATCAGAGGATGGACATCCCTGAAAAATAGCTGCAACATGAACCAGAACAACAACGACAGTGGTAGAGAGGGTTGGGACTGACAGTACAATACAACCCTCTCTCTCTCTCCGCCCAGCAGTCTCTACTTTTGTCCTATGACCTCACCACACTGGGTGGTTGGGTGTGTGCGTGTGTGCGGGTATGTGCGTGGGTGAGGGGGGGCTCAGGATGAGAGCCATTGTTTTCTCCGGCAGTCATGACGAGATGAGATGCGAGCCGACAGCATAACCGCAACTGTCGCGGGACACTGGCTGGCATAAATAAAGGTATTACCCGCCCTGTTTTCCCCTTCAACCCGGGATCACTGTCTGACAAGGCCCCTATCCCGTCCGCCAACCTACATGTACAGTGAAAGAAAGAGAAAAAAAGAAACACAAAAAAACTTTGGTGGATGATAAGTGGCTGAAAAGAACCCAAAAGGCCACCCATACTATCTCAGTAGGTGGGCCTCTAACGGCCGTATTTTCTATAGGAACGCTGATACGACCCCATTCTCTTCTGTTGTCCACTGAAACAACTGGCTTCATTAATTATTTCACTAGCTCAGCCCCCCCTTCCCCCCCACTCCTCTCCCCATGGCTCTGCTATCAGTGAGATGACAGAGTGTTTCCCTCTGGTCCTGAGAGAGAGCCAACAGGCCGTACAGGCCATGGAGACACGGTTGGCTACGGCTAAGTGCCAGATAAGCTGCAGATTACCGACGCTATCGCTAACTGTGGCCCCGCTGCCAACACTGTGATCCGCTGATATGGCCTAATTATTCTCTTTAGCTCCAAGGTGATATGCCGGCCCAACCTGGGAGTGCTAGCCGGAGCACCAATAGCTCCACACTCCATCAAGTGTGCCTCACTGCCACAGGGCCTGATCTTTTCAGAGGAGCTGCCTCCGCGGTGAAATCGATTCAGCAGAGTTTGGAAAGCAGCCAAAAGCAAGGAGTTTGACTGGCACTTGACGGAGCAATTCTCAGACTGAACTGCACAGTATTGATAAAAAAAAAGAAAAAAGCCTGCATTTGTAAATGGGTTTCTAGACATTGCAAATGTTCCATTTAATGTAGCTTTCTATGAGTCCATGAATCTCTGCCTGCATGTCGAGTCATCTTCATGGCCAGACCAATACATGACCAGAAGCTACAGAAACACATGTTCCTTTCAGTCCAAATTCATCTCAGAATTTAACTGCTTTTCAGAAAATCTCTCCTATCTTCCCATGACTCTTTGAGCCCTGGAGCCATGACAACCACAAGGCCTTTGTGTGACAGCCAGAGAACAACACTCATCAAGCTAGGAAGGCCCAGCTTATTAATACATCAGAGAGTGAGAGACAGAGGGAGACACAGAGATTAAAAGAGAGAGAGACAGAGACAGACAAACAGAGGGAGAGAGACAGAAAGAGAGACAGACTAGGTGTGACAGAGAGACATGCTGTAGCCTCTCCAACCTCTGGCACTCCATGACTGCTGGACAATGCTTGGGTTGATTAGAGCTGGACCAAGACATGGAAAGGTAATTACTGAAGCAGGACACAACCTGTGGAGTTCACGGGAGAGGATGATTCCATCTGCTGCCACCCAGCCAGCCTCCGGGCTCTCTGAAGCCTCATTACCGTGTCAGTGGCAGAGCAACACAACACTCATACGGTGAAAACAGCCAGCGCTAGCTAGACAGACCCTCTCTTACACAGAGTAGAACAACTCCCTATGGGGCCTGAGCACTGAGAGCGAGGAAAGGATTGGAAGTCTGTAGATGGATGATTACACGAGAGTCTGCACTTGACTCCACTGTGAATCACCTACCATTATTAAGAGGACGCGACAGGTTCTTTTCTCTATTACAGTTTGGCTTCAATGGAGAGAACCCGGCACAGCTTTTCGACATGATCACATTGGGGCCAGAGCTACTGGTTGCAGACTTTTTTTTATACACTTTGCAGTAACATTAACCAAAATGATTCAATGTTCGGCTTCCTCTTTAGTTGGCCCTCTGAAATTGTATGCAAGCACTGGAGATCAAATCAGGGCAGAGGGTCTTATCTCCCAGTCTCGTTGCCAAGACAAACACACGCGCACGCATACACACAAAACCACACACGCACACTGGATGTCAAATACAAAGGCTAAATGAGCGAAAGTGTTGGTGTGGGGTTTGACAGGCATCAGCCAGCAGAGCAGGACCAGGAAGAGGGTATATGAACCATTGGGTTATGGGTTTTACAGGACCAGGAAGAGGGTATATGAACCATTGGGCTATGGGTTTTACAGGACCAGGAAGAGGGTATATGAACCATTGGGTTATGGGTTTTACAGGACCAGGAAGAGGGTATATGAACCATTGGGCTATGGGTTTTACAGGACCAGGAAGAGGGTATATGAACCATTGGGTTATGGGTTTTACAGGAGCCGGGAGGAGGGTATATGAACCATTGGGTTATGGGTTTTACAGGACCAGGTAGAGGGTATATGAACCATTGGGTCATGGGTTTTACAGGAGCAGGTAGAGGGTATATGAACCATTGGGTTATGGGTTTTACAGGACCAGGAAGAGGGTATATGAACCATTGGGCTATGGGTTTTACAGGACCAGGAAGAGGGTATATGAACCATTGGGTTATGGGTTTTACAGGAGCCGGGAGGAGGGTATATGAACCATTGGGTTATGGGTTTTAAAGGACCAGGTAGAGGGTATATGAACCATTGGGTTATGGGTTTTACAGGAGCAGGTAGAGGGTATATGAACCATTGGGTTATGGGTTTAACAGGACCAGGTAGAGGGTATATGAACCATTGGGTTATGGGTTTTACAGGACCAGGAAGAGGGTATATGAACCATTGGGTTATGGGTTTTACAGGAGCAGGTAGAGGGTATATGAACCATTGGGTTATGGGTTTTACAGGAGCTGGGAGGAGGGTATATGAACCATTGGGTTATGGGTTTTAAAGGAGCCGGGAGGAGGGTATATGAACCATTGGGTTATGGGTTTTACAGGACCAGGAAGAGGGTATATGAACCATTGGGTTATGGGTTTTACAGGAGCTGGGAGGAGGGTATATGAACCATTGGGTTATGGGTTTTAAAGGAGCCGGGAGGAGGGTATATGAACCATTGGGTTATGGGTTTTACAGGACCAGGAAGAGGGTATATGAACCATTGGGCTATGGGTTTTACAGGAGCTGGGAGGAGGGTATATGAACCATTGGGTTATGGGTTTTACAGGAGCTGGGAGGAGGGTATATGAACCATTGGGTTATGGGTTTTACAGGAGCCGGGAGGAGGGTATATGAACCATTGGGTTATGGGTTTTACAGGAGCCGGGAGGAGGGTATATGGACCATTGGGTTATGGGTTTTACAGGAGCCGGGAGGAGGGTATATGAACCATTGGGTTATGGGTTTTACAGGAGCAGGTAGAGGGTATATGAACCATTGGGTTATGGGTTTTACAGGAGCTGGGAGGAGGGTATATGAACCATTGGGTTATGGGTTTTAAAGGAGCCGGGAGGAGGGTATATGAACCATTGGGTTATGGGTTTTACAGGACCAGGAAGAGGGTATATGAACCATTGGGCTATGGGTTTTACAGGAGCTGGGAGGAGGGTATATGAACCAGTGGGTTATGGGTCTTACAGAAGCCAGGAGAAGGCTATATATATATATATATGGGTCATATAGGAGGAGGGCATATTAACCAGAAGGTTAAGGCCTTGGATGTGTAGGTAGGACTAAGGCCTAACAAAACCATCCAGACCACAGTGAATGGTTATGACAAATATAAGAGAGAAATGAGGCCGTTGGGTCTAGTGGTCACACCACACAGAGGAATATAACAGCGGTTATTTGTTGTCCTTTTCCACAGGCCCTGGTGATTGGCTATTTCTGTCGTATGGCCATCCTGTTCTGCTATTCTACTAGAAATACCACAAGAGGGCTAGTGAATACATATGATGATGGTAATGAATGCTAATGACAGCAAGAGCCTTAGCATCAGTTTTTGGGTAGGTCTCAGTTTAAGTAGAATATGGGAAAAACTCTTTGTGTGTGTGTGTGTATGTGTGTAGGTTTCATCCTTGGCCTCTGTGCAAAGCAGATGTTCCTATGCATTAATCTGCATACACCCTTGTAGGTTGGACAGAGATATTATCCTAAGACGTAAAAAATTGTAATTTCTCTGCTACACAATGTTTACCCGTGATTTAGGATAACAGATCCTTTTGCAATTTGCGTCAGAAAGGCAAAAGTAGATGGGTTCTGCTTCAGTTTGGAAGAACTAAAACAGCACAAGAACAATTTCAGTGGAAAAGCCTGAATTTATTGACCATTATAACTAGCCTTTGAAATATGTTCCTTCTTCCTGGTTTTTTCGGATTATTTTTCTTTTGTTCTGGGCTGTGCAGCGCTGTGGCTCGGTGTAATGAAACCCAAATGGAGAACGATATGGCTCTTGGCCCTGTAGTGAAGCAGGGCAGCCAGGGGTGGCCACAGGGTGGGCAGCGATCCCCGGAAACACACAGTCTGCAGTCCTCTACTTCAGGCCCCTGGGGCAAGAATGGGGGGAGGGGGGGGAGGGGGGGTTCTGATCTGGGAAACTATGTGTCTACGTGCTCCAGGAAGAGGCCTCACGAGGTGGGTGGGGGCTGGACGCGCGGGGGCGGTTGGGTATGTTTGTGTATGAATGTGTGTTTGTGTGTCATATTGAATGTGTACTTTGGATTTTCCTGCGAACTCTCAGCAAATAAATACCCCCCCAAAAAAGCAGCGGGGGGGATTGCTGACGGGTGCGACGACTGTTAGGGGGGTGGGGGCTGCGGTTGGGATTCCAACACAAATAAACGGAATGAGAAAATACAGCGAGTGTTCCTATTGAGGGATGACACACAATCGAGAACACTGTGGATATGAACGCTTGGCTAGCAGAAGCGTACCGAGGATTCAGCGCACACATACTAAGTTCGAGCTGAGGCGTAAAGTCTGTCCGGCAGACA
Source organism: Esox lucius (assembly GCF_011004845.1). Lineage (NCBI taxonomy): Eukaryota > Metazoa > Chordata > Actinopteri > Esociformes > Esocidae > Esox > Esox lucius. The sequence goes on from NC_047582.1 coordinate 15,549,423, forward strand.
TCGGCCGAGCGAACTCGGGACCACGTCCAGGCATTCACCACACCTTGAAGCAGACGACCCCTTCGCAACAAACACCTACTCCGCATACAAACTGTACCATTATGAGTATGTGTTGAAGTCTAGCCTATGGAAAACAGGCAGAAATCAAACCCAGCGCGTGCCCGAGATGATGCAATGATGACAAAAAAATCCTACTGACTGAAATTTGACGTCACATTCATCAGCCCCCTTTCTAAGCAAGAAGCCAATTGCACTACAGGGATCCCTGACAAGGCAGCGGACCATCACAGCGGATTAGAGATCATGTTTGCCTGAAGAGGGGAGTTTCAGGACAGAACCAGATCAGACAAGGCCACGTCTATCTGATACGTAACAACCAGGAGATACTGTAGGGGGAGAGGAACACATCACACACATCACATCACAGATCGGTGAGCCATCGAGATAAGCATAATGTGGTGTGGCTTCCATGTGGCGGATAAGACCAAACCAACACCTTCTATTTGCTCTCAGCGCCTGTCTTTTTTCTCTCTCTCTCATTGACTCTCTTATCAATCCCTCTCTCCCTCTCAACAGTCTCAGTTTCTGTCTCCCTATCTGACTCTGTAAGTCTATCAGTTTCTCTTTCTCAGTTACAATCTCCCTCGCTGACTCTCTAGGTCTGTTCCTCTGTTTCTCTTTCTCAGTCTCTGCCTCCATCTCGGACTCTCTCTGCCTCCTTCTCCCTCGCTGACTCTCTAGGTCTGTTCCTCTGTTTCTCTTTCTCAGTCTCTGCCTCCCTCTCGGACTCTCTCTGCCTCCATCTCCCTCTCTGACTCTCTCTCTGCCTCCTTCTCACTCGCTAAATCTCTCTCTGCCTCCTTCTCCCTTGCTGACTCTCTCTCTGCCTCCATCTCCCTCTCTGACTCTCTCTCTGCCTCCTTCTCCCTCGCTGACTGTCTAGGTCTGTTCTTCTGTTTCTCTTTCTCAGTCTCTGCTTCTCTCTCAGACTCTCTCTGCCTCCATCTCCCACGCTGACTCTGTCTCTGCTTCATTCTCCTTCGTTGACTCTCTCTCTCCCTCCATCTTCCTCTCTGACTCTCTCTGCCTCCATCTCCCTCACTGACTCACTCTCTGCCTCCATCTCCCTCGCTGACTCTCTCTCTGCCTCCATCTCCCTCTCTGACTCTCTCGGCCTCTCTCCCTCTTTGACTCTATCTCTCGGAATCAGTCTCTTCCTGAATCTCTTGTTGTTAATCAGAGGGGGTCCCTAGAGGATGATGCTAATCCCAGTTTGAGACGGTCTTTCATGTCCTGGGAAGAGGCACTGGGCTGAGTGCTGGTGGATCCCTGCCTACATCTCCAGGGTCCCGCTCTCCTCTTCCTCTTTCCCTCTGTTCCTCTGCTGGTTACATTTTCACCCTCTCCTTATGTTTCTCTTTCGTTGTGGAGGGCGCTTCTGGCGATGTGACCGGCATTCACCGTTGTTAACACTAGCAATCAGAAAGCAGAAACACCAAACACTGAGCAAACACAGAGGTTCTGGAGGGAAAGTGAGAGTATTCTCTGCCATCAGGCATCAAGTGACTTATTCTCCATGGACACGCTATTAGTCTAAGAATGGGTTTTCTCCGAGACTCAACAGCTAAACCTGTCAAAGACAGGCCCTCTGGGTCCATCCTGTTGAATGTTTGACCACAACACAGTGTCTCGTTCACTCAAGAAGAGGGACAGACTTTTACTGTACTTTTGTGTGTTCTATCTGTGCCGCTGTGAGAAAGCCCTGCTGAGCAGGTAATATCATCCATCACAGAGCTTTTCCAGACAGAGCTAAGAGCTTCTCTCTTGACAGAGCTCGACAGCTTTTATTTTAAGAGAGGGCCAAGAGCTAAGAGCCTAATGCTTAATAATACATGCTGATATTCCTTCTCTCTACAAGCCCTACTGTTGATATCAATGCACACACACACACACACACAAACACATACAGAGTAATCTCAAACACCTCTCCCTGCCTTTGAACCCCCCATACCATTAATTTTCTAACACTCACACCTCTAGACTGACCATTTCAAGGGCCAAATTATGATTTAAAATGCACAATTACAAAGACTGCATACATGCCTTTTGTCTTTGTGTGCCTAACTGTACATGAAAACACACACAGGGCACAGCCTAAAAAGAGATCCAGGTCTCAGTCTGTTTTCCCAATTAAAATAAAGTTTGGAAAATGTGTAGCCCTGATTGGTTGATAAGATGTTCTCTAAAACTCACATCTTATTTTCCCTTGTTTTAGAAATGTGAAGGTTCTATCTTTTTTTTTTATACTGGAACCAGCTCTGCCCCTTTAATGACTTATAACCTGGACTACTTCTTTAAACTCATATTTTTAAAGCCTCTCCACAATGGCCTCTCAGTCTTTTCTAAAGGTTGCTTTTTTAATGGGACGCTGTGGAACAATGAGGCAATGCATTTGATTTGATATTCGTGCTGGGAAAGTCATATTCTCAAACGTTTACTTCCGTGTGATAAAATCCATATTTCTTTGCCTGTGCCTCCAACGCCCTGAATGCTCATGAATCAAGTGTTATGATTGGCTAGGCGACAGAGTCCAAATAAAGTGAGTGTTATGATTGGCATACGGAGCAGTGCTCCACAGAAACAGGTGTTTTTCATTGGCTCTAATGGATATGGCCATAGTTTGCAACGTTGTGATTGGTTCAAGAGGACACTGCCACCCGAGGAAGCTGCTGATGCCAGGCATGTTTGTGGGTCTAGGGGATGGGTGGGCATGGAGTGCCCGGGGCCACTGGGTACAGACCACCTGGATCCTGGACCTCAAAGCCTGGCCTGGCAGAGTCCATCTGAACGGTTCATAGAAGACATGGAAGCCGCTACCTTCCTCACTCTTCCATTGTTACTGGAAGCAGGCCAACAAACACACACAATCCAACGGACATGTTTGAAAAGGAGCTTCAGCAGGGGTTTTTCCACACAGTTAGGGGACGTTCTTCTGCTCCGCCTTGTGAAAAGACAGCAGATGAAATCAAGGGCAAATGATGGGGGCCAAAAGAAAGATGACACTGATGACAGTGAATTCCAAATAGGGAGAAAACAGACAGCGTATACAGCAGCAATACCAAGGGACCTATACCATAGACTTATAGCATCCCAGGCCAGGATTACACAGTACAACCATGTTGACCTAGAGTGACTTCTGATGTCCGCTACAACCCCTCAGCCTATTTCCAGGCAGGGCTCAGTTCCCCTCTGCTCTTGCCCTCTCCTCTTTTCTCTTTTTCTTCTGGATCTATTTATGACTCTAATTGTTTTTTCCTCTTGTGTTTTAATTTATCCTTTACAGTACCATGAGTGACAGCCCCTGATGAAAGTGATGTGGGATTCTGCTCCTCGTCTTCCCTCCTCCAGGGGCCAGGGCCACAGCATGAAAACATCCTCCCTCCTCGTAGCAGTTCAGTGAGGGTTACCGTGGCGGAGGCCACCCCTCCCCCTGGGGTGTAAGGATGAAGACTTGGGGGTGTTTGAGGACAGAAACCCTGCGGTCACTCCCTGCCTCTAGATAAGCAGCTTCACATCACACACAACCCGTATCCTTCTGTCCACATACCATATCCTTCACCCACCCACAGAGACATGATTAACATGCCAATTAGTCCAGGAAGCCGGCAGGCCCTAAGATTTCTACTGTATACACACACACACACAAAATCATACGGTACTAATGAAAACACATACACAAAATCATACTGTACTAATAAAAACACACACACACAAAGAATCAAACTATACTAACATAAACACACAGTGATAATATAAACATATACACAACGACAATTACCCTGTACTAATATAAACATTCACACAAACACACACACACACACACACACACACACACAGAATCAATCTGTACAAACATGAATATACACACACCAAGAATCCTACACTACTAATATAAAAACACACACCAATAATCATACTGTACTAATATAAAAACACACAACAATAATCATACTGTACTATTATAAACATACACACACCAAGAATTATACTGTACTAATATAAACATACACACACCAAGAAGTATACTGTACTACTATAAACATACACACACCAAGAATTATACTGTACTACTATAAACATACACACCAAGAAACATACTGTGCTAATATAAACATACACACACCAAGATCATGAAGTACTAATACAAACATACACACACACACACACACACAGAATCATACTGTACTAATATAAACTTACACACACCAAGAATCATGAAGTACTAATTTAAACATACACACACACATAATCATACTGTACTAATATAAACATACACACACCAATAATCATGCAGTATTAATATAAACTTACACACAAGAATCACACTGTACTAATATAAACTTACACACACCAATAATCATGCAGTACTAATATAAACATACACACACAGAATGATCCTGTACTAATATAAACATACACACACACAGAATCATACTGTACTAATATAAACTTACACACACCAAGAATCATACTGTACTAATATAAACTTACACACAGAATCATACTGTACTAATATAAACATACACACAACTAGAATCATACTGTATTAAAATAAACACACACAAACCAAGAATCATACTGTATTTATATAAAAATACACAGACCTGTGTGGGCATGAACAAACACACACACAAAAAGGACATTCCTAAATAAGATAAAATGTATCCAGACATTCCTCTCTCTAGAGCCAGCCAAGAACACACACACCAGCGCGCACACACACACACATATACTCTTTAAATCAGCTTTATTTCAGGGATGTACACAGAGGAATCAATTACAAACTGCAGCCCAGAGCCCAGAGCCTCCGGTAGCTGAGCCTGACGCTGAGCGATAGCTACCCAGGGATCCTGAGGGGCATCGAGAGTTTAATCACCCATAACCGCAATTACAGACATACACGTCAGACCCATAAAACACTGAAACAAGATGAACGCCTTGCTTCGGCCAAATTCCAGTAAAGCCTGTAGTGGCGGAGGACTCAGAGCAGAGTGGGCTGAAGGCAAAGTGCTAACCTACTGGAAGACAGCTGAAATAAAGGGAGGTGCTGTGTCTTTCTATGGGAGGAATCATTGTAACTAGTTAAAGAGTGTATATTTAACACACCAGAAATAAAGGGTGGGGTAATAAAAGCCCTCTACTTTGTGGCTTTGTGTTACTAAATAAATTGAGGGTAATAATATCCTTCACTTAATAATAATGATAGTAATAATAATCTAGCTAACGGATAGGTAATATAGCTTTGAAGGTATGGTTTGGATTGTCGATGAAGAACTAAAGTCCTGGCACTTTCAACACATGTACACACGCACATCTTTAATGATCACGTAAAGGCCCAGAGTTTTCCGCCGTGAGACAGGCCTTAGGAGGGATTAAGATGCAAGCCTTTATCAGTGGGTTCCCACAATCCCCTGCAGAATGCCTTTGCTCTCCCGTTTCCTCTCTTCTCTCTCTTCTCCTTCCTCCCCCCTTCCCCCCACTCCTGAGGGAACAGGCTGAGGGGGAGGATAGGGGAAAGAAACCTCAACATCAGGTCAGGATTAGGGGCCCGACTCTCGGCTACGGACATCCTGGCAGGTTTTACCGACTCGGCTAATGGACAGGAGGCTGTCGGACGAGAAGTCTTTACACAACCTACCGCTTGGCTGGCAGAAGTCGGAACCAGCCACAGAGGTGACAGACAGGGGCTTTCATCGGGAAACTTGTTATGCAGGCGGCTCTGCCCAGAAGGTTGAAATGATGTGATTAGTTGCCTCGATTGTACATTTTAAATGGTCCCGACCGTAACTCTGAGGCTAACCCAAGATTAACCATTACCACTCCTAAAGTCTTGCCATAAGGGTTTAAATGGTAACTTCAATGCTTGGGCCAAACAATCATTTAATTCATGCCCTTGGGCCAGAGCTGCTTCTGGAACAAAATGTATGCAAAAAGAAGGTAACCAGATTTCCAGAGATATTCTATTGAAATTCAACCTTCATTTGCATAAACAGTGACGAAAACACACACACACAGCCTTGAGCAAAGCTGGAGTGCCATTTGTCCACTCTCTGATTGATTTGAAGATAATCAGTGCAGTCCCCACACATACACACCAACACACACACCACGAGAACTACTAACCCCTGCTTGGGCAAAGTGGGCTAATTAGCCCCACGTGTGGTGTTGGGGTGAATCTCAGAGATGTGTGATGCATCGTCACATATGACCTAGGGGTCAAAGTGGAGCGCAGGGATCACGGGGTCAGCCAGGCAGTTTGATTTATGAAGCAGCAGCAGTTCGCTCCCTCTGTCTGCCTCTACATAAATAAGACCTCCCGGACCTATGAAACTAAACACACTTGATCATCAGAGGAATACATCTCTCCTAGCTAAGCATTCAGATGATAGGACAGACACATTAGCACAGATGATTCACTGTACTTGTGTGAAGATTTTAGGGAGAAACATTTATTCCCATCAAAATAACTATTCTCCCTACGCCCTAGTACTGAAACAAACCCAAACATTAACCATTAAACTAACCGCTATCCCTAACCTTAACCATAAGCCTAAAATATAATTTTAACCCAAGAGAGGACCAGTGAAATGTCTTTGCTGAAGATTCTTGTTATGGGTCTCCATTACTGAACACTGACTGCTCGCTGCACGGGATGCTCAGTTACACAATGAGGCAAGATAAAAGGTGAATTACCCATAGGGGTCAAAGGTTAAAAACTGCCAAGCTGATCAGGGTTTGTGTTCCATAAACAAAACAGGACAGTGGATGCAGAGTCTAGACTGTCTTTATTGGCTTAGTGGTCAGGAGCCACACGCATCATGGAGGACACATCTGATCTAATGGGAGAGACTGCAGTCTGTTGGGCTCTGATCTGCAGATCTTTATCGGTCTGATGGAATAATCAGATACTGTGTAGAAACGATCTGGGCTCTGGCTTTAACTGGGCCATAATAGTAAAGGAATAATAATTCTCTCTCTTAATAGAAGGCAGTTTGTATTACTCTAAATAATTTAAATGAAATATAGGTCCTTGTGTTTCTCTGTCTATAGATAATGTATACCACCAGCCCCAGGGTCTTTATGTCTATAGATAATGTATATCCACAAATCCTATGGGCTTTCAGTCTATATATAATGTATACCAGTACTGGAGAGCAGCAAAATGGATGGGTCTAACCATGCACTGTTATGTGTGAGTGTGAGTCTGTTTTTCTGTGTTTGTCAGCATGTGTGTGTGGTTGTGTGTGTGTGTGTATGTGGAGCAGCAAAACACAAACAGGAAGGCTGAAGGCACTGCATATCTTCCTGGTGAGAGGGGGGAGCAAATGTCCCACCATAGTGATAGGACAGCAGCGTGGTGGACTGCAAAACCTACAATGTCCTCCCCATAGCCCCTGCACTGCCTGCACAACACGTACCAAACACCTTCAGCCATCCGTTTCCTGGCTTTCACAAGTTCAGAATCTACCTGTCACCTTAAATCAAACGTCACGTCTGAGGAAATCTTTGTAATAACCTGTCAAACACAAAGGTGTGGCTTGACGAGCTCAGTGGAATACCAAGGTTGTCCTTTGTCTATATAGACGGGCAGGTGTGTAGACAGACAGTATATAGAAGGGAAGGTGTGTAGACAGACAGTATATAGATGGGCAGGTGTGTAGACAGACAGTATATAGACAGGCAGGTGTGTATACAGACAGAGTATATAGACAGGCAGGTGTGTAGACAGACAGTATATAGACGGGCAGGTGTGTAGACAGACAGTATATAGAAGGGAAGGTGTGTAGACAGACAGTATATGGATGGGGAGGTGTGTAGACAGACAGTATATAGACGGGCAGGTGTGTAGACAGACAGTATATAGACGGGCAGGTGTGTAGACAGACAGTATATAGATGGGCAGGTGTGTAGACAGACAGTATATAGACGGGCAGGTGTGTAGACAGACAGTATATAGACATTCAGGTGTGTAGACAGACAGTATATAGATGGGCAGGTGTGTAGACAGACAGTATATAGATGGGCAGGTGTGTAGACAGACAGTATATAGATAGGCAGGTGTGTAGACAGACAGTATATAGACATTCAGGTGTGTAGACAGACAGTATATAGATGCACATGTGTGTAGACAGACAGTATATAGACGGGCAGGTGTGTAGACAGACAGTATATAGACATTCAGGTGTATAGACAGACAGTATATAGATAGGCAGGTGTGTAGACAGACAGTATATAGACATTCAGGTGTGTAGACAGACAGTATATAGATGCACAGGTGTGTAGACAGACAGTATATAGACGGGCAGGTGTGTAGACAGACAGTATATAGACAGGCAGGTGTGTAGACAGACAGTATATAGACAGGCAGGTGTGTAGACAAACAGTATATAGACAGGCAGGTGTGTAGACAAACAGTATATAGACAGGCAGGTGTGTAGACAGACAGTATATAGACAGGCAGGTGTGTATACAGACAGTATATAGATGGGCAGGTGTGTAGACAGACAGTATATAGATGGGCAGGTGTGTAGACAGACAGTATATAGACAGGCAGGTGTGTATACAGACAGAGTATATAGACAGGCAGGTGTGTAGACAGACAGTATATAGACAGGCAGGTGTGTAGACAGACAGTAAATAGACGGGCAGGTGTGTAGACAGACAGTATATAGACAGGCAGGTGTGTATACAGACAGTATATAGACAGGCAGGTGTGTAGACAAACAGTATATAGACAGGCAGGTGTGTAGACAAACAGTATATAGACAGGCAGGTGTGTAGACAGACAGTATATAGACAGGCATGTGTGTATACAGACAGTATATAGATGGGTAGCTGTCTATTCATAGGCCACTAACGTGCCATCTCAGATGGGTTTTTATGGGCTTTTTTCTCCTAAAAGGATCAAATGCCATTCTCAACCCCAGAGACAGAGCAGGCCAGATGAGGTCTAGAGAAAAACACACGATGTTAACACAAACGTTGGCTTACCAAACTGCAGTCCTCACATCCGCAAGCTAACGGCTGTTAAGACCTTTGTCCCAGGCGCGGGGCCCATTCATACACCAGGTGTGTGCTGTAGCTTACAGACACATGTCTCATCCTGCTCCATCCAATGCGTACAGCACCCCTGCGTCTGACCTGGAGTATTGAACTTGGGTGAGGAGTGGTGTCAGGTGAGATTACTGCTGTAATCATCAGGCTCATTCTGTGATCTCTCTGCATATCACAATACACAGGAGCAGATGGTGGGAGGTGTTAAATAAACACTAATGCTCATTATCTACTTCAGTCGCAGGCAGCTGCTCTGTCCACTATTTCTGACACAGGGATTCTTCAAAGCCACAGGCCACAGGAATACTTTAGATTTAAGCAGAAAGTAGAAGTTACTGTGAAATGCACACAGAACAATCTACTCCGGTTTCCAGGATAGATTTCTTCTGTATGCGGCTTAGCTTTTTTGTAATCACTGGGCTAAAACACACACGGCCCTTCTAAAACTCTGCTGAGCACAGCTGGGGTGACAGTTGTCCACACTCTGATTGAGTAGGAGGACAACACAGTCCACATACACATACACACGCAAACACACACCGACAAATTTAATGCAATATACACCAATTCAGAGGGCATTACGTTTGGCTATTCTTTCCTCCACTAAGCCCCTCTTCTGAAATCCCATTGTTTAGCCTGAGATCAGACATCTTTCCATGACGAGCATTAACAGATAGGGACAAAATGTTCTGAGGCAAACAAAACGGCTTGGTTTCATAACCGTTCAATTGAGCGCAGCCCTCTGCCACAAAAGTCACGTAGACACTTAACTCTTTCCTGGCGAGTCTCCTCGTTAAATATCCAGAGGGAACGGAGGGGAGTCAGAGAGGGCTGAGTCGCTCCAGGTGATCGGAGGAAACACAACACACTTTCCTGTAGCAGTCCCCCTACCACCTCTATGGACCCCTACATGACTGCATCGGCGCACTTAGTTGACAGACACCCAACCAAGAAATCGTACAAAAGTGTACCTCAACTGGTAAAAAAACAAACATACCTCAACTGGTAAAATACCCCCGGGAAAAAGGAACCCCAGTAGTTTGGCCTTCCCCTGCGCTTCATCGTCCGCCACGGCTTTTAGGCTCTTGCTTCCTTGATTACGTGACCACGTCAGTCAATTAGCTCAATGTCAGCAGCTGGCACGCACTTGTGGACATGATGCCCCTGTGGCGTTTCTTTCGCTCCGTCACACACGGCCTCCGTTTGCCCCGCCCGCTCAGAACCCACAGCCATACTGACGGACTGAGCCAAGCGTGTTGCACTAAAGGTCAGCTTCCTATAACAGCTCCCCTGCCCGTAACCTCCGCACCCCAGCTCCGAGTGGGCCTGGCTGGGATCGGGCAGGGTGGCGATGTGGGGGGCTGAAGGGATTTGGGTCAACTTGAGCCGGACACTTCGGTTGGAACCCTGGGGACTGTCCGAGACCCGGTGGCTGAGTGAATGTGTTACAGCAGCTGCTTCCACCAACCTCTGTCCACGTGTCCGTCTCAGACACCACAGCTACAGCCTGGGTTACGGCCAGTCCTGGAAGACACTCATTTCCAGACCCGTGCTGTCCCAACAAGATATTTCCATTAGCCGCTGCATTACCAGTCCCACGACTCCCGGTCCCTCTCTCAGAGGAGGAACACGTGGCAGCCGCCAACACCCCAGGTCCCCTCACCACCCCAGCATGCACTGCCTCAGTCGCATTAGCACACTCGGGTGGGCCTGTTGCTGGGCGAGAGAGACATGTGACATTGAGAGGTCAGCGCTTTGGCCCAAACCTCTCCTTCCCTCCCTCCTTCTGGCCCAGCTCCCCAGCTCTCCCTTGAAGGTGGGGGGGGGGGGGGGGGGACAAGCGAGGGGCGTACTTCGCCGGGCTGACGTGGGGTGTGACCAGAGTGGCAGGTGCTCCAGCCCTGACCTTCCACTTCATGAGATCGGCTTCGGTGACATTCGGATCAAGCGCTCACCCAGGCTTCCTCCCCCTCCTCCCCCCTGGCTGTAGAGCTGGTTATAATGCCAAGTGTGTCCGATCACTTTAGCATCAAAAATACCGTCAGCCCCCCGCCCGCCTCCCCCTTTCTCCCTCCTGCCCACACCTCACACCGCTCCCCCTGACGGGACTCAGAGAGTCGAATGATTGGTGGTTCCCGATGTCATTCACGTTCCAAGCAGCACTGAGGACCATACACAGAACAAGAACAAGCTCCCAGTCCTCTAAAGGACACCTTAGCTGCACACAGCCCAATGAACAAACAAGGACTAGACTGGCACAGATCACGAGGGACACATGGATCGTTCAAGATGAGAACTAAAGATGAACACTCTGGAAGAGAATTCAGGGGGAACCTACCAGGATTGGTTTCCCCAGCTTGTGGTATGAAAGCCTTGCGGGAAAACTTGACAGAGAGAGAGAATTACGTTTCCACACTGGCTGAACTGAATTCAACAACTTAATAAAACAGTATCTTAGTTTTTTACTTGGCTGCTCCTCAAAGAGTGACGAGTTCTACCAGTCAACAGTGTTCATAAAAAAGAAAGTAGTATAGCAAAAGCTTTCAGATGCAAAACATGTTGTTATTGCTGGCAAGGCTGTCTCAATCCATATTGAACCTAAAGACTTCAACCCACAGTCGGCTCCATACGGCACTCTAAGGTTCCATTGCATCACAGCGGAACCCAGCCAAAAGCTACCCATAGTTGTTTGTTGTTAATAGTGAAGCACCTCTAGACCCAACCACAGTGGTTTCATCAGAGATAATGAAACCTGCATGGGGCCAGAAGTAAATACAGAAATCGATCAATAAATCATGTGAATTGTCTTCTTCCTTTGGCCTGGCCCTGTCCGAGATGTGTGACTCCACTATTGTTAGCTATTCCAGATGGCTGGTGCAAGCCCTCTGGATTCCATTCCAGACATGTAAGCAAAATGATGAAAAACAAAAAGGGCCCCAGCGGACGCCATTCCGATAAATCAAATCCTAAACTATATTTAGTTTCCCCTTTAACCACTGTCCTTGGAAACCAGTTGATGACTCAAGGCAGAAACGGCCTCGATGTTTTCCCAGAGGCTAAATATGACTGCTTCTCCTTTATTGACTTCTCATCCTCATCGACTCCCTTGGCCAATACATCACTTTCTGGCTCCACGCGTTGTCGTCCTTGCGAGGCAGCAGCGTGTTGGCGTAGGCCTGTACAGTGCATGTGGAATGTTCCACACTGACGCGTTGCCATCTTCACTCCCGTCCCCTTGTCACGTTAATCAGCGGTGAGGGGAGTCGGCTGGTGGTCTGGGCCCCCCCACAACACCCCGAGTCCACGTCCGCTAACAAAAACATGACACTCTCCATCAGAACCCCTGAGTCAACAGAGACAGCTGGAGTCCCGGCCAGAACGGCCACTTTCGATGACAGCCCGGCCCACCTGGACTGGGGGGAAAGGAGCTAGCTGAGGACTGAGCGTACGATATCTAGGTTAAGATGTACAGAGTCATTTATATTCATGACATTCATTAGTTTACCCATATATTTCCGAGGAGTACGCCTGCTGGGATTAACATCGTCTGCCGTATTAAGCAACGTGGGGCCGCAAGAACGAGAACTTGCTTATTCATGTTTAATGGATGATGGGGGGAGCTGTTCTTCAGGCGAGGCCTTCGCACAGTGAATATCTTTATCCCTGGTTGGGGTCAATTCCCTCCGGATTTGGAATATTTGCCAAATGAGATTTCTTTTTCATTCTGTTAACAACACTGGGATTTAATATTCACACTCAATCTCCAGTTCTTCTGTTGACAATGTGTTTAGCCAGGCATTCTGAATTCAGCCACACAGTCGCCCTCACACTGTGATAATCATTAGAGTGGGAACAACACAGTGCCGGTCTGTAATGGATAATAAGTGGGAGGGGGTGTGAATGCTGACTGGGAGGGGGCGTAGTGTATGGCTTGGGAGGGGGCGTGGATGCTGAATGGGAGGGGGCGTAGTGTATGGCTGGGAGGGGGCGTGGATGCTGAATGGGAGGGAGCGTGGATGCTGAATGGGAGGGGGCGTAGTGTATGGCTGGGAGGGGTGTGGATGCTGAATGGGAGGGAGCGTGGATGCTGACTGGGAGGGGGTGTGGTATATGGCTGGGAGGGGGTGTGGTATATGGCTGGGAGGGGGTGTGGTATATGGCTGGGAGGGGGTGTGGATACTGACTGGGAGGGGGCATGGATGCTGACTTGGAGGGGCATGGTGTATGGCAGGCTCTCCATGCCTCCCTCCAATCCTCTGAGCAGAAACAATGAGGTAGCATTTCGATATGAAGGCGCTGTGCAAGGATTATGGGCTCAGAGAGTTATCAAACACTTAGTGGCTTTGATGGCTCCTGTCTCTCTGTGCCAAGGGGCGGAGTGTTGCCGTTTAAGCTGAAGTCCAGCATGGACAACCCGCTGACACGCGGACCCCTCAAAAGGAACAAGGCGCATGCTCTGGCTATTTCTCAACTCCATCTCTACTCTCTAACACTTGTCAGCTGAAAAGACACAGGCTGAGTTAAAACATACACACGGAAACACAAACAAAGTCCTATTCAAACTCAACAGGTTTGACAAACTAGGGCCCTTTATATTAGCTGATACAACTCAGCAGGTGTTGAAGACCCACACACATCACATTCACACCATCGCTTTAAATCAAACCCATCCATGCATCCGAAGTTGACTTTCTTTTCACACCACTTCTTTATTTTAGATTGAAGGAATGCGGATTAAAACTGAGCTGCAATTAGTTGACGGATTTCTCCACATACGAGCTCTACGATTCAGATCAATAGAGACAGGAATTAATCAGGCAGGATTTGGGGCCTGTGACATCGTTTCATCTCCCACGTTTCTGTACAGAGCCCAAGCCCAGCCAGCATTACACTCACACCGCCATGATTTCATACACTTTAGACGTTACCCTACATCATTTTCTCATCTCCTACATGTCCGACTGATTCGGGTGTATGGATTTTGAAAACCACTGTGGAACGAAGAGGAGTGCGGAGGCTGTATATGTTAGACCTTAAGCCAGTGCATTAGCCAGTATCTGGTGAGTACAATATGAATCCTAACATCCAATTAGCTGAGACTTTTGGCAGAGCTTATCCAAGAAGTGACAGACTCCAGACCACACACTCATCATCCTGAGACATTACAGTGGTCGAACCGGACACAAACAACTGGTATGCTATGTGATTTTCCAGCAGGGATCAACAGCCAGCTGCGATAGTCCAATAACAAGTGTGTGTATTTAAACAGCCAGTGTGTGTGTGGTGGTGATGAATATGTGGGCGAGGGCAGAGGTGTTGCCATGGTCAGCTTGGCTCTTTGGCCCCTCTGGCTCCTGATCTGGCAGGAAGCAGCCAGGGAGTGCACAGACAGACTCCAGCCAGCCAATTAGAGAGCAGCGAGCACGGAGCAGGCCGAGGCTAACAAGCTCCCTCTCCTCAACCTCCCTCACCTCTGCGAGACCCCGCTCTGGGAAATACGAGGAGCTGGGACCCCCCCCGGACCGCCTCTTCCCAACCCCGCGCCCGACCCTCCACAGACCCCGCTGTCACCACAAACCCCCCCCACAACCCCCCCCCCACCCTCCCGGAGCACATCGCATGGTGTTTTTACTATCGTCCAGCCCGGCGATGCTCAAGTTGTGCCTCGAATCTCAACAAAAAAACGCAAACATCCCCAGTAGAAAAGTAGCTCGATTGGTGCATTGTTCTACTGTTCTCTCGCGGGTTTACTCTGGCTCGGCTCTCGGCTAGGGGCTGGGAAAGTTCTTTCCAAGTCCCGCAGAATGGTAAATGAGCTCCGAATGACTTGGCAGGATTTACGAGGCAGTGAGATAATTCTGAGGCTGGATAATGAAGTCAGCTACGGACTGTGGCGAGAGCTAATAGGGATTGGCTTTGGCTGTAATTACCGCTTGTTTAACCAAAGCGACGTCAATAAAGAGTGATTAATCAAATCCTAAGTGCACACCTGGAAGCCAGGCCCCGTCCGACACAGAGAGGATTGTCAGCGTCGGCTCATCCAGGGGACCAGACAGAGGAGGTGCTTCCCTTGAATCCCAACGCCACATCCTTGCCACACGCTAATGAAATAAAAAAAGGGAGACGTCAATCCTCTACTTCAACACCCCCACTCAGAACCTTCCCGCTCTCTCCCTTCTCCTGGCAGAATTGGTCCTGTCATTTGCTCTCTCCAAACACGGACCATATGTGAGTTCGGTGCTGGCAATCAGACCGCATTGTGAAGCAGGCGGCTGAGTTCATCAGGAAAAAATTAGCCCGCCGCTCGACGGGCCTCTCTCCCATTGGCCAGTCACGCGGCCCACTCCGTTTGAGGGCACCCCAGACATTCCTGTGGATAATCTTTTCCATTCCTCCGCTCTGCACCGCGAGGACAGACCAAATCACAGCACAAGGCCTGCATTGTAAGGGCCTTTTGAAAAGCCCCGTTTTAAAGCTTTCACTCCCTCTCACTCCACACAACACACAGTCCCAAAAACCTTTTTCCCTCTAGTCTTTTTTTGGGTGTCTCTTAAAAAAGAAATAACAAAATGATTGCTCTGGAAAAGAAAAGGCCCGTGAATATTACGTTTCTCACGGTCTCTTTCCAGTAAGGGTTTGTTTTTCAGAACTGTAAACCACTGAAACCAGAACGTGGCCACATCACAGTGCTACCGGGAGTTCAGGAGATCACCGCTGGAGACGTCTCCCTGGGCCAGGCAACCAGCCTTCCCAGAATCCTCGGCCGCATCCTCAGTGGTTTCTCATTGCGTCTGTGGCTGCTCGGCTGAGGAACAGAACTCGAGGGATATCACACAGGTTTGGGGAGGGGGGGGCTGTGTGTGCTGGATGTGGGGTTAGGAGATTTACGGCAACACGTTCCATAATTAGATCTATGATTGTGACCGGGGTTATGAAGGGCACCAGCCAGACTGCACACACTGCTACAACTCGGTGTGACGAAGACCGCAGAGTCTTAAAAACGTTACCACAGCGTGTCTCTTCAAGAACACGCTGCTGCTCTGCTCAGTTAAGCCAGGCAACCAAACCACTTAACTTGTAAAATATAAAAACATTTAAAAGTCAACCAGGCACAGATAACTCTTTAATGTGCTTCGTCATGCATTGAAATAACCAAAATGCAGAAAATAAAAACCCCTTTGACACTCTTTACTATTACACAGCGGCTGTGTGCTGGATAAGAATCCAGACTATTCTAATTGCTCAGGAAACGCGCCCGCCCTCACCGAGGGCTGTGACAGTAAAAAATACGTACCAATCAATCACACGAGCCCAGTAACACACAACCATGGGGGAGGAATAACAGTGTCTACACCTCCCAGATCATGCTGGGACATGTCCACGGAAAAGCATTTGTGGGTGAGAAAGAAACAGTGAGGTTAATAATTGGTTCTTGTTGTGACCAATCGGAAGCTTCAAGAGTCCCTTCTTTCAATAGTCCCGTATTTCAATGGTCCCTTATTTCAATGGTCCCTTATTTCAATGGCCCCTTATTTCAATACTGTTCTATTGTCAGACAAACTGAATACACACGGCCCGTTTCAGTTCCATGTTCTCGTAAGGTGGTCTTCAGAACAGCCGTTTAAAAGTTGTGAAGGGAACATGGGGCATGTCCCGTAAAGTCCTATATGGACAACAGTCACACAATGTACAACACTGTCCGGTACACTGATCCACAGTGACGCGGTTTCCGACATCCTGTTCTCTCCGCCTTTGTCCGAGGCGCGTTCACCTGGCACGCAGCAAGACACTCAGGCACACAACCAGAGGACCTGCACCGCAAAACAAACGGGCAGAAACATCCCAGCCAGTACCATCAAAGTGCTGTCCTCCATTCCCCACATACCAGCGGGTCGGGTTCAGAACGCACCGCTACGGTGACGCCACCCGACCCGGCTGCCCTGCCGGAGAAAACGGAGGTGACGAGAGCCGAGGCCCGTCTCACAGCACCACTCTCAACACGTCAATCACCGGGCCTCCACATGCAAAGACTACATTAATCATCAGGACTGACGGAGCCGTCGCAGCCCAGGAAAAAGCCCTAGGCTCTGACAGCTCTTCACCTCG
This sequence comes from Esox lucius, assembly GCF_011004845.1. Classification (NCBI taxonomy): domain Eukaryota; kingdom Metazoa; phylum Chordata; class Actinopteri; order Esociformes; family Esocidae; genus Esox; species Esox lucius. The sequence continues at coordinate 15,566,643 of NC_047582.1, forward strand.
GGCTGTGTGTTGTAGCTGTGCAACCAAACAAGCAACGTCTTGCTTTGTTGATATTCCACTCCGGCAAGACGTGTCCGGACAGTAAACCCCAGTTCCAGTAAAAGCTGCTGATACCTCGGGATTATTACAGAGCATATGAAACAGGACAGTACAGTGTGTCAAGTCTACCGTGTTGTACACAGCGTGCTATTTCTGTCTACTGGCGAATAATAGCTCATACTTATTTCATACAGGTGTCTTCCCAGGTGCTGCGTCTGCCATGACGGGGCAGATGGCGAGGGGATGTGGAGATGGCGCTGAGTGTTACCTGTCGATATCCGGCGCTGGTGGAGGTGACACATGCCAGTGAAACAGGAGCAGGCCTCCCCTGAGCGTCCTCGCTGGGGGGGCGGAGCCAGCGAGCACTGGGGTTTCAGGAACCCTGCGGAGGGAGGGAGAGGGTGTTGGTTAGAACAGCCAAACGGGAGCTGAGGGTTGGTGGTAGATGGTGAAGGCTACTGCTTGGCTTGGCCTGTCCATACACATTATAAGCTGCCCTTTATGCTGACTGAGAGGGGGGCGGGGGCCATGGCACGTTTTAAGGATCTCCACTGGACCCGTTGTCTCTGGCCTTCGTCCCACCAGCAGGTTCCTCATGCCCCAGCCACAGGGACACCCAACCGACCTCTGACATTTGGAGCACTGTGTCTCCGTCTCCACTCGGTGACCTTTGAACCCAGAAGACGAGGCTAGCTCAGAGCTCCGTGTCAGCTCTGTGACCATGCCCAGGGCCAGGTGACCGGGAAGGTGAAACGGCCTGGGGAGGCTGGGGAGGAGGCTGGGGATGGCCAAGAGGCACGGGGTTAGAAAGTCTGTGTGGGCAAAATGCCAAATTTGACAGGGACGGTGGGGGGGGTTGAATCTGGTGGAGCCAGTCTTGCTGCCGTCCTCTGAGGTCACCAGGGTCACACTCAATAGGGAATTCATTATCTGGCACAATGGGTTGACTTAATGTTGTGTACTCCACTAGTTCAACCATGAAGCACTCTTAGGAGCCCCTTCCCCAGGCTCACATCATCTGGCCAATACAACATAAGTACAGCACTTCTGTTTAACAAGTTCCAAAAGTTCTCCATTGTTAACACCATTGGGTTCATATTAACAATGTGATGAGTTGGTACAAATAGAAGAGGCAGAAACACCCAGCGAAACAGGGGATCGACAACAGTGTCAAAACAATCAATAACATATGAAAGGCCCATCACAGCCAATATGTCAGCCAGAGCTCACAGCTGACCTTTGAAACCCACTTCGACCCAGTGAATGGCATCAGAAAGGCATCTGTTTCTGTGACTGACATGGCAGGCCTGGCAAGCCTCTAGAGAAGAAAAAAATACAAACTTTTCTGTAGTTTACTTTTCTCAGTCAGTCAGTTGAGGATTCACAAAGATTATCGATGAGGGAGCTCATGTGAATCTCCTCAAATCCTTACTTTATTCATTTCCTCGTGAGGACCTTTAGATTTCCATTAGATCTCAAGAGGACAGGGAAGACCCCACCCCCCCACTCTGCTCTGTTCTGAGACCAATAAAGCTCCTTTATTTGGACCATGAAAAACATGTCACTCCAGATGAGCTCAGCCAATGACATTTAAAACAAGCACAGGGATATTGAATTAGTTCCCCATGATAAGCTGTCTGGGATTCTGACGCAGTAGTCAGGGGTGTGTGTGCAGTGTATCTGTATGTGTGTGTGTGTGTGTGTGTTTGTGTGTGGGCAAGGGTTGAATGCAGAAGGGTGGGCTGTGCCTGTCAAGCACATTCCTTAGTCCTTTGATTACAATTATTGAAAAATGTCAGGGATAGATGTGGAGCTGCAAGCCCAGACCAGCATGAGACAAGCTGAGATCTACTTCTCAATGACCTAAAACAGACATCAACATGGTTCACATAAAACTACAAACATAACAGAAAAATAGACAGGTTTGAAAGGAGAACCCTGTCTATCTGACATTTAACATTTGTGACAATCAAAAGGCGTCAGCCAGAAATAGAACAAATGAAAGTTTAGGCCATATACATTAATGGAGCCATTTGAAAGAACTTTTTGAGTGAATGATTTGAATGCTCAGTAAACGTTACCCTAAGGAGAGTAAAACAACCCAGCTGGCTTAGGCCTGATTCACCAGGTAATTGTTGGATTTGCTTCAGGCCAGATCTATCCAGTCAAATCCACATGTTCTCCCCGGTTAGATAACGAGCTAGCAAAGGGCGGACAATGACACATGCCATAGTGCTTTGAGCCATGTCACCGAACATCACACACGTTAGTAAATAAGCCAAGGCTCCCAGTCAAGTTCAGCCTTTCCAAAACCAGGGGTAAACCGAATAGACAAGGAAAAAGAAAAAGTCAGCTAGCCGTCCGCTGGAATCATTTTACCACGGGACGTTGTTTTGTTACAGTATGTTATACAAAATCTGGAACCGTGAGATACCAGGAATTAAAGAGTGTAAAAGTGAGAGGGCAAATTGTTCCTTGAGGTTTTATGGAAAAAAAACTACAGTATACTGTTTGTTCCTCTTATGAAAAAGCACATATCCTGCATATGGAATTGACCCTGCCAATGTTTTTTTTTTCTTTTATCTTACAAAAGAAACAAATAATAAGCCATTCCAGATGTTCAGGGAGTTTCACATTATGATGACTTAGCAGACATTTCAATCAATAGCTAGGCGAGACAACTGTACCACTGCAAAACATTAAAAGTAAAAAAATGTTTGCTCAATTAAGCAATCGTGAGTAAGTCAGTGCAAATAACACATGAACAGTCATAGTGTAGCGTTAGGCTATTCTTTTCTGTTTTTCTACCCATCCAAATCCAGACCAAGCAGTTGTGCATTTTATCCCACTGCTCACCTGACCAGAAGGTAGTCCCCAACATTTACGCGTCTGGAGAAGGACACTGTCAAAGGCCAACATGCACCACTGACATCGCAGGCACCCAACAGACCAAAAGCATTCACTTGACAGGCATGGCAACCACTGGCTGACGCCAACGTAAAACAAACCCCGGACAGAGCCAATCTGAGCCACCACACGCGGTGCCAGCGGGCATTGTGGGCAAGACGACACCAGATTGAAACTCCTGACTACAGTGACGCAGCTGTACAGCGTGTAAGTGCATTTATCGCTGTGCCATTTGGAAGCCTGTGCGTGTGTTTGATTTATATAAATGTATTACAAGATGTACGTCTTGATGAATAATACACAGTTGGGGTCTGTTTATCCTGCTATCAAGTGTTCACCCTGCTTCACTGGCTCTACTAAAGGGCTTCATTTGTCATCCCTTTGAAACGGCGATGAGGTAAATGATAAAAACACAGCAGTAGTGGACAGGCATGTGTGTACAGGTCCCGCTGTCATGAGCGTCTGTCATTAAAAACCTCCATCACACTGCTACAAGGCCGTCTTTCCTTGGATCGCACAGCACACCCTCTATTACAGGAATGCTTCATCTTTTTTTTTCCTCCAACTGGTGCGATGCATAAGGAGAGGAATCTAAAGGGGCTTAATCACTATGAGAGAATCCAGTCCACGGCGGACAAGCTCAAACATCCCCAACCAACAGCCAATCATTATTATCATTACTGGCGATCAGGGATGGAAGCAGTGTAAACACACTGGGGGATGGCTCATTAAACATCCAGTGCTATAATGAAAAGACAGCCTTTGCGACACAGTGCAAATGAAAGTAAGTCTTTAGATAAGACTACGCTAATGAAAAAGAGCCACGGCGATAGAGCACTTACTGAGACAAAGGCGTAATGACAGTGTGCTAATGAAACATAGGAATGGAGATTTGCAGTCCTAATAACGGGTGGGACCCAAATAGAACGTTTTGTTCTTGCACTAGTTTAATACACGCAGCGACGCTAAGGAAGCCTCTCTAAAATGTAGGTTAGGAACACACATTCATCTCTTAACATAATGCACACCGGTTGCCTAGACGCCAAATAACACAGCACATTAAGTACTGTATATACTGTATGTTGTCCCTGAGACTTAAGAGGGAGACGGTGGACTGAAGCCCTCCTATACTGCTTTTAAAGCATTGTGATACCAGGGCAACCGAGTTGAAGGTCAGAGTTCCTCTGGGCATTCATGGATCAGGGGCGTCATAAAAGAACCCAGCTCTCCAGGCCACAGGGTTAGGGCCTTGGCCGGGCACAATGGGAATAACATGCGGCATTTGCTATCAACTGTCAGCATGTTACCTTCAAACGTCTACGGATGGATGAATGACCTACTCTTCGGTGTTGCTCCAAATCCTCTCACAGATCCATTTGTTCCCTTTCTGCACCAAAGAGCCTTGTGTTTGGGCGTCGACTGTTTGACCCCTGCGACCTTGAGAAATCTCCAGTGTATGCTGTGTCGACTGAAGATCTACTGTATAAGCCCACTTATGCTGGGAAATGTTTAAACATTTCCAAAAGGTTTATTAGGAACTATATTAGGAGAAATCAGTGCTAACTATTGTGTCTAATCTGAAATTAGAACCTTTAAACTCTGTGAACCTCAGATGTTTGCCCTTCACTTAATAATAACAGGCAGCGGTCTCTCATTACGCATAACCACTGCTCAATGCACTCTACCTTCACTGGACCTTCATCATAGCACGTCAGCTATCACAGCATACAGTGATGAAGAGGAGAGACCCTGTCAGCCCTCACTCTTCTGTCTCTGGATATCAAATGCTCATCACAACCCCGATCCTTTTAGGCGAGAGTCTCCCTCTCGGGCTTTCAGGTGCTGATCGTCTGTATGAAGGTGCCTAACCTTCTCCCCAACACTATTTCTGCTCTATCAGCAAACCTTGTGTTCTCCGCAGCTTTTCGTCCTTTGAAAAGAGCCACACTAAACACGTCTTTCAGCTCCTCTTCATCTTCATAAAAACGAGGCCTGTGCAGATCTATCAGGACAGTGAAGTAGAATGGTTAATAGAGAGACAAGGAAGAGCTACGGAGCTGATTAGAAAGGCCGTTTTTGGTGTTCCAAGCACAAAACTGGTGTGAAAAAACCCCCATCACCTGGCAGTTGTCTTTTATGTGGCTCTCTCATCTCCCCTTTCACGCAGCAGGGCTCCACCGAGGACTCCCCACAGGGCTGGAAACACTAGCCTGCTCTGAAATTCCATCCCGCTTTGGCCCCACCACTGAGACCATCGGGGTCCCTGACCAGCCAATCACAGGAGAGGACAGGTCACAGAGAGTAGGTTCAGAAAGCTGGGTCCCAGTTAGCTAGGTTAGTCCACAGGATGCCTTATTGGGTATGGGGTTTCAAGTGAACTACAAGACCCAGGAGGACCAGACCTGTTTCATACATTTAATGTCAAACCAAGGTGAATAAAGCATAAAGGATTAATTTAGATCAAGTCAACTAGACCAGTCTAAGGTGTTACTAATTGGACTTGAGGATGTTCTGGCGCCATTAGTTGACCTGCCTTGGATGAATTAGCCAGACTAGACTTACTGTTATGGTTAACATGAGTCACCCGAGGGCTTATTTTAGTCTGGAAGCAGGGACTGGCCAGCCAGCCAGACTCAAGAAGAAACAGATGCACATGAAGACCTCGGCGAGAAGACGCTAAGGTGCAGACACAACAAAGCCTTACTTTGTATGAAATACTTCCTGCCATCCTCAAACCTAACCTAACTTAATGCAAAACAAGACAACTAAAATGGTCTTAGGTTACTAAGAGTGGATAGAATAACAGAAACTAAAATGAAGAAATTGTGAAGCAAACTCAATTTGAGACTCCAAAGAGTCAAAGCTCCAAGTGCTGCTGAGGCCTGCGGAATTGGCCATAAAATGTTAACTGGACAGTTTTATTGAATGACTTATTAAGCAACTGTGTTTTGTAAGACTTAAACTGAAAGGCTTTTGAAAGGAACAAGAGCACCTTTCTGTAACGGCTCTTTAGGCGAATGCCGTTAATATTTCTCTCTCAAATTGAGTCTGTACTTTCACAACGACTATGGGTAATGAAAGTGACAGTTGCGCTGGTGTGGCATTTGAAACTGCAAGGCTGCTGTAGTTAGGTAGAGTTGACAATGATGACCTTTGTAAAACTGGGACTTTTCCTTAAATGATGAAGGCTACATGAATACACAGGGGTATGCAATTCGATTAAAGAACTGGATGGTTTTCTTCAGAAGGGATGTTCGGCAGGCAGGAAAGCAATTATAATTATTATTTTAGAAATAACTGTTTGCTGAAAAGTGACCACAAGTAAGCTCAAAGAGATTATATATGAAAATACGTTGACTGAGACACGATTACATGATGTCTCATTTTATTTGTAAGAACACTTGGGAACACATTAAAACAATTTTTAATGTGTTCCCAAGTGGAGGACAAAAATCGAATCCCGATTTCCTATAATTTTTTTTCACCAAATGTTGGAAAATCCTTTTGCAAAATCCTGATCGACACGAGAAGTATTTCTTCAAAAGCATATTTAGTATATACAGCCTTCAAAACAACAGCATGCTCATTCTTATAGTATTTAAATAACATCCATGTTTGTAATGTGACCTTGAAAGTATAAGCTACAGTTAAACAATGATCATTTTAGTATTTCAGGAAATAAGAATCAACCCAATTAATGTCAAATAAGAAAATTTATGGTTAGTATTGCAATACTAAATATGTAAAAGAAAAATGACATAAGTAAACAGCAATGCAATAAACAATAACCATAATACTGTATTTTCAGAGAGTGGAAAGCAGACAAAAAATACTGGCCCTGGGTCTCAGTGGAACTGTCATTGTAAAACATAAAAGCGCAAAGTAACACAACAACTTGCTCTTTTTGTTTCTATAGAATATATGTAAACATCACTAAAACAATGATGCTGTCCCACTGCAGAAACACTCACCCTCCCAATGCCTCATGGGACAGAGCCAGGTAGACAGACTGTCAAAACTGAGCAGTATATTACACAGGTAGTATGAGACTCTCAGAGAACTGAGCAGTATATCACACAGGTAGTATGAGACTCTCAGAGAACTGAGCAGTATATCACACAGGTAGTATGAGACTCTCAGAGAACTGAGCAGTATATCACACAGGTAGTATGAGACTCTCAGAGAACTGAGCAGTATATCACACAGGTAGTATGAGACTCTCAGAGAACTGAGCAGTATATCACACAGGTAGTATGACTCTCAGAGAACTGAGCAGTATATCACACAGGTAGTATGAGACTCTCAGAGAACTGAGCAGTATATCACACAGGTAGTATGAGACTCTCAGAGAACTGAGCAGTATATCACACAGGTAGTATGAGACTCTCAGAGAACTGAGCAGTATATCACACAGGTAGTATGAGACTCTCAGAGAACTGAGCAGTATATCACACAGGTAGTATGAGACTCTCAGAGAACTGAGCATTACATCGCATTGGTCCGTATGAGCTAAACATTATGCTAATTTCATGGTTCCTGATGATACTTCAAGGCCAATTGTTTAAATCATTGTGAAGTGATGAACCCAAAGGATGAACAGTGGTGAGGAGTAACAGAGGGGCAGAAAGGAGGAGGAGCAAGTGGAGAGAGAGAAAGAGAGACACCATGGTAACAAGGTTAGAGAAGAGGGGATGGGGGGTGTTCAAAGCCTGCTTGTGCTCGTCAGACCTTCCTCTGGGGCAAATGGAGGGAACAAGGGCCTCAGTGCAGCCGAGGAACATTCAGACGACGAGCTCCTTGGGCAAACGGCATAATCAAATTTGTCTGATTAGACTCAGAGGACTTGTGAAGGGAAAAGAGGCTCCTTTGACAGGGGAATGGAGACAAGGAAGCATTTAAAAATCCAGTATCCCTCCCTGATTCTCTACAGTAACCATTCACATGACAGAATGTCTACAACGCCAACAGCCCTTGGCAACGTGCACACTGGCCTATTCTGCCCAGCGAAACAACCCCACCTGCCAGTCTGTCACATAGAAATAAAGTTTGATTGTGGCCATTTATTCATTATATTTTGTTTTGTTTGGACCCTGGATCCAACTGAGCCAAGCAAAAACAAATAAATTGCACATTGCCTCAGTGTTTTTCGGAAATGTTTTGCCGGCGAGAAGAACATTTCAGGTAACTTAGAGAGTGGTTCACATACCACAAGCGAGGCTGTAGTTTCTGAAAGACGTAGCATAGCTAAACAACTAAGAAGTGAATAGTGTTGAACAGAAGACTGAGACTGAGCTGAGAAGAGCATTGTAGAACAGAGCATTGTAGCACAGTGACCTGTGGCCCACTGCATGTCTGTCCTAGAGGAAGTACCAGGAGCAGGCTTCCTGTTGGCTTGTTAAAGTGAATCAACACGCCCACCCACCTCCACCATATTGTGCAGAAATTAGGAATCTCCCATTAACCCCCTTACATAACCTCACCCTGCAGTGTTGGTCAACGACCACAGTATATTTAAGTAAATGAACGGTAAACACACACAAACACGTTTTAGTATACTTATGAGGACATTTTGGAGAGCAACATGTATTCCCATTAAAAATCATACTGTCCATATCCCCTAAAAAACACAGTTTTCTTCTACCCACGTCCTGCTCATCATTCCAAGAAGGGACGATGCTAGACAGGGAGGCTTCTTGGAATTATTATCTATTCATTCTGCTGTTGTTAGCTTAGCGCCTTCTTCACACAGCACAGTTACACATCTAATTTGATCAGAAATTCACAACACCTGCGTAAACAGGCTTCCACAACATTCCCTGTCTACCACTAACACTGTGCACTTTCCCCTCATTTTAGTCTTTTTGGTGTTAAAATTACATTAAGGTATAAATGAACTAGCTGGAGCTCCAACAGAACGATTTGTAACTCCAGCAGAAGGCCCACGTCAAAATTACATTAAGGTATAAATGGTGAAAGATGCTGCAATTCAGTGGGAAACTGTGCAGTTGGGTTTGTTATAGAAATCCAATGATCATGATTGTGCTGTGGGTGTACATTCCAAAAACAGAAACTAAAACATCTGGAGCAAGGTCTACCTGAGCTACAGCTAGTTTTATAGGAGCTCTAGCTACAATTGGAACAAGAAATTGTTCTGCTGGAGCTACATATACTTCTGCTGGAGTTACAAATCGTTCTGTTGGAGCTCCAGCTAGTTCTGATGAGCTACAACTACTTCTAGTTGAGGTCAAATAGTTCAGGCTGAGCAACAACTAAGTCTGGTTAAGCTACAGCTGGTTCCTTTTGACACTACAGAAAGCAACAAATGTAAAGAACAAAACAACATGGAGATGTTCCTCTGTAGCACACTGAAATCAATGATCTACTGGAGCGTGAATAATCTACTGCACAGTAATAACGCAGCGCATCATTGAATACAGTGCATGGATTAATGTTGCAGAAGGACTTTTCCATTGCTTGTACTGGTCTGCACGTATTGCACCCATTATGAAAAGGAACCCGCACCCAAAATGTGTTCCATTCACATACCAAAACACTCAAGTGATTTGAGTCCCAACTTAAAGCTTTGCAAACCCCATGCTTCAACTGAATAATGAGTGGACCGCAAAACACCGGCATGACACAAATTGTTAACCGTAGTCCAACTGGGACATCTTGGACAGGAAGACAGTAGTTACAGAAGAAAAAAATACATTCAGTATGATCTGCCAACAAAGCCAAGTCACAGATACAACAGAGAGTTTCATTCTTTCTATTCTCTTGCTAACTGGCGGCTTGAGGAAGCCTTCAGATTTGTGTGTCCAGTTTCATATAAATGGCTCTATTGATGTGTAAGGCATGAGTGATTATGATGAGTGTTGGGCCCGTCCAGATACAATATGTTGCCAGAATAAGGTGGGAGAAGGCCCATACTGCTGTGGTAGAGTTTGATTTCTATGCTCATTGCCAGACACCACAGTATTGAGGGACAGAAAGAAATCTTCAAAAAACTGACAATGAGCCCAGTGCTTCCCTTTAGGATTTTCTGCAGCTAGCCGTAGTGTACGTGTACGTGTATGTGTGTGTGCGTGTGTTTGTGCGTGTGTGTTGGAGATACAGTTTTTTTGGTTTCAAAGTTTTCCTCCAATTTTAAACAATTAGTCATGACGTTTTAGAAATGGACGCTTGTTAAAGCAAATGACTTAACAATCCCAACATTACGCCAAGGCTTTCTATCTTTGGGGTTGCTGTTAGTTTTTTTAAAGATCATGTTATTTAAAAAATATTGCTCCATTACTCTTTTTCTACATACTTCACGTCTGGTTTTTAGACATTTGTTTGGTGGAGACTTGACCTGGCGGTTTCTTATAGCACTCTGAGATTGCTTGCACATGTTAAGCCCTCTTGCCGTCAGTGGTATGGAGCGTCAGGAAGCTCACAGATGATTTCTAGTTCTATTGGACTTCATACTTCCCCATTTAGTTTTCATCTATTTCACAATCTCTCCTCATGCACTTGTCAGCAGACATGAAAGGGACATTCTATTTCCTGGTTTACCCTGACAGTGAGAGTTCTGAGTTGAGAGGAGAAGAGGAAGTGGTTGTTGTTGCCAGTTCCCACCACCCAAAGTGCAGTAAGACTGGGAGGTGTTACAGAGACCCCAGGTCTCTCTCTCTTCTCTCCCCTCCCCGACTGGTCTCCTGCCTGATCCCAGAGTGCTCTTCAGGAATGGCTACATGCCACACATTCCGAGGGGTTGCCGGACCTCTCCCGTGAGGCCGTGTCAAAGACTCCTCCCCTTCTCCGGGACAACCCCGGCGCAGACTCACCAAAGGCCCACGTCAATATCGCTTTACAGGGAAAGTGCTATACTGGTTGACCTGTGAAGTAAATTCATCAACACCCCTCAACTGCACCCAGACGCGCTCCAAAAAAAACAAACAAGGCCCAGCGTATATCAGCGTGAGAAAGAATATTTCAGACAGGAGGCACAAAGCGTGACTGGTGTCTACAGGGGACGAGGAGGAAGACAAACACCATATTTGTCAACACGTTACTCCCTATGCCACAGACTCAAACACAAAACCAGCCTATTCATATTCTTCCCTACTGAGTGGTGGCAGTGCTGATAACCAGTGGAAAATACAGACCATTCCTGGTCCTTGTATTCCCTCTCCTCTACCCTTTTCCTCCCAGAGGGCCCCGTCTCAACACCCACCCCCTCAACCCTTCCCTCTTTCACAACTTCCTGGTGCTGAAAGAGCATGTGAGCTGGGTGCAGGGGTTCCCAACCTTTCTTTCACCAAGGACCGGAGCAGACACAAAATATTTTTGCAGCTCGGCACCAAGAGAAGAACTGAAAATGAGCCCATCAACTGGTATTTCTTCAGATTATATAGACCACAGCAATTTACACAGTCTCACACCATCTGCTCTGCAAAGTTCAACTCTATCTAGCAAGTTATCTTTACTTGGGAGCATGCTGACTAATGTTTTAATCCCACTCCCTCCCTGATGCTAGCAGGCTAAAGGAACCAGGGGCTTTTGGTATTAGCAAAATCTTTTGACCGTCACTTCTGTTCAAACTTCTCATGCAGTTTGTGCTTAGTGAATGTGCTAATACGACTATTACTGTCTCAATAAATCATGTGCATGTGTACATGAACACTTTCTACTGGAACTACATTGGCAGTGTCTTCTCACACTGGCATTGAGCAGTTCAACGGGCTGCTTTGAGAATGTCAGAGATGACGAGCATTGGGTCCAACCAATCAGCAAACGTTGTGGGTGTGACTGTCTTCCCACAATTATGCTTCATGGAGTCAGTGCAGTGGCCCTTTCTCACACTAAGATACTTTCATTATGATTAACAAGACAGGATTTCTGTGGGCGATTATATCATGAAAATCTGAAACTGCTCCCCTCCACCTCCCGGGATCATATTGGACTCTCTCTCTCCAGATGTCCCTCCTCACATCACAGCAGTGTGAATTGATTGTGTCCTCCTGTCTATTGTACTACTATAACAATATGGCCATTTATATTTAAACTGAATAGAGAAACAGAGAGAGAGAGACAACAAGAAAAAGCCATGTAATAGCCCTGTAAATATTTATTTTGTATATCATTTGGTTTCTTTGCTATGCAAAATGTTAATGTTAGTATGTAATGTTGGTTATTATTGCCGGCTAAAATGTTTGTTTCACAGTAGAGGCCAGCATACCTTTGTGCCAATAAAGCATCAATTGAATTGACAGAAATAGAGATAGACAGACAGACAGACAGACAGAGAGAGACAGGGAAAGAGACAGATAGAGAGAGAGACAGAAGAGGAAAGGGAGAGTTCAGGGAGAGAGACAGATAGAGAGAGAGACAGAAGAGGAAAGGGAGAGTTCAGGGAGAGAGACAGATAGAGAGAAAGACAGAAGAGGAAAGGGAGAGTGCAGGGAGAGAGACAGATAGAGAGAGAGAGACAGAAGAGGAAAGGGAGAGTACAGGGAGAGAGACAGATAGAGAGAGAGACAGACAGACAGAGGGAGACAGGGTGGTGAGGGATAGAAAAGTAGGTCAAGTCACATGACTGGATGGACTGCAGGCAGGATTACATTTGTAAAGCATGTGGTCATTTACAAAACAAATGTACTATTCATTTAATTAATTATTTCTTACATGGGGAATGAGGCAGCAGAGGACATGGTCTAGTCTGGAGATACTTTTTATTAACCTGTTTTCTTTCCAAAGGGATATCACCTTCTAAAATGGAGAGGACCAAGGACATGAGTAAGCATTCAGAGACAAAACACAGAGGGAAGCGAATGACTTGGGTCAGGGATGGTGGGGGCGTGGTCTGTCCTGTCTAGCCGCGAGACAATACGGTAGACGAAGAACTGAGGATATTCCAGAGCACCAGTACTGCCAGAGACAGTGTAGCAGGGTCGAGACAAGCTTTTCTGGCCTGACCATCACATGAGACTAAGATACACAAATAATTCAGGGTGACACCTCTTGAAAGGCAAATGCCACAGATGCCCAGTAACCTTCCGCCCCGCGCACAACACCACCATTGAAAAAGGAAACAGTATCGGCCAATCACGCAGAGGACTAGAGGCTAAGCTGGTCATAAGCTCCCAGAATCCTCTGGAGCACGGCCTGTAAGAATAACAATCATTCACAACCATGGTCATTTGAAGTTCCACCCAGACAGGGAAGAAGGAAACCCTGGGAAATATGACAGCACAAATCTAATGATAATCCAAACCAGTATGTTGCACGGCCACAAGCACTGGATTGTCTATTAACCAGTCAGGACAACCATCGTAGTACATGATGGACACAGTACTCAGTCAGTCTGAGACGGGGATATGAATAGATGGCTACACAACATGGTCATTGGTTTGACCTATGGCTTGTCGGGTCGCTTGCCTTTATAGCAGCGGACCTCCAGATTAGTACTTCTCAACTGGTGGGTTGTGACTGTCAGGGAAATTTGGAAAAAGTATTTATTTTAAACCAATTGGTTAATTTTGAAGTTAATATATAAAAGAACTCTAGCCTGACTTTAAACAATTAATACCAGGTAGAAAGGGTTTAGAATTTTTTATTGAAAAGGCACTTTTTTTCAATCAGATATGTCATTATAAAGCAGTATTAGCAGTGCTATTTGGCAGAAGCAAATATTAACTCATGACTTCAACAACCTGGGAAGATTTGGGTCCCATCATTGTCACTGTCTATAAAAGAGAGTGGCCAACAACACAACAAATCTACCTTGTAGGGGAAACCTCTTATCTCCAAAAAGTCATTCTGAGTGAGAGAGACAGGATGTCAGATCTGTTTAGGAGGAAGGAGTAGAGGGTCACCTCAGAAAGCCGGACCCTCCAAAAATTTGGATCAAAAAGCGATGCCAGGGCCAGAAGACTGGCCATTGCAAGGTAATTCCTTCTCCAAGAAAATTGACTTAGAACAACAATTAGAACAATAAGGCGAGAATAAGTCCTATATAGCTACAGGAATGACATTTGTCTACTTGGCATATCGTGTGTATTTTACGAAGCAGAAACCCCGGGCTGTCTGTATCTTCTGTTAGGGACATGCCCCGGTTACTTTCTAGGAAAGCTCATAATCCGGTGTGGTTGCGCGTGTGTGTCATAATGTACGTGTGTGTAGATGTGATGTGTATACAATATGTGGAGAAGGGAAAATTAGGATAAATAATGCACAGAGGACAAATACACACAAACTTAATGTACACACACACACACACACTGTCTAACGCACACACTCTCTCTCACACACACACACTCACACACACACACACACACACACACAGATAAGGCCCAGTGCTGCTGTGATCCAGCCAGGCAGAAAGATGTAGGCCATCTGCACAGCTACACAGACAATAACTGAGAGAGACCATTAACACACTGGCTGGGTTTTCTCTCAACTCAGGGTACATCGAGATGTTGACAGGGGGAAAAAACTACTTTTTTGGATGTCAAATTTTCCCAGCTACTAACTTTCCCAGCTAATTTCTTTTTTTACCAGTCAAGAATAACAGGATTTAGTAACGGAAGCACTCCCACTATCAACTATTAATGCTGTTAGGATTCTGTTTGCACTGCCCCCAGGATACCTATTGCTATATTCAATATGTTCTGTGCATGTGTTTCACAGAAACCTGTCCCTGATACTCCTCCACTTATTGTAACACTTGAATGTTTTAGTTCAAATGTATTTGAGCATATCCAAAGCTTGTGTTTTCCTGTTTTACCTATGTTTTGACAGTTTTCTACCATAATCCATAATTCTACCATTATTCTACCATCTTTCGACATCTGCATTTCCTCTATCCTGTCTGTCAGTTCTTCCAGTGTGATCCATATGGTACTATCCTGTCCGTCAGTTCTTCCAGTGTGATCCGTATGCTACTATCCTGTCGGTCAGTTCTTCCAGTGTGATCCGTATGGTACCATCCTGTCGGTCAGTTCTTCCAGTGTGATCCATATGGTACTATCCTGTCGGTCAGTTCTTCCAGTGTGATCCGTATGCTACTATCCTGTCGGTCAGTTCTTCCAGTGTGATCCGTATGGTCCCATCCTGTCGATCAGTTCTTCCAGTGTGATCCATATGGTACCATCCTGTCGGTCAGTTATTCCAGTGTGATCCGTATGCTACTATCCTGTCAGTCAGTTCTTCCAGTGTGATCCGTTTGCTACTATCCTGTCAGTCAGTTCTTCCAGTGTGATCCGTATTCTACTATCCTGTCGGTCAGTTATTCCAGTGTGATCCGTATGCTACTATCCTGCCAGTCAGTTCTTCCAGTGTGATCCGTATGCTACTATCCTGTCAGTCAGTTCTTCCAGTGTGATCCGTATGCTACTATCCTGTCGGTCAGTTCTTCCAGTGTGATCCATATGTCTATACCAGGTGAAATGAAGGAATCTCTTTGTTCAGCAGGCAGTGCTCTTCTGTTGAATATTACATGTGCAAATCGAGCCTGGCCTGGGACGAGTGTCATGAGTTGTTCACTGATGCTGTGGTTTTTCTATATCTAAGTAGATTTGCTAGTGTTTTTAGGTGATAGAAAAAACGTGTGTTCCCGAACGCTTGTTGGTAATCCGCCAAAGTGGCAGGTAAGGTTCACAGTTATACCACTAGCTGAACGTACCCAGCATTTGGAGGGTGTTCATTTCATCCCCTGAATTTTGATGAATCCAGAGATGAAGAGATTTAGACTTCAGGGATAAAGATATTTTACGTTTTCGAGAAGTATATTCAAATGTGTTTTGTGACTGAGGCGACTTGCGTGGCAGACATCCTTTGAATTGGAGTGGACATGCGGATGATATACAGCACCTGTAAGACAGGGCACATGTTCATGTTGTTCTACATGGAAGTGCTTTATAGTGAGCGCTGGTCAGAGTATAGCAGAGCTTGAGTTAAACAACAGATGAGACGAGGCCTACGGAAGCGTCAGCCCAGTCTAGACATGGTACTGGTTTCCACTTCCCTCACAAACCAGCAACAGAATTTGCATCTCTCTTCATCCATCCGTTTCTTTCTCCTTCACCCTCCCTTCCTCATCTCCCTCCCTCTCCAACTCCCTCCCTCTCCTCTCTCTCCTCTGATCAGAGACGAGCTCCTGCCGTCTGCCTGGCAGTCTCTCGGGGCCAAAGATTCACTGAGCCCTTCAGAGGGAGACCATGATGTGTCTCTTTTGATCAGCCCCAGCTCTGCATTAGCATGTACCTCGGTACCACAGCGCTAGGTAGCTAGCTGTCACTCCCAGCACAAAGTCTACCTGTCCATCAGGCAGCGCTCATAGCAAAGTCGTGCAGAGCCTACACAGACAGGCGAGCAGCAGGTAAAAACACTTCTTGGAGTCTCTCCTTCACTACTAATGAATAAAGGCACCGATGAGAGGAGAAAACAACTTGTATGATCACCAAAGAGATGGACAAAAGCCAGCCAGGGCGTTGCTAATGCTGCGTGTGAATGGACCTCTGTGCCGTGGCCTATTGAAGTGTCCTGAACACTGTTGCTGCAGGATGGTGAATTCAATAGAAGAGCTTTGTTGTGTCTCCGGAGACTTCATAACCCAAGGGAGGGATGCTCCACTTCTCCTGTACCTCAGTGATAACCAACACCCTTTTAATCATGAATCACAGTCAACACAGTGGTGGGCCATTGTTTTTTTCTTCTTTCATTGGGACTGTATGTTTGATCAATTACCAACTACGTTTCAAATCTCTCTACCTGACTATGGTTTCGGTGAGAAGACAGATCACGTATTTCTCTGCGGGCTTTCACTGGATGTGTTGTCAGCAGGAGGTGGGGAGGAGGTTGGCAGGAGGTTTTTATGAGGAGCGGTGTTTTGTCCTGAGCCAGGTCTGGTCTGGCTTCACAGCCACCCGGACGCCCTCTCAGTCCGGTGCCACTTAATTAGCCCAGCCTACACAAAGGGGAGCTGGTCACATGCGCGCAAATTGGTCCACTATAAAGTCTGGAATGACTCAACCTGTGCGATGGACACAAGACACCACCTTTAATTTACGTGCCTGCAACACCGGGCTCGAACTTTGAAGATGCCTGAAAACAGGAATGAGGAGGGGGAAACCGAAATCAAAGGAGGGGACCCTTAAATTCCAGGGAATTTCTCCAGATGTTGCCTCACATTTTCAGCTGAAGCACTCCAGATGTGCCTCCCTTTGGTTTTCCCTTCGTTCACTGTTTCCAGAACTTGCTCTTGTTACTCCTCTTTTCAGAACTTGCTCTCAGTACTCCTCTTTCCGGCACTTCCTCTCCCTACTCCTCTAACTAGCACTTCCTCCCGCTACTCCTCTTTCCAGTACTTCATCTGTACTCCTCTTTCTCTCTCCCCTCTCCAGGCCCTTTCACCACTCTTTATAACAGTGCCCCCTGACACTTCCTTTTAAGTGAGGGGTTTAATAGCCCCAAGGGAAAAGCTGCATCATCCTGGATCCTGTAATACAAACCCGGAGAGGAGAGAAGAGAGGGGGAGAGAGAGGGGGAGAGTGAGGGGGAGAGTGAGGGGGAGAGTGAGGGAGGGAGAGTGAAAACAGCATCCCTTTAGCGTTCAATGAATCAATTAACAATTAACTGTTACTAACAATAGGCCTTCTATCGCTATGAGAAAAAGTCTGTAGAAGAGGACCTAAATAGAAGCCTCACTGTCCCCTATACCACTCTTATTCTCTGAGTCTCTCCCTCCATCTCTTCACCTCCACCCTGAGGTTAAAACAGAAGTGTTGATGTCACTCCAAAGACCACCGGCCTCTCGCAAAGCAAGACCTCGCCACAACCCCTGACCTTCATTCTTCCAGACAGCACACACTGCTTGTCTGAGTCTCCCTGGCTTTTGCAGCTCACTCGCACCCAGGACTCAGGGCCTCCCACCCAGGACTCAGGGCCTCGCACCCAGGACTCAAGGCCTTGCATCCAGGTCTCAGGGCCTCGCACCCAGGACTCAAGGCCTTGCATCCAGGTCTCAGGGCCTCCCACCCAGGCCTCAGGGCCTCCCACCCAGGACTCAGGGCCTCCCACCCAGGACTCAGGGCCTCCCACCCAGGACTCAGGGCCTCCCACCCAGGACTCAGGGCCTCCCACCCAGAACTCAGGGCCTCGCACCCAGGACTCAAGGCCTCGCACCCAGGCCTCAAGGCCTCCCACCCAGGCCTCAAGGCCTCCCACCCAGGACTCAGGGCCTCGCACCCAGGACTCAGGGCCTCCCACCCAGGACTCAAGGCCTCGCACCCAGGACTCAAGGCCTCGCACCCAGGCCTCACGGTTTATATAATTTAATTTGCATTGCCTGAAATGAGAAGAATCATCACGAGCACCAATTTGATTTAATAATATTAAAATAAACAATTTAATGTTAGAGTAAACACGTACAGAAATTACAAAACATCAGTACTGGTATCGAAATTGTGTGATTGTGTTATATCAGTATTGACCAAGAATCTTTTTATGGGTGCTTCCCTACACACATGTACACACGTACACATAGATGCTTGAACACACACTAGCA
This sequence comes from Esox lucius, assembly GCF_011004845.1. Taxonomy (NCBI): domain Eukaryota; kingdom Metazoa; phylum Chordata; class Actinopteri; order Esociformes; family Esocidae; genus Esox; species Esox lucius. Next base: position 15,585,136 of record NC_047582.1, read on the forward strand.
CATGCATTTCCCACTTTACTATCCTTCATGGGGCAGGAAACATTTACATTCAAAATCGAATTACCTCGTGGTACCTTTACCCTAAATCTAACCTCTTAGCCGAATATAGCCCTTTCCTTATAAACAGGAGGTTATATTTTCCTTTTTCCTATATCATGTCTTACTTTCCTCTCCTTGAATATAAACACACACTGAAAATACTGTACTATAAATAATCCCTTTTCTTAACATATTTCCCTAAAACTGACTTTAACGTTCACCCTAACCTTAACCCCAAAACAAAATACATTTTGTTAATGAGGATTTACCTAGTGGCCTCATTCCCCAGTTTTCCTAATTTGACTATACGTGCGGACACACACACTCCTCCCACCCATTGTAGGCTGAATCTAATCTGGCCTGAATAATCCCAGATCATCTCATATTACTCATTACAATGAAACAAAGAAAGCATCCTAGAAGTGAAACTTGAGTTTGTCAGAGCCATTTCTGGAGGCGCAGGAATGTAAGCACTATGGTATGTAGAACACACAGATGACAGAGGCCACCGTCTGCCGGCATGGAGATGTGTCGTTCAAATCTTTTATTTTAGAGCCTCCTTCAGAGGCTGAAATAACAAACCAAGTTCTTTAGTTCTGAGAGTTTTTCCAGGCACTGCTTTGTTTGATCTATTGAAGACAACGTGCTACTGATCTCAGATACGTAATGCATTTATTTGTGAAACACTGTATTTCTGATGATATTTCATTATATAAATATGACAAAAAAAAGGCTACTATTTACATTGACATCAAAGGGGGATTTAATGCAAGCATCACCCGGCCACCACATTCTGGCTTCAACACAATATGTGTGAACTGGTCGAAAATAGCTCTCAGCTAGAGTAAAAAGGGAATCATCAGCCACATGTTTTTCTGTCTCTATTTCTGTCTGTCTGTCAAGTCTTACTCGTATCTCCCTCCCTCCCCCTCTCAAGCAGGATGAGAAAATGACTAGCTATTATCACCTTTCGAACCATTCAGGGTCTATGTGTAGCCTGCTAAGCTTCAGTGCGACAACATGTGAGTCACAGCACTGCAGGCAAATTATTTACAGAAAATAACCTCGAGGTGTGAACAAATGTATATATATATTCTGCATTGCAATGCACTTCTCAAAATCAATCAATGAATACTTGAGCTGATAATTTTATAATATAAATCTGAAAAAAAATACCTTCAAAGGTGCTTCAGCAGAGAGTACTGCACTAATGAGTACTGCAATGTGAAGAGCAATGTATCATGAAGGCTACTTGCTGACAACACTGATAAGATGACCAAATATCTGAAAACTAGCAAATGTGATTTTTTAAGCTTATCTCTAGTAATTTCTGACTCCTCCAAGTTCTCAAAAAATGCATTCTACAGGAAGAGTTTCTCAGCGCAAGAAGCCCTCAATGTCTCCACATGTGACAGAGTCACGGGTGATTAAAGCAGCTGATCAGCAACAAAATGGAAGCTGAGTGTTGTTATTCAGATTAGTGATGCTAAATATATCTTCTATATGAAAAAACAACTGGACACACTGCATGCATGTTTGTATGTACGGATACCCCTGGTCTTAAACCCTCTGTCTGCTCAACACTAACTGGAAATGCCAGTTACACACTCATTTACTCCCACACAGACTAAAAAAAGACACAGCAAGAATCCAACAATATCAAACAATCTAGATTGTTCCAGCAACCCAATTTGACATGTGATTTTGTTATTTTTCAGGCTTGGTTAATAACTGTAGAGATAATGTTGAAGTAGCATCTTAAATTTGCCTTTTTAAATATTGTTTCACATTCACTTTCTTATCTCTAGGACTAGGACAGTTTAACGATTTCCGTAATGGATATCCTATCCTGACTATCCTAGTAACAATCAAATCCCTTCATCTGACTGGTGGGTTTTAAACACCAGCTTAGTAAGCCTGGCAATTAGCAGACACACCACCACTCACAATCCACTGTGTTCTACACAGTTTCCCGTCTTCCTCACTCAACGGTCCATTAACTTACTAGACCCTGTTTAACCTTCTTTCTGTCCCCCGCTTCAATGTCCATTTACTTACTAGACCCTGTTTAACCTTCTTTCTGCCCCCCGCTTCAATGTCCATTTACTAACTTGAATATATCAACTCTCTTTTCACTTCTCTTCTCCCTTGGTCTCCATCCTACAACATAACATCCAGATATTTCCTTATGGATTCCAGTTTAAAATACTCAAAACAGCTTGGCTAGAACCTTGCTTAACGCCAAAGCACACAACATTACAGAAAATGTGGTCTGTGATAGGCAGTTGGTATGGTCAATATGGTCTGTGATAAGGTGTTGGTAAAGATAAATCATTTCAAACAGTTTTGAAGACCATTAAAATACTCAAATAACAATTGAAAAGGGCTGTTCATTTGAAAGGCTATTTATAAGACATAAAACCTGAGTATACACGGGCTAACAAAACACCAGATCATAAGCAAACTGTGCTAAGTCCGGGGCTACCTCGGAAACCTTAATGTTTGCGTAGGGTCGTTTTAGTAAAAAAACGGGCCATGAACTTCGCCCCTCCGCCAAACACCCACTCCTTTCCTGGTGTCATGCAACACACCAAGCCTGATCATCACCGTGTGGTTAGCGCCGGCTGAGGTGACAGACATAGTAGCAAGGCTGCAGTGCGTAGGAGGGGGAGGTCCCAGCACCCCAGTGTCTAAGAAACACTTTTCGGCTCGCATGTGTGCGGCTCAAGTAGAGGCAATAGTGAAGTAGTCAGTGAAGTGAGTCATTCTCTCATTAGAGGAAAGACTTCAAAGGAATTATCACACTTTCCATAACATATTTGTAAGATAGATAATTCCTCAAAAACGTTGATTTTGATTAGAAATAAAATCTAACCGTTTTGAATCATCCGTGCTGAAATGACACAGGAAAATTCTGATTAGAATTAACAAGCTTTAATCGGAAAAAATAAGTTATTTGTGTTCTTAGTGGACTGATTTCATATTAAATAATTGAAAAAACATTATCACAGAATCACAGAATTCTACAGCAATGTTCTTGTAAATAACCATATCAGTTCTCATGACTTCATCACAACATAATTACTTGCTGAGCGCCAGAGATTTTCCTCTATTAAGCATCATTAAGAATGTATTGCACGTTTTTAACAGGGCACAACTAAATTTGGCAAGTAAAGTTGGCCAGGTATGCCTACTTTCATAAGTCCATGATGGAGGTTTAACGGACTGTGGTCCATGCAGGTCAGAGCAGAGGAATCTCTTGTGAAGAGGGCTGAGCGACCTTCCTCTCTGTGAATGATGAGCTAGATCAGGTTGAATCCCCACAGAGACTGTGTTTCCACATCAAAAGAGCACTTGTGCGCATCCTGAATATATTCTGACTCAGAAAAGAACAGACATTCTCACACTCGTTCAGCTTACAAAACAGCCAGAGGAAGGAATCCAGAATGTTTCCTGCAGTGACGGAATGGGAAAAATCTATTGGAATGAATTCACAGCTAATGTAGAGTAAACGCATTTTGAAAACAAATACAAAAAAAAAAAATTCAGCATTCTTAGAATGGTAAATGCTGAAGCCTGAATGCCGAAAGCAAAATTCCTCCAATGATAAAGCATGTAGGGGGAGAGGTCAAGGTTCAAAGTTCAGTGCAGCCCTTACCAATAAAGCTTCCTTGTTACCTCCACTGCTAAAAACCAATACAGTAAATAGGCATTTACGCAATATCCATCCATCTCTATCTAAAACTCTGCCAGCAACAGTTAGTGAAGGGTATTATGAAAGCAGAAACAGGCTGGGCCTGAGATGATTCAGCATATGTTCATCAATATGGATGCGTACAGCTTCTCTCTCCCAGAGTCAGAGGCATTTTTTAACTGATGCTTGTTGCACAGGAGAAACAGATTCTATGAAAAGTGGGAAGTCTATACTTAAAGGAACTTTGTAATACCCTACAATTTAAATTTTTAGCTGTGTTCATAATTGTGCAGACTTTTTTTCCTCTTTCTTCTACATTCGGTTCTGCTTGCTTAACAGGGAGGGAGGAAAAGGGAGCACATTTTCTTTGGTTTAGAGAAGCAGTGAGGCTTGAGGGGGTGTGTATGAGAGAGAGGGTCAGGGGGAAAGGGGGAGCTGTCACTTTAAGCCATTCACTTTCACTATAAACCTCTTCCAATAAAAATGACAGCTGCAGCTCCCTCTCAAAATGAGAGCAAAAACATCAAATCAGGAACACAAAAACCGGACCCTCATAAAAGACACAGCGCCTTAGGCGTTGCAGAGCCCACCCTCTCTCCCCCCACCAACCCCTCTCCCCCACCACCCCATCTCCCCCCACCACCCTCTCTCCCCCACCACCCCATCTCCCCCCACCACCCTCTCTCCCCCACCACCCCATCTCCCCCCACCACCCCCTCTCCCCCACCACCCCATCTCCCCCCACCACCCCATCTCCCCCCACCACCCCATCTCCCCCACCACCCTCTCTCCCCAACCACCCTCTCTCCCCCAACAACCTCTCTCCCCCAACAACCTCTCTCCCCCACCAACCTCTCTCCCCCAACAACCTCTCTCCCCCAACAACCTCTCTCCCCCCACCACCCCATCTCCCCCCACCACCCCATCTCCCCCACCACCCTCTCTCCCCCACCACCCCATCTCCCCCACCACCCTCTCTCCCCCACCACCCACTCTCCCCCACCACCCTCTCTCCCCCACCAACCTCTCCCCCCCACCACCCTCTCCCCCCCACCACCCTCTCTCCCCCACCAACCTCTCTCCCCCACCAACCTCTCTCCCCCACCACCCACTCCTAGTATTACCTTTGTTCCTGAATTACAGCCAGGAGGGGAATGCAGCCTGGCCCCTCCTCACCCATCTCCCACCCTAAGCCCTCACCTCCTGACCATGAATCTCACTTTCTCCTCTTCAAAGACATGAACTTCACTGGGGGAAGGGGGCATACACATAGACAGCAACAACAACAAAATGTGTTTTTGTACAGGGAAGAAAATAAACAGCTTCAGCACCATGGTTAAGCCACATGCAACACTTCATTTAAACATTAACTGATGTTCACATCTGAAGCTGTGTCCACTTTTCCCCTGTCAGAACATTTGCACTACAAATTGGACAAAATAATTGCCCCTTCATTTGCAAAATCTCACAACACCAGCAGCAAAATAAACCATTTTACCTGGCAGATTAAATAAAAAAACTCCTTGGAATCCCAGAGAGACTGATAAGAGAATCTGATATACGACTAAAATGTCAAATGTATTGTAAATATTTGCATTCAGGAAGTTCCAAAAAAGCAACCATAAAGAAAAACCCATACAAAACCATTTGCAGTTGAAACAGTCCCGAATAACCCGTGACATACAGTTCATTAGGATGCACGAGGATGGACGTCCTTAGTCATTTCTGACCATAGACAACAGCAGTTACAGTACATCTCATGTAGCACAGTATCTGCTTTCTGCAGCTATGACTAAGATGACCAGGCCATTGAAGGCCATGTCACTTTCTATTAATGTGTCATAACACAGCACAACTCTCCGTGTTATAATACACAAGCAAAGAAGTACCCATTTCTTCCCAAAACTACCCCAAGATAACAAAAAAACACTCTACATTTCAATACATAGTGTCTCAGTTTATTGTGAAAGAAACACTCAGATTCCTTCGAAAAGATCAACACACAGTCTGGTTTTCACCGTCACCGCTCCATTATTTATAGCTTTAAATGAGGAGGGAGTAAAACAAAAAACCAACAGGCTCCCGCAGTTAGTTATCCATATCGAAAACATACTGTACCAAAAGCAGAATGGCGTCATCACAGCCAACAATTAATCCGAGACTGCAAAAATGCTCTAGCTGTCATTTCAAAAAGTGGCATGTTTGAAGTCGTAATGCAGCACGACTCTGGATAATTACACAGAGAGAGCAGCTAATCAATACATTCAAGGGCTAATCAGAGCTAGTGGTGTCCTTGAAGTGGGCAATAACAATGAAACCATTAGCTGGGTTTAATGGGGAAAGTTTATATTCAAGTTAAAGGCCAACAAATCATAAGCTGACAATAAAAAATGGCATGCTGATACAGCATGCTGAAAAAGTATGGAAGGATGAGGGCCTTGGCTGTGCTGAACAAATAATGACACCTCAACTATTACATTGCTATTGCCCTTCTACTACAACACACCCCCTTTGCTCTATTCTGGGCCACTAAGAATTGTGAAAGGAAAAACAGTGTGTGTAATTGATTTTAACATGGAGACACAGAAACTCCAGTGTAATAATAACCTGTCGTGTATATGAGAGTTGGCATGGTGACATTTGATATGTCTGATAAGTCATACAGGCCAGTTTGGGCATAGCGCCAGTGATCAGGTTAGCAATCAGATAGAAATATCCCAGAAGTGCCTTTGTGTGTCACCTGTGTGTATTGGTGGTGACAGGCAGGTAGGCAGGCAGGTTGGGGATGCATTAAGGTGTAACATGTGGCGCCCCTGAAAGACCTGCAGACACAATAACATGTCCGCCTACCACTTTCACCAATGTCTCTGCTAAAAGGGACAAGGTGTGTTCTATACAGTATGTCAGACACGAATCAACGAGGGATTAGTCAATTTACAAAGTAAATATGTTCGTCTGTTAGTTGAAGAGAAAGACAAATTGCTACTTGAAATATCACACCTTAAAACTTTCCTCAAATTATGGGACTAAAAGTTTCTTACCCTGAGCCATTGCGGATTAATTGCCATTTGCTGCTAAAGAATTTGATTCATAATAATGTTTTAAAAAAAGTAATAAAACATTAGTTTTATCATTTTAATTGTTGTATTCTTTTTTAATAGTACTGTATTGAATCAATAGAATTAATAACAATTATTCAGAACAACAATATATCAGAACAAAATAGAAAACTCGTTACCAAGTACCATTTTGAATAGAAAACTTTTTGGTGATATATTTGTTGTCACCAAAAAATTACAGCAAATATACTGCCAACAAGGACGACCAAAACCATCAACATTCTTAAAATAATACAAATATCTCTATGCTCTAGTGTACATTTCAATTTAGTGGACATTTTAACCATCTACTTTTATATTCATTACTTAATTACATTGATATGATAAAAGTTGTATCGATTATTTATAATACATAAAAGTGCACAAACTCTGTTGTCCAGTAATGCTTAAACTGGACATCACCCGGATACCAAGTTGAAACTCCCAGCATCCAAATTACTTCAACATATCGTGGAAAGATAAACCGCACCACTGAGTTGGATGGTCAGCGAACAGGCTACATTATATTAATTTATGCAAGGTAAGATTGCATCGCCAGCTTGAGGCTCGGAATAGTCTACCGTTAAAAAAAAAAAGTCCCGCTTATAGATTTTTATTATATTTTTGCCATTTAACAAGGATATGTGTTGCCCAATTACCTCATATGGACTCTATCAACTCAATTCTGCGTAGGATTTTTAAAACGAACTGTAGTTCACCGTAAAACAGTTCGCTACCAAAGGTATGTAGACATACGTTTCATGTACTTTACCCAGCTGTGTCATTCTGCGACAGTTGGCTATTATGTAGTTCACGCGCAATTGTGTAGGCTCTGGGTGTATTTAGATTCAAAACAGGGAGTACCATATAAACATTTAATTGTTATTGAATTAAATTATATGGAAGTGTCGAAGACCGAATCAAATTAGATTCTGCAGAATCCTTAGACGAGAGAAGACTGCTTTTTCTGAATGAGATGTCATGCTAATCAAGCGAATGTCATCAGCTCAGCAGCTCAGTGAGCTGTAGTATTTGACATGCCATGACGCGACTCAAGTTTTCTCTCTTCTCAGCAAAACATACGGTGGGAACATTTCCTGAAAACGTACAATATACATATATATTTCGATTAACGTATCATAACATAGCACAACTTTAAAAAATAAATAGTCTAAACGTCAAGTACTTGAGCTGGTTGTAAATGAATAAAACCTGCATGAAAATACTAAGCATATTAACTTTGATATCCTGCGAGTTCTCTCCGGGTGCTTTTTTTGTTTTGTTGCATTTACTCTTTTTGAAAATAGCAGCGCAAATATGTTGTTTACCCATAATAATGTATTATTGGCTGTTACGACTTTCGTTCAAGCATTAACCTTTACAATCATTTTACCTGACTTGGAATATCCGATTTTTCAAAATGAAATCCGCAAACGACACCATCGCTCCACTAAAGGTTGTAACATGTAACATCAAATCTGACAAGAATCTAAACAAAAACAATGACTGTATGTAAAACTTACCCAATGACAAGAAAGGTTTTGTTTCCATGTCTGGTGGGTTAGCTCATGCCAGCTGACACGACCGTATGTGAGTTTTCAGACGGGCGAATAGGGCGTTATTCTTCAATGCTGTAAAGATGGATCCAGGGCAATAAAAGTGTCTTTCAAAACGCTTTTTAAAGCGACGTTCGATAGTGTCAAAATTCACCTAATGTTTCTACTTCTGTTTGCTCACTCCGCTGCGCTCTCTCCTTGTGCTCCCTCTCTTTCGCTTGGTTTAGAACTCCAACTACTGGATCAGCACTGCAAAAGGGACCCGTGCAAGGGGGACTCCCACAAACGCAAGCAAACCGCAACGACACATGAGTGGGGGTGGGTGTGTATAATTAACCCTTTCAGCACTTTTACTTTCGTCCAAGTGTGAGAATTTGTTATTGTGGAAACGATATATCCAAAAAGCCTATTTACTTAAACTTAAAAGCTGAAGCAAGTTGGTAGGAATTATATTAGCACTTCCCTTGCAAAGGTAAACATTTTGCCGTTTTAATTATTTTAGTGGTTCTTTCATTTGCCTCATATTGTTCGTCAGTTCAAAGCTGTTGCATACACCATATATGTCTATTATAATGACTACGGGTCTCATGTTCAAAGTATACTTACTTTTAAAGGGAGAGTTCAATAACCTAACAAAGCAATAGAGTATCATAGAGCTTGAATAAGGGGTAGGATGTTATTTTCCCACAACTAAACCGTCTCCTTACTTTCACTGGCATCAACAGTATTCATGAGCCATCTGCATGGCAAAAAATACATATGTATTTATTCATTGCAGATGCATCAACGTTTAGGCACACTTGCACAGGGCCCCAAGCTACCTATACAGCAGCATGCTGCATTTCCATATCTCCCATTGCATTAGAGCTCAGAGAAGTAGGTCATTTCTCCATCATTGTTCCCCTGCTATCCTGTTCTGGGCATGACAGTTTATCCCTAATCCAGACTACATCCGTCTTGCCTCAATGTCCTGTCCCTCACCAAATATGCTGCACACGTGGAAGAAGCATTTCACAAAAGTGAAAATGACATATTCACTAGAGATTACATTTCACCCAGAGTTGTTGGAGCCAGTTTGGCAACAAAATAATATAGCATAGCAGCATTCTGTTTTCCTCCATTCAAGTCCCTCCTTCCCTGTGTAGTATAGAACAGGAAATAACATATACTGTATAGCAAGTCCTAAAACCATCCTGTAGGCCTGTTTCTTTTCTCATTAAGTAATGAATAATTATTTGCAACACCTTAAAGATCAAAGCCAGTTGTGTAATAAATCTAATTCACTGGAAAATTGTCACTGGACACTGATTTTAAGAAGTGTTTGTGTGAGTAGAGTCTACTGTATAACTGAGGATGACAATGTTTCCAAACTAATCCAGGAAAATGTATTTAGTTTATCCAGAAATATTTGATTAATGGGGACATTTGTAATGCCACAATTTTGTTAAATGTTAGTATTTGGAGTTAGAGATAGTATTAAGCTCATTTTTGGGTGTTAGGTCTAGGGTCAAGTGTTTGGGTATGGGGTAACGGCAAGGGCTGTAGGTTTGGTTTACGCAATGGTGGAGCCACACTTTTTTGACCATACCAATGGTACCACTTCCCAGTCGATTAAAAACATGCACTGCATAGGGCAGTTTCTGGTTTATTCACTTACAGTAAGAACCTTGCATCTGAGTCATGTAGTTAACTGAAAATAATCTCTCAAGCAAGCATCAGCTTACTTACTAGCTACAATCTCACTCTTATAATCACTAGCTATACCATAACATGACCTCACCTGTGACCCTCTTCCTCCACCTCCTCCTTCCTCTGTACTGCAGCTTTAGCCACTGGCGCTTGCCTGATTAATGAGCAACTGATGCATGCTATTTTTAAATAAAGTATATAACTGCTTAATTATGCAAATTGACAACATTTTCTATGACAATACTTTTCTATGTGTAGAATAGCTATCGAACAATGGAAAGCTAGATATCTTTCTACTACTTGGTTTTGCTTTGGCTTTTTGTAAAGAATGGCCTTACGCCAATCTTCCTTTGCAAAAATGCCCTTATGTCAATTCATTCAACTGTCATCTAAAACACTTTGAAGTAAGCAATTAGCCAAAGCTAAGATAATGTTAGCTAGTTGGTGTGATGATTTTATACAAACATTCTCACATTTAGCTACCAAGCAAGGATGTAAGGTTTTTGATCCTAATGGAGCTGGTAATGCATTGCTAATGTTGGCAAAACTGTAAATTTTTCACAATGCTATTCAAGAAGTTAATTATTCATTTACTTAATGTCACCGACAGCCTGACTAGTAACCTACAATGTTCTCAGCCACTAACAGTGGATATAAAAAGTCTACACACCCCTGTGAAAATGCCTGGTTTTTGTGATGTAAAAGAAGGAGACAAAGATAAATCATGTCAAAAATGTTCCACTTTTAATGTGACCTATAATGTGAACAATTCAATTGAAAAACAAACTGAATCTTCGAGAGGGAAAAATGAAAAATAAAAACCTTACAATAACCTGGTTGCAGTTCTCATTCTCATCACAAGAACCTGGCATTTTAGGAGTGTGTAGACTTTTTATATCCACTGTAAAAAAAAACAGTGGCTCGCATCTCTGACTCACACACACAACTGGCAGTAGCTTGGTACAAATAAAGATGAAACACAACAAAAAAAACAGACTCTCAAATATTGGTTTGGGACATGTCATTAACATCCTATCCTAAATCTATGCCCATGTAAAGGAATACATTTTCATGTCCCTTAGGCCTATAGATAAATTAGTTGTGTGTGTGGCTGTAAATGTGAGACAAGAAAGAAGTCACGTGTGAGTTCATAACCTGACACACTTTCTACACCTAAGTGGTATATGTAACTATTTCAAGGTCGATGTGTGAGATACATGACTGAATCTATAGGTTCCTCATTTCCTTCAGATGTACATTTTGTTATGAGTTTCAGCAGTTTCAGAGTTAAGATTAGAGGGACACATTTAAATCAATAAAAAGACAACGCGGTAATGATGTCCCCCAGCCCCCAATGTTTGTTAGCCGGCTTTGTGAGAGGTCACATAGTTAGGAACCTGTTGAGAGCAGATTCTCTCCAGACTCCGGAAAATCTCCCCGACCTCCATTACATTTCTGAAATCCTTTTCCGTTTAACGCACTTCCTGTTGAAGACCATACAAAGCAGTTCCACCTATCAGAAACAATGTCAAGGAGTCACAGGTCAACACAACATAGGAATATAGAACCTGGTACCAGTGTGAGAGAGGAATAAATGTGAAGAGAGACAGATTTGGATATTATTTTCTTTTATTTCTAGTTGTAAAGTTTATGAAACTTTACAACTAGGAAATGTCAACGTGGACGCTATGGGTGACTCACAGGGCACAGAAAACACATGACCATTGCCCTAGACATAGCTACCCTCTTAGCTCCAGTAAAAGATTTGTTCATTTTGATTTGCAGTTTTTGTGATTGTTTTTGAAGATTATTAAATAGAGATCATACACATTTCGTGATCCAACCATTAAAGTGTCAGTACTTAATTCGGCAGATCGATTGGACAGCTAGATTTTCCGAAGCTGTTTTGATTAGAGCATGTTTTCTTTATGAGCTCAAGCCAAGGACTGAAAAAAAAGTAAGCTACATGCTTTACTGTACAGGAAGGATTAATAAAAGACAGTTACATTTTTGCTGTGAGGGCAGTGGCTCGGATTTGAACCAGTTGCAGCAGTGTATGTGCACTGGGAGCTATAGCTTAGACCACTGGACAACCCCAGGTCACGCCGGGGAATTCCTCTGAGGTTTGGGGCAGACTGGACAATGCTGAATCATGGCATTGTAATGACAGTAAAGTCTGGATCACACATCTCATCAGAATGTGCTTACATTTAGGCTGTTGTTCCTGTGTAATTCACACTGTTGAGGTAAATGTTTGAATATGATGCCTGTATTGATGTCTTTCCCGATACATTGTCTTGTCATCACTGCCAACTAAGGAACTGCATTAAATAAAAATAAAAAAATACTTTGACTGCAACAGTTATGAATCAGTAAAGCATTTTATGCTGTGAATAACAGTCAGATACATCAACACTGGACTTTGGTAACCAATTTGCCAGCCAGTTACAATAAACATATCATGCAGATTGGAAAATGTCCACTTCATTGGATACTGTTTTTGTTTTAAGACATATTTCCATGCGTTCTTAAGTATTAGACAGAAGAGAAACAGGGGATTTGCTGAAAGAGCAGTGGGCAGTGTCTCATGCTGCAGTTGTACATGTGCAGAAGAGACCACTGGACCAGCCAAGGCCACGGGTGTAATTTTTACCCTGCAAAAATGATGATGTTCTTCGTCTCCTACCCCCTACTTAGTTCCATTGACCTCTTCACCGAATCTCTATGCAAGCCAGGAGGCACTACTATGGTCAATAGCAACAAAACAGCTGTATTTAGGCTTTTTCTCCCTGTGGTCATTTGCTATATGTCATCCAATATGTAAATATTTATATAATAAATATTACTATTCTTCTGATCTTCTAAAGGAATTCACTGTTATATTACAGCTGTTATTTATAATTTGATTGTATTTAATTCAAAGCAGTTATGCAGCCGATTCATCCTAGACAGAATCCAGAATAATCAACAATTTGGGATAAATAAATCCCAAGTAAAGCACATTATTAATTAAAGATTTTATGTAATTGCTTGCCCTGGTTGGTTATGACTACAGTGAGGGACAATAATAAATACCTGATATTCTATTCTTCCTGGGCTCAGATGACTATTTAGCCTAAGGCGTGTGCTCTATAATCGGAGACAGACACAACAAACTCTTTCAAACACCTCAGTAGCTTGCTCTCTCATCTGCCCGCTAGACCTAGCTATTTAATCCTCCTCCTTGGCTATGATTAATAGCTGTCTGACCTTTCACCTCCTTCCGTATAAATTCTCAGGAGGGTGTTTTGTGTGTCCCCTGCCTAACACTTCAGATGCCGTTTCTGTCACTAACCTTGGTCTCCTAACCCTCAACTGTTTATGGCGACAGCTCTTCCATTGGTCTCTCTCCCTACCTCTCTCCACTTTAAACAATGTGTGTGCCTCAGGGGGAGACAGCCACTATCACTACACTCTCTGCTGTGGTGTTGACAGTTTCTTCCCCTCCTCTCCTTCTCTTAAAGTGTCCTCTCTTAAAGTGTGTGATAAATGGGACAAGGTTCTTTTGGTCTTTGTGCTTTGACCATTCAGAACAAGCTCATCCATAAAAGTGATTACAGCTCCTTTCTGGGCCTAAGACAGCGTTATGTTGTTCAGAAGAATATACAGCAGTAGTAGTTTTAACCACTAGTCTACTTTAAGATGGATGTTACATTTATAGCATGTTTTTGATCCAGAAAATCCAAAGAAAACTATTGCCATTAGAAATGTGGGGACAAATAATCTTGGCATTCTATCGATTTTTTTTTTTTAAGATTCCTGGAATAATAACCGCAGAATGTTTAGTAAATGAACATGAAGACAGATGGCTCAGGAAAAGGGAACAATGACATTAGAGAAGAGTAATGCAAAAGTGGGCCAGACCACTATTAGGCTACAGTAGCTGCTGAGGTGAATTCTGCCCCGAGGATGTCTTGATGGGTAGAGTCATAGGTTCACATTCCTTAACCTTGAGGTCAGAGTTTGTCTGGGGATAGCACTGAAGCTGCATGTTCAAGAAGATAGATCAACATTACTATAGCCATAGAGACAAGAAAAAGTGCTACACACGCCAACACACTGCTATATTGTTTTAAAATGCATTCAGTTCTTTAAAGGCAGCTCAAACAAAATAAACGGTGTCAGGGTTTCTGTTATTTCAAAACCTTTCTGTCACTGGCACTTAATAGCAGTCTATTTGTAGACCAGGATGTTAGAATCTCTGCTGCCTTGCGTAGGATGTCAATTTGCAGTTTAGGAGAACCACTTGCTCCTTATTTGAACACACCTGGCTCGTATCTGTGACCTCTGCTTCACAACCACAGTTGAAAGTTCTCCCTCGCGATCCACCACACAGTTGCTGGCTCATCAGGGGCCCAAATGAGGACACACACAAGGCTGAGGAGTACATTTCAAACATCTCCAAGTGCTACCTTCACCGCTCCAACATCCTAAACAGCAAATCCAACATCGAGCTGAGCTCAGCTGCTCATCCGGCTCATGGCACCGCTATAAAGGCTTCAAGCTGCCTGTTTGGAGAGTCCCACTTCCTCATGATTCGGCACAGGCCTGGCCCTCAAGCGTTGCACCACTCCAAAGCTGCCTGATGAGGATTAGGTTTTACACATCTCCATCTGCTGCACCTGGACCATGATAGGCCTCTTTAATACTTAGGTTTTGTGTGGCCAATTGCCATTATATATGATAATGAAGAAATATGAAGAAATGTTCATGAGATCCACAAATGCCATAGGATCTATAACACTTTGAGGCTACACTTTAGTTTGAGTCCCAATTTCCATCAGTAGATGTCCTATAGACAGTAAACCTTCAAAAAACGATTTGTTGATAAGCAACTGCTTGCTTAAGGGTAAGGGTTAAGATTAGGATAAAGGTTAGTAGACAGTTAGCTAAAATGCCACTGATAGTAGATAATCTGTAGAGCATCTATCGACACACGTTTGGGACTCTCAAAATAAAGTGTTACCCATTTTGAATCCAGTTGGAAAAGATACATACAATACAGTCCAGGGGATATGTTGAGTCACACACTAACTGTTGAATTCATACAGGAGTTTATTTGATCAGAAACCATCTGATAGATCTGATAGATGTAGAAGTAGCGGGGACAGAAAACAGTGGGGGGCGACACATTGGCTGCATAATATTTTCATAAACGATTAGAACCCATCTTGCTCACGGCTGTTATCAATATTGAACATTACATCACCAGCACTAACCTTCCACGGAAGGGTTTGAATCATTCTAGGCTGTATGGTTTAAAACTGCCACAGGCACATAAGATTCCCGACACATCGCGGGAACCTGTGAAATTTAAGCATGCATAATATTTTAAATATTGCATTAAAGTGAAATTGGCAACATTTGAACAGACACCACGATAAATCTCTCTGGCGTGTGCTGTTTTTATCACGTAGTAGAAAATGGCTTTCTCCCGGGCTTCATCTATTTACCTGGAATTGAGTCCAGCATTATTGCATGCTGATGGAGTGATTGCTGGCTTGAAATGGACAGATTGACTCAGTGAGTTATCGACCCCTGGAAGGGTGAAGGTGTTGTCAAGTATTTCTGTTATCGTCTTCAGCTGAAAGATGATGGATGGTACAGTAAGGTCTCTTGCCAGATAAGAACTACAATCATAACTCTCCTTTTCTTGCTCCAGTGCAGTCCACGATGTGTCTATTTTCTTAATTACCAAACTATAATGGCAAAAGAAAACTCTGGAATGTTGAAAATTGGGATGTCTTTAAATTTTTTTGGCAAAAGAGCTGTTTTAAATAATGCCAGGAATTACCGTCTGTTTAGATGCAATGGTACTTTTGGCCAGCAGCTTAAGGTGGAAGGGCTGATTTGATTTTAACAGACCAATAAATGCAGTTCTGTTTAAGGGGACGGGGCCTCAGACCATAGGGTCCGACTGAACTTTTCAAGGGACAAAGGAGGCACAAGGAAATAAAAATCAACACAGCAGCTTATTTGAAGTAGGTGAGAATGTTAGATGTACCTGCGTGGGGACAGTACATGTTTACAGCAGCTTCTTGCATAGGCTGCTGTTCCGTAACGGCCACGATGGAACCCAAAATGAGTTGACATAATGTCATTTTCAACAACATTCACGCTGAACATCGGAGAGGACCAGCTAGACGTGCCTGGATGTTATTCGTTCGGTGCATTTGTCCAGGGTCACTTATTTCCCCCTCCGTGCAGCTGTGAGGGAGGTTCACACTGTTGGACTTCAGCTGGATAAACAGTCCCTGTGGAGCCCGGGACGCTTGTGTACACACTGGGTACAGTGCACATTCTCCAAGGGGCCTACCACTGAGCCGCTGTCGCTACACTGGGCGACTTAACCAGGCCAGGGGACCACCCTAACTATGTACACAGTCTGTCATGTACGCACGCAGATGCACATGCTCTTAAAGCGCTGTGACACGGCCGGGGAGTGTAGACGCACTGGTGGTTGAGTGAGACTAATTTCACCATTATGACAGATGAAATATTTAAAAAGGGTAATTTGTCATTCGTCTTTAAATTAAATGGTTCTGTAGGCGAGGGCCTGAGCCTTGTTCTGGCGGTCCAGACGTGTGACCGTGTCAGAGGTACAATCTCTCTGTGTTCACAGTCCGTCAGCATCTGGATCTCTGAATGACCGGAGCAGCCTGCAGAGCCACCCTTCATTTACACAGCAATTATGTCGCTGTGAACTGGGAGCATGAGCCTGGCTGTGTGTGTGTGTGTTTGTGTGTGCGTGCATGTGCTCACGAGTCTGAGTAACACTCAGTCAGTGATTTACTGCCCCCCGTACATCCCCTCCCTCCCTCCCCCTCCCTCCCTCTGCTTCTGTCTGCTGGTCAAATGCCTTGGTGAAGGCACCCTCCACGGTCAGTCCACGCGGTCATAAATCTGGACACTTCCTTCCACTGTCATCCACTTCAAGGGCAAGCATGGCCTGTTGCAAACACCATTAACCCTCTTCCTCTCTGTCCACAGCATCCCAGCCACCCCTTCTCCACCACAGGGAAAACTGTTTCAGGAAAAGACGACAGAACAGCATTCTCTCTTTCTCATTCGTCAGTCTCACAGCTCTGTCTGAAAAAGTGATAAAGGAAAAGAGAAAGGATTTGGCCACCTAGTTAGTTGGGCAAAGTTAAACACCTGGCAGAGTAACGTGCCATGATTCAAAATTATGCTTTTATTTAACATTGTTATGACATATAAAAAAAAATTATGACTGACAAAACTGCAAAAAACTGCTGACTCACAGCAACAGACTTAAAGCAACAGCATATTATCTATACAAAACCATCTCTTTCAAGACTGAGCAAATGTCCTGAAACAGGATATAGTCCCATTCCAATAAGAGGTGAAACCTATTTCAAAAGAAGATTATCTTTTGTGGACAAATTTACATTAAAGAAAATGGTAGAATAGAATTTGTCATGATTAAACAGAATGACGAGCAGCAATGGGTTCAGTGTTGGGTTCACATTTAATTATTTGTATGGTATTTAAACACTGTGTAACGCACAGTTTTCCTTGGACTAAATAGACCAACATTTAATCATGGATGTCTGTTGGGCGGCAGACCGGAAGAATAGGCGGAAAAATCCCTGGGGGAGACAGGGGGGACATGACCCCCCCATCCTAGGGAAAACTATGATTTGTCCCCCCCCCCATATATAAATGTAAACATAACTATATAATTTCAATAATAGTAATACGATTCAATGAAAGCATTTGTGCTGAATATAGACACTTAATAGCGCGTTTAAGTTTGTAAAACATTGTGACACCCCCGCCCTTTGCTTCACAGTGGTTTGATCCACTGCCCACCAGCACTCAGCAGTGGCACATCCTGCAGGTATGGTGCATGTGTGAGAATCTGACAGTCTGTCATTGGTGGTTGACTTTCAGTATGTAGTTCAAACAAAGGATATGTTAGACATTTCTTTACTTCTACCACTCAATACAATAAAAAACATTTCTAACTGTCACCAGCCTTCATTTTCTCTGCATTGAATTACAGGTCACTCGTTATGTTAGCAAGCGGTTAGCTGATGTTTGCTAGCAATCTATAGTAACATCAACCAGCTTTTGCAGCTGTTTGAATTTCAGTCAATGAGAGAAGCTTGCAGTGCAGTGTATGTAGTGTTAGCTGCCAAGGTGACAGTGTTCATGTCTACAGTCTGAAAGGCACTCAATGCACGTAGCTAACATGAGGTTAATCCAGTAAATTTGTTTAATGTTGGTAGGGTTCGCACACTAGCTGAATTTGCAGAGCTACAGTAGCAAGCAAACCGATGGTGCAAACTTAAACAGTATTACAGCACTACTTTTGGTGTCCCCCTCAAAAATTGCTCTTGAGAAAATGTTAAGTAATTGCCCCCTCCAAACTTGATATCAGATTTTCACCCCGATTGGAAGAACCCTAAACGCTGACTCAGAAAGCACCTGGCTAGCCATAGCACACCTTTTGATAGGCCTCATGGCCTTAGCATTCTCTACAGCACTTTTCTGGCTGATGTAGAGCCGTGCTATTAGCAGCAAGGCTTCTATTTTCAGATTGGCTTCTGGTACCGCAACTTAGGAAAAATTGTTCCCATCACTAGAATTGACACATTCTTGTGCTTGTGGCTCTAAGATTACAGAGAAGGATTTGTACCCTCTATGAGTATTGTGCCTCGGACAAGTGCTGCAGGAAGAAGGCCTAGAATGTTCCTCTACCTCGATTGCCATGTTTGCCTCTGAGCCACCAGTGGATGCTACAGTTCTGACATCCACTTTGCCCAAGGTCATCAATAGGCTCAATTTCTCTCAGCTCAGTCTGACGGTGCCTTCTCAGGAGATGGTGAAATGGAACTGACAAACAGGAGGCAGAGATAAATCTTATCAGCCTCCTTGAGGCAACATCTTACATGGAGGTCGACATCATCCCACTCTTTAGGCGGGAAACCCTGGGATGACAGAGAAGACATTATTTGTCCATCTGAATCTAGCTGGGACAAGTACATAGAGCCAACAAAGCCACCGGCGGCTTATCAGGCCAAACTGCAGGAGGCGGTCAGGAGGCAGCAGGAGTCAGACACCCTGAACACAGAGGACTGGCAAGACATAGACCCAACCCTGCCGTGCATCCCAGACCTCTGTCCAACACCGTAGTCACCTCATGAGTCTGGCAGTGACAGGAGAAATTGGCCTTGGTTAGAAAAGAACAGCCTAACAAAGAAATATTTCACTTCCTCAATGCCCCAGTGACACCCAAGGACCTCTTCATAAACAATAACAATAATTGAACTTCTACATGTCCTGCAAACTCATGCCGTATGGAAACCAGTAGGTCAAAGTATCCTTTCCTAGCCTTTATTTTACGAAGGGGCTACAAGTTGGCCTTGGGTAAAGTTAGGCCCCCAGCCGCAAAGCATTCTACAAGCTCTCAAACGATGCCCTCAAACCTCAAACCAGGAATCACCTTACGCTGCAGCTGTAGCACGGTTCTGCGTAGGGTGCATGGTCTCATGACGGAAAAGCATACTAGGCATAAATTGGGTTCGCTGACATACTTCCCCACTCTGGGTTTGGTGACATGGGGAGGCTTAATGGTGTTATGTTATAACCTTTATTTCTTCATGCAGCACACCCCCCCCCCCCCCTCAGGCAGAGCACTTCCTCAGGCAGAGCACCCGGCTACTCGTCAAGTTCAGAAGCAGGGACAGATGGCAGCTCTCCCTCAGGTCGCCTTGACGTTTCGAGTTGATACCAAAAAGCTGTTAGCCATCTTCTTGTGATGGCCTCTGAATGGTTGTGCAAACATGTTAGTTATGCTAACCCAGAACCAAGCCACTTGGGCTACACTGCTGGCAGGCCATTTCTTCCTGCGTTCTGGCTGAGAATGTTGATTGTGGTGACATAGTTTACAGGGATCACAGCAGTTTTTCGCCCTTGGCCCTCGAGGCTCTGAGGGGTCTTCCCTCAACATTGGTGCAGGCTGCTAAACTCGTTTTGACCTGGATCATCTCTAAACATGGAACGCGTTGATATTGTACTAAACTACTGTACATTATTTTCCAACAAGTTGCTTCCCCAGACACCTATTTAGTACAACACTACACAAAGTCATTTGTTTTTCTCATACACGTTTTCTGTGGCTGATTCACACAGTTTGGCTACAGAGAATCAACAGCTTCTTAGAAAAAACAAGCTGTTGATTCTTTAAATGATATTATTCAGAAATGTATGCTTTCTTGGACAGAGGAAATAGGGAAAGATATAGTAGAGAGTATTGCTGTAATAGTTGGGGGACAGTTGTAAATCCATGCTGCAGCAGAATCTGACATCATAGCTAGCTGGAGTTTTGTCTAACTCCTTTTTTGAAGCATATAGAAATTGAGTGTTACTGCCTCAATATGAGCACATGCTTCAAAGAAATTGGATTGGCTTTGCGGTGCATGCCTTTTTTTCACTGTCTTTTGATGTTCACCCCACTCTAGCAACACATCTGAAAGTCCCCAGACTCTTATAGAAAACGTTGAGACCACTTGTCAGTCTACCAATGTTTTTTTCAGCTAGTGGCAAGAGTGCCGCTCTATCCATCTCTATGCAATAGTCTAAACAGCAGAACTGGCAGCTTGTAGCGGGAGATAAACATTTTGAAAGTAAAGAAAGTAAATCTGTTCAGAGGTTTAGCAGCTTACAGTATATTAGACTAATTATGCATGTATGATTAGTGCGGCATTTGTAGACTAGCACAGGAAAGTAGGGCCACAGATGAAAGGAGAAACTATACCTGAGTTAGATATGTACATGTAGCCTACAGGCATGAGAAAGAAGTGATACCCTAGTTAGATATGGAGCCAATAAGTTGGAGAAACGAGAGATGCCAGAATTAGATATTCAGGCTATAAGTTGGAGAATCTATGGTACATAAATTAGTTATGCTGGCTATAAGTGGGTGAAACTAACAATACATGAGATAGTTACTGTAAGTGATACCGGAAACAGCCATCTGTATCCAAAATAGTGCAATGAGGGAAATACGTTCAGTTTTTTTTTTTTTTTTTTACAAAGCCTGTGCTTTAAAAATGTCCAAACCCATTAACTTCATAGGTAAACCACATAACCGTTCATCCAGGTATTTAAAGTAAGCCTATTTTCTTTAAGTGTTACCCCATCAACTGTGTTGACAGCAAACACTTTTTGTTCAAGCTGAAATAAAAGCGTCTCTTCTCTCAATAACAAAGGAAAACGTTTTCAAAAGGCTTTCAGACCACAAAAGAATTGTTCAAGATGACTCAGACGACTGTCTTAGAATGCCAATTTTGCAGCCTAACTTTGGAAAGTTTTGTTAAGGGCAGCAATAGGGGGCTGAGGGAGGGGAAATTAAGATGGTTTGTCATTGAGCTGCCCAACCACATCTATGAAATGTGAGATGAAAGGAGAGGTGGGCTGAACTAGTCCAAGATTCTAGCATCCAGAGGCAAAACTGTCTCTGGTTCTTCTGTCTTGGACCAGAGAAGACAATGGTTTGCTTCATCTTACTGGTGATGCTTGATCTTGCAGCTCAAGGCACTAACTGATTTTGGTTGTAAGAATAAAATTGAGTTGAAATTGAATTTAACTTTAAAGCACTTCCAATGTGATGAGGTTCTTAAACATCACCGTTTAAGTGCTAAAATGGAATAAGTACATGCCGACGATTGTTTTCTTCCATTCTTTTATGGTCCCTTATATTAAAAGATGAAATGGTGTCAGAAGAAAAATGATAATGAAATGTTTAACTTTACTGTATGTAAAACGGCCATGCCAGGGGGGCTGACTCGTGTGCGCCATTCTGTTAAGAGGAAGAGTGGATATTCTTCATAGCAGGAATAGCCTCACATATGGACAGAATATCTGATTGGGATATGTTGGAGGGCCTGAGTGACTCCTTTGGTGGTCAAACAGCCCTTTTCACCTAGAAATTACTGAAACTAAAAGGACCCTTGAACTCTCTGCCACTTGTGTGGCCTGCCATTCTCCCTTCTTCTCCCTTCGCAAACATCTGCCAGTAATGTCATTATTCTAATAATCTCTGATGCCATCAAGCCTCCTGAAAGACTGGTTCTGCAAACAATCCTGAGATTCTTTATAAAGGGAGGAAAATAAATGAATGACAGAGAAACAGTGCAAATTCAGATTTCATTGCGCATATGTCTTATCTCGTGCCATGCTGGTCTGGCAGCACAGAGCAGAGAGGCCGTGGTGAATGACAACACTGGGGTTTCCTACGACTGGTTTGCCATGTTATGATAACGCAGCGCAGGGCAACGTTTGGAAAGAACAGAAAGGGCCCGAGCTGCATGGCTGGGGTTGAAGTTAAACGGTAAATGATCAAAAGGCCTTGTGTGGTTTGAATGTACCAGTCACCCCATGCCCTGAAAAAGCCCTTATGTTCCCTTCATGGGTAAGCACTGAGGTGGTCTGAACACATCTGGGAGCAGCCAGAAGGTGACTGTCACCTCAGAGCCACAGTCCAGTCATTCACTGTGTCGGGACTGATGCGGGGAGTCCAAACAACAGCTCTTCAAGACTGATACACCACACCTGATGCCCCTATACCCACCCACCCTCTCCCCTGTCTGGGTTCCAGCCCGCCGCTCACCTCCATTAGCCCGGCCCCGACCCCCTGCCCGCTGCCCCCTGCCTGACTGGAGGATGTCGGATGGGGAAAGTCTTTGGAGAGACATCTGCAGTCCTCCGGATGCTTGGCTTCTCCAAGGCAAATCGCTAATTCCTAACCTAATGTCACGATCATTTAACCACGTGTATCTGATGCCCTCGTGCGTTTTGGATGCATTCACAAGGTGAATAGTGTAAGACTACAGTTTTCGTCACGTTGACGGGCGCAAAAAGAATGAAACATTCCCAGTATTTAATCACATCACGTGCACAATTTTAATCTGTGTTAATTATCCGTACGTGTATGCGACTGAATGAATGCACGAGAAGCAATCTTCAGACGCGATTACCGTTCTCCTAATTTGGGTGAAGTGGATTTGTTATCGTGAAAACAGGACATTCAATAGCAATGCATATCCCTCTAAATAAAGCGCAACATGAAGTGGGAATCAATTCTCAGTATATGGTGACTCACAGAGGATCCACCCCGAGCCCCAAACTTCAAAGGCTGTTCATCCATCACTTGTCCAGCCTTCGGACAGATAGGTACCTCTGCACAGCTCTGCTGTCTGTCCTTTACATAACACGTTAGAGAGTGAGAGAGACGCAATCAAACGGCAAAAACTTCAAAAGCTGCCTCAGATTTCATTTAATAATGTCTCCTTTGGCTTTTTCTCTTCCATCCCTCCTCCTCTCCAAGCCTGGGGATTAGCGTCACTGTTGAGTATCCTGTCCTCCTTCAGAGGGGCCCCGCTTCTTTTTCACGGCGAGAATCTGCCATTTTGTCGAAGCGTGCAAGAGTCATCAGCGGGCTAACTTCATTGTACAGCGGGGTTCAGGGACAGGTCAAATCCCAGAATCCCCATGAGGAAAAGCCCACCCCGGACTACCCAGGGAACCCCCCCTTCTCTCCTGGCCCCGTCCCCCCACTTGGCTCACCACTGGGGGTAAGCTATCCTTTACAAGAGGCCCTGTCATCTGCCTGCCATTGACTAATGGGCTGGGTCCAGTGACAAGTACTGATGAGGAGCCCTGAGGCTGGATGTCCACTCCACTGCACGGCACATCGACCAGCGAGGACACCTCACTTAATGAGACTCACACTCCCTCTGCAATCCTTCCTGGGTACTGCCGTCCTGGTGGGTTGGGTACGGGACAGCGTCGTGAAAATTCATTTTGCTCCATGCAAATGGTGTATGATCCACGCGGATCAAGGCTGTGGCAGCGTAGTAGAGCAGGTATCGGGCTCTTTAGAAAAACCTGGTTTCCACAGTGGTACCACACAGTAGTACACAAAGAAGCCTGTTCAGGCAGCTCAACGTCTCCTGTAAAACATTAACGCTGACAGTGGCCCAAAGTGAACAGTCAAGGGGTGAGTCACTATGATTCTGGGGAGTTCTCCAAAAACACTCCAACGTTGTGGTCAAAACATTTTGAATCGGGGGTGGGGGGGTGGGGGGGGTGGGGGGGGGGCATGAATATCCCGAGTTGATGTCCTGACAGATGGTTATGCGGTGCTTTGGTCGAGTATAATCAAAGCATTGAGCAGAAAGAGGAGAGAACCTGTAGCTGTATGTAGTTCTAGAGTTAGAGAGTAGTGGAGCAGGTCACTAACAGCGCCCTGAGCGTCCTGTCAGCTGGGGAAGAAACATTCATTATTCACTTGCTGACTGCATGAATTATGTAATGTGATAGGCTATCCCAGAGACGTTAAACGCTGCAACTCAAAATAACAATTATCTGGTATAATGGAAGCCAAATAAAGGTTTGAGGTGGATCAAGATGCCACTGGCTATAAAGCTTTAAGCAGCGCTGTCAACGTGCTTCCGCTAGCATGAAGCCTTTTTTGAAGCTACTAAAGAAAAAGGGCTCTGTGTGTTTTAACTTCTCCAACCGTTTCATGAGGCAACATGTTTTCAGCACTGAAATATAAGGGACTGTTTCTAAACAAAAGCCCCTTGTGATGTGCAGATCGGGTCCATGGGAATGTGGATGACGAATGGTCCCTCGTTTCCAGGGGTTTGCTAAGATCCAGATATAATTGAGGCATCTGGAAATGCACTCCACTTTAAAATTCACTGTGTTGAGACTGACCGTTCTGCGCCGGGCCTATACGCCTCTTTGGTTTCTCCACTGTTCTTTCCTAATGTGATTTATCAGGGGCGGATTTTGGTGGTTTAGTGATTTTTCTTCGTGCCTTTCTGTCAGGGGCTTTATGCTTTAATGTCCCTGGCATATCTTCTAAATATATCCAGAATTTCCTAAAGAGGAGGGAAACAATTCACAGCTCTCTCCCTCTCAACATACCTCCCCCTCCCACCCCGGAGCGCTTATAGTTCCATGCCAAGGATGAGAGAGAATATTCAATTTCACAAGATGAAACACAAAAATGTGTCAGCCCCAGCGCTGCGCGTGCAGCCAGGGAGTCTGGCGTTGCGCTGCAGATTGCTCGTGCTGCTCTCCCTTGCTTTTACGGTCGCACCCGGGAGGTCTTGAAGGGTTTTCTTATTCTTTCTTTTTTTTTTCTTGGAAGACAATGAGATAAGAGAGAAATGTGCCAAATCATCTGCAGGGCTGGAGCCCTTGTTAGACTTTTTGTTATACCAACAATGTTGTTTGCTCGCACGATTTTCCTCATCTTTCTTTTCTCATCGGAGCGCGGGATGTCAGTCGCCCAAAGGCCTGTAGTTTAGAGGTTGAATTAGTATAATTCGAATGTACTACGTGTGATTCAGGGGCTTACCGATGTGTTTTGAAGCTGTTAAGTTTATTCTGAATACCTTTGAAAAAGGTGGCCAGCTTTGCCTGTACTCACATTTGACACTTACTTAACACAACACATGCAAATCATTACACAGATTAAGTAATGATATCTGAAACTCTATTTTCCGGCACCATTTTTTTCCACATTTGCTATCTGATATGTCATCTGCAGTTTCTTGTCAGTTTGAAAGTGGCTCTTTATTCAGAATGACAGTTCCAAAAGGATCCTCCACTCTCACTGGTTAAAATGTAATGCATTTAAATAAATAGCTTCAGATCTTACATTGGTCTCCTTTGTTCTTATATCTGACAAAAAGAACGCTGTCCAATGGAGGCAGGCTTAGCCATAATGCAGGAGAACAATAATGTATGCACAAGGATTTTAGGACAAAAAGTAATCACATTTTCCGCAGTGGGATCGAGAGCATAACTGAGGAATTTTAACCCATTTCCCACTCACCCTCCCCCTTCTTTCAGATTCAGACTAAATGTGGGGGTTTGCAGAGGACATACCCTATAGGATTGCCCTATTTAGATTCCCATACAGTTGGACTTGAGCTTTTTCCATCAATTGTTTATGAGTGAGAGGTCTGTCACAGCAAAGCTTGCTCGTTATGTAAGAAAGCGAGTTGATGCGAAGCGATATATCCAGGGGAGAATTTCCATTTTCAGGGATTTACACACAAATCACACATGAAACATACGGACATTCTCCTTCCGTTTGACAGATGCCATATACTGTACATTGCCAACGTGCTATCTCTATGAGTGGTTGTTAGACTGGACCATCAGAGTAAATGTATACAGACTAACTGATCTGTTAGAGCCATGGAGCCTGACGTCTCTTCATATATGCAATAAGCAGGGGAAGGAGGCCATCAGACAGTTTCAACGGACGAAAGATACAATATCTTCCCATCGAGGGTAGTGAACGGTGCTGAGTAATTGGGGCTATTGTTTCTGACTGATTTTAGAGACAGAATTAGTGTGTAGGTTGAACAATTACTAGATCAGAACTGAGATATATTTTTCCCATGTGACCAACAACTCCACAAAACAGCAGTCCTGCAGAGAGAAAACCGGGTAAATGGTGATGTTGGGGAGGGGTTTGTGGATGACCGTTCCTCAGCCTGCCTGATCAGAGAGAGCGACATACAGCAACCAGGCTTGTCAGTGGCCGTGTGCATAATTACCTCTGAGATGGATGGTTCACTCCTGTCCGCGCCCAACCGCTTCTTTTCATTTTTCTCTCGGAGGAACGTGGTGAGAGATGACACCCTGATATCCCCCCCCACAGGGGGCTGTAAATCTTCAGCTCAATGTCACCCCCAGTTTTGAGTGGCAGGGGTCCGGGAATGAGTAAGGGGGAAGACACAGCCTCAGGATAGCCTCAGCATAGTAGCAGCACAGTCCCTCCTCTCTTTATCATTACAGTGATCGGATGATTAAAGCCATGACGAAATTAGAGAGAATGCGAGCAACTGGGGGATTATCTGAAGTATGCGTCTTAAAATACAGGTGTTCTACTAACCCATAAATCCTCTTTCCTGGCAGTCATGCATCCTCTATGGGAGGATAAAGATTATGAAGAGAGACAACCCCGTGCTGACCCAGTTAGTCTAGCAAGCCAGGGCCTCACACCTCCCGTTTCTGGTTTGTTTCCACTTGCCCACTGAACCTCCCAAACTGTGGCTTTGGCTCTCACCTTCCCTTTGATAGCTGTATGTTCTGCGGGGTTCATGCCGCCTCTGAGAGGCCTGTGAGTGCTTTGGAGCAGATGGAGAGTTTCAAAGCCTTTAAAGGGTTGTGTGCTGCGCGCGCTCTTCTCCTTCAACCAGACCTCCTCTCCGCGACCCGGCGGAACCTCTGATGTTGACGGCGTGTTTTTACTGTGGAGGTTGGGGAGCGCGGGGAGGTGGGACGGAGGGCTGCTGATTGTGCTGCCGGGCGGGTGTGTGTTTGTCTGCGCTGTTGTTGTTGTTGCTTCAGGTTGTTTCCTTTTTAGTCGCTCCATCTCCGCCTTGGAACACTTCGAACCCCGCCCCCCCCCCCCCCCCACGCCACCCGTGGTTTCACACTATCTTATTTTCTCTCCTTCACCCCACACTGCTCCACTTCTAGAAAACACCCTTCCATTGCCTTATTCAGACCCAGGGGACTGAAAGATAAAATGCTTTCCTGGTCTCGGGGCTCTTTGGAGGCAGCAGAACAGTCCTTTTTACTCCGAGCTCCAGGCTCCGTGAGGAAGCCTCCCTCCTTCCCTGCTTCTCTGTGATGGATGCGTGATGATCGTGTGCGGAGTTGGCAACGTCCATGTGGAGGAGCCTGCTCTCTCGATCCCCGCCCCAAGCACCTCCTCCGTGGTAAAGGAGATCAGGGGCCAAGATCAGTCGGTATCTGTTTATTTAATTATGGATGTGTGATTTGTAAAGCACCCGCGTATGATCATTCTGAGCGGCTTTAACATTGATGGCTATCAGAGCTTGAGTGGTTATTGAGGAGATGAAGTAGCTGTGGGGGATGTGTCATGGGGCTGCTCAGTGTTTTGGGGGGGGGGAGCTGGGATGCTCGGAAGCCCCCACTACAACGCACCATGGCAGGCTAGGCTCTACTGTTTGTTTAACCATATCTGGGGTTGTAATTTTAGTGGTCCATGCTGAGTGGATTTAAAAACCCAACCCCTTTTATAATTTTTATGGGTTTAGTAACTTCCTCTAAGATTAAGGATTGTGAAAACTAAAACTAAAAATCTACTCCAGTAAAAACACTGTAAACATATGTAATTAATTAATAATATCAAACCCAGCTCTCTTTTTAACTGGATTTAATTTGAGTAAAAATTGAGAAAAGGAGACATTTGAAAGTTCAGCCCTCTAACATCTAAGGAGAAATAGGACCAATATCAGCCTGTCTATTTCTAAAAAGTGATGTTGTTTTTACTGGCCAAAAATACTTGAAAACGTTATTGGGAATGAAGCCGAATCTAGTGAGCTTGAATACGCCGTAAATAAAAAACTATTTCTGAAGTTTTCCATTTCATATAACATCTTTCCCCAAAACCTTTTATAATATTAGCATTAGCATTTCACTGTTATTACAAACGACTGCTTTCACAATCAATAAACAGTAACTACACCATGCCTTGGTCTTAATCTATGAATACCAATGGGATATTTACCTCAGTCTGCTAACCGCCAATACTGAATTAGTACTGGTGTGTGTGAAATAATAATCTAGCCGTGCAAACCCAGTGTACATTCTAAGATGAAAACTCTAAAATCTGAAAGGGTCACGACAGCCCTCCTCCACTCTGCAGCTAATCAGGCCTGATGTGTGGACATCTCTGGACAGCCCAACCAGCCAACGCTATGGTGCGGCAGCGGCTCTGCTTAATTAAGTCCAAGTACTGCAGCCAATGGGGAAAGGCACAAGATCCTGTTTATGCTCCTTTCCAGTATTTTCTAACTCCTTGTTCTCCCGACACAGTTACATCAACACGGGGACCTCCCACTGATCAGGACCTGGTTCAAGGCCAACCCGGGAATGTAACACATAAAATGATGTGGCCACCATAACATGTTGGAAATTATATTTTAATTGTTTTGAATCTAACTTCAAGGATGGAAGATACTTTTGTTTTGTTTATGTTTATGAATATTGTATGGTATTTCCAAAGAAAACACTGGCTTGAAGCATAACATTCTACCTAAAACAAATATATGAGTATTATAAAAGTATTTTATGCATTAGGAACACTTTGTTTATTACAGCTTTTGATGTTGAGCCTGTTTTTGTAATTACATTGCATCAGGGATTTGTTTTACTTTCATGTGCGTAGTTTCAAAGAGATGTCGATCATTTGAGGGTCAAGTTGGTTGAAGGTATTTAATGTATTGCTCATTTTATTATTTCACCTTTATGATCATATTATTTTAACTGGAAATGTTGTTTACGCCAATTAGAAAGGGATGTTTGGCTCAAGATTTGAGACTCACCTTTCAAATGTAAATGGGATGAATGTAAAAAAAAATAATCTGTCCAACTCAAAGCTGTTGGACAGATTAGTAAAATATTTCAGTTTCTGAAAAAAAAAGCCTTAAATGACAAGGAAATGGCATTGTGTTCGGTAGATGTTATTGTCCATTAGTGTAAAATATGATATCCTAAAAATCCCTGCATCACAGCTATACCAGTGTTGAATACATGGCAGTCCCTGAACCAGATGCACCATGTTGGCTCCTTTTCAACCACTGAAGATGTCAACCAAGTGGATCTTTCTGACCCCTGATTACTGGATAAAACCTGTTTAGGATTACACAATAGGGAACACTGAACTACGAACAATCTTTTTTTTTTTAGGACGCAGGGACAGATTAACAAACAGGCATGAAGGACCCCCGACTTGTTTCACTTTTCATATTAAGTTCCCCAGATAACAAATGATAGCACAAAATGTAGAATTGAGGGAAATTACTTTTAATACAGCGAACATTTCTTTCAGCCTCATGGCAAAATGTGCAAAGTACAATAGAATGAAATTATCTTTAATATGCATTTCGGCAGACTGTCAGGAGGTTGGGTCATGGTCCCCTGAATGTCCTTAGCACATCCCATTTCTGACAGGCAAAAGTCTGTACATCCAAAAGAGATGTCATAGATACTGACAGAGGCTGTTAAAGTAGACATGGTTCACATTGGGACAGCAACCAGTTCAGGGTGGGAGCAGTAGACACATCAAGACTGAAGATGAGCCTGATGCATTAAAAGGGGGCAGGTTTTTGCATGGTTACCCAAATCCTTGCTTCAACCAAAAGCTACGCTATGCATGGTGACGTTTTTCCAAGACGTATGGAGTCGGAGTATCTACAAAGAGGAATTCTACATTGCAAAAACAATGAAGGCATTCTGATAGTTCACCAAAACCAGTGGGTTTCTCTCTCAATCAATCAATCAATCAAATTTAATGATAAAGCCTTTTATACCAGCAGTTGTCACAAAGTGCTTTTACAAAATACCCAGCCTGAAACCCCAAGGAGCAAGCAATAATAGTGTTGAAGCACAGTGGCTAGGAAAAACTCCCTAAGAGGGGCCAAAAGAGTACAAGATCAAATCATTAATAAATTAATTTTGTGTCCAGAGTCTATAAAACCTAATCCAGGTCAGAAGCATGAATTGATGGATAAGGACAGGGACAACTGGGTGGAGGGGTGGCTGGGGGGGTGGTCAGCAGACTGGCAGATGGAATCGTCAGGTATCATCTTGATCTGCAACACAGTCAGGAGGACTTTGAACAGTGGCAGCAACAAGTCTTTAGAACCTGGTACTTGGGAGGTGTGGGCCAAGACCTCATGGAGTAGGAGACAAGAAACGTTTAGAGAGTGCATTCCTTAGGTTTACAAGGTTTTACAGTGGAGAAGGAGAACCGACCCTACTCCACCCGACACATTAATATAGCAGCGTAAAGCCTTGGGGCTGAGACAGGGAGATCAAGTGACACTGTGACCCTATCTGGGGGAGGCCGCGGACAGGGCCCAACAGGCAGGAAGTTAATCCACCCACATTGCCAAGCATCAACCGAAGGGACACCCACCAACCGCAACCACCCTGAAATGAGGGCCAAGTGTTGCCAGCAGAGTTCAGAATGCACAAAAACAATGATAGTCTTTGGTAATCTGATTAGTTAAAGATTATCCAATCGCTGTTTACTTTGTTTTGTACAACACAAAGTAAGTCATTTAGGTGATATATTGATATCACCTAAATGACTTGAAGGGAAAGGGTCTCAGAATAATATATGTAGCAAATGAGTGCAGTGTACTGTTTCATACTGACAGTTTCATAATGAATCATCAGTCAAGGGAAGTAAAGAGCTTTGCACCACATAGTATGCAATAATTGGTATGAAGTGCACATAGCTTTTAACACACAATTTTGAATAGGAATTTCCTCAGTACCCAAAACCATTTTACTTGTATGCATGGGAAAAGGAATGAAACTCAGCTATGCACAATTTGCAATAATCATTAGGCTGTATATATTTTAGTACGTTGGGCAGTTTTTTAAGTGACAAATGATGAATCTACTGTTTTAAGGGACGTGTGTTATGGAGACCTCATTAGTAGTAACTATGCCTGGCTTCTGGTTGACCTGTAACCTTCATCCCCACCTCCCCTGCCCTTAGGACACACTTGGGAGCCCACCAAGTGAACCAGAAAAAATAAATAAACAACAAGCATACCAACTCAGTAATGCTAATAAAGGTAGCATTTTGCATCCTCATTAATAATAAAAAACTGTTGGAATATATACTCAACCTTTTTCACAAGCCTGCTCATGCTCCCTCACATTTTAACGCAGCCTTTCTACTGATGAATATCTCCCATAGCAGAAAACATATATTTCTGAATTATTGTTTTCAAACCAGCTTCCTTTTCTCCTGATTACTAGAGACCCCACTAGAGACCCTGAGAGAAACAGTGGAACAAAGTTCTTGAAAAGTACTACTTTCATGTACAGTAGCATGCTTACATTTATTCACCAGGTATTGGCAAGAACAGAGAAAAACATTTTCACATAAAAAATAAACTTACTGTAGCAATTTTGCCCAGATCCATACGTCTGTGTGCCTCCAGCTGAGGACCTGCCCTTGCTCCCCAGTTATCCAAGCGTGTTAGAGAGCTAATTATCACAGGTAGTGGTCTCTGTCTTCCATCTGTCTTCTGTAAACAAGCTACGTAACATAGATATACAGCCATGTGGATACACTAACCCTAGGAATGTGTGTGGCAGTTGAACTTTTTTTTTTTCTCGTATCTTGCTAGTATGAAAGCTACATTCCTGGGGCTCCTGAATTGCGCCAGGGTAAAATAACAAACTAAAATAACTGCTTTGCAGTTTGTTGCATCATTGAGATTCCAGGGTTCAAATCCAGCTCTTGGAGTAGCCCAGGGATCCTGTGTAAAGGAGGCGCAGGTGGAGTTGTCATCTATAAATGGACTAGCACCAACCTTTATGACAGAAAAATAAAATAATATTTGAAGGGGCCTGCACAATAAAGGAGCTATATATCACACTGTAATAATTAACTATTATGATGCTATAAGTTAAACAGTGTTGTTTGTGTCTTTAACGTATACTTGCAAAAATTATTATATTAATTACTCCAGCCATTATCTGGACGGTTGCCTTTAGCGTAAAGATGTACAAACATTTTGTAAGGAAATTAGCTGGTATATGAAATAGGTTAAGCACAGGGATAAAAAAAAAAGTATTTTCTTCAGTTTCTCTTATGGCATATTCCACCTAGGAACTGATATTGCTGCCTCATAGGCACAGCCTAACGATTTACTGCAAAACTGCATAATTCAGCATTTCTACTGGTGCTTTTCTCAACACAAGCGAGGCACAGGTGTTTTATGTTAGTGGAAATTCTGTCTTTGGGTTTCCACTGGGACTTTGACACCAACAACTTAGGGCAGGCACATGGGGTGGGAGAAAGGAGTAAAATCTCCCAAAAAGTTTTTTTACTTTCATCTTCCTGTGATGACGAAAGTCACAACAACCAATTTTTTTTACCTCATCTTCTGGTGATGACGAAAATATCAAAAATATTAAAACTGATGTAAACCATGGCTTTTGAATCACCTACCTTTTTAGATCAAGAATGGATTGGCAGACTTTATTTTCCAGAAAGGCAATGATACCATGACCATTTGAACCATCAATGGGACACAGTCATTTTCAGGATCTGAGGCACTAGGCCAATGGCCCAATGCGACACCGGTCCATGTTAATGGAAACAGAAACATTGGGTCCTTTGGGGTAAATAGACATGCTAAAGCACCAAAATCGTGGTATAAATATGTGCTTTACAATGGTTATACAAGCCTATTTTTAATTGGAGGATTTGAATTAGGGTGCGTTCAATGTTTAAGTCATGTTTTTATGTCCAACAGAATTGTATCTAATTTTCTACTCCATCTCATTTAAAAAATGCATAAATTGTTGAGAAATCTATAAATAACAAGGTGCTAGATGCAACAGTAAGTTTCACAACATGGAAAAAGCAGGCAATTGCAAAACCCTCCAAAGAAGCATGAAAGTCACATGAAACCATGACTCTAGTCCATCCTGTGTAACAGTGGACATTATGACCATCGCTTTCCCCCTTGGAGAGCATGAAACTAAATGGTTACATGCACTGTGAAGCGGAAGCACGTTTACAGTGTTGGCTTGTCTTTCTGAGTTCTGCCCGGGGAATAGAGAAGTGGATAGAAGACTTGAAAGAATGTTGAGATTCTCTGATCACAGTTTCTGCCAACCTTTTTTTAATGGAGATCATACCAGGGGAGAAATAATATTGCACTAAAAGTCTAAAGCTGACATCTTTGATCATTCAGAAAAGAACTATTAATCTGACAGGGATGAGCAACTCAAGATGTGCAACATTGTATAGATTACATTAAAAGCAAAACCTACTCGCCATAATTTAATCAATTTCACCTTGACTATACTGGCCATCTACCTTGACTATACTGGCCATGCACCTTTATTATACTGGCCATCCACCTTTATTATACTGGCCATCCACCTTGACTATACTGACCATGCACCTTGATTGTACTGGCCAAGCCCCTTGACTGTACTGGCCAAGCATCTTGACTATACTGGCCATGCACCTAGACTATACTGGCCAAGCACCTAGACTATACTGGCCAAGCATCTTGACTATACTGGCCAAGCATCTTGACTATACTGGCCAAGCATCTTGACTATACTGGCCAAGCATCTTGACTATACTGGCCAAGCACCTTGACTATATTGGCCATGCACCTAGACTATACTGGCCAAGCACCTAGACTATACTGGCCGAGCATCTTGACTATACTGGCCATGCACCTAGACTATACTGGCCAAGCACCTAGACTATACTGGCCAAGCACCTAGACTATACTGGCCAAGCTCCTTGACTATACTGGCCAAGCACCTTGACTATACTGGCCAAGCTCCTTGACTATACTGGCCGAGCATCTTGACTATACTGGCCGAGCACCTAGACTATACTGGCCAAGCACCTTGACTATACTGGCCAAGCACCTTGACTATACTGGCCGAGCATCTTGACTATACTGGCCATGCACCTAGACTATACTGGCCAAGCACCTAGACTATACTGGCCAAGCACCTAGACTATACTGGCCAAGCACCTTGACTATACTGGCCGAGCATCTTGACTATACTGGCCAAGCACCTTGACTATACTGGCCATGCACCTAGACTATACTGGCCAAGCACCTAGACTATACTGGCCAAGCATCTTGACTATACTGGCCGAGCATCTTGACTATACTGGCCAAGCATCTTGACTATACTGGCCAAGCACCTTGACTATACTGGCCGAGCATCTTGACTATACTGGCCGAGCATCTTGACTATACTGGCCGAGCACCTAGACTATACTGGCCAAGCACCTTGACTATACTGGCCAAGCACCTTGACTATACTGGCCAAGCACCTTGACTATACTGGCCAAGCATCTTGACTAAACTGGCCGAGCATCTTGACTTATTGTTCTTGCCTTATTGCAGGAACTCCTCTGCGTTTTCAGCAGAGTTAAATATTGTAACGTGTCTTCAGATGCACCATTCACCAAGCCTTTCTACTTCTTATCACACTGTTCATTCAAAAAGAAAAGTACAGTACATACGAGATGAGAGGATATAGACATACTTAGTCATGTGAAATTATGTTTCTATACTCAGAGGATGTCTGAGTTTAGTCACAGACAAAAGTTTAAATATATTGTACTTTCGGTTTTTTGTTAATTATCATTCAATCATGTCGTTCATTTTCATTGAACCCATGTTGTGTAAGATGCTTGTGCAAACTAATGAGTAGAAGGTAGAGATGGTAACAAAGTTCAATTTTAGGCCTTGGCAACCCTGTCACTTGTTGACTTCAAGCAGTTTGGATAAAATTACTGACTAACGTGTGGTAATCCTTTATTTTTCAACACCCGTGCATGTTCAGTCTAGTCAGGGTATTACCTAGTCTACTGTAATCTCTCTTGATTGACACAATTGTAAACTAACATTCCTGACACCTGAGGTGAAATCTTTTCTCACGATGCTGTCTATAGGGCTCAAGAGTGTGTTTATGGTAAAACAGAACTGATTATTGATGACTCTGACCTTTTCCTGGACCCTAGGTAGGTGTCGGGAACTGGTCCTCTGTGTGAGTGTGTGTGTGTGTGTGTGTATGTAGATGTAGTTTCTTTCATCCCTCCTATTTTCTAAATCCAGGTTTTACCCAAATACACCATTTGAGAACTGCCATCAAGTCATGCCATTTGAAGAATCTCACAGCCCTCTACCCCCACACTTGAGCCAGTGGCTTCAATTCAACTCTCCTCAAAAGAAACCTGATCTGATTCAGGAAGCCTGAGTGAAGCCTGAGTGAACCAACCAGATAATCCAAAATAAAAAAGTAATATGTACTTGGAAATGATTCACTCACTGTTTTGCACCCACATAACCTGTTCACTGTTTCTTTCTTTCTATTTCAACAGTCAAGCTTTCCCTACCTCTAAAATGCAGCACAGAGAGAAGACAAACCATTCAGATGGCTACATTTCTTCCTGTATTCAGAGATGAGGCTACCTATTCCCAGGGCATGAGTTATGCTTTTCTTTTTTAAAAGGAGATGTAAAAGCATATGTTGGTGCATTGAATGGGGTATTATAAAAAGAAGATGCATCTGAAGAGTTTGAGAGCATACACTACCGTTTGGGGTCATTTAGAAATGTCTTTGTTTTTCATGAATACATATATGAAATTAATTTGAATTATAGCTAAATGAACAGGAAATATAGTGATTTACAAGGTTATAAATAATGATTTTCCATTTAAACAATTATTGTGTCCTTCAAACTGCTTTCGTCCAAGAATCCTCCATTCGCAGCAATTACAGCCTTGCAGACCTTAGGCATTCTCAGTTTCTCAACAGCTCAATAGGGTTGAGACCCGGTGACTGTACTGGCCACTCCCTTATAAATAGTATATCTTCAGACTGCTTCTTCCCTAAATAGTTCTTGCATAGTTTGGAGCTGTGTTTTGTGTCATTGTCCTGTTGTAGGAGGAAATTGGTTCCAATCAAGCACTGTCCACAGGGTCTGGCAAAATATTATATGTATTTTTGTTGTTGCCGTTAAAAAAAAAAAAATAAAAAAAAAATATATATATATATATATCCATATAATATTTTGCCAGACCCTGTGGACGGTGCTTGATTGGAACCAATTTCCTCCCACAACAGGACAATGACACAAAACACAAAATAACGTATAAGTCAAAATAATGGGTTGAAGTTACCTCTCTTCCTCTCACACACAAAAAGAACACTGTTTAATTATGTATACCCTATCAGCACCTTTTTAGTTTACAAAAGATATAGTCATCACCTAGTTATAATTAGTAGAATTTTCTCCACATTAAGAGAAAGAGAATTGTCTTTTGTGTGTTCAACAACAGCTGGAACATTACAAAATGAACAAATGGTAGCAGTCAGCTTTATCAAACAATAGATTATACATTCTAGCTATTGAGGAGGCGGGAATGCTACTTTTTGTGGCATATTGCAATTATTTTCTACATTCCAAATATAATGTTATACAGCTTGTGCACCACATGCATTTTAATAAGCAAGTAATAGTCAAGCTTTTGCTGGCATCCATATTTGGCATACATATTTTCTAAACATCCCACACACAACCCACCCATCCTTTCAGGCTGTGAGTGAATCACAAAGCATTCTCTATATGATGACAGGAAGTCAACTGCCTGGCCAGTCCTAGGTTTGAGTGTGTTTCCACAAAGTTGTTGTTTGCTCCAGGTAGTGTGACTAAGAAAAACAAGCAATGCATCTTTTTTCAAACTCTGTGACTACAGGTGATGTGTACCGGTGTAGGAGGGCGGACACGAGCACACGGAGAACGGAGGACATTTAATGAAAGAACTAGAACAAAAGAAACACTGAACTTCACGACAAGACAGAACATCCTTTACATGAGGCATACGCCAAACATAGGCCGACAAGACACACTAAGAGGAGCTCAAATAGGGAAAGTGATTAGGGAAACATGTGAGGGCAATAAAAACCAAAAACCGGCGTCCCTGGTCCAAGTGAAGGAGAAAGGGCTTTGGAACTCCCTGGCACGGCAAGTCCACCATGCCAGGACGTGACATCATGTCATGAAACCTAAGGAAAAAATGCTTTCTTACAAGAAACAAACATTCAAACCCATGGATGATAAGCAGAATCCATAGACATTATGCTGTTTACATGCCTTTGGTGACAAGGCTATATATATTTTTGCTGAGCCCTGAACAGTCTCAATTTGCAATACGTATTTTATCTGGGAACCTGTGTTACATTCCACAACAATTTATTAGCTAATATCTAAATACTTTAGTTGCCGTTAAAACTGTATAGTAGTGTTTAGACATGTAGTGATATACTCGAATTATTACAATTTAATGTCTAGCAGCAGGGCATTCTATCATGGTTGTTGTTTCTAACAGACATTTTAATTTCTGAAAGGTTTGCATTAAACCACTCTAATGTGCAATGCACATTTTCAGCTAATTTTATTTTGGAATTATGCATGCAGCTTATCCTTACCATTGTGCACACAGCTATACTAAAACATTTTATAATAGTTTATCCACATTGTTACAGTAGGTACAACTTGGAAACTTGGAAATGTTCTATGAGTTTTATTAATTTAAATGGAATATCGATTCACTAAAATGCTTTGATACGTATCAGTGGGGATTAAAAAGTGAGTGTATGCAATGACTACTGAAAAAAGTGGGTATACAGCATATTCCTGTTTATAGCCCCCACTACACCAATGGGCCAGACAGCTAAATGAACAAGGATTATACTAAGGGTTGTGTCAAACCTTTTATTCCTTCCTACTCAAAACATTGAGAACAAACTCAGTTCCACTTGGCTACAATGCAATACAAGTTACAGTAGGGCTTCCATTATATCTTAACTATATTTGGCAACAGTGTTTCAATTAGTTACACTTGAGAGAAAGCTTTTGGCACAAGCTCATGGGCTAATAACATCTAAATACCATCTAATTCATTGTGCAAGTTGTTGACACTAGAACTATTTACACTAGCCTGTTTCCTCCTCTTTGGCCTAGGGCCTAGAGCCTAAGAGTTTAAAATGTCTTCATTTAAACAAAGCCAGCCCATGCCTAATCCAGTCATTTTGACCAATCAGATGAGTTATTTTGCCGACAATTTAGGAATATATCAGAATGAGGTGTAAAGGCAGGTAATTACTGCTTTATTGTAAAGACAGCCCCCATCACCCGAGGCCCTGCCACCTCCCAAATCTCAATTTAACTACTGCCTATACCCATGCTATCCATCTGCCTGTCGGTCTGTCCGCATGCCTGGCTGTCTGAGCTTCCATTCTCCTTGTCTTGGTACCTCCTCTTCTCCATTTCTGTCTTCAAACTATTAGATTTTCCCAGCAGACACACTTTCACTCTGACTTTCCATACTGTCTGCCTGTCTGCATCTCTGTCTGTTTGTCTGTCTTCCTGCCTGTATGTCGGCCTGTTTGTCTGTCTGAGCTTCCATTCTCCTTGTCTTGGTACCTCCTCTTCTCCATTTCGGTCTGCAAACTATTAGATTTTCCCAGCAGTCACACTTTCACTCTGACTTTGCATTCTGTGTGCTTGTCTGCATGTCTGTCTGTTTGTCTGTCTTCCTGTCTACCTGTCCGTTGGTCTGTCTGCCTGTCTGCATGCCTGTTTGTTTGTCTGTTTGTCTGCCTGTTTGCATGCCTGTCTGCTTGTCTGTCTACCTGTATTTCCATTCTATGTCTCCTTGCACTTCCTTCATTTCTCTATTCAGTCTATTTATTTTCCCCTTTACATAGAGACTTAACAGCTTTACCGACATACCGACTATACAATTTCTTAAATTTTTCCTTGTAGATCCTCTCAAGCTCTGTTAGATTGGGTAGAGAGTGTCAGTGAACTAAGATCTTCGGGTCTCCCCACAGGGCTTTGGCTGGGCCACTCAATGACAGAATGTTTTCTCTCATACTCTCAGAGGGGCTTGTAATATGCCTTTTACTCTGGAATGGTTTCTGTCTAGCCCCTCTACAATAAAGGCCTGATTGATGAAGTGCTGCAGAGATGGTTGTCCGTCTTTGCAGGTTCTCTGCTCTCTGCAAAGAAACTCTGAAGCTTGAGTAACCATTAGGTTCTTGGACACCTCCCTGATTAAGGCGGTCTTGCCCAGTTACTTAGGGTTAGATGAACAGCTCCAGAAGAGTTTCGGTGGTTTCCATTTCACAATAACGGAGGCCACTGGGCTCCGGGGACTTTCAATACTTTATCCGATTTTTATAACATTCCCCAGATCTATTCTCATTGACACAATTATATCTCAGAGTTCTACAGAGAGTTCCTTGAACATGATGGCTGGGTTATTGCTCTGACATGCACTGTGAAGAGTGGGACCTAATGTAGACAGGTTTGTGCCTTTCTAAATCAAGTTCCAACAAATCAAATTTCCCACAGATAAACTCCAATACAGTTCTACAGATCATCTCAACAATGCTCAAGACACAGGATGCATCTGAGCTCAATATGGACCCAATAAATACTGTAAGCACAAAATTAACGTGTTTTCAATTTATTGACATTTGACCAAATTTTTTTTAATCAATTATCAATTAAGTCTACAAAACAACAAAATGTGAAGAAAGTGATGGGGTCTGAATACTTCCTGGAACCACTGTGTGTGTGTGTGTGTGTGTGTATAAAATGTTCCCCCCAGATGGTGATGTGGATGCTTTCGCGTAGCACATTTAAATAATTCATTAACAAGCCTGAAAGAGCATTGCTTTGATTGAGATCCCACACGAAAACACACGTGAAAACAGACGCACCGGTTTTATTGAAGTTTTTATAGGCTGAGCTCTCGCCTCAAGATCATGAATCCTAGTTCTCCCAATGCCCTGTTCCGTTTTCCAAATGCCTCGCGCCGTTCAAGTGGAACCCATGCGGTGTGTAGACACTGAGCGCTGTAAATCACTGCGTTTATTTTCCTCAGTGTCCACCCAGTCACCGTTTCTCAACGCCCCCCGCCCTCGCCTTCAGCGCTGGTGATATATTTAGCCCGTGACGGTGGAAACAGTGATGAACAACACACTCGTTTTGTCCGCCGACATCACATCCTGGCGAGAGGGGCCGTTGTGTTTGTGTTTTTCCTGCCGACACCTAGCACACAGCAAGACCTCAGCAGTGTAGCACGTAGACGCAAAACACAGGTCAGCGTCAGCGCTAGGCGAGGGCGCCAGTGTTGTTCACTGCAGAACGTCACACATACATTCAACAAGCAGCTGGCGAGCACAAGCCATCGGTCCTACCCACACTTCGGTTCTACTGTCTGGTACCGACCCCTGAGCATAGCACACAATAGTTGGGGCGATGATATACTGGAATTCTACAGAGGACAAGCTAAACACTCACATTTCCTACATTCAGGTATCAGTTCAATGCCTGCCACCGAGGCCTGTCAGTGAATCAGTAATTGCCCATATGGTTTTGTGTGTCAGCGTGTGTTCTGAGGAGTTCTGATAACACCAATCTCTTACACTTTCAGAGCTCAGGAAGTATATACATTCATCAGAACATGTGTGATGTTGACTGTGGGCTGATGGAGGGGCTGATATCCTTTCCTCTGGTCCTCATTAGCCACAGGAATGGGGGGAAGGCAAGGGGGTTCACAACGGTGCTGGGCTCCATCCCCCCCGGATCTGAGTCCTATTGTGCGTGCAGCGTGCTGTAGCTGGCGTTCTGTGCGGACGCTGCTTAGCGAGGAGCGCGGTCTGACTGGCCGTACTGGGCTCTAACCAGCGGTCGTCTGCTGCACGTGACTGCCCTACCTGACAAGACTCCAACGGGGTGACACACCCCGAATGTACGGCTGGATGTCTCCCTCTGGTACAATTCTGGTTAACTGCGAAGTGAGCTCGTTGTACGTTCATAATGCTGCCACCCTCATTCCTAAACATGCTACAGAGCAACCCAGACTTGAGTTGAGAGTAGCTGCAGATCTGGGTCAAGGCACCACTGTTATAAACCTCACACTGATTGGAGTGAACCTCTTACTCCACTGTCCAGCTGCTCCATACTGGCCACATGTTAAACCGGTTGTTTAACA
Organism: Esox lucius; assembly: GCF_011004845.1. Classification (NCBI taxonomy): domain Eukaryota; kingdom Metazoa; phylum Chordata; class Actinopteri; order Esociformes; family Esocidae; genus Esox; species Esox lucius. Next base: position 15,626,924 of record NC_047582.1, read on the forward strand.
CACACGCAACACAAAAGATAGCCCTGCGTGATATGTTTTAGTTTTAAGCTAACCACGGTTCATAGACTGAAGAAGCACACTGGGTGTCTATTCAGTGTTTAGAACCGTTTTTGTGGATGAAAAACTTACGTTGGATTTACTTTCAAGCAAGCGGCAAACAGAAGACCTCAGCTTAAATGCACCCTTTTTCAACGTTTCAAACACAATAATGATTTTGTTTCTTTTTTGTTTGTTGTGTTTATTAGTAGGATGGCATCATCTTGTTTTTATTGAAAACCTTTGATAGATGTGAGACTGTTTATTCCCCATTACATCAATCCTAATACCTGAATCCTGTTTCCATGGTACCTCGACAACCTTGTGAATTAAGTCATCTCATGACCTTGGAAATAACCACGGCAAACGAAAACAACAGATGCTGAACACCATCACCGCTCATGTCTCTGAAGTAGCTTGATACCGACCAGTCACTCAATCATGTGCAATGTTTCATGTGCATTTTCATGTGTAACATGAACACATTAGGGGCTTTCTTCTCTTTGTGTAACCCTCTCCTACGTCTGGCTAGAGCCTGCGTCAGACAGATGTCTCTCAGAATAGTTTCACTATTCATTCTATCTTTCCATCAGTGCAGGGTTTGGATTTCAGGAGATTAGAAAGGGATTGCAATGAGTTTTCGAACGGCTTTTATTTTACATAGGTTTATGACCCCATGTAACCCATCATGTTGTAGGTAGAAACATGTGGGAATAGGAACAAGACCGAACAGTATTCAGTCAGTCATTCAGGAGAATACGTTTGTTGAAAAAACAAATGCCCCCCCACCCCACCCTGCCCGCCCTGGGCATCAAAACTTTGTAACTCTTGCTACAGCTTACGAGGTAGTAATGTCCTCTCCCCTGTGAAGTCCTGAGTAAACCAGGTAGTAATGTCCTCTCCCCTGTGAAGTCCTGAGTAAACCAGGTAGTAATGTCCTCTCCCCTGTGAAGTCCTGAGTAAACCAGGTAGTAATGTCCTCTCCCCTGTGAAGTCCTGAGTAAACCAGGTAGTAATGTCCTCTCCCCTGTGAAGTCCTGAGTAAACCAGGTAGTAATGTCCTCTCCCCTGTGAAGTCCTGAGTAAACCAGGTAGTAATGTCCTCTCCCCTGTGAAGTCCTGAGTAAACCAGGTAGTAATGTCCTCTCCCCTGTGAAGTCCTGAGTAAATCATTATCCTCTAACCCACGTCTCCGTCCTTCCAAGCAATCTGTTGGAGTAAAGGAGCATATATTTGTTTTTCTTTGTCGCCTCCATACATCACACTTCACACCCATGGTCGGCCCGCCAGCTAGAACAAATATGCTATGCCGGTCTGCCTGCTACAGGAAAAAAGTTGTACAATTTCAAAATGTGTCATTTCTTCTCTTGTCAGTCACTAACCAAAATTCAATAAAAAATATAAATAAGATTTTGGTAAGTGTGACCCTATTTTTAAATCATGGCCGAATCAGACCAGGCAAGCAGGGCATTTGCAGAGAGACCCTGATTTCCAGGTTTCACACGATTTTGTTAGTCCATCATATTACGATAGGTTCCTGAAAGGCAAAGTGGTTACGGCCTCACGGTACAGCTGCGGCATTGCAGACCAGAGTTCAGATACTGTTCATACCAACGGAGCCTAGTGGTCCAGCCAAATGGTACGGACTGGTCAGAAAGCGCTTGTGATAAGTTACAGTAGGCACCTGCAATCTCAGCTATAGATTTTAGACAAAAAATGCATAGCGTATTAGGCAACAGCAAATACTTTTTGGATGAGTGAGCAGTGTGATAGAAGGCAGAATGGCTTGGCGAGATGTGAATTAGAGAACATTGCTATTTATTAGAGCACCTAACCCGAATTAAGAAAGGCCCTAGTTGGACAAAATGGGACAAAAGGCCCTAATTGGACAAAATGGGACAAAAGGCCCTAGTAGTTCAAAATTTGAGGGGAGAAAAACATGGTATTAGTTCAAAGTAAAGAAAAAAACTATTTAAAATACTTTAAATGTTTTTCAGAATTGTGCTTACCAACAATGTTGCTAATATCCATAATAGAGTAACTGAGAAATTAGGGTTGTGACTGGCTTTGATAGTCGCCTATCGATTTCTCCCCCATGACCAGGAATTTTGAAATGGGAACGCTGATTATTTGATTATGTGGCCGGGTCGAGTGGACAATGTGGAAATCGTTGTAATTTCATTGATGCAAAAAAACACACAGTTCGCTCAATTTGTGTTGATATGACAAACAAAATCAATAGTGTAGGGAATCATGTTTTCAAACACTGCAAAAATTATATTTTTTATAACCAACAAAAACAGACAACTTTTTAAATAGACGGCATGTGGAGCAGGGAAGAAATGCATGGAACGGAGCATAATGTTCATGTAATTTAGTTACAGTACCCGACACATCAGGGACCAATCCTTTAGGGGGCACTTTTAAAAGGGCGACCACTAAATTGTTAGATCGAAAAGTGGGGGGGGCCTCCCAACCAAATCCCACTAAAAGGCTAAGTAAGGCCCTCGCTCATACCTCATACGTCCATCCTTGCAGCCTCCCTTGGCCCTCGTCGCACCCTCTTCATGAAGAACACATGTCCCTCTCCTCTCCACCATGCCACCGGCCAGCTCGGTTCAAGGAGCGCCTGCCCTACTTCTGTAGAGAGGGGAGGATGGAATGTGGGGGTGGTTGGATTGCGCAGATGGAAATGCACTCCTATTTAATCCAATATTCATGCCTTAAGTGGCTAGGCTGTTCCCAGTCATTAGTGCACTTACTAAGCCCACTGACAGCCCTGTCTGGGACTCATCGCTGGGGCTAACTGAAGGCATGTTTCCCTGCAATAAACATGAGCCTGTCAGTTCAACTGTCCCTCTGCAAACTGAATCCTTCTTCAGAAATGTCACATTAAGTGCCTTAACAATTGGATTAAATTGACATTACTCCCACAACAATAAGAAAACAGGAACACGTCTGAATTGGCAACATGAGCATGACCCAGCTTGTATTTGGTTTAGACACTGTACAAATTCCCACCAGACTGTCCATCTCCAAAACGTTTTTTACCACTCTCATTATGTAGGCATGAGGCCTACCAAGATTGTTTCTTTGAGGTCAAAGTTGGAGTGTAATGGGATCCTATCTGACACCTAAGACAAAGAGAACACTTCTTGTCTAAAGGCCAAGTTAAAGCATCATCTATCTCTGCGGCAGACACAGAAGCTCCTATGTGGTCAGTCTGCCTCTTGGTCTGTCGCTGACACCATTTGTCTCCATAACAAGCTTTGGTCAACAACACGCCAGGCAGACCACCTGCTGGAACCATTATTGGTGCTTGCTGGCCACGACTTACCACTGGCCTTCCAGGACTACCCATTGCGGAGAAGGCCCTAATTGGGCTTGGGGGAGACCCATAAATCTCCATAAAACTCTCCCAGCCCTGCTCCTCCCACTCTTCATAGTCACGGAACTAATACATCTCATCCTCTGAAGCCCCAATGGACTAAGCAGACCGGGAGCCCCTGCTTGGTCACCCAGCCTAGCAGTTGTACTTCCTATTAGAGGAGTCAATCAGACTAGTCAGAGAGATGCTAAGAGGGCAGCAGAGTCTGGGAGAGAGTAGGCCATAGTGAGAGGAGGGCAAAGGTGAAAATACACAGGGCCAATGAAATTCGGCATAGACATTGAGATGATTCCAGTTGGTGTTATTGTCTGATTTTCAAAGTTTTTAATGTTACTAATAGTTGAGTTTACAATTCTTGTGCAACCACCTTGTTGTTGCTTGCTCTTTGGGGTTTTAATCTGGGTATCTGTATAAGCACTTAGTGAAAACTGCTGATGTTAAAAGGGCTTTATGGAATAAATGTGACTGACTGATTGAGTACGAGCAAGCTCAGCAACATCGTTCTTTAGTTCTCACCACAAAGCTTTGGAAGTGTTATAATGGCATAATACTTTGGATACTTCCTGAAAATGAGATTTCCTTGAGTAATAATCTGTTGGCTGTCAAATTAAGCACAGTATGCACTTCCATTTATTCATTTTAGAAAATATATTTATTTCATCAATACGATTTTTTGATTGTAAGATGATTCCCTACACTATTTAGTAATAATAAAAACCATTTGTGCAAACTGTGTACCTGTAGGCTTTTATCAATCAGGAAATAATTATTTCTACATCTGCCTCTTTGCCCCAGCCACAAAATCAGTGATCCAATTTTAACAACAAATCCTGGCTGAGATGTAGAAATCAATTGGCGAATATCACAGTAAGTCACAACACTGCCAGGTAATTAATACTGTGAGATTCCAGTATTACTGCAGATGCTATGGAGATGCACCATCAATTCTATCTATACTATGTACTGCCAGTGCATCTCAGTTCATGGGAAGCTATTCTCTTCTTGCTAATCAGAGAGGAGGTACAGCGGAAACGTCCATCCTGACAAGGAAATGCCTGCTTCCTTTTTATCATATGCGAAAGGATGCGCACGCTACTTTAATATTGCTGATGTATGTATTTAACCCACACACACGTACTCTTCTGTGGATGGTTAACGTATGGACACGGAACATAATCAAGCATCTGACCAATTATGCAACACTCTAGTTCTGGGTTAACCGTGAGTAACAACATAACCCCTGCTGTTAAAACACCTTTTTTCTGTTTTCCCTTTTTATAGTATATGTGTCCCTCTGGGGGTGGGGGGGCAGGGGGTCAGTGTGTAATTACATTTTTTTTATATATATATATATATATAACAATAATGAGTCACATTAAAACAGTATATACACAGTATATATACTGGATAAAATTAAGAGACCACTGCAAATTGAACACTTCTGTTCCTCAATCAACTTTTTTGGAAAGGAAAGAAAAATGTGCAGTAGTCTCTCTACAATAGGAAACATTTTTGTATAAAGATGGACCATGTAAACTCTGACCAACAATCATGGGAAAATAGAACACATGCTGAAAGGAAGTTAAGCTTTAGATTTCAAAACACCAAATTACCAATGGACTGTTTAACACTAGACTTAGTGAATCACGTTGACTCAATGGACTGTTTAACACTAGACTTAGTGAATCACGTTGACTCAATGGACTGTTTAACACTAGACTTAGTGAATCACGTTGACTCAATGGACTGTTTAACACTAGACTTAGTGAATCACATTGACTCAATGGACTGTTTAACACTAGACTTAGTGAATCACATTGACTCAATGGACTGTTTAACACTAGACTTAGTGAATCATGTTGACTTAATGGACTGTTTAACATTAGACTTAGTGAATCAGGTTGACTCAATGGACTGTTTAACACTAGACTTAGTGAATCACGTTGACTCAATGGACTGTTTAACACAAGACTTAGTGAATCAGGTTGACTCAATGGACTGTTTAACACTAGACTTAGTGAATCACGTTGACTCAATGGACTGTTTCACATTAGACTTAGTGAATCATGTTGACTCAATGGACTGTTTAACACTTGACTTAGTGAATCACGTTGACTCAATGGACTGTTTAACACTAGACTTAGTGAATCACGTTGACTCAATGGACTGTTTAACACTGAACTTAGCGAATCACGTTGACTCAAAATGCCATTGTTATAGTCATGCCCCATCCTTTAACACACATACTATGTTATACCATATTTTAAAAAGTCACTTTTTAAAATATCTGATGCAGGTAGTATATGTAGATGTCTATTTCAAGATGCTAAGGTTTCCCAGAGACACCATCATTTCATTACGTTTCATTACGAAAATATCACATTTTCCAAGTATATCCAAGCTTTCATCCAAGCATGTGGCCACAGATTATATTACAACAATTATAGATTATAACAATTATATTATGTTATTTAATACATTATTGTTATTAATAAATTATACTTTTTTTGTATTGTAATTATACCCAAGACTGTATTTTTACAAAGGCATGTACTGTATAAAATGTATTTGACTATTGGAATGTTTGAGGGAAAATAGTCATCTTTGCAGGAAGGGGATCCAGAAAGGCTTCCCTTGATGACAGGTCGTCACTGGAGAAACTGCTCCATCTCCTTGAGATGGATCTTTACAATCCTTTTGTATTTTCATTGCATTTATATATAATTAAATTAGAAAGTCTATAATATTACATGTAAATAAAAGATATAATCACAAGATCCTAATCAGTAATATGTATCCCGTGCTGCAGTAACCTGACTGTTATTGCTGGGATCAAGTAGTACATGTCTCTCAGCACATGGCTTAGATTGAAGTGTGACAGAGGCTGACCTCATTATGGCTTCTCCCACTCCCCCCTCTGTGTGCACCAATGTAGTGTGAGGCCCGGAATGTCACCACAATACACACTATCAATACATGAACTCACACACCACACACACACAGACACACACACACAGACACACACACACACGCACGGATAATTAACAGTCCCGCACACATGCATCTACACACACCTGTCTGGCACATCTCCCGGGCCTCTATGTGGAAACGATGTGTTTGGGGGAAACACAAGCGGTGATTTGATCTTCTGAGCAGCGTTTCTCTTCGCTGGAAAAACCACATGTACAGGTGGCAACTCTGCTCACATCCTCCCCCACTTTCCCCCCCACGGGCTTCTTCTCCCGTTCAGTGGTGCGATATCACTTTACCGGGTGGCCAGATTCCCCAGTCATGTAGGGGACATGTTGCTCACCTCCTGACTTCTTTACCTCTTGAACTGACTGAAATTTACCCCAGCACAACCAAAGACTGCCAGCTGTCATTCTCACCTCCCACTCAGTAAAGAGGAGAGCCAACCAGCCTAGCAGCGTAGCGTGGTGAAAGTAGAAGGCGAGTAATGTGATGAAAGCTGATAGGCACCGATGTGTATTCGTAGAGCAGATCGTAAAAGTTTTATGATAGAGTAATTGGTTTGTAACTGTAACACTTGCTAGGCCATCAATAATGACTGGAGGCCCGGGTCCAGTCACCTAGCCAGGATCAGGGGGACGTGGTGTGGCTACAGAGACAGTATCAGCTGAATGGTAGTGCAGTTATGTTGGACAAATATTTATACAGTGTCACGTTACTGGAACACTAACTAGGGAACAAAAGAATAGGCAGGGTGATTGAGAAGTCAAACACACATGTAATACATTGCTATCTTATCCACGGATCTACAGATGGATCATTTACAGACCAAAGTGCAGGAAATAGCTCAAACAAATATGAGCTTAAGTATCAGAGTCACCTTATTTCATTTGATGCTAAACAGGGCAAAGAGTGTTTATGTAATGAGATTAAAGTTAAAACTAAAGAGCATCCAAACATTTTATTCAGTGTTTTGAGGCTAATTATCAGATACACACAGAATCAGAAAGCAGGAACTGGTGCTTATTTTTGGACTAAAGCTCAAAGATTTGTGCTGCCTATATTTAGGTCAAGACACTGTGCATGTAAAGAGCAGTTATGTAAAGAATAAATAGTGTTCTTACACCAATGAAAAGCTTTTTCAAAGTTGTTCATATTGCCATGCTGTATTATTATGTCAACATGGTATGTTTCACCACAGGATTTTTGAAAATAACCAGACATCAACACAGTGCCTTTCAACTGGAAGTACATACAGTATCTACTTAATCTTTAACTTTTCAATCCAGGCGTCACTATCTGACACATGTGAGAGCGAATCTATGCACTTGAAGATTTAAAAGCTACAAGGAGGATTTTCAAAGTTTATGATTCTTTACATCAAGCCATTCCTCTGTGAAAGCTTGTTTCTTCACTTTTTTTTTACTCTGAGTTCTTCCAGTTGAAATGGCTCTCTGGACCAAGACATTTATAGCCCAGCATTCCGCAGTCACTGCTAATGTATGTTTCATACCCTACATTAACCCTCAGACACTACAGCAGCATTGAAAACAAAACACTGCACTGCCATACATCCTTTAGGTTACACCTTAGTAGGCCATAAACATAAACATCAATTCTTTTTTTCCTGATAAAGTTTTTTGAGCAAGCGTGATCAGTGGTAAATTGTGGTGTGTATCTGGATGGATAAAAGTTCAAATTGCACATATCTGATGGAAAGTTATTTGGGGCCTCATTGAATATGGTGAAATCAAGACACGAGTGGCGATTGAGTTACTCTGATCAGGTGGCTGTGCCATATGAGTCTTTATGTGACTCTTTCATGTGACCCTGACTGAAGTATGGGGGATCTAAAGGAGAACACAGTTTACTGAATAAACCTCCCGCTCACACCACGGTATCAGGTTAGTGTTTACCAATTTGATAGAGAAAAATATTGTGACATAAGGAAAATAGTTACTAACAGATCTGTACTAGGACAACTAGAGCAAGGATACTGAGTGGTGAAGTAAAGCCAGACAATACTAACACCCACACCTCTTTCCAGATTAACATTCATGGCCTACATCCTGTATTAACATCAAGACTGTTAGCTTTCACAAAGAGAGAGTGGTTCTCATATTCAGGTTATTGATCTCATTTCAGGAAACCCATATAACAACTCTTAAGATTTCCGCTCTCAATCTTGCAAAACGGTTTAATTGAGGTACGGCAAGATTTCACTGGCCTCCCTAATTGCTTTCTGTGTCAAAGGTCTTCGGTGCCAGTTATGCTACTGCAGCAAGCTAGAATTGAGAAACAGAGAAATGATCAAAGATGATGTATCATGCGTAGTATGGCCGGCTCTAGCCTTCCAGAAAAGTATAATTTCTTACCCCCGATGGGTCATTTCAAATCAGGGACATCTGCAGAAATTCTGATTGTTCAGAAACTACGAAAATCAGTAGTCCCTTCAACAAAACTAAAAAATAAACCAACTGACCCATACCTGTACCCAAAACAATAATGTGAACATAAATGGATAGCAAAGAACATGTCTCCTGTTAATCCTTATTCATAAGACAGAACGGAGCCTTCAATATGCTGAACTGTTAAGTACATTTCACACAGAAATGTTACATCTCCTGTCTGAAAGTTGTATAGGCAGACCACCACTGACTAAGGCAGGGGGTACAATATCTCCTTTATTCTATTTCATTTCGCTGCTTTATTTGAGCATAAAGCACCACAGACCAAAGCACCTTTCTAGATGTCTTCACATCATCCCCATATTTTGTTGTGCGTAAATCTATGAAATTCTAAAGCTATAATTCTTACTTTTGCCGATTACTTTTCAAAGGTTATGGCATACCATCGCATATCCTTTGTTGGAGACCTGCTTTCAAGTTAACACACAAAGGCATCCACTGATACTGAGGTACTTTATAGTGCATGGTGAACGAAAGGATTTACGGAGACAGTCTATGGTAGTCTAGACTTTTATGAGTCAAAAAGATGAGGCTGTTGTACTTACTTGTTGTAGGATTTAATAAGCTTCACAAAAATCCCACTTCGTCTTAGTCAAGTCTAATAAAAAAAAAAAGTTGACCATCTGAAATGTATGTCCATCTCTATTGGAATGATGTATGTTTAATGAAAAAGTTATAGTAGCTAGCTGTTCAAGTGTAACCTGTGGAACCATAGAAGTGCATATGCTATGGATCATTTGAATGAAATTACAATGTAGGTGCACTTGATTTGGTGAATGAGTATCAGGGATAGGACAGCCCTGGGCACATTGAAAACTGTTGTTAGGAATCCAGTGTGAGCGAGAGAGTTTTATATATGCACAGAGTTGAAATTGCAAATGTCTTCATATTCTTAAAACCTTTTTGAGTGTAATGTTTATTTATTTCTGATTATCAATCCTATTTTCCACTTACTTTGGCAGAATGAAAGAATGTTTCCCATGCCAATAAATACATTTAAAATGAACTGAATAAAAATGGAAACAGACAAAGAGGACTGTTGGAGAAAGACTATTTGACAGCCCTGCCCAAAAACTGGAAACAAACTTATTTTCTTTCCTGTCTCCTGTACTGCCTCTATCTCTCCCTCCATCTTCACCAGTACTGCCTCTATCTGTCCCTCCATCTCCACCAGTACTGTCTCTATCTCTCCCTCCATCTCCACCAGTACTGCCTATATCTCTCCCTTCGTCTCCACCAGTACTGTCTCTATCTCACCATCCTATCTCCACCAGCACTGTCTCTATCTCTCCCTCCATCTCCACAAGTACTGCCTCTATCTCTCCCTTCGTCTCCACCAGTACTGTCTCTATCTCTCCCTCCATCTCCACCAGTACTGCCTCTATCTCTCCCTTCGTATCCACCAGTGTCACATCCATCCTTCCCTCCTGTCTCCACCAATGTCACCTCCCTCCTGTCTCCAGCACTATCACCTCCATCTATCCTCTTATCTTCATCACTATCACCTCCATCTATCCTCTTATCTCCACCAGTATCTCCTCCATCTCTCCCTCCTTTCTCCACCAGTATCACCTCCATCTCTCCCTCCTATCTCCACCAATATCACCTCCCTCGCTCCTCCTATCCTCATTACCCCCCCCCCCCCCCATCCAATGCCCTCTCTCTCCCCAGTTATACTGTGCTGGCTCCCCTAAGCATTGTTATATTAAATCAAATAGAGACGTGATTAGCTACGATGCGTCAGGCAGCTGGGCTGCACCACACGGGACTTGTCAGCGTCATTAACGAGCGCTGACTAATTGCTTTCCATTCTAAGGGGAAATAGCTCCCTGCAGGGCTCCATTCTCCCTCCGTTCACAGCTTCTCTCTTCAAACAGACCTGGCTGACTTTTTTCCCACCCTCTACGATTTTATCATGCTTTCAAGCACCAAACCAGTGATATGCCACATGTTGCTGAGGAGCAATGAGCAATATGATTAGGAAGCCGACATTCCCTAGGGTCTTGTCATTAGATGTGTATATATGCCTGATTAAATATGTCATATGCTGTTGATAAGACTTCATATGAGAGCTAAACTGAGCTTGGCCTTAAGGAGAATGTTTGAGTTATCTGTAGTCAAACAATCATGTAGAAAAAAGATAAATTCCTATTTTGCAAACAAACACTGCAGTCAGTGAAATTATGTCCCACTGAAAGACTGCAAAACATATTATATGTGTAAATGACCTTGTCCAAATGTAGTAATTTTCAACACAGATTGTGTAACGCAAATCTGCAACCGTGTTTTACTGGAGCGGTTCAACTTCCAAACAAAACAAAAACTGGACATTTAATTTTAAAATGGATTATTTATCACTGGATGTCCTGGAATAATTTCCATAAAAGATGTTGTTACTCAACTGCACAGTCAACATGATGGACTGGATTTACTTTGAAGTCCTTCGTTTCAGCCGCCACGCCTCCAACCAGTAGAATGGATTTCTTGTGTCTTTTGTCATTTGTCTGCTTTAGGTCAGGGCCAAACAAGATTGTCACCATTATTGCTATTGATTCCAGGCAGTTAGGATAGATTTTCCCTCTCTCTCTGCTTCAACCATGCCAGGCTACATAAAGTCAGTCACAGCTTGGCCTGGCTGCCTGGAGCTCTCCAGCTGTAGAGTGATAGTTATCTGGTCAATCTTTATCAAATCGATCTGCCATATCTATATCTCACCCAGTCATCTCCTCTGCCCAGTATATAGTGCGTCCTGTGTTCACACACTAGCCTGGTAAATCCATCCATAGTTGTTAAAGATACTGTTTGGTTTACGGAATGGCATCTGTGGGAGTTTGGTCAACTGGTGTGCAGGTGTTAAAGATGCTTTACTTTATGTATTTTTTTCACTTGACTAAAAGCTTTTCTCATCAGTTAGTGTCAGTGGATATCACTGGCAACTGTTCCTGCACTGTGTTAGGTATAGTCAATAAAGCACTGATTCATTAATTTTTTAAAAACATTTTCAGTGCCATTGCATTTCTTCTAGTGCAGCACAAAGAGAATGAGCTGATAAATTAGGTTTCCATTCACTTGCAAACAACTGGAGCGTTTATACATTTCATTGTTAACTGAAAGTATCTGAAAACATCATTTACCTCAAGGTAATTATTTATAGTAGTTTGTATTTATTTCTCAGCAAATCCGCATTCTCAAAACGTTTATATTCTGTACAATTACAATTGCAATCCCTGTCCCTACATTAACTGAATAGCCAGCCTAAATAAATTCAACAAGCACAAATGTAAATGTAAAAACCAAGCTAAGCTTTTTGTTCAGTCCTTCATGCCAGCTCACATAACAACAAGCCTTTCACTCAAATGCTAAAGAAAAGAAATCTGCGTTTAACAATGACAATGATGTTTTACCCTGGCCTAAAGCAAATAAAAAGAGACCAGGAATTCATCTCACAGCCATAAGTGACCTTCAGGTTTCTAAAATTAGTATTGTGTAATACTGACCTCTGTTTTTCTTCTCTTCCATTTAGCTTTTTCTCTTTCTTTTCAATCAATTTTCTTTACTCCATCCTTGCTCTTTAGTTGACCAAAGAGAGATTCATGAGATTCATGAGCTGTGTTCAGCATAATCTGCCTGTGTGGTTCATCTAGCCTTTTAACTTGTAGCAGCACTATTATTTTATCAAACCAAACAAATGTTGAGATAAATGCCCCCATATGCAGAACTCCTGGCTTTTGTGTTTAAAATGGAATTGATAGCTTTCATTGAATCCCACTCATTAGTTCAGCACACCTAGCCAGATTAATCACAGTACCTCTATCAGAGCTGATATGTTGGTTCCTCCATTGATTCAGACTGAATTAGTCAGTACAAGTCCAAATCCATGACAGAACACAACAAAAAGTTGACGTTGTTAATTCTGTTTAAAGTTGTTTATTCTGTTCTGTTACAGATCTTAAGATGATAGATGTGGATTTCTGATCTTAAGTGAAATTCTGAGATCCTTGGTTTGCGTAAGTGGAATAATTGAGCAATCTAAATTCTGTCAAAGTGGAACCACTAATATAGAAAAAACATTGGCACTATTTTCTATGAAGCAACTGGCCTACTGGAGCACCGGGAGGAAAATCCTTTTCCTTAGCCAGAGCTCCACAACACAGTTGTTACAATGTAATCACAACGGATTATCCAATATGTGGTATCTCACTGCAGACTCAGAACATCCAAGCTACAGTTTTAATTTCATTTGCATGATATATAAAAACTCAATTCACAACAGAACACACATATTTAGAGTACCTATGATCCTGCATTACATCTTAAAATGAGTTAAACATGATCTCGTCCCATCCAGTAAAGTATCTGTTCCCAAAACGCTGCCGACAGATCGAGCCAAATTCATCATCGCTATCCCCGTCTCCCCAGTGCCAAAGCACAGGCCGTGTCCTGGGGAAGTGATGCGTGTGGAACGGCGCGGGCGGTGCTAGCGTGATCCCGGGTCTCGCGTATGGGTGATGGGGCGCCGGGGTGAGCTCCTCCCGGTCTCAGCGCAGGTCAACGCGGTAGGCTGTCACAGCCCATCATCATCACATAGTCCTCCGATCAATATCACCCAACCCCCAGATACCGCTGCCTGACTGACTGCAGAAAACACTTTCTAAACAAAGCAGAGACACAGAGTGGGTGGGTGGATGGCTAATTAATGGCGGGATGGAGTGACACAGGGAAGAAAGTGACATTGGGAACAGAATGGAAGATGGAGAGGGGTTGACAGAGAGACAGATAAAGAAAGAGAGAGAAAGAATGTGAGCAGCAACAAGATGTTTAACCCATTGCCATTTTCAGGACTAACAATTAAAGTACTACAGTTCTACCACATTAGGAATTTACTTTTAATCTTCCCAAGCAATGCAGCTGTACCTGCAATAAAATCTGTAGAAATAGGTACAGAACCAGTGATTTCAGCACAATGTTGACATGATGCACTAAATGTACTTTAGAATTAAATGTAACTACAGAGCATATAACGATTTACTTTGAATAAAGTGAAAAGCAATAAGACTATGTATAAATAATACAATGAATGCAGAATGACAACTGTGCTTAGTCTAAACTTGATTCACAAATTTTTAGTCATAAACTCAGGAATGAAATCTCTTACAGCTGTGCAGTAGAGACCAAAGTCTGGCTATAAATTAATGAAATTTTATTATTTTCAGACCTTAGAAATGAACATCTGAAATTACTTCATTCTCTATTTTATAATATATGTTTAGCAGTAACTTCATATTTGAAAATAATTATTGCGAGTATGATGACATTAACAATTAATGGCAGCAGAAAATAATGCCACTTGAACACTTTGAACTTGCCCAATATTCTGAGTTTCTGAAGGTGTCACAATCACATTCACTTTACTTGGCTCACACTTTAAGTAGTTTTAGTCGAACAGTGACAGGGTATCCATAGCGTATCACTCCTTTTTCAATGAAAAAGTAATGATATTTAAGATGCATTCTGGGATTTGATGTAACTGTGGTTGTCAAAGTGGCGCTGTCAAGCCCAAAACAATGTACTAAGTCATGTATGTTGCCTGTGTCATCAGAATCACTCCCTTTAATACTTGGAAAGGCTAACAGAGTTTTGATAGAGATTTTACTTTAATATTATGCAAATATAAACACATTACCCATCCAGTCCAAAATTGGAGTTAAAAAATATATACTGTACTGTAAATGTTCTTAAAATTAGTATATAAACTCCCTAACCAAGATATACAAAACCTGTCTCTTGTTACATGTTCCAGAGGCCTGGGTCTCCACAAGACACATTCCCCTTAGCGATGGGCTGGTCGTCTGCCCTGACCTCCTGAAACTCTCTTGCAACAGCTCAGCCAGTCTGCATTCCAGAGGCCTGCGCCAGCCCTCCTTGCAAAATCAATACTCCAAAGCTCCTCTTGACAAACACACAAGCGCTTTCCCTCCTGCAGTCCAAGGACTCCCCATCATGCCAAACCCCCGTCAGACTGAAACTGTATTTATGTGCTAGAATGAATTTGTCTCTATTGTTTTTCTCCCCTGCGTCTTGAGCCTGGTTAATAGGCCAAGAGACTCAGCCAGCACAAGTAAAACCACTGATCTTGGTTCAGGTTTTACACCTCATTACTTTTAAATATGTGCTCGAACCTACCTGGCACACAGCCAAGTTATAGTTAAGGTTTACTTAAACCATAAAGCAATATCATGCCACATTGGTTATACAAATCTTACTCCAAAGTAAATGGGTCTAAATTATTTAGCATGCATCACCAAAGGACGACCAAATATAATTCAACGAGAGTCAAAGAGCAGGAGGAAAAGTGCACTAAACTGAATAAAACAACAAGAAGCTAACAGCTAAAACCAGAGTCTGACAAGATGCAATAATAAAGGTAATTGGTATACCTGAAGCAAAGGAAAGACCGTCGTCCATGACTTTCCTAAGTTGCGTAGTTCATGTCGCCCCCCATGTTGGGACAAAGAATCACAGAATGTTGGGGGGGGGGGGGGGGGGTTTAATGTCATTTCTTGGATTATGACAATTAAGAAAAGCAGGGTCTTAGAACAATTGCAGACCATTTGAAGAATGACGGAAAAAGTTCCCGTAATTTCTGATAGGGATGTTCACTGTCTGTTGTTAACAGGGGAGAACATCCCTGACCCTGACTTCTAACCACATATGACACATGTTGTATATTATAAATAGATTTTCTTTTAAATTTGTCTTTAGACCATAATTGTAGGGTCACTACTATGCAGTTAATACATCCTTAGCTTTCTCTCCCATGAAAACAATGTAACACTTTTGCGTTAAAAATGAACAATGGCCTCATGGTAAAAAGTTTCTTCCTGTCCTGCAGCTAAGTTTAGAAGAATGACTGCGGCTGGTGTGTTTTGGTTGTTAAATTATATTCATTTATTTTTATTACGAATTTGCCAATCACCAGTCATGGTTGAGCGATTTTCTAGAAAGTTCCCTGGTATTTAGATTTGAATCTGTGCATGATATTCAATAATGCCTAGGCTGAACCAATGGTCTATTAAAGCTTTTGCTTCCAATGAATACAATATGTACAGATGCAGCATGGGTTTCAATTTGACTCACTGCTCTTTCAGCAAAGATCTCTCTATTTCTCCCCACTGACTATCAAATAAAGCACAATGCCTGTACAGTAATAATAATATAGTGTATATTGAATATATAAAAAAATGACTTCACGGAGTCATGTTTACACAGCATCAGTCCGTGTAACTTAGTATGCCATTTGTTATCCCGAACTTGCCTCGGGAACTTACGCTGACTTGCCTAAACAAAGGTGTCAAATACTTATGCGATGATTATATTTCAGTCATTTGTAGACTTTTTTCACTTTGACATTATCTGGTAAATACGTGTTGATCAATCACAAAA
The DNA here is from genome assembly GCF_011004845.1 of Esox lucius. Classification (NCBI taxonomy): domain Eukaryota; kingdom Metazoa; phylum Chordata; class Actinopteri; order Esociformes; family Esocidae; genus Esox; species Esox lucius. The sequence continues at coordinate 15,643,229 of NC_047582.1, forward strand.
ATCACATTCTCTGTCATACATTGTAAGTCCAAGGGGCTAGAAACGTATGCGATCCATTGTACATACATGAACCACTTTAACATTACAGAAATGCTATATGCTTCATGCCATACATCATAACAAAACCTCCACGTTGACCATAGAGAGCAACACAGACAGAAACCTCCTCAGCCTTAACAGCCCAATGCAGCTGTTGTCATATCAATTTCAAGTGACAAGGGGAATAGCAGAAGAAATGTGTTTTACGACTCTAGCTAGTCTTAACAGCTGTGTAGCTTACCTGTCTAGGAGAAATATGGCCAACTCAGGTCTATATCAGTATGTGTATTCTTTGACTTGAATTGATTCCTGTCGTTTTCTCCAGAGCTTTATCCCAATTTCTTTGGGACTGATAACGCTTTATTTTCGTTTGTGTACTGCTATTTCTTGGGTCGCTGAACACTTCCATTCCATCTTAAATTAATTGTTTGTGTTTTGGGTGGAGCAGGGACTGGTGAGAGTATTCTATAGTATTTCCTCAATCGCTAACATACGAAAACTGATTCTTTGAAAAATTTATACAAAACCATTTTCCGGAAATCAAGACCATTTGCCCCAACCTAAGAACCAGTCAAAAAGTCTCTGTTCCATTGAAAACATTTTGCAAATCTTACAGATACACAGATGTTTTTGTATCAGTCGTCACAATGTTAATAGTAGAAAACGCTGCCATTACAAAACTCATACAGTATCATTGCAATTCAAACACTCTCAACAAACACTAACTAAAGCATAATTCGTCAACAAGTAATCAGGACGTTTGCATGAACAGAAAGGGCCTCAGGTATGCTCACCCATGTTTTGGAACAATGGATGACAACATCAGTGATAAGTAGAGGGAGAGGAAGACAAAGAAGACCCTTGATCTCTAATCATATTTGTGGCACTGTACTTGAACACTTCAACATACTATATACATAAGTTACATTGTACAATATCATGCAAAATGAATATGGGGTATGCTGACAGAGAATAATGTCTTCAGCATAATGTTTAATTTGGTGTTGGGTTTTGTCAGTTTGGTGTTGTTTTTAGTTCATGTGTGTTTTCATAGTTTTTTGAAACTGTAGCACATATTCTGGGAATATGTGTTAGCAGTTGCGAAAACTTGTCAGTGAAGGTAGCTGGGCAATGTCAAACAACATGAGGCCAGGGTAAGGGTGCTCTACACAAGACCTAGACCAAAATATACCAGAGAAAAAACTTTACTGAGCCTGAATATGCAATCAATAACAAACTATTTGTGGAGTTTTTTCGTTCCTCAATACCCTCGGAAATAGAATTGGCATTTTACTGCTTTTGTGTGGATGGAAATCTGGGATGGATGGATTTTCATTAAAATTGGCAATAAAAAACAAATTTCTCAAGCAAGACTTTTTCTAGAACTGTTTGAAAGGGAAAGCAATATCTGAACACTTGCTTTTATTGGCCGAGAGATTTGGAAATCTCTCTGTTATGTGCATATTCAAAAGTAGTGATATCACCATGAAAACCAGAAACTTCCACCGAGACAAAACTGCTGATTAGAGGGTCCTCTAAAGATGACATTTTCAAACAGCAATTATAAAGAAATTATATATGGTCAAATCTTTTTCACACTTTTGTAGTGTTTGTTTTATCAGCTGTTGTATAATATGATAGAAAAAGACAAATGTTTTGACTGAACTTGTCACCACACTGATTCTCTGATATGGATGTCAAAGTAAAATAAGTTCATTGTGGACTGTTAGAGAGGACAAGTAGGATGGAGAGGTTGTATGTTCATAGGTAGTCAACTGGTCAGTGCCTATCTGTCAGGTCCCTAAGTGGAGATAAAATGAATACTTTCTCAGGCTTTACACACAGTTTCAAAACGAATATTCTCTAGTATGCTCGATTTCTAAAGAATGGACTGTCCCCTGCTGCAGATCAATCTGTTGAGAGCTCACTATACTCAGCATTAGGAAATCCTGGCTTTCTTTCAACTCTCAAGCATCGACAGACATAAAGCCTTACATAACCAAATTCCCCAGCATGATTTTTCTCATGCCTCTGGCACTGCCAATGACAATGACACAGTTAGGAGAGTTCAGTGTCCACTGTTTATTTACATTGTTTTCAACTTTAACACTACAGGGTTTCATGTTAGCAGGTCAACATTTAACACCAGGACGTCACATTAGAGGACAACATAACCATTCAGTTAACAGTTGACCTCAAACACACTTAGTACGAGTTAACACCTAGAGCAAAGACAAAACACAAAAAGTGCCCAAAAAGAAGTGTTATGTATTTATAATTTCTATTGAGACACAACTACAATCTACAAAATAAAACAAATATACATTTATTTATATAAATAAATATATAGATAGATATAACACATTCCAGTCCATTCTGATGCAATTAACTAAATCCCCTTGTCTTGGCAATCTAATGAGTAAAGTTAAGGATGACTTAGCTTTGACTAGAGTACTGGGGGACTGTGACTCTGATGGAGCATTAGTTCACCAACACACATTCTGACACACACACACACATTCTGACACACACACACACACACACACACACACACACACACACACAGATGATCCAGTGAATTCCCAGCTGATTCAGAGAACCCATAATGTGGCAACCGCTGACAAGATTTACCTTCACATAAATAATCCATTAGCTAATAAACAGAGCTGCCAAAATTAATGTTTAGCTGGATTAGTTACCTCAAAGCTAGTTCACAAATGTTTCATATACCAGGCCAATTTTCTAAGATATCTGAACCAGATGAGATGTTTTATTCCCCTCACAACATGGCTTTCACTGAGTACATGTTGTCACATTGAATGAAAAACAGCGTTTGTGCTATTTACACAACATTTCTGTGCTTGGCTGACAGAAATGCACAAGATAATTATATCTGTTAAATGGCATAGACACAGGGTTAGGGTCATGGAGAATTCAATCTCAAATGTGGACAAGTTAAGGTTAAGTGCGTTAGCTTCATACATACTATATAATACAAAATGCTTCTAATAGCTATTCAAGACTGACCTGCATTATTGGACAGTCAGATTGTTGATCATTTGCTCAACCAATGTCTGCTTTCCTTCTCTTAATTTTCACACTGTAGCCACTTACAAAATATATTTATCTCTGAATCATGCCAACCTCATGCTTGTATAACACAAAGAGAAATACTTTCCTTTTTCCAAAAGCTCCATTATCCCAGTAATGGGTTCATATGGTATACTAGAGTAAGAGTCCCCATGTGGATCCCGCAATATTATCTGTAATTAGTATATCCTTGGCCATGTTAAAATAGCATCCGCTGCTATGGCAGCAGAGCCTGAGTGGTTCACCACAGAACACAAACTTTCAGGAGCATCAGTTGACACTGTGGTACTTAGCCTTCATAAATATAACCTGTGCGTCAAATTTAAACAACCCGTAACACACTTTGTTAGTTATTTGTATGACGCTAATAGTGTGTTCAACGAAGTCACACTGTTTGCTTAGTAAATACAGATTAATAATGATTAGATGACAACAGAGGCACAAGGCAAATTGACATTCTGCACCACAAATTCACAAATACAGCAAGTAATACAATATTAAAAGAAGTCTATGGTAGGAAAATAGCTAAATAGGTGTAAGCCATCAAAATGCCTTGCTTGGGCTGATTCCCCAACAGCGCTCACCCGATTACCGTGGAACGTTCGGAAAAATTGAGGTTGGCCTAAAAATTTCAGATAAAAAAAGCAATCAAAATATGTTGAGATATGCTCACTTTGTGGTTAGAGCCCACATGGGAACTGAACCTAGATTTCCCTCTTCCTGGTCTTTGTTTACTGCAATTTTGCAAACTAGCATACAAAACAACTCTGTACAAAACTCTTAATGGTCTGAAAAATTTATGAGCACAACATGTAACGACAACAGGCTAGGTAGGCTTCTACTGTTCAAACCGTTTTAGTTCATAACAAATTCTTCCAGAGCTCTGAAGGAGGTACGCCGACCACATGACTTTGGTGGCATGGCTACGTGAGATCAGGTTGGGAGAAAACCGCTAGACTGCGCAAACAAAAAAAAGATGCTTGGATGTTCCTGGAATGCCAAGAGATTGTGACATTTGTTCCTGGACGTCCTTAGGGCGAATCGAAATGGCTGAGTCAACGAGAGGGAGGAAGAGACAAAGACATAAGAAAGAGAGATAAAGAGAAACATAGGAAAAAGAGACAGAAGGGGGAAAAGAGACAATACAAGTAAATAGAGATGGGCTGGAGGAAAGTGAGACACTTTTCGGGGGTCGGGGGGCTGAGAAGGGGGGTCTCTATAACGTGTCCGCCTCAGGATAGGCAGCAAGGCAGTCTGAGTGGTGTTTGTCTTGAGCTGTCCTGTCCTGCTTTGATTAAAGCCTCAGAGCCACAGGGGAACCAGACCCGTGCCCAGGGGCCCTGAAGGACACACACCACATGCTAAATGAGGGTGAAGACCAAGGGGGAAGGGGGCGGGGGACATTTGAGACTGTTTAAACAAATCACTGTAGAATATCAGTCATTGAGGACCCGGTAAGAGACGTTGTTGGTTTGTTCCCATCGGTCTCCCCCGTAAGGCCTTTCACACAGTTAAAGGAAATAAATGAACAGTGATTGGGTTTTTGGGGGAGAAAGAGAGATTAATTTGTATTTGCCAAATTCACCAATGGGAAGCAAACTACTTTTCTCTTTGGGTTCAAACCCTCAGGCAATTTATGGCAATCATGTGTCACAGGTGTTTAAGTTCAGAGCCTCTAATAAGTCCTTGGCTGACTGACCTCTGTGTGACTGCTGTGTCCAGGAGACATGCACATGTAAAGCCCAGATGGTCCGATGCTACGAATTTGGTGGGTGATAAAGGGATATTTTGTGATTTTGCTAATGTTCAGGCTGTAGGAGGTCATAATTAGTACTTTTTTTTCTCTGTGGAACTAGATGAAGGGCATTGTTGCCAAAATCCCGAAGTAACCCTTTAAGGGCATGGCGAGCTGTTACTGAATTTCATGGGGCCTCGAGCTGTGAAAGTTCTATACTATTTATAGTATAGTATTTTTTTCCTTGTTTAGATATATAATCGAATGTTTAGAGGCAAAGGGGAGGGGTCAGCTGGTCTCATCAAGGGCCGGATGTTTGAGGAAGGCAACATGGCGGGGCTTGTGACAGGGCCAGGCCTGCTCAACTCCACCAGGATGCAGTGCGGTGAAGAAACCACATCTGTTTTCACTCAAAACAATCAGGGTTCCGGCACTGCAGGCAGCTACGGCCTATTATTAAAGGCTTTCTGGGGCCTGTTGAGGGACGGCCGGGACGAGCTGATTTATTCCCTCTTTGCAGAGTAGATGCGGATTGAGGGTGATGCATACGGACATGGAATTTCAATCAGTCATTCCTGCCAGGACGCCTACCCAGAAGCACCCCTAAATCCAACCTGACTTCAGATACACAACAGAGTTGGACGTCATGTTCCTCTTTATAAACTAGGTTTCCGCGTGTTGCTCAGAAAATGCTTTCAGACGGAATCTTAAATCTACTAAAGACATTGTTTGGTTTGTGTAGTGCTCATTTGTTGAAATGAGGGATGTATTTTATTGTTATCAAGTAGTGGATGAATCTCATAATTTACTGTGCTGCTCTGATGGAGGTGAATGAGCTCCACCTCCATCTTTTGGGAAACTTTGAATACTTTTCTTGAAGTCCCCCTTTCTCCTCCAATTGCCTCAGTAAGGCTTTTAAATAATTTGCAGAGAACCCTCTGGAAGCTGAATAATTTACTCTGGTTTGATGAAGTCTGCAGCCAGCTGGTGTACCATAAGTGGACTCACTCTACAATTCTCTATCAGCAGGCAAGAGGGAGGGAGGGTTAGTGTGGTTGGTGATCATCTCCTCCTCCGTCCTCACTCTGCCCACTTCAATTAAATCAGGTGGAGAAAAGAAGCAGGAAAGGCAGCATCTGGCCTTGAGCTGGAGACAAACACTCTGTCCACCAGAGCATGTGTCAAACTGTACGCCACCAGCCTCCAGCCTCCAGCCTAAACATCACTGGTCTCTGCACCAAAGGTTCTGTAGGTAGGAAGGAGGAGTCAGAGAATATAGAAATTGAAAACATTTCTGCTTATCCTTCTAGCTGGGCTTCTTCCACTCCTGGTTGTCAGATGAGCTAAATTGATGCATTTCCCTCTTGACTGTCTGGTGACCAGAACCTCTCCCTGGTCATGATGGTTAGGTGTTGTTGGGCAGTTCCACCTGCATGGCCATCTGGCTGGATTGATTGCTTGGTAACTGGTGGTTCAGGTGGGTCTAGATTGATAGCTGGGGGTCTGGGTTGGTAGCTGAAGGTCTGGTTGGGTCTGGGTCTGTTGATTGGTCTGGATGGGTCTTGGTTGGTTGATGTTGTCTGGTTGGATCTCTGTTAGGTGATGATGAATACTGGCCCACCATGGTGTCCCATCACCAGTTTAGATCCACTAAGCTCCTCTGGCAGAGAGGAGGCAATGAAACGAATGGACATAGAAGATCAAACGCAGCTAGACTGTGACTAACATCTATTTTCCTATGGGGCATCACAGCTAAATAGGATTGGATTTTCTGCAGAGGGATATTTCGCCCATCACTGCCTACGCTTCTTTTGCAATTATTACACGATATAGCATCTGCACCACAATATGAAATAGGTAACGAAGAATCAGAGAGCAGCTCTTTAACGTCCTGATTCACTGCCACAATTCAACCAACAACGCTAAAAGGAACTCTGTCCTAAAGCCAAGCCATGCAACCTCAGGAAGTCCGGAAACCTTCCAGGCCTTTCCCGAGGCCTGTCATCTGTTCCGTCTCAGCAGAGACAGCGTCAATGCGTGCCCCGTGTGATGGACAGGCAAAGGCGGGTACAGCATTACCTTGTCATGCCATGCAGCCAGCCTCATCCATAACACCATCACCTTCCCTTGGTCAAGCCTCTTAGAGGAGACGAATGACTGTCTCCCAAGGACAGGCTGGTAATGGCACCTTACCCAGCCTGCCTCCAGATGAGACATGACACCCTCCATCACGACTGTCAGGTTAGATCTGTACGCCATCAAAATTCTCATCGAAGTGACGATCATTACTTGTTGTTGCTTGCTCTTTGGGGTTTTAGGCGGGGTATCTGTAAAAGCACTTTGTAACAACCGCTGATGTAAAAAGTACATTTTATTGATTGATTGAGAGGCAGCACAGTGAGAAACAGTTGGACTAGTAACCAGTAGGAGCCGATTAATCTGTGTCTTTTTACTGCCTGGTACATTGGTACCTTACTGTATGTTTGTATGGCCTCATGCATCATGGAAACAGGGAATTCTTAAGTAGTCAATGGTGTTTCACACAGTTGGTGCATTTTTATAACTGAAGGTTGAATTCAAGGCAGTACTCCTCAGTTCTGACTCTCAGGCAGGTTCATTTAAAAGACAGTTCCTGCTCAACCAGGACATTTTGATCGAGTACATAATGTACTTGTAGGATTCTCTGGTCAACAACCATGATGAAGCTTACAGCTGTGCGACCTACCACTAAAGTGTGATGAGACAAGGCATCCAGTAACACAGTAGTAGCGGCTGCCCCTACAGTCCACAATATATTTTTCAGAATACAATTGTCCCTGATTTTCTTCCATGCCGATAAACACAACATCTATGAATCATCCTTTTTCCACCGTCATACTAAGGACTTTCCAATTCCAATGCAGGAAATGAACGTCCAACATTATTTCTTTCCTATTTCATAGAAAACATTTATGAAATTATGTAGTAAATGTATTAAACATGTTTGCAAATATGATTTATTCATTGCTTAAGGATACAATGTGATCAGATGTACCATATCTACAGAAATGTGGGATGGTTGTTTGGGGCAGTGGTTCTTAAAGGTTTTGGTACTTTAGTGAAATAAACATACATTTGGTTTCAAAGGGCACACACACACTTGTTACTTTATTTTTAGCTGGCAGGAGCTTAAGTTAAGCTTAAGTTGAGCTTAAGTTAAGCTTAAGTTGAGCTTAAGTTTGTAATGGCTGTTTATTAAAAAAACAAACATGGAATTCAAGGTTATCTTGGACTGCAGACTACTGACACTAACATCATGTTATAAAATATTCTCATTCTTGAAATCAGAATCATAGTCAAGCACTGTAATGTGTCTCCTATAAGGATCAGCTGGCTGAACAGTCCATCCACACATAAACCACTTCCTTGTAACAACTAGTTGGCATTGGGTCCAGTAAAACATTCCATATTCATAAGCGGAAAAACAAACAATAGTCAAATGTTTCCCAGGTTTGGAGGGGTTGTGATGTTGACAAATGCTTGCTTTGCAATAAGGGAGAGAACTTTCACTCATTTAGCTGATTTAAGCCCTTATGTCTTTATTAAAAACAATGATGACAGCATATCCATGGCTGGGGGCTCTTCCTATGTGAAAGGATTACCTCCAAAATCTCTTAATCCGTCACCATTTAGCTGTTGTCCAAACACCCTCCCAGTTCTCTCTCTGTGAGTCAGACAGGATAGGAGCTTCTCTGAAGGCTTGGGCCCACTCCAGCATGGAGCAGAGCAGCGAGAGGACAGGACAAAACACACCACTGCAGACAAAAAACGGCCAACAGAGGATGAGAAGGAATGAGGGAAATACTATACAGGAGCAGGTTATTTGTGAATCTGGTGACAATGTGATAGTGACAGTGTGACGGTTTTGATGCACAAGGTCCTCGATGTGGAATGACCATGTGAGAATGAATAGTGGAAAGTAAGAGCAAAGAAGAATGATATAAAGCTCAACAAGGGAGAGATTGAGAGGGAGATTGAGAGGGAGAAGAAGACAGGGGCCCCAGACAAACGTGTGCTAGCAGGCCAGTGCAGAGGACTGAAGCCTACACTGTTGAGAGGAAGGAGAGTGGCTGCCAAGAAAAACCTTCTCCCTCTCATGGTGTCGCTGGGATGGGCTGAGCGCTTCAGAGAAGAAGACAAAAAAGCTGAAGAAGTGAGGAACAGATAAGAGAAAAACGCCCCAAGAGTTTAAAAAGAATCCCATGGATGCCAGATCTCCTTCTCTCCTCCTTCCTCTACCCCTCTCCTGTAATCCTCTTCCACTGAATGTGATCTCATATGACAAAAAGTAAGGATCTGTCATGGCGCTTGTCCAGTTACCGCCCTGTGAGTTGCTTCAATAACAGTTTGTATTCAAACCAACTCTCTCCTTTTAGTGCAGTCCCTTTCACTTTCAGTTGACCAGCTAACATGTGCTCTGGGAAAGATGATGGCAGAAGAAAATTCTGGTGAATAAATGTTGTGAAACTTTAAGTTTATTACTTCAGATATATTTTGGTCATTTACTGATACCACAATGCAAGAATTCTACATAATCCCCATTTAATCTGGTACCTGCAGAATTGGCATGTCCTCACGTTTTATAGGCAGGTTGATGTGTGTGGGTGTGGGTGTGTGTGTGTGTGGTGTGTGTTGGTTTGAATACACCATGCAGAAACATAGAGCAATAATACACAATACACACCATAGAGATACATGCAAGGTGAAGGCCTATATCGACTGGATTCGAGGTACGTCTGGATCGAATGTCTCAATGGGTAATTGCCGTGAACTGACCTCGGCATTATTTCTTTTCCAACTTGCTAGCTGTTTATCATTTCATCTGTTTTCAAAACTATTTCATGGACCACAAGGCTGTTGTCTTTTTGTTGCAGCGTTTGTTTCCCCAGCCTTAATTCTGTCATTTCTCCAGTGTGTGCAGGGATCTTGGCACAGGAGGAGGCAAACAGCTGGTGCCAAACAGAGGAGCAACACAGATCAAAGAACAGAGAAGAATAAGAGCAGAAGAGACAGAGGGAGACAGAGAGGGAAAATTGTGTGAGAGGGAGAGAGATGAATTGTGAGAGAGGGAGAGAGATGTCAAAGAGAGAGAGAGATGTCGTGGAGACAGAGGATTCCCTGGGGCTTTTAGAGGTTCAAGGACCAAGCATCTCAGCAGTGCCTCCTATGCCAACCTCCCCTTTAACCACACATAACCCACACCCTACTGCTACGACCTCCCCTTTAACCACACATAACCCACACCCTACTGCTACGACCTCTCCTTTAACTAAAACAACACAGGTCCTCTAGCTACAGCCTCCCCTTTAACCACACACAACACATACCCTCCTGCTATGACCTCTCCTTTAACTAAATCAACACACAGCCTCCACCTTCAACATCCCCTTTAACAACACCTACCACATTTCAGTTAAAGCAGCTCCCTCTCATGCAACCCTGATAACCACAACACATAGGCACAGCCCACTATATAAATGACTCACCACATGTAGTGCAGTATTCTGAAGATAGAGATGACATTGGCCATTTAGAGTTTTTCGCAACTGCTAACACACCTAGAATGGCCATGTGAACAATATACACTTTAAAGCAAAACCATTACGTTTCAGAAGTAAGACCATTTACCGGAACCCAAAACTGCCATTCACCTGTTTTCACACAAATATCTTTTTCATGCAACTTTTTTTCTCGAATCCCTACTCACAGCCTCTTTGCATATCACAAAAATAAACATGTTATCATGTAACAAAAAAATACTGTCATTCAATGCACCAAACTCAAACCATCGCATTTCACCCTCAACACACAGCAGTCGAGGGGTAAACACTAACAAACACAATTAGTCTTTAAGCCATCAGGATGTTCACATAAATAAAAAGGGCCACAGGATAGCTCCTCTGTGTTTTGTGGAACAATAGATGATAACGAGAGAGGTAGAGGAAGGAAGTGGGAACGAAGGGAGGAGGACGGGGGAGGGGAAGGAGAACACTGATCTCTAATGTGAGATCTCAGAGATGGTACTGCAATGGCATTTGTGCCAGAACTTGATTAGTTTAACTCCACAGTACAGCATTCTAGTAGTAGTCTAATTGTAGTCTCAGTAGGGGTTGGTACAATCCCGTCCTCTTGCCTCATCTCTGCAGAAAGAAACTAATCTCTACAGAAAGAATCTCATCTCTGCAGAAAGAAACTCATCTCTGCAGAAAGAAACTCATCTATGCAGAAAGAAACTCATCTCTACAAAAAGAAACTAATCTCTACAGAAAGAAACTAATCTCTGCAGAAAGAAACTCAGAAAGAAAATCATAAGCCGACGGTTCGCAACACCCAATCAATAACTCCTCCTGGAGGAAGTAGGAAAGAACCCCCTACTGCTGACAGATCCTTACCTTATGTGACAGAGCTGGCAGATCTACCCTCGACCTCACTCTGACACGGAGGTACTGATGGGCTGGCGTGAATCAGCCTTTTTCCTCACTTGGACATTTAGCTACTGTATCACAGGACTGTCATGCATAAGCGCCTATTGTATGTGATTGCAGATTCAGCATAGCCACTTGCACTTGAATCTACCTGAAAAATATTCCTAATTTCAAGGATTTTGAACATTATACATGACATCTCTAGATTAGAGTACAGAAATAGAATAGAGTATTATTATTTAGTTATCCTTTCTGTCATTGACTTGACATTTTTGCTGGTTCATACTGTTGCACTCCACACTTGTCTGTGTGAGAGCAGAAGAGTAAAGAAAGACACAGGAATTCTGCCCATCTCCTATGCCTTCACATTTGGTATTGATTATATATCAATATAAATGACATACGTGGAAAATCACTCCTACATTAATCACAACCCTGGTTTGGCGTAATGCCACATATGTTGTAATTGATCACACTGGTGGAGAGAAAGGCATGACAAGCACATCTCCCGGGTCCTACAAACCGCAGCTCAGACGAGGTTGATGAATGCTTTGATGTAAGCATTTGGATATCATATAAGGTTCATATTCAATAGTCATGGGAGTCAAATGTTAGCCAAAGCTTGATGAGGATGACAAAAATCACTTTAGACATCGAGGCTTAACTTGACTGAAATCAAATGTCCTATTTGAAAAAACTCCAACCCATACGGAACATTACAGATGGTTTCAACTAGGGGAACTTCACAAGTTCTAACGATGTAGAACAGAGATAAAATGAACTGTTTATTTAATATATTTACTAGATGACAGGAACTTGTCATTCCTTTAGTTGTTTTGGTAGTGATTTTTCTGTTACTTGTTATGTGTAAATGTGTCCCTTTCATTAAAGCTGTGTGTGTGTGTGTGTGTGTGTGTGTGAGACGGCTGAAGTAATGTAACTGTTGATGTAAAGCGGAGTGGAGCTGAAGCAGTATACTGGTTGATGCTAATCAGAGTGGAGCCCACTATACTGTTGCTGAGAGGGAGGGACAGGAGGAGAATGGGGAGGCATAACATCCAGGAGGGACTGCGGCTGGGTCCTCTGGGAGCCCTCCACTCTTGGATAACCTCAAGCTTTTGTAGACGTGTGTTCTCTTGTTGTTTGATTTTGTTTGTATTGTGGCATCATGGGTTTGGAAACTGTTTTCAGGAGACCCCCCTTGTCTTCCCTCCCTTTCATTTCCACCAGCTCCATGTTGGATTTTAAACCATTTTAAATATTTCTGAGTTTTCCCCATTCTCTTTTCTCTTTTCTTTATGGTGCTAATGAGTCCTCCTCCACTAGAGTAGAGGAAGGTGAGCCATCCTAGGTAAATCACAGAGAGACAATTCTTTTGATTAAACAATGACTCTCCGCTGGACTACTGCATTTGGAAGCCGAGTCACCGAGATCCTGCTATACTGTACACATTTTGCTATGAGGCTGAGATTTGTTTTTGAAGTTTGAATGCGTATCTTGCTACAGTATCATATGATAATTCTGAGCCCTAGATTTCAGGGCAACGGGGGCATACAGGCGGGGGCATGCCCATTTGGTAATCTGGCACTGCTGACTGTGGGTTTGCTCCAAGGATTGGGCAGTCACAGGTAGGTTGGACTGGGGGGGAGGGTAGAGTGGAGTCAATGCGACACTTTGCATTCCTTACCCTATAAGAACTGTATGTACATAAAACCATTTTTGTTTTCAGATAGAAGCCTTTCTGCTGCCACACAGAACCCTTCTGTTCAGGATTTAGGATTCTCTATGGAACCATAGTCGTTGTACCTAGAACCCAAAGGCTTGTACCTGGAACCAAATATGGTTCTATTGGAAACTAATAGTGTTCAACCCGGACCCCAAAAATAATTACTCAAAGAGTATCTCCAAAGGAGAAGCCTGAGAACCCTTTTACCTGAATGTGAATTAGCCCACATGTGTCAATCATCTGTGCAGGCAATATTCCAATGTGCACTATTCTCCCAAGCACAATTGTGTGTACTGATCGTCCAACATTACCATGGGCTGAAGAAAAGGATTGTGTACATTTTCTAAAATATTAAACCACTAATTTCATGCGTAAGAGCTACACACATTATATTTATGTCATTTAGCTGATGCTTTTATCCAAACTGCCTTACAGCAGTGAGTGCATACATTTTCTTATTGACATTCGGTGGGAATCAAAACACAACCCTGACAGTGTAAGCACCATGTTCCACTAACTGAGCTACACAGGAACCATTCTGAACCTGTTCTATACATTTATTCATTTAGACTATTGTTATGATCATGATAAAAGCTATGCCAATAAATAATTATTTAAGATACATGCACTGAAAACCATGTTTTTCAGTAGATTAAGTAAATGTATTCAATGCGCTCAAGGTAGCCACATCTGCAAAGCATATTATGTGCCTGCATAAGATAAGCAAAGCAATTAGGAATGCATAGAAAATCAGGTGAAGTGATATTTTTTCCATAATTGAGTCTGTGATGGCATAGACATCACCAGTGAAAGCATTTGAATGTATTGAAGACGGTGGGACATCGTCCTTCATTCTTCTTGATGACCTGGTTTAAAATGACTCCACCGGGGTCACCAGGAAGGACTGGCCAATGAAACGGAAAGTTTCACCCAGTTGGCTGGGTCATCAGGAAGGAAGTGAAAATTCCCACCCACTTGACAGCATTGACATGTTGGATACCTTAAGTGGCAATGTTCATGCTGAAACAGCCTTCTGCTTTCTAGAGGCCTTCACATTTCTCTGTGGGTCTTACTAATCAATTATATTTGACTCATTTAGCAGACTTACAGTAGTGCGTGCATACATATTCACACTTCTTAGAATCCTGCTCAAAGCTATGTGAAATGTACTGTATGTTCCCTTTAGGGGGGGTTTAAGTGCCCATTCTGTGTAAATGTGTTTTCCCTATTTAATTGTTTTGGTTGTATTTTTGTTTTCTGTTATTTTCTGCTTTTAATTCTGTTATTTCAGGTTACTTACGTAACCTGCTCACATAACTTTTATTGAACTCCTTCACTTATCAATTATAAAAACACATCTGAAGCAGAACTTATCTGTGAACTACACCTATGTAATTAACTTCAGTCAGAATCAGAATGTTTGTGTTTTTCCATTTTCCAAATGGATTCACAAAAGTTGGTTGTGCGCTGAAATTCATTTTAAATCAGATTTTTTTAAATGTATTATATTTTGCATGTATCATAAAATGCATCCGAACCCTCATTTATTTTAAATGAGGGTAGCGGATAGAACCCCTTAAAATGCTCATTAGTTGAGATAATGGATCCCTTTGAGCGCTTTTCTCCATCAATAACAGGAAAGCAGCTTAATCTGAACAACACAGGCAGCTTTCTCCGGTGTTGTTTTGAATCTCATTGATTTCATTCACGTCAGCCTCTTCAGAAGCTCTATTTCCCTGTATAGACAACCCAGCAACGTACTACTTGTTTGTCCTTTATGTACAAAAACAGCATAATAATGTACTTCAACACAAAAGATGATTATACATAAGCAAAAAAATCCTTCATAATATCTTGGTTGTCATGGCATCACTATCGTCAGCCATGCATGTTTTTTTCTTGAGAGTGTTGTGTAACTGAGGACTGCAGCTCCAGTACTTATTCCAGGCCCTTCCACTATGCCTTCTCCAAGAAGAGAACTCCACCCACTCACGTTGCCCCCTCTTTCTCTCTCACCCTCTCTCAGTAGCAGCTCACCGCTGGCCAGCACAGATGTAGTTAATAGAATGATGGTGTGCAGGCCTCTCGTTGCGGCAAGGTTGAGCTTGAATAACCAAACCCGGTCAGCTTAACCCGGTCAACTTAAATAACCAAATAATCCGAATTTCTGAAAACAATGGCTTCCTGACCTCTCCATGACCCTCACCTTATCCTTTTAGGGTCATGATGCCCCCACCCCCACCCCATTGCAAGGTTTGATTGTTAGCAAGTGGGCAAGGGACCAGAAAAGTCTCAACAAAGTAATATGTGTTTCATAAATAAGTTGTTTATTGCTAATCTATGGTTTTATCAAGGAAAAATTGTGAGTACACTGATAATTGCAGTGTATTGAAATGAGTGTAACAAAGAAGGCTTACTGAGTTCCCAAATTAATCAAAAGGCAGATTACATGATTGTGCCTGAATTGAAATTACAATGTAAATTTAATCTGAGGTAAATGTACTTCAGTAACACCAGCACAATATGATATGTTTAAGGCCCATCTATAGTTCAAGTCATAAATTAACAGAACAATGAATCCTCGTAGCTTTTTTTTCCAGACATATGGAGCTATTTAGCGGAACAATCACCAGAGTATCCTCCTCAACTTACATTATTAATAAACCTTCAGAGACAAATGCATTCTTTATAGAGAAATTAAAGGACTCTTACTTATCAGTAGCCTTATGATTTAACAGCTTTCAGCACAGTACATTTTCTGTTCATGCTGCTCTTATAATGATCGCAAAATTACTGTACCATCAGAGGAATAACAAGTGGTTACACTTTTTCAATAAACTTTTTGCGTGTATTGTCTCATCAAATCCTAGGGGTTGAGATAGTTTGACAAAACGTATCACTCCACAAACAACTTGGCCATACTCACAAATATTTAAGTAAAATGCCAGATAATATTAGGCCTTGTGTTAGCTGTCATACTATTTATAAAACGTGCTGTAATTTCTTAAATAGTCTATAATTGATATGGATAAATTCCCCTCCAATTAAATATGTCAGTCAGCAATTGAACCCATAGTCAGTGAATAATTCAATGTATTATTATACTGTTGCTGTCAACTGTTAATGTAAAGTAGCTATTTGTAAGACATTCACTATACAAAGCCCCAGGTAGGATATAAGAAAAAAAATTATATTCTGAAACAATTGTATTTAGCTAGATTTCCAAGCTAGTTATTTGTGATCTAATTAGCTGCTAAGGCTACTTAGAGTCTTATATACCTTGTCTCTGGTATACCCTTGAGGAACATTAATCATCTTATGCCAGTGTACAAATATGTTGTGTTACATTATAATATAATATATCAACAAATACTAAACAAATCCTTTTTGTATATGTGTCCTAGGTTAGAAATGCAGTGCAGGAAAATCTTCCCAGCTAAATGTTAGGTATATTGGTAAGCTACCAGTGATCTAGTTTGTTGGTATAGCTGTCAGGTCCTGACTGGGGGGCCTCAAGGCATCTCAATGTGCCTGGGGGCCACAGTCAGGGCTTGACCGCAGAGGTGCCTCTAGGAATCTCAATGCTGCTGTTGTGATTGTCCCCAATTAGAGGCAGCTGCCCCACATTGACTCTAATTGGGGACCCTATTTAATTTGCCCTTTTGGACCTTTCAGTATGGATCATTGTTTGTGTTGTGTTTGTGTGCTGTGCCGTTGTTATTTTTTTTGAGTTATTATAAAAGGATGTTAACCTTTACTTGCTCTGCGCCTCGTTTCCTGCTTTCCTACGATCGTGACAATAGCTATCTAGATTCACACATGCATTGCTTCTGGAATAGCCCTTGTAGATGCTTGAGGGCTGAACTTTCTCCATTGCCAGCCATATGGCAAATATTTCTTCCAACTTAGTTGAACTTGGGATAACCAATCATATGGAATTGTTACCTTTCAGCAAAATACATTTCTACCACAATGATTATACCAGAGCAAACTTGTTCATTGATTTACCCTTGAAAAAATTGTTTTCTAAGCTGTAAATTAATTCACACTGAATTAAGTTAAGCTACACAAAATGCAATATATTCAAATGTGTGAAAAACAATCATATGCAAATCTAAAAATCTCACACTAATTGCAAGAGCAGATCACTTTGTTAACGGCATATTTTAGCCTATACAACAGAGCAAAACAAATTAATTAGGCAGGTCTGAAAAAAAATATTGCTTTAATTATAATGTATATACCCATCAGCCAAGTTCACAGCATTGCCCGCAGAATTTGGAGAATAAATAAAACGTTTATTTTGTGTTGATTTCTGCTAAACTGAAAATGTGGCATAAATATATTAAACTCTGCAAGATAGCACTTTGCACCTTTCTTTTGGCCACTGCACCTAAAACAATAGTGAGCATCTTAATGAAGAGGATGGTTTACACTAGTCACATGTGACCTGAATGTGCAATTACATGCTAGAGTTATTAAAAGACAGACAAGTCTTATAAAAGAAGCTTAAACTGGAATGTGAAATCCTAAAGGTGTGAGTTGACTTAGCTTGCCTCATAGGATACAACTCTGGTGACACCTCTGTCAAATATATTTACTGTTGGTCACTTGCGTGCCAGTGTGTTGGCTACTAAAGGTACACAGTCAGTTTGCAGTCAGTGCAGCATTTGTTTATTAATTCAGCTAGTCATTGTGTGAACCCTACTTTGTGAGTGGACATTGAGTTGTTGCAGTCGTAGTATTCCAGTGTTGTAATCAATGGGATTCTCTTTTGCAGTCTTGAGGCCGAGTGTTGTTCATGGCAGTAAACTCCCTTGACTGCAGCATGAGTCTGGGGCTATTGTACAGCTTCATTACTGCTCCTTTGATCATCCCAACCACTGCAGCACAAGGCTAGATTATCATGCTGAGATTCTGCTCCTTACTCTTCTTTGATCCGAACACTCTCACCTCCCTTGGTGTTGTGGAGAACACCTTGTTTATGTATTCAACGGGAAACCGTAACAGAATGGTTAGCCCTGAGCTATGTGTGCCGAGCGTTGCGAAACAGTGCGACGATTTCACGCTAGTTACGAAGACTGAGGTATATCATTCTGAAAGACAGCTTTGACAATTGCACCTGGGAGATTTAATCTAACACTGTGGAGTCATTTGTTTCTTTATTAATGAATTATGCATAAGACGGAGAAGATGGGAGAGGAGGTTTGGGTGTGTGTGTGGGAGAGACAAAGAGACAGAATAAGATACATTTTAAGGTAAATTGAGGGGTTGACTGACAGAGAAGGACATACCTACTGTACATCTCGCGTACTGACTGTCAAACAGCGGGTCAGTGACTAAATCATTAGACCAAGTCTTTTCTCAGTCTCCCTACCACCATCCAAAAACATACACTTGATTTAAAATGGTCTCAAAACAAACATATAAATAGGCTGATTTAATTTCAACATCTGCACAACATCTGTTCAGTGAGCAACCATCAAGAAGATCCATACTGCAGTTGTGGCATGGTGGAGCTCCAGGAAAAGCCCTAGCAGCTTGGAGTTTACATAATCAATGTTGACCAGCATTCACCACTAGAAAAATATTCCCAGAAATGGATCCGCAGCATGACAATTAAGCAGTCAGATTGTATCAGTTGGGCTTGGATGGATGGGGGCGTTCCTGGACCCAGAGGTTTTTACATAAGCCAGCCTTTATGTTACCAAATGAAGACCTGTAGCCAGAGCAACCCCTCTCATCTTAGGAAACCATAAACTGAGTTTTCCTGAAAGAAACATTGAGTAAAAAGGCCAGCTGGTGGGACTCACAGAGTAAACATGCTCTTCATGAGAGTTGCTGAATTGAGCAACTAGGAGGTCTTTCTTCAGGACCAGATAAACAAAACACAAGTAAAAACACTGAATCCGAGCTTAGTAAGCAAAATGAATATTCCAATTGAAATTAGTCTTTCAAACATATACAGTATATTCCACCCTGTAAACTGATAGCCAAGCTGGACAAAGTCCTGAAGGTTATCATGTTTTGGCATTTATAATTGTTAAATGTGCCTTGAAATGCCTGAAACATTTAAGCAAACCATACTCAGGGATTTCTTACCATGGAGCCAGCAGAAAGATCCTCGCAGATTTCTTAGCTGCTACATGGGTAAGCAGAACAGAATTGCTCACAGGTGAACTGTGAATAAGAAGACCAAAGGACAAGTTTGAAATGATTCCGCTGTGTTTGAAACATTGAAAGGTGACTGGTGAGTTTGCAAATGACTTCTCAGCTACTCCTGTGCTGTGCTGGGAATAATATAATTTGTCCTACATTTTGGAACACATTTTCTTTTTGTCTCCTCATTCTGACTAATGTTTACAATAAATAAATAAACAATAAAAGGATTCCTGATGTAGCTTCATGCATGAGTCGAAGGTTCCGACTACCACATAGAACGGATAAGTAGGCTGTATGTGCTCTTCAGGGGACAGCTTCACTTCTTACAGTGTAGCTGCCAGGTGTCCTTCTTTACTCCCGGAATGGGGATAGTCTGCTGGTTCACTGGGACAGTGTCTAGGCACTCAACCTGAGGGATGATGGATGACTACCAGATCCACTAATGTGGATGATGCTGTCGGATTGGCCCGCTGAGTCATGTGATCATCTGTCAGCTGCCCATTCATCAAAACTCAGGCATGTGGGGGTGGGGGGTGGTGCAGAGAGGGTGGGCGCTCAAGAATGTAACACAGGCATTGTTTTAAGAGCTTTTTAAAAAAGAGACTTTATAGCCTATCTGGGACATTTCCATATATTTTCAGATTTTATTTTACAGCATGATTTTATCATGTCATGCTGTAATGATAGAAATGTTATGGACCGTGTTGATGTTCCGACTTGAAAGGAAAGCCGTCATCCAGGCATTGACTTTAGTCAGGTAGTCTGTACGTCTGCCTCAAGTCTGTGTCTGGTATTTGGGTTTGTTTCCAGAACACGGACGTCCCCGAAACACGATGCTATTCATGCCAATGCATTGCTACTGAATCAACGTATGGTTATTGAGTGCTTTGACAAAAAGGACAGATCACTCAGTAGGAAGCTTTGCCTTTGATCTGTGTCTGAAATCTTTACACAGCTGCCAATTCTGGCCATTTGTTCTGACACGTCAGGCTACATCTTTAAAATGGCAGTGGTGAAACGTTTCTAACAGCTCTCTGCCACCACAGATCAATTGGCATTGAGTGCAGCAGTAACACTACCTGCAGCAGTGGTGTCTGGCACACACACACACACACAGTTCAAACAGGGTGTTTCACCAGACAGTTCTACGAGACCAAGGGTTCGCTGATAGAACCCGGACGTCTATTCTTTTTAAGCTTTCGCCAATTTCGGCAGGAATCTCAATTACCTTTAACAGCTGGCAGATCATTCAGAAGATCCATGAAGAGATAGAAGAAGAGATCAGACAGACAAGGAGATGGGTAAGGAGGCCGTTCTACCTGTGGCCTCTCCTCGGTTTAGCCTTCTCATTAACAGGTAGTATGTCCCATTGACTTACAGTCCTGGAGACAAACTGAGAGAACTTTGTTATGGGATGTGCACTGTAAATGTTAGAACATGATGGTGCTCCTAAGTATAGAGAAAACTATGACCGCATGCACTCCTACCGTGCCGTTTATCACGAGGACCACTGCTACAAAGACCTGATCGTGAGCAACCAATTAGTGAGCATGTGATTTGAAGCTGTGGATATAAAACTAAATGTTCATTTATTAAAATATTGTTAAATATAAATATCAGTTGTGTCAGAATGTACACTATGTGGTTTATCATTTCTATAACAATTTTGCTGTTTGTTTTTTAACCCCCTAAAAACAGAAAGTGTTTCAGATGTCCACAGAATGTTTGCCTGTTTGTCCGAGCAGAAGTGGAAGAGTCACGGACGCCTAGTAGCCTACTCATGCAATGTCACTGTATTTCACAGTCTGTATACAGTAACACCATGTGAGGGGATACACTCAGAGGCTTTGAATGACCATATGTACTATCAAGGCACAGCAACATGAACACATGAGAGAAAGAGAGAGAGAGAGAGAGAGAGAGCGAGAGGGAGAGAGAGAGAGAGCGAGAGGGAGAGAGAGGGAGAGAGAAGTGCATGGGCTTCAAACTTACCTCACTAAACTCTATAGTACAGTCAAATGGGTCTAGTGACCATCGAAAGGGTTTTCCATAAATATGTTGGACCAGAAAGTCATGACCACGGTCATGCTGTGAATAATCATAATCAGAAACACACAGATAAAATATCATTATTGGCTGTAAAGTAAACACCATTTGACATCTGAATGCCAGCCTGGGAAAGAAACAAAGAGGTTTAAGTGTACACTGTACCAAGTGCCAAAAGCAATATTTTGATGCGAAAGCTATACCTGTCTCCCCACTTTCTGTCTTAAGTAAAGCTAGCGTTCTACACAAGATAGGACTGGTATGAAGTCAGTTGATAGCAATGTGATTAATGTACCCATAGGCAGGCTGGGCTCATACTAACTAGCGTGCACGCACACAAACACACACACACACATACTGGTGAGCTTAATTAAAAGGTTTCAAATGTAACACTGCTCTCGCCTTTGGCTACACAGAGAGAGAAGTGAGGGGCTTGTACGGTTTGTGATGCAAGCAGAGCACAATGAAAGAGCCAACTGTGTGAGTGTTGAGGGGCATGAATTCACGTGTTCCCTCCAGACACACACATAAATCAGAAAACACACATAAACACATATATTATATTACACCCACGGGCGTACTGTACTCACATGTATGTACATGACTCGGGAACACACACAAACCTAGACAGGATAGCAGATGAAAAATACATGACGTAGAATGTTACATGGCAGTCAAATGTCTAAGATGGCTGATTGGGAGTGTGCGCCCTGTTACTGGAGTAACGGAGGCGGTCAACAGGGGCTTTGGATGGCCAGCAGTGTCCTGTTATCACCCTGAACTGGACATGCCTGTCTGCCTCATCGGGATAGGGACAGCACGGAACACCTCAAAGGAAGACATCTAAAATCCCACTGGGTTCCTTCTCATCCAGTCAATAAAATCCATTTTCTGAAGAGGTATTAAGCTGTCAGCTGGAAGTGCGGCGCCACAGAACCGTTGTCCGTCTCTGATAAACGGGGAGTGGGAGAGACGACAGAGGAGAGAGATGTCCCGTGTAGCTCAGTTAGTGGGGACCACGGCCGCTTTGAGGGCTCAGATCCCACTGGGGGACCAGGATAGAAATGTTCGCGCTCACCACGTTGAGTTGTTCTGAATAACAGCATCTGCGAAATGACTTAAAGATAATGTAGAAAGGGGCTTGAGGACGATGCTGACAGTGAAGTGATTACACAGGGCCAGGCTGAGCAGCCGCTTCCGCCAACCCACTTATTATGCCTTTCCCAGGAATTAAGTGCTTACGTTCAGATAACGCACATAGCATCATTCGACAGCCTTTTCCATTGATACTTTCCCCACATGTCCTTGAGATTTAGAATTTGTTTTGTTATTTTCCTATCAGTCCATCCTGTTGCCAGGGCAGTGGTTGCCATTCACCGCTCTCCTGTCCAAGGCTCTTACATAAACAAATAAAACATTAATGAGGACTCACTCTCGCTACTAATGACTCCATCTCCGCCCCCCCTCCCCTCCCCATTCACCGTGCTCTCCAGTCTCCCTCCTTCCTTACTTTCCTCTCTTTTAATTCCACCCCTCCTGCTTTTCCTCTCCCTTGTACTGAACACGGCAGCATTTGCCCAGAAGCAGGCAGGTAGGTGGGCAGAAGCTTCAGGTCCCCATCTGTCCCCAGATTATCATCAGGGGAGAGAAAACAGCCAGCAGCAGCCTGTTGACCATGACAGCTAAATGTTTACCATAACATACTGCACATTATTCTATGTGATATGTCATTTTAAATGTACAGGTGTGGAGAAACAGTGCACTAATTCACCAGGTTACGACGACACTTTGATGAATGGATGCTAAGTATGTTAGCTCATCACATCTTAAAGGGCTGCCGGGTGATTTGGCCTGATCTATATTGACCCAGAATGTGTCTCTTGGTAAACTTACCATTTACAGCATAATGAGTGTGCATCACACAAAGGTCATGTAGTTCTACTCAACAGACCCTAAGTAACCTCTCAGCTTGTGCAGCCCATAGTCAACAAGTCGGTGAAGCACACCATCTAGTGGATGTTTTAATAACTACAGCTCTAGGATGGATATTTTCCATAGATTGTGACATTTTGTTTGGATTTAGAAAGTCTAGTTTAAAAGTCTGTCATTTCGTTGTGTTATAGACTTAGGCTGGGTTGCAGAAACATGGTTGAAATTAATCAAGGATAAGAGTTAATCTACGTTTTGTAAATCTACAATAATAAATAATTGATTATGTTAATTTATTTTTGGCAATCAATCTAAACACAATACCCCATAATGACAAAGTGAAAACACTATTTTAGAAATGTATGCCAATTTATTGAAAATAGAAAACCGACATTTAGGTTTACAGGTTATTTAGCAGACAGTCTTATTCAGAGCGACCTACAGTTAATGCATAAATTTAAGAAGCTAGTTGGCGAACACAAACCAGTAGTGAGTGCACTCTACTCATGAACATGTATTGTGAAAAATCTCAATGCTCATGGCCAGGACAATTCATTTTCCATTTTTGACGACCCAATGATTCAGTCTAGCAACACTTTGGTTCCTAATCAAAGGCTCTACCCTCCAGGTTACTTCAGTTAGCTTTTTTACACAAGAAAAACATGGATGACAAACGGATTACCTTTAAAAGGTATGAAATACAGTAAGACTAATATATTGAAAACATGTCCACATTAGCAGACATAGCTCCATGAGCTACCTGATGGGCTGTTGGCCCCTGTCCCAGAAGGTCTATTGTCTGGTTGTTATTTAATGCCTATCCTAACATACATACAACCAGTGTTGTATGTATGTATGACTCTGATCCTACAAAAACAGTATCCAGCCTCTCACAGATTTGGTCCAGTTTGTTCCGGCACCAATGTAGCACAGATCTATTGTCTACCACGCATTGTTTGTCTTTTTCGTACCATACATTGTGCTACTAAAACCTCATCAGGAGGTGCTGAGGCTACTGCACAGTAAGGGACTGCTGGAAAATAGAATGTGTCTATTCTGGCAGCCCCTTGCTGTAACTTTAGCAACGCCTGAGGAGATTTTTGAAAGTTTTAACTTTGTGTTGTCCACATCGTTAGCGCTATTAGCGCTTCATTTCCAAGAAAAAATTTCACTGAGTCAAGCTGCCGGAGCGGGCGAAAAGATATGCTCAGCAACCCCCCTTCGGTACCTTTATGCCCACTGGATCAATCTCCCTCTCGTGCCTTCATTAAAAACATTACGGTAATGAATTGTATTTTATACAAAAATACATATATGTACACTGCGTGCATAATTATAAGGCAAATCGTATTCACAATCAACTTTTGCTGAAGCAGCAACCACAGCCTCCCACATGCTGTACAAAGAGGTGTATTGTCTTCCCTGACTGTAAATCTCACGTTTGAGAAGGGTCCACAAGTTCTCAATAGGATTTAAGTCAGGAGGGGAAGGGGGCCAGGTCATTATTTGGGCATCTTTGAGGCTCTTGCTTGCTAGCCAACAGTGGAGTACTTGGATGCATGTGATGGAGCATTGTCCTGCATGAAGATCATGGCCTTCTTGAATGCTGAGGACTTCTTCCTGTACCACTGCTTGAAGAAAGTATCTTGCAGAAACTGGCAGCAGGTACCTCTCCTCCACCTTGCTGGTGCCTGACTCGAAGTGGTGCCCTGTGTCCTGTGTGTAATTACATACCTTAATAACAACCAGTTACACTATATTATTACACTGTAACAATGGGTTGTTACCCTCAGGTACAATACTTGTTACAGTGTAATTAAATGTGTAAGTACACTTTAATAAGGACACCTTAAAATGAAGTGTTAACGAATACTCACATGCCTAATAATTGTGAACTCAGCGTATATATATGCAAAATATCTTAATTCAACGATTGCTTCCTAAACATTGGTCATGTCTCATAATCTAGTAATTACTTTTACTAGATTATGAGTTTATCAGTAAGTCATCTATCCCTCCAGGCTTTGCACTAGGAACTTGTCAGATTTCTTCAGGGCCTTGTAAAAATGCTCCTGTGCCCCCTTCTTTATAACCATGCTCAGAAGAGCTACGTTCTTCTCTGTATTTGTGGTCTTGCTTTCAACCATCTCTCTTTCCTCCAAACTCAGAACCTCATCTTCCTCGAGAGCACACAGTATAGGACGAATGTTGCTAATCCTGGTCTCCAGAGCCGCCTTGTTCTTCTTTAGGAACTCTTGGGGTGAAGATGTTGCAGAAAGGCTGTTGCCTGGTGGTCCTGAAGATGATGGGACTGTAGAAGAACCCACGATCACAATAAATGAGTCTTGCCAAGTTGTAAGATGTAATGACATTAACAACAAAAATGTATGGAACCTAAAATACTGCTTAAGCGACATATTTATTACCTGTCTCTAACTTCTCCACAAGACTGATGAAATTCATCTTCGTCAGGACTGCACGTGTGATGTCCACAGCACCTGCAGCCTTGTATGTTGCTACCATCTGATCCACAGTTTCAATCCTGGAAGATTTCTCCAGTTTGCATTTTGGGATCGACGGACATTGTTCCAAGACAGGTAAGGTCAGGTGCCACTGAAATCTCTTCAGGTCAGCTGAGCCTAGATCCTCTAAAACTGCCAGCAGTTGTTCCTCGACAGAGGCCATTCTAGGTCACTAGAAAGAATTCAAGGACACAAATGGGAAACTATCGTTATTGCGTTTACATTTTTAGGTAACGTTTGCTTGAGGAACAATCAACTTGACGTCGTCATAGAAATTAAATGATCCATGAATACAGATGGGAACAGAACATTTACCCGTTTCCACTGAAATATTCCAAGTTGTATCCTGGAAAAGATTTATTGTAATCCTAATGCAAGGTGTAGCTTAATGGATACACATGCTGTGTGAAAACATAATGGTACGTTTGGATGGTTGTTATTGGCTTGATCTACAGTAATAATGGAATGAATAGTCTATAGTGCTCTCTAGGGGCCAATGAAGATCACAATAATCTACTTAATATTTGCATGTCTCTTGTCCATTGCACAGGCGCCAACCAATTTCTGCAATGGAGCGAACATCCAACAGGTTTGTAAAATGGGGTGAGGACAAAACACACCAGGACTGTCATTAGAAAAGTGAAATATACATTATTTTGTAAAGTTAGGCTACTAAGTTAATGCAGCTTCCTCTATTCAGAAAGTAAAATCAAACCGAAAGTAAAAGGCTACAAAAGACATCTGGCTGTCTACTCCCAACAAAAGACAATTCAACTTTTCCTTACCCTTTTTAAAAACCCATTTCATCAGAAAGCCACTGGTCACACCCACTATTAACACTTTTTTAAATTGTACTTATAGTATATAAAACCAATAAGAACATTCCAAACATACCTTGACGTTCTTGCCTGGTGTGTGTATGGTACTTTTATCTGTCAGGAATGGCGGTCAAAAACCACAAATCTTCCGTAAAAGCAGAAATTCATATCATTGGTTGAATCAATGAGAGGGCGGAGCTTCCATGTGAAACAGGATGAAGGTTGATTTTTGAACAAGATTAGTGCTTGTCCTTACCCTAATGCTACGGTTTTAGAATAAAACATTAATCAACTCAACCCAATCACATTCAATTCTGCTTTCAAGACATGTTTGAGTAAGTAAAACTCCAAAATCCAGGCCCCTGTGGACCAATTTGTTGCATAACTGAGAGTTGAGTGGATGTTAAATTTGAGTTCAGTCTGTCGTATTGATTTGTAAACTAATACATGTCCATTATACTTGTCCATTACATCTGGCCTAACCTAGGACAGTCATTTCATATTACAAAAGAAAAACTTCCCAGGTTGTAATGGAATGTTTAATTTATATGTTATACCCAAGTGCTTATAGAGTTGTGGCCCAAAATATTCACACCCTTGCACTATTTAAAGATATTTTTTTATTTTATCAACATTAAACATTTAACATTAAAACCATTAAATGGGATTTAGGCAGTACTGTATGTTTGGCTGTAACTAAGCTAACTTCCACAAGGTGGGAGCAAATGATTGAAATCCACTTTAAGTAGAACTTCCAGCTACAAACTGCTCCAGTCCTGCAATGTTGGAGGGGTTCTTTGCCAAAACACAGATTTCAGTTCCAGGATTAAGATTTGAACTCGTCACTGGCCACTTCAGAACAGTCCAGCATTTCTACTTTAATCATTCCTGAGTGCTCTTTGATGTGTATTTGGGTTTATTGTCCTCCAGGAAGCCTCACAACCTTCAACAAAGACCCAGTGTCTTTCAACACTGCGCACCAAGATGTCATTATTCCAGTAACACAGGCAGCAAAGCGACTCAGTAACAACCCCTAAAATCACCACAAAATGTGCAGAGCATAATTATGCAGTGCCCACTGCAATTACTGACACCCTATGTAAATACAAAAACATGTAATTGTTGTTCATCAGCTTGATCTTACAGTCAAAACATTACATGGATCCAACATTGAACTGCATGAAAAATGTTCAAGGAAATGTTTATCATGAAATAATTAATTTATTTAAAAAGGAATATTATACGTTCATCTGAGTCCTTAAGTGGTCATGTGTGACACCCTGTTTCATTGAGGTATAAATATAAGTTGATGCACAGGCTAAACTCCATTAAACAGGCATCAACATGGCATAGGCCAGAGGGCACACAAACGAAGACACAAAATTTTCCACGAATCAGGAAACGGTGATAAAAAGATAGCTAAACGCTTGAAAATCCCCATCCAGACTATTTGGGCAATAATTGAGGAATGTGGTTCAAGTTCAGTTGAATTCCCTTAAGCCATACTAAAGCCATTCCTGCAGAGGGAGTCATGGGCTCTCCAATAGAGAGACATGACTGGAGTTGAGTAAATCTGAATCATAAACTGCAGCATGACAAAGTTATCAAGTTTTAAATGTAGTATTTTTTCTCTGTTTTATGGCAATATATGGATGCACCCAAAAGGTGGACGTTGTTGTTTTTGCCCTAGTACCAACACACCTGATTAAAATGTCTCCCTACCACTTACACACTTGATTGACATAATCAACCTATCATCAAGTCTTTAATTGCAATAGAGTGTGTGAGTGCTAGGGCAAAAACAAAAACATGGTCATAATATTTTCAAAAAGTGTCAGTAATTATGTCTCACAGTAAGATCAAGTTGATAATTTTCTCCACAGTCATTTTGTTCATATTTCCCTAGGGTATCAATAATTCTAGAAGAGATTATATGTATATACACTGATGAGCCAACACATAATGACCAACTGCAACGATCTTTGGTAGGTGGCATGATGACAGGGGTCATTATGGGCAATCTGACTGGTCTGCGACTTTGCAGCCCCATACACAGCAGGGTGTGATGCACTGGGTGTTGTGACACATTCCTCCCGTAACCATCATTATCATTTTCTGTGACTTGTGCCACAGTAGACATTCAGATGGACAAGGACAGGCACAACACGGGGGAGGGGGAGGTGTCAGCACAGTGGCAGCTGAAATCGTCAGGTATCGTCTTGATCTGCAACACAACCAGGAGGATTTTGGACAAGGACAGCAATGGGTCTTTCAAGCCTGGTACTCCTCAGGTGTGGGCCAAGACCTCATGTCCTCCTAAGTTTAAAACGGCAGGAGACAGGAAAACTTCCTTAGATCTACAAGGATTTATAGTGGAGAAGGAGAACTGTCACTACTCCCCCAGCACAATAATATAGCAGCGTAAGACCTTGGAGCTGAGACAGGGGGGTCCAGTGACACTGTGGCCCTATCCGGGGGGAGGCCCCAGACAGGGCCCAACAGGCAGGAAATCAATCCACCCACATTGCCAGGCATCAACCAAAGGGACACCCACCAACCACAACCACCCTGAATGAGGGCCGAGTATTGCCAGCAGATTACAGCCCAATTGTACAAGTGCGCAACAGAGAGACAACAACAAGCCAGTTACTCCGCCGCCGAATGGCATTGGAGGGAGGGCATCCCAGTGGCGATGAGAGCCCACCTGGCAAGACAGCAAAGGTGGACAGTATCAAGCCTTTCTGGTCACCTTCACGCCCCTGGGCCAGACTACACTTAATTATAGACCATGCTGTAGAGATGAGTCTTTAGTAGACACTTGAAAGTTTGCACTGTGTTTGCATTTCTAACAATAATTGGCAAATCATTCCACAGTAGTGGAGCTTTATGAGAGAAGGCCCTGCCTCCGGCTGTTTGTTTATAAATTCTAGGTACAATTAAAAGCCTTGCATCTTGCGATTTAAGGTTACGTGTAGGTACGTATGGGTGGATCATTTCAGTGAGGTAAGTAGGAGCAAGTCCATGTATTGATTTATAGGTTAACAATAAAACCTTAAAATCATCCCTAACCCTAACAGGCAGCCAATGTAAAGAGGCTAGTACAGGAGTAATGTGTTCACATTCTTTTGTTTTAGTTAGGATTCTAGCAGCCGTGTGCAGCACTAATTAAAGTTTATTAATTGATTTATTAGGGTAACCGGAAAAAAGAGCATTGCAGTAATCTAGTCTGGAAGAAACGAAAGCATGGATTAGTTTCTGATAGAAAGTTAAGGATGTTTTCAAGATGAAAATAAGCAACTTTTGAGACATTTTATATGTTAATCAAAGGAGATGTCAGGGTCAAGTGTAACACTGAGGGGATATGACCATGCAGGGATATGACCATGCAGCCGTCGAGGTGCACAGTGAGATCTGCTAACAAAGCTCTTTGTTTCTTGGGTCCTAAAACAAGCATTTCTGTTTTTCTTGAGTTTAAAAGCAAGAAGTTCTCTGTCATCCACTTCCTAATATCTGAAACGCATGCTTCCAAAGTAGCTAATTATGGGGCTTCTCCATGCTTAATTGAAATATATAACTGTGTCATTAGCATAACAGTGAAAATTGACATTGTGATTTCGGATTACATCACCCAGAGGCAGCATGTACAGTGAGAACAATAATGGGCCCGGAACCAAGCCTTGAGGAACACCAAAGCATACCTTTGACTTGTCAGATTTAAACCAGGCAAGAACATGTCCACGTAGCCCAATATGGGTTTCCAGTTTCTCTAAGAGAAGAGAGTGATCAATAGTGTCAAAAGAACAAGCACAAGCACAAACACTAAGAACAAGCAGCAACAGAACGGATGCGGAACCTTTGTCTGAGGCCATTTGAAGGTCATTTGTTACCTTCACGAGTGCAGTCTCAGTACTATGATGGGATCTGAAACCGGACTGGAGCATTTCATAAATGTTATTTGTCTTCAGGAAGGCATTCAGATGTTGGGAAACACATTTTTGAGAGGACAATGTTCAACATTGGCTGACCTAGCACAGGAAATACACTCACCTAAAGGATTATTAGGAACACCATACTAATACTGTGTTTGACCCCCTTTCGCCTTCAGAACTGCCTTAATTCTACGTGGCATTGATTCAACAAGGTGCTGAAAGCATTCTTTAGAAATGTTGGCCTAAATTGATAGGATAGCATCTTACAGTTGATGGAGATTTGTGGGATGCACATCCAGGGCACGAAGCTCCCGTTCCACCACATCCCAAAGATGCTCTATTGGGTTGAGATCTGGTGACTGTGGGGGCCATTTCAGTACAGTGAACTCATTGTCATGTTCAAGAAACCAATTTGAAATGATTCAAGCTTTGTGACATGGTGCATTATCCTGCTGGAAGTAGCCATCAGAGGATGGGTACATGGTGGTCATAAAGGGATGGACATGGTCAGAAACAATGCTCAGGTAGGCCATGGCATTTAAACAATGCCCAATTGGCACTAAGGGGCCTAAAGTGTGCCAAGAAAACATCCCTCACACCATTACACCACCACCAGCCTGCACAGTGGTAACAAGGCATGATGGATCCATGTTCTCATTCTGTTTACGCCAAATTCTGACTCTACCATCTGAATGTCTCAACAGAAATCGAGACTCATCGGACCAGGCAACATTCTTCCAGTCTTCAACTGTCCAATTTTGCTCGTGCAAATTGTAGCCTCTTTTTCCTATTTGTAGTGGAGATGAGTGGTACCCGGTGGGGTATTCTGCTGTTGTAGCCCACCCGCCTCAAGGTGGTGCGTGTTGTGGCTTCACAAATGCTTTGCCGCATACCTCGGTTGTAACGAGTGGTTATTTCAGTCAAAGTTGCTTTCTATCAGCTTGAATCAGTCGGCCCATTCTCCTCTGACCTCTAGCATCAACAAGGCATTTTCGCCCACAGGACTGCCGCATACTGGATATTTTTCCCTTTTCACACTATTCTTTGTAAACCCTAGAAATGGTTGTGCGTGAAAATCCCAGTAACTGAGCAGATTGTGAAATACTCAGACCGGCCTGTCTGGCACCAACAACCATGCCACGCTCAAAATTGCTTAAATCACCTTTCTTTCCCATTCTGACATTCAGTTTGGAGTTCAGGAGATTGTCTTGACCAGGACCACACACCTAAATGCATTGAAGCAACTGCCATGTGATTGGTTGATTAGATAATTGCATTAATGAGAAATTGAACAGGTGTTCCTAATAATCCTTTAGGTGAGTGTATTTCACACACTGACAGGTGCCATGATAACGAGATTATCAGTGTTATTCACTTCACCTGTTAGTTAGTGGTCATAATGTTATGGCTGATCGGTATATAAACAAAGTCTACACACCCCTGTTAAAATGCCAGGTTTATGTGATGTAAAATAATGAGACAAAGATTAATCACATCAGAACCTTTAATGTGACCTATAACGTGAACAATTCATTTGAAAAAACAAACAGAAATCTTTAAAATCTTTAAACTCACAATAACCTGGTTGCATAAGTGTGCATACCTTAAACTAATACTTTGTTGAAGCACCTTTTGATATTATTACAGCAATCAGTCTTTTGGGGTTGGAGTCTATTAGCATGGCACTTCTTGAAGTGGCAATATTTTCCTACTCTTCTTTGCAAAAGCGCTCAAAATCTGTCAGATTGCGAGGACATCTCCTGTGCACAGCCCTCTTTAGATCACCCCACAGATGTTCAAATACTTTTTATATCCACTGTATATATTATACATTTCCTGTGATGTGTTTTTTTGCTTGTATAACATATAGCAATGAGAACATTAGAATAAACATTAAACATTAAATCAGTAGAAAGTAAGAATTTCAAGAATGTATTGTCCTAAAGGTATATCTTGTAAGATGGCTAGAACTGTAATAAAGACATTTTAAGAAATTGGGCAAGTTTACAGAAATACAGAATACCTAAAACATGGTGGAACATCCAAAAAGCTGCGTGTGATGAAACATTTCTAATAGTTACTTTCTTGAGAGACAAAAGTAAATCCCAGAAAATGCTCAACATCAGGAAATTATTTCTAGAAATGGTAGCCCTGTACCCATGCCACAACAACCAGACACTTTCTGACTATGGGAAATAATATGAGAACAGCTGGAGTAGCTGTATTTTCTGGGGTAATCCATATCTCTGTCAGGGCCAAAAAGTCAAGGGTCTGAAAGGTAGCATAGGTTGAAACAATCTCTGCCGGTTAACAGCAGGATGGCAATATATTCACATATACAATATACAATGCATTGTGAGAGAGGGGCTAGCCCCACATTCACGCTTAGCCTATGGCCTACTACTTTGAACTCAAATTGGCAGAATGCAGTCTGAAGCACCAAGGCAGGGACCAATGAACATAAAAATCCTAACACAAATGATATGCACTTTAGGAAGATGCTATATTCATAGATAATAAATTATAGGAAGTAATCTTTGAGAAATAAAAATAACATAATTGTGTGGCAGTTTCTTCTGTTGACAACAGGGGGTTTCCCTAATGACCAGTCGCCCCTGCATGTGAGAATAATATGTAATGTTATAAATAAAGACTGTTGCACCTTTAATTACAGTTAATACAATAACATTTATATGGTCAATTTATGAGCACTGGGGTCTTATTTCAATCCAATCGATACTTTCACCCTTGGTCAAAAATATTTGTTGCATATTTTGGACCATTGTATTGGCAATTTAAAACACCTATTTTAGACCATTATATTAGTAAATCCACACCTATATTTTACATTTTTTAAGTGAAATCCACACCCAGGCACCAGACCATGCCAAACAAACTTGCTAATTGATATCAAAAGGGACATTTTTATTTAAAATGATCAACCAAACTACCATTATTGGAAAATGTTATTGAAATTGTACAGAATACATTGTGTTTCATTGATTCATTGATAAAAATCATCAAAACTTTGAAAAACATAACAAAGGTTGAACAAGATAGCAATTTATGAAACAATATGCATTAAGTTTGATGTTTCTATAACCATTATTGAAAAAGATGTTAAAGGATTACAGTATAAATTTGAATATATTGGATTTATTGATTTCTAATAATTCAACAAAGACCTTTTTGAACATATTACATGTGAGAGAATATTTAGCATGTGCATTGTCGTGTCTACGACAAAAGCTGTTGATGAGAAAATTAATAATAGCTTGAAATGTTCGTCCACGTTATTTCCCCCCAGACAGGGGCGTGGTCAAAGAGCCGAAGTGATGCGTTGCTCCCGGTTCCTAGAGGAGTTGCCCAGTCCAGCCCCTGACTAGATTCACCAACACACTCTGCCAAGCGAGTGACTCTGCTCTTCTGATTTCAACCCTTTGTCCAGCAACACCACATCTACCGCGGCATTGCATAAGGTAAGCAACTCACTAAGATTCGACGGTGTGGACCGCCCCCTCTGAAGTGATTATGTTAATGAAATTATCGGTCTCATAGTCCTGGGTGGACTTGGAACGTTACTATTTCGGTTGGCCTGTAAGTTACGGTTTTTATTGTGAATACGCAATAATAAATCAGGCCTCTCCTACTACCGATGTTTCGCTGGTTTGACACGGTTCAATAACTCTCAATTCTGGCTATGCCTCCATGTTGATGTCCGTAGTTAGCCGAAATGTCAGCAAATTGGAGTTGAATGGACGTATTTATGCTAACGAAGAACATTATTTAAAGCGAGCTATGCCATAACTTGGTATGCATATTGACTGACTGAACATGTTTTAATGAAACCCGATGACATTTTGGAATGAAAAGATAAACAAAATGATCGATGATGCCGGATTCATATACATGCTCCATAAATGAAATTACAACCGTAAGACCAAGAGTTAGACAATATTGCCACCACCCTCTTTGTAAACTATAGTAAAACAACCTTTCAACTGAACTAGTTATAGGTCTTTACAAAAAATGGGTAGGCATGGGTGTGGCAGTCGAATGATACCAATGATTGTCTGTCCATCTATGCCTCATTTCAACAGCTGGGCATCCCCTGTGAATATATAAAATACCAACTCCAAACACTGGCCTTGCAATATTCCAAATAAAAGAAGTTGGTGTGTGTGTGTGTGTGTTTGTAAAAAAAGAGTGAGAGAAAAAAAGCACATGGCATGATTTCAGCAGTATGTGTGATTTTGTTCATACTCAGCTGTTAGAGGGCCAGGCCATGGTCAGCTGTCTACTGCCACAGATTACAGGACCTAATCTCAATGTGCCTCACTGCACCACCCTTATCCACTCCACTGTTTGATAGAACATTTACCTGTTATTTGTTTGTGTGCGGTTTTTTTTTCTCTCACATGCAAGACTAAACTTTATTGAGAGAGAAACCAAGCTGACGAAGAGGTTCAGCTATTCTTAAGATTGGACTTTGGACTCATTCCAACGCTGTGTACTTTTGACAACATTTGACAATTTCGGTCTATTTAATTGCATGCATGTCTTAAAAAAAGTGCAGTACACTAGTGCTTCCTGCCTGGCAATGTGAAACTGTGTAAACATTTGTCAGTGGGCTAGTGTGTAGAGGAAGTGAATTGGTTAAAGGAGCTAGACTAAATGGCTATCTGGGCGGGCAGCTGATATGCAGTCATTTGAGGGAGAGGCCTGAGTGGAGAATATGAGTCACTGCTGAATCTTCCACTAAACATTCAGGAATTTATCCCGCAAAAAGAGAATGTACACATTTTGAATCTCAGCAATAACACTTTGAACTCTGAGATCTTATCAATGAACAAATACAAGTGAATAGCGAAGTGATAAACTGGTTAATATTATTTAATCTGCTGTCATTGCAATGCAGTGGTTCGATCCAGCATCGCTCCTTTCTTTGGGTCTTAGTTTGAAGGTCTTGCAGCAGCCAGCCCTCCAAAAAATCACAAACTTTCCTCAGTTCATTTGAAGATGAAACTGTGACTAGTTTTTGGGGCTGGGCAGACCAGCAGCAAGTCTTCGTAAGGATTTTGGAATGACAGACTCACTTGTACGTAATTGTGGAGGAGGATTCTGAGGTTTTTAATTGGAGAGGTCTGATTTCTCTATGTGCCAATGAGACTGGGGCCAGGAGTCATGTGACCTGTTCTATTTATGTTTTCTCCTGGAAGTGTGCAGTCTACCTAGCAGATTATCATCAGAGATGTGTATGACGTGCTGAGGGCAGCTTGTCTTGAAAAAACATAGTAAATTGTTCTAGCATAGTCTTTTGAGGTACTGAAGACTGTGAGGCCCAGGAACACAAGTTTTTAGCTCTCCTCTAATGACAACTCCTCCCTTTACACAGAAATGATCAAATCATTACAGAGGAAGACACTGCTCTTTTTATTTAAATACAGTTGTTTCCATACCTTTCGATTACTATAAATATTGGTTTCATATAGTGTATACAGAACACTAGGAGAACACTGACAGCAGTTTCTTGTTCAGAAAGACAAGTTCCAGTTCAGATGATATCATATGTAAATCACTTAGCAGTGAGCTAGATCAGGGGGGCTTAATTGCCTTAGCAGACCAAACAGACTTCTCTTTCAGAATGGAGATCACAGATACAGGTCTTTGGTGTATGTAGAACCATATAATATCCCACTTAACCCTCACAACTTCACTGCACTTCAAACCCAAAAAGTCTAGACTTGAGAGTACATTTCCCATGATCAAGAAATGTCATTTAAGGCAAATGAGCTTAAGTCATTAACAACATAGAGAGCTGTGTCTATGGTTCCGGGAACTTTGGGCTGTTAGACGTGTAGTTCTCGGGTCTGTGGGTGTTGGACGTGTAGTTCTCGGGTCTGTTGGTGTTGGACGTGTAGTTCTCGGGTCTGTGGGTGTTGGACGTGTAGTTCTCGGGTCTGTTGGTGTTGGACGTGTAGTTCTCAGGTCTGTTGGTGTTGGACGTGTAGTTCTCGGGTCTGTTGGTGTTGGACGTGTAGTTCTCGGGTCTGTTGGTGTTGGACGTGTAGTTCTCGTGTCTGTTGGTGTTGGACGTGTAGTTCTCGGGTCTGTGGGTGTTGGACGTGTAGTTCTGGGGTCTTTGTGGTGTTAGACACTGTTACAGGTAACGAATGCTGTGATTTGTCTTTAAATCCCTGTAAGCTTGCTTTATGTTGGATTTGATCAGGTGTTTATGAAGTGGATTTATTGAAACAACAATTTATTGGTTGTTTATGGCCCATGGTTTGCACTCGGAAGCAGATTGTTCCTCCTATAAAATATGTAAAAGGACAGATACCCACGTTGACTAAAACGTCTTCGTATCAAACATGGGTTCTATTACCATGTAATTATGCCTGTTTGTAACAGTTTTTGAAATGAGTGACATGAATTACTGTATTTAATTTATTTGTGGTTGACAGGATAGACAAACTCAAACCAAGAGGCGTTACGAATACACATTCTCCCACCCCTTCCACTATGCTGCTCACAGGACCACTTATTAAAGTCTGACGTCAATCTGTTGAGAGTTCTGTACAGTACTGTGCAAAGGTCTTTGGTACCTGAAAGTCAAACTAAGGCCATTTATTTGGATAGTGTTTTAATTAAAAACATACTATCCAAATAAATGACTTTAGTCCGACTTAAGACTTTTGCTGTTTGTTTGTCATCATGCAATAAGGACATTGATTCAAGTTATGCTGTGTATATGATTGAAGAGATCCATTGCTAGTATGGCAGAGTATGTGGGTCTAGCCACTGTAAGCCAAAAAATAGACTGGAATTCTGTTCCTAACAAGGTCACAAGCAGATTGTTTCCATGGTTGTGGCCAGTGGGCTGTCAAGAAAAATGGTAATGGTTGCTAAGATGCTGAGGGTTAGTCACACAGTACATATTGAGGAGCCCCAAACCACAGTCTTTCTCTAAATAAGTTGGAGACTGAAGTCCACAGGCAGGCAAGTGGCCTCGGTGCATAGAACACTGTGTTTACGCTCTAGAACACTAACTCATTTAGTAGCACCAACCAGCTTAGAGTGTCTGGAATGTTATGTATGAATCACATGTATTCAGTGTACTATGTTATGTGAATGCAGTCCTGTAGCTTTAGTTACAATACTTTTTATTTTTATTTGATTTATGTTGCGTGTTGGAAAACTGATCTTGATTTGTTCACTACTCATTCCTTGATCAGTTATTGTTTACAAAACCTAATCAAATACAGATGTTTAATGCATTTCTCAACACTTACCCTGTTTGGGTCTTATAAAAATTTTTTGAGCACTTACAGAACATTCAGACTTGTTTTCTGTGGTTGCTATAGTGACTTACAAATAGGATGGGAGGAAGGGGTTCTACAAGTTAGACCTTAACAGGATATGCCACTAATATCTCAAATGTTTCAACATGCCAAAATGAACTAAAGTAGTCAATTCTAGCCTTATCAAACTGAGTACAGGACCCCACTTAAAACCTTTAATTTTCTATTGCTTAATTGTGTGTATGCATTGCACTGTATTTCATGTTTTCTAACAGTGATATCTGACTTGTCAAATGATAAATGTCAATTTCTGACCTATTTTGAACTGTGTTCTTCCTTGTGTTTACAAGTTTGGCCGTTA
The DNA here is from genome assembly GCF_011004845.1 of Esox lucius. Classification (NCBI taxonomy): domain Eukaryota; kingdom Metazoa; phylum Chordata; class Actinopteri; order Esociformes; family Esocidae; genus Esox; species Esox lucius. Next base: position 15,681,351 of record NC_047582.1, read on the forward strand.
AAAGCATAAATACCTAGACAGTTAACTGTTCACACATTAACTGTTCTGACTGGTTAAGGTTAGGGCTATCTATTGGCATAAACACATTAATAATTATGTTGTTTAACATCAAGTATGCTACAGCCTTGCACTAGATCCTTCAGCTGCGAGAGCTCTATATACAGAGTGAAGACAGTGAAGTAGAATTCTGTCTTTATTGCTTGCCGGAATGCATTCCCTCTGGGCTTTTTTTTATTTTTTGCATCCTTGCCAAATAAAGGGGGTAGATTAAATAATGGAAACACCACACGGAAAAGGACTGTTACTTTGAAATGAACTTGATCATAATAACAAACACAACAGCAGAGGTCACGTTAGTTTGATTGACAATTATCAATACATATGTGTCAGCTATGAAGACAGTTAGCAATTGTTGACAATTAGCGAGTTTTCAAACTGCAGGGACATCCGTCACTAAAATTGCAAAATGATTCAATATGTCAAGATATAACAGTCGAACAAATCATGACAGCATTTGCTGAACATGGACAAACTGTATCAGCAAAGTGGTCGCAACCAACAGGGATGGACAGATGTATTGGCAAATGCCCCAAAAGCACAGCATAGAAAATTAACACAGAATTGAATCAGCACCTCTGTGAACCAGTCTCAACAAAAACTATATACTCTGAGCTTCACCAAACTGGAATTTATGTCAGGGCTGCCATTCAGAGGCCTATTTTATCCAAGTCACAATGCACAAAGATGCATAATTTGGTGTAACAAGCCAAAAAACCTAGACCTCTGCACAGTGGAAAAAAAGGTTTCACCCTATTTCCTTCATTGGGTAGGGTTTACATTTGGAGAAAGGCAAAGGATGCCTTCAGCTAACAATGTCTGATGCCAACTGTTAAATGTAGCAGGGTACCTGAAATGGTGTGGGCAGCCATCTTGTGGGAGTCAATGAGTCGGATGATTGCTGTGCATTTTCATAGAACGTCCAAGGAATGTGGCCATTCGACAGGACCAGGTGCACCCTCTGGTGCAAACACTGTTCCCTCATGATGCTCCAATATTCTACAATGATAATGCACCCGTACACACTGCTAAACACTTTCAAGAGAGGATTTATGCAAACCATGATGACGTCAAACATCAATGACCTCCCCAGTCACAAGATCCGAACATCATTGAAACGTTATGGGAATATCGGGGCACAGAGTGTGAAATAGACTTCCTCCTCCTTCATCCCTTTAAAGAACTGGATGTTTTTCTTGTAGAATAGTGCAATGTCCCATTAAACACGTTTTTGGAATTGTTTGAGAAGAAAGTTTGGTGCTGTTCTTAAGGCACAATGTTGCGCTACTCCTTATTTGATATTAATATATATTTAGGTGTTATTATTTTGCCCGCCCATTGTAGGTTACCATTCAATATTAATTAACCTTGATAAGCGTCTCATATACCAGTGTAAATGAGCAGATGCTTACCCTGTGGTGGCACCATTTCCTGGGCCGCCTGTTCCAAACTGAGTCACAGCTCTTCCTCATTCTGTTCCGAGAGATGAAGAAACCACAACAACACGGTACCACCATTGAGTCACTAGATCACACGAATAACTCATTTGTTATTATATCCATAGCAACAGCTCTGAAGGGTGGAAGGAGTGTTTCCTTTCTGAAAACTGTCTACAACTATGACTTCTCTTTTTTCTTTTACTAGTGGCACAATTCAATTAAACTGGTTTTCTTTTAGTATGTAGCTCTCCCATTTGTCAAATTAACACTCAGACTGGTCTTGGGTCATGTATAAAGAAAAACAGAACTACAGCTGGAGAAAATTAAAGACACTGTGTAAACACACCTTCTGTGGGTATGAATTATTTCCAGTTAAGATCTCTAGATTTGAAGGGATCAAGGTCATTTTTTCCTTCTCTTAAAACCTCACCCATCTTCTTCTAACCCTGCCTCTCCCTGTTTCTCTTTGTCTCTGGGTGTGGGTCCGTGGCAGTATGGTGTACCATCCGGAGTTTGAGAAAGCTGGCCAACAGGCAGGCCTGCAGGTATGGAGGATTGAGAAGTTTGACCTGGTGGCTGTGCCAGAGAACCTGTATGGAAGCTTCTACACAGGCGATGCCTACCTCATACTCAACACCATCAAGCAACGGTCTGGGAACCTCCAGTATGACCTGCACTTCTGGCTTGGTAAGGACAGAATCACCAACTGGATGGGTTACATTTGAAAACCTGATGGATTTGATTAAACTCATAAAAGTATCATTATTAAAACCAATATATGGTGTGTACTGGTACTACTGTTTGGCTCTGTGGCAATATTTTGGATAATTCTGAATCAATGGTTGATGTAAACATAGTCATGGCCAAAAGTATTGGCACCCTTGCGCTTTATTCAAATGATGCCACGGATCCTCTAGAACAGTGTTTTTCAACCCTCCTCCTCGAGGCACACCCCCCTGCATGTTTTAGATCTTTCCCTGCTCTTTCACACCTGATTCAAATGATCAGCTCATTATCAAGTCCTTGATGGGCTACATCAGGTATGTTTTGGCTGAGAGAGATCTAAAACATGCAGGGCGGTGTGCCTCGAGAAGCAGGGTTGAAAAACACTGCTCTCTGAAAATTTTGACATTTAAAAACCCTGGACGGGGCCACTAGAGAGAACTTCAGGACAGATCGCGGTGTAGGATTCTTTGAATGGTGGAGAAAGCAAATACATCAACTGCCTCACAGATTCAAGCTGACCTTCAGACACAAGTTACGACAATTTAACTCTCACCAACTACATTTGAATCCATCACCAACTCTGTGAAAGCGGGTTGTATGGTAGGAAACCAAGTGCTGAGAGACATAGGAAAGCCTGACTGCAATTTGCCAAAACAAACCTAAACAAGCCAAGATTCTTCTAGGAAAATCTTCCGTAGACAGATGAGACCAAATGAGAGCTTTTTGGTAAAGCATATTCATCTCTGTTTACTGTCATTAAGCTGAATCAATTTGAAAGGGAGGAATACATTGCCTGTACAGAGGAGCAGGAAGCTCATATGGCTGTAGGAAACATAATTTCCGGTATTTTGCCCAAAGGCTCAATTTCCACTTATTTCTAGAGGCATGGTAAGTTAATTATTAAGCAAGTGCAAAATTGCCAATACTTTTGGTCATAACTATAGGCAGTGCTGAGTCAGGCCCATTTATTTGTATTGATCATGACTGCTTTTAGGCAGCCTGTTAGATAGAACCTTAGAGGAATGTAATGGGAAAGTAACAGAGCGATGAAAACTTTGTTCACTCAGTGTCCATTGGATATTGCTCTAAGAAACATTGAATCTAGTAGACTACCAACCATTGAAGGTTGGGCCTCCATTGACAAGTCAAGGGAGAAAAACGCTGTGATTCAGAGTGCCTAGCCTCTAGTGTACCTCTGGTGCCTAGCCTCTAGTGTACCTCTGGTGCCTAGCCTCTAGTGTACCTCTGGTGCCTAGCCTCTAGTGTACCACTGGTGCCTAGCCTCTAGTGTACCTCTGGTGCCTAGCCTCTAGTGTACCTCTGGTGCCTAGCCTCTGGTATACCTCTGGTGCCTAGCCTCTGGTGTACCTCTGGTGCCTAGCCTCTGGTGTACCTCTGGTGCCTAGCCTCTGGTGTACCTCTGGTGCCTAGCCTCTGGTGTACCTCTGGTGCCTAGCCTCTGGTGCACCTCTGGTGCCTAGCCTCTGGTGCACCTCTGGTGCCTAGCCTCTGGTGCACCTCTGGTGCCTAGCCTCTGGTGCACCTCTGGTGCCTAGCCTCTGGTGCACCTCTGGTGCCTAGCCTCTGGTGTACCTCTGGTGCCTAGCCTCTGGTGTACCTCTGGTGCCTAGCCTCTGGTGTACCTCTGGTGCCTAGCCTCTGGTGTACCTCTGGTGCCTAGCCTCTAATGGTCCTCTTCTCCAGGGGACTTCTGCACTCAGGATGAGAGTGGTGCAGCAGCCATCTTCACTGTGCAGATGGATGACTACTTGGGGGGAAAACCCATCCAGTACCGTGAGGTCCAGGGTTTTGAGTCCAAAGCATTCCTTGGGTACTTCAAGGCTGGACTGAAGTATATGGTAAGGAGATGTTGTTTAAAATTAACAACTTTGAAGATTCAAAGTGATTGGTACACAAACTGTAGTATTGCATGTTTGTTCTTAATTCTCACTATGTTGTTTTCGGGTGCCATGTCACAAGAATGTCATTGTGCAGGATGACGCTGTGTTGTTCGGGGCATTTGACAAATAAACCTTGAAACTTGAACTCAGTAGATGCAGTAGTCTCAGCATTTTCTTAGTATCCCCTTGACAAATGTGAATTGTTTGAAGGAAATAACACCCATAAGGGTGAATGGCTCCATCATAATTGTGACCATATCTGTGGTCACTGTTTTAGAAAGGAGGTGTGGCGTCCGGGTTCAAACATGTGGTCACCAACGAGGTGGTTATGCAGCGAGTGCTTCAGGTCAAAGGTCGGCGAGTTGTCAGGGCGACGGAGGTGCCTGTCAGCTGGGACAGCTTCAACCAGGGAGACTGCTTCATCCTGGATCTGGGCAGTGTGAGTTACCATCATACTGATGGAGCCTGTATTTTCATATACGACATAGAGACAACAAACATTGGAGACTTATTTGACTACTAAAACCGAAAACATGCACATAGTAGCTTTCATGTCTTGCTTACAATGGAAATACTCTAATAAAGGTATTCAATAGAGAACATACCGGTCTGTTGTGTGTGTCCTCCTGCAGGAAATCTATCAGTGGTGTGGCTCCCTGAGCAACCGCTTTGAGAAACTGAAGGCCACTCAGGTTGCCAAGGGTATCCGTGACAACGAGCGCAGTGGGCGAGCACGTGTGTATGTGTGCAACGAGGGAGCAGAGAGAGAGAAGATGATTGAGGTGAGATCAAACACAGCTGAAGAACACAACTCCCTCCCTTCAGCTCTCTGTAAATTGTTAATATTTACTATTGTGTATGGAAAAGCTGTCTTTGCTGCATGTCTTTAGGTTCTAGGAGATAAACCAGACCTGCCTGAAGGATCTTCTGATGACTTCAAAGCAGACGCCTCCAACAGGAAGATGGCCAAACTGTATAAGGTGAGAGAACAGGGAAATCATGAGGAGATTTCACACACAACTGATGCCAAAGAGTTGAACATCTCTCGTCTTCTACAAATTCTCCTCTGTCTCCCAGGTGTCGAATGCCAGTGGAGATATGGCCATGTCCATGGTAGCTGCAGAGAACCCATTCTCCCAGAGTGCACTGGAGTCCAGCGACTGCTTCATCCTGGATCATGGCTCCGATGGCAAGATCTTCGTCTGGAAAGGTCAGTTGAAGACACCCGGTCTCAAAGACGTCTTTAACCAGCTCCTTTTTCATGGTTAGAAACACTCGCCACCAATTCAGCTAGTCAATGAAAGCACAGTTGCCAGTCTTGCTTGAATTTGGTATGGCTGCTTTCATGTCGATTTGGACACATATATGGCATTATAAACCACATCTAGTGAAACATTGTCTTGAACAGTGATAAACTTCAACAGGGAGCATATGACTGGAACAGGAAGACTTTTTATCCTCTTTCTAAAACAATTGTACTCTGTTATTAACCACGCTTACAGTTTATTTATTTGATATTATATAATTAATTTTTTTAAATTTGTCATACTAGATTTAGTTGTACTAGATTTAGCCAGCAGCAAATTCCATAAACAATTAAAACATTATACTAAAACAAAATCTGACATTTGAAAAATACTGTCAACATTTGTTTTAAAAGCACTGACATCAGTTTTACATTTCACATTTTCTGGATGTTGTTTTCAGGCAGCAAACAGATTTAACAGAAAATAAAGACAAAAGCCTGGTAAAAAACATTTTAGACACTGGAACTCTATAATTTCCATTCTGTGGAAAAAGTCTTCTCTAACACCTTACTGTAGTGAATATTGTAGAATAGACCATCCAAAATATTGTTTAAACCAGAGCAAAGTTATGATGGTAACATAGCAAACAAGCAAGTTTATTTATATAGTAGCAAACAAGCAAGTTTATTTATATAGCACAATTCATACATAGAAGCAAAGAAAATAATTAGAATACAATAGCATAAAAACAAATACTCAAATGAAAAAATCAAAACAACATAGACGTTATGTCTATTTTACAAAGACATATTAGTCTATTATTTTCATATTAATTGAAATTCATGTCAACCGGGGACTTGACACAAACCACTCTTCATTTTTATAGCCATTTACATTTAATCAGCTTGTATCAAGTAGATTTAGCTTTTTGTGACCTGCAGAAAGAAATTGGAAAAATAACTAGAAAATATTTGATATTATACAATACCTGACTGGTTGGTTCACATTTTGAAGCTAATAAAACTGTTTGTACCAGTTAATTTAAGTGAGAGACTTGTCCTGTCAACAGAACTCTGTACTGTATTATTGGATATACTGTGTCAAATAACAAACATTCATTTTTGAATATAAGGTTGATATTGAAAAGACACTGAACGATAAAAAATTAAAAAAAAAAAGAATCCTATTGGTCTTGTCAACTGAATTTCATAACCTAACCAAAGCGCATTTTCACCACAGAGTCATCACTTTGGGTGACACTCAACTTGCTCAATCCAAGTTGTTGAATCGACTGTCTGTATGACTCACACACTCTAACTTAGGCAAAGAAGCAAATATGGAGGAGCGTAAAGCAGCTATGAAGGCAGCAGACGAATTCATTAAGAAGATGGGATACCCCAAACACACTCAGGTACAGATCCTGCCTGAGATGGGAGAGACGCCGCTCTTCAAACAGTTCTTCAAAAACTGGCATGACAAGGACCAGACTGAGGGCTTGGGTGTGGCCTACATCTCCAACAGCATCGCCAAGATCCAGAAGGTGCCATTCGATGCCGCCACGCTGCACGACTCCTCCGCCATGTCCGCCCAGCACGGTATGGTGGACAGCGGACAGGGAGAGAAGCAGGTGGGTGGAGGACGCGAGCGGCACAGTGTACAGCACAGTGTACAGCACAGTGTACAGCACAGTGTACAGCAATCCTTCCCAGTACTTGTATTACTATGAGTACCTGTCGAATATATGTAGCAGGACTATTTAAGCAATGAGGCTTGACGCGGTGTGGTACATGACAAATATACCACGGCTAAGAGCTGTTCTTAAAGACGACGCATCGCGGAGTGCCTGGTTACAGCGGTTATCTGTGGTATATTGGCCATATGTCACAAACCCCCAGAGGCCTTATTGTGATTGTAAACCGTTACCAACACGATTAGAGCAGTGAAAAGGGATTTGATGTAATTCCCGTGGTACGCGGTCTCATAAACCACAGGTGTCAACCAATCAGCATTCAAACTACCCGGTCTATAATACACAGTCATGCACATTCTGTTAGTTTGGTGTCGACTGAGAGGCTGATGTGTCAGGGTTTTTTCATAGCTGCTCTGTGTATATGTACAGCTCTGCCGTACACCTGCGGTCACTTCATGCATGTTTCTGTTCAGATCTGGCGCATCGAGGGATCTGACAAGGTGGAAGTGGACCCGTCCACACACGGCCAGTTCTATGGTGGAGACAGTTATATCATCCTCTATAACTACCAACACGGCGGACGCCAAGGACACATCATCTACATGTGGTAAGAGAGAGGCACTGGACTACGACTAAAACAATAGACAGGAACAATCAGAGGAGGCATTCTAACCGCACTCTCTACCAGGCAGGGAAGTGACTCCTCCAAGGATGAAGTTGGTGCCTCAGCCATCTTGGGCGTCCAGCTGGACGATGAGCTTGGTGGTGGGCCTGTGCAGGTAATGTGTGTTTGTCAATTGGTGTGAATGGAAGAAACAAGTTTCTTTTTTCCATGGCAGATTCAACTCATCCCGTCTAGTGCAATGCTTCCTTACCACGTCGTTCCGCGTGCCCACCCTCTTCCTCCTCATTGCTTCCTGTCCTTCATCTCCTGCCTTTGATTTTTCAGGTTGCTGGTGCTCCTATAACAACCCAGGTACTCCCCTCTAAGCATGGTGGTTCAGAGCCGTGGCATGGGAGTGGCTCAGTGTGTGGAAATGATTCAAATCAACAGGGGCACCAAACAGGATATCCCTGTTCAACTCCCATTGTAATCAGTGGCGTAGTCATCCAAGCTAGGACATGCCACGGCTCTTTACACATGTTCAGTTCCGTGCCCCAGGAATGTCTGCAACCATCTGTCTGTGCTTGTCTGTGTTTCACCAGTCTATAATCCAGCCTGAAAACCTGTCCTGCACTGTGTAGTTATGTTATTGATATTGTTATGATGCATGTCATTAACCATGATCCTTGATGGGTGGAGAAACCCAACAGGGACCACTAGAGGAACTCCATGCATGGAAATCCGTGAAAATATGCAAGCACAATGTCTGGGATTGTAACTTCACTTTATACACCTTTTCATTACAAAGAAGTAGACTTCTTAATTTACAATATGCACCAAATATATCTGGTCCTTCATGCAGCGGTCTCTAACTTTGAAATAATCAAAATACTCGAACAAGTCTTTGTGCCATCCATGCGGTCCCAAGATGTTAGAAACGCTGTTTAGAGAAGTGCTGACTCGATCAAAAAAACAGACCCCCACAGTCAGTTCGTCCGAGTCAGGAGGAGAGAAAGGCCCCTTTAGTGCAGGCAGATGACAAGGCAAGCTGGTTGCATTCGGTAAACAGGAAAACCCTCTGTCAGGCAGCCAGATGCACAGCACACTGGGAGGGAAGTGTTGAGAACACCATGGAACCCAAGACCGTTTTGTATGAATACAGGCAGAAAGTGCTTCTTCAACAGAACACCCCATCACCCTTGAAAGTGATGTCGTGGTGGGTAGATAAACCTTGTCCTGTCTGCTTTTCAAGCGTTCCCAGAAGTCTGGCAATGTTGCACCTCTTGAGTCTAAACCTCTGTGATAAAACACTTGGCTCTATAAAGTGTTTTCCTGCCTTGTCGTCATTCAAAGCTCTCTGCTGTCACCCTGTGGTAGATTTTTACATATAAAGAATGCGTTTGTAAAAATTATATAAAATGATTCAGGACAGTTACTGTCTGTTATTGTAAACATTCACTGCATTTAGTTTTTGTTCTCATTTGTTGTGTCACTGCACACAGTATATATTTAAAAAAAAAAGGGGGGGGGGGTGTTACCATGATTTACATGTCCAACCACTCGTTCAACTGTTTTCCTCTGTGATCCAGGTGAGGGTGGTCCAGGGCAAGGAGCCAGCCCACCTCATGAGTCTTTTCGAGGGCCAGCCCATGGTGGTGTACAGGGGAGGTACGTCCAGAGACGGCGGCCAGTCCGCCCCAGCGGAAACGCGTCTCTTCCAGGTGCGCTCCAACTCGGCGGGGAACACCAGAGCTGTCGAGGTGAGTGACACGGTGACGGTGCCTCTGTGTTACCTGAATGAGTTCTGCTGCTGTATAACCGATGACGTGACCCTCTTGGTTGCCTTGCGGCCGCCTCTAGGTCGACGCCGTGTCCTCCAACCTGAACTCCAACGACGCCTTCCTTCTGGTGACTCCCGGAGCCTCCTTTGTGTGGGTGGGCCAGGGGGCCAGTGACACGGAAAGGAACGGCACCCAGCAGCTGTGTAACATCCTGGGGGTGTCGGCCTCCGATCTGGCTGAGGGCGGAGAGACCGGTACGTGCGTTGTGCCCTGGCCTTTTCTTTGCTCTGTGCCTGGCTTTGGCAATTAAGGGCCCTGTGTGTCTTTGCAGATGACTTCTGGCAGGCCCTGGGAGGGAAGGCTGCGTACCGGACATCCTCCAGACTCAGAAGCAAGGACAAGATGGATGCCCATCCGCCCAGGCTTTTCGCCTGCTCCAACAAGACCGGCAACTTCATTGTGAGTCGGGTGTTTGTAGTCGTTTGTGGTTGAACCTTTAACCCTGGTCTTTCTAATGCTCCCGGTTGTCTCCACCTAGATTGAGGAGGTGCCTGGGGAGATGACCCAAGAGGATCTGGCCACTGATGACGTGATGATCCTGGACACATGGGATCAGGTCAGTAATGAGCACGACCTTTTCAGAGATCTCTATGATGTGTGTGTGAAGGTAGTAACTGTGGATAACCGCTGGATTACTGTCCTCTCCTAGGTGTTTGTCTGGATTGGGAATGAAGCCCACGAAGAGGAGAAGACCGAGGCCATGACCTCTGGTAAGTAAACAATGTAGATTGAAATAATGAACTGCTGCTATATTAATACAATTATTCATGAAACATTGTGACCGGTCAAATAGAGAATGTATGGAAGCTACCCATGCCTCTTCGACTGACTGCATTGCTAATACCTACAGTACTTCCTGTCATGCTTCCTATAGCTCCTTAATTTGAATGCCCTCCTCTCCTAGCTGTGCGCTACATTGAGACAGATCCTGCAAACCGTGACCGAAGGACACCCATCGTGAAGGTGAAGCAGGGCTTTGAGCCCCCCACGTTCACTGGCTGGTTCCTGGGCTGGGATCACGAGTACTGGGCCAGCGACCCCCTGGACAGGGCCATGGCTGAGCTGGAGCAGTGAACGCTTACTGACCTTTCACCCCGACACTCCTGGCTCTACCGCACACACTGAGCAGCTCCAGACGTAAGACCGTCAAATGGTTGAACCCTCTGTAACCCGCCATTCTCCTGACCTCTGAACCAATGGGAGAAGGATGCTTTTCGGAACTATCATTTTTTGTGTCAAGAGAGTTTTCGGTTTGAATATATTGCTTTGGTTAGAGTAGAACAGGTTTTCATGGGCCTGTATAGCTGATACAGAGCAATGGTGCACTATTTTAAAGTCAGATCAACAGGAGACTTTATTCGCTTTTATTCATATGCAAATGAGTGACCATAAACAAGGGCTTTATAGAAACACATGCTTAGGTCAGGCTGGGTACCAGTTACAATCTGCATGGACTTTTATATATTTTGTGACATATTTTATACTTTTATTTCAAAAAAAATGAATAGTGAAAAACAAAGCCTAATAGTGGTTTTAGATTTCAAACAATCTAAAACCAGTAAACTAAACCCTTAGGTGTGTGCAGTGAAGTCACACTGGCTGATGTTATGACATCTTCAATACTGCCTTAATGTGTGATACCTTAGAGGAACTAAGGGAGTGTACCCAGCCAGTGTATTTAAGTCAGTATATACAGGGGTAGGGGAACCCTTCATTAGAACCTCCCATTCTAGGCGGACCATTCCTGTCCTTGCTGTGGTCAGTACTCGCTTGTGTCTGTCAGCAGCCTCTGCAGTACATTTCCTCACAGAGGAATCAAAAGCTTTGCTGCTAGAACTATCCAGAGCCAAATGTAACAGGTTCCTTAATTTTCCAAAGGCCTTACTATTGTTCCAATAAAACCTCTTCAATCACTGTCAATGTGTGTTCATCCTATATCTTGAAGTGAAAATAGTGGAAAGAACACTATGGCTTTGAAGGACATGTTTATATGTAGAAAGACAGTACAAATGTCAAATCATAACAGGCCTTTATGGAAAACATTTCACAGCACATTTGCATGAGGGTTTTGTAACATGTTATGTAACCATATCCTCAGCAACACTACAATAGTATACATACATCCATATAACAACAGACATGCACCATACCATAGACGTGTTTTCTACAGTATCAGTCCTGTAAAAGCATTTAAAGCACATCACTTGTCTGGATAGAACCAATCCATGAATTGTCAATATTGTAACAGACCAAGTACAGTCTTTCCAATGTTACATTTGGGAAATAGAGCACATGAATATGCTAGTAAAATATGATCAATTACAATACATATAACATTCAGCTTTGATTATAAAATACAGGTATTTTAAAGGTTGACTTCAGACAGAAATTCTAAAATAACGAGATATATCAATAAAATAATTATCAGACTCTACAGGTTGAGTTTGAACCAGAATCCTGTGGAGAAAGACATTAATACTGAAGGAGTGAGTGGTCTACAGTCAGCAAAACATTATTCAGATTCTATATTGCTGGTGAGCTGGAAGAAACTTATCAAAAACTATAGATGTTAATCCACGACCACCAAAGGCACAACTGGTAGAGTTGAAGCATTACGACGACCCAAGTCGTAGTTTAAATAGATTGAAATGCACTTCCAATTTCTCTGTAGATATGTGTAGGAATAAGTGTTTTTACTACATGGCAATAAATGAAGGCTTTGAAGCTGTTTAAAAAGTGAAAGTAAAGACACATTGAGACATGCAGACAAACAGAGCATACAACACACACCATTCTCCTTCCTGTTCAATGACTATAGGATTCCTGATGTCACAAATTTTTGGACATGATCACATACAATAACAAATAGCCTATTTTCCTTAATCTATAATATTTTCTGTAAACTATCAAGCTATATCTATGCATTATCTAAATTGCAGCTGCAAATCCACCATTTCCCTGTTAAGTTATTAGTGGAAACTATTATACTGGAGCAAGGGGGGGGATCTAGGTTTTGAAATGCAACAATATCACACTTCTACAATTTATAATATAATATAATATATATATATATATATATATATATTTTTTTTTTTTTATCAGATAAGCTAGAAATTTGGTTAAACATCAATCTTTTTTCATTAGATTATGAAAATGTTCTGGTAATAAGTAGGCTATATAGTAAGACTGTTTGACTATCAGCTGTTGTCAGTTGGCCGTTAAGTTGGTTATAGTGAAAAGCTGCATGACGTTCAGTGGCGTGAAAGTAGGTGTTGTAGTAAGGTTTGAAGAAAACCCAGCTGTGAAACAAAACCTTGGCTGAAAAGAATGTTCACATCATCTCATGGGAATACAGGCGGCATCTTCCCAGGGAAATCAGAATTGACACTTTCAGACTTGAGACTTTAAGGCAACATTGTCCTTAATAAAAGGATGACCTGTTCATGTGAATTGCTTTACAAAATGGAGGAGTTAAGGTCATTCTCTTTCAGGTAAAAACAAATAAATATATATATACACACACAAGCAGGGGGCTTTACATTATTTACGCCATGGGATTTTGTATCCTCAAGCGTGCATCAGCCTGCACTGACCTAATAACATTTGGCACAAGGGAGAAGGTCAACTTAATCACAGCAACAAATGTTCTTCAGCAGATCCTCAAAGCAACAAACTATGACACAGTGTGTGGGTGAATGTCCATGTGTATGTGACTGTGCACGCACACTCACACGGCACCCATCAGGCTCTCCTCACTCCCTCTTCATGAAGGCCTGCATCAGGTCCATGGGCAGAGGGAAGATGATGGTGGAGTTTTTCTCAGCAGCGATGGTGTTGAGGGTCTGCAGGTAGCGCAGCTGAAGGCCTGACGGAGACTCAGCGATCACCAGAGACGCCTCCTTCAGAGCCCGTGATGCATTCACCTCCCCCTCCGCTGCAATTACCTAAACAGACAGGAGATGAGGCAGGAAGGAGGAACCAGGACAGATAAGGACAGTTAGGTAATTACAGACAAAGAAGTTGACCATTTACAGACGTCAAGTAAATGAGTCCATATGGAGAGAAACCAGCATGGATGATTAAATCAATACCAGAGAGCCTTATACTTCTTAATCAGCAGATTCAATATGGGAAGTCAATATCCAATTAGTTTAATGGCTGCTGGGAGGAGACTCAGACAGAGCTGCATGTGCTCCGTTCTAGGCTCTGACCATCCATTCAGGCTAAACGGAAGGATTGTTATGGCAGGACTTCTGACTTAGAAACAAGGGAGATACGTCGCTCTCATGATTGATTTAGGGAATAAGTCGAGGCACAACGTAAATAATGTTGACATGTGGACTCTGCTGCTCAGAGCAAAAGGACTCAAAGGTGTCTAAAAAGCAGACTAAAGACAGAGCCTCTATGGATGTGTGTTAGCGTGGCGTTCTACCTTAGCCCTGGCCTCGCGGCTCGCCTCCGCCTCAGCTGCCATAGCCCTCTGGAGCTGCTGGGGCAGTTTGACGTCTTTGATCTCCACCCGCTCCACCTTAATCCCCCAGTCATCCGTGGCATCATCCAGTGTAGACTGAGCACAAGAGGACAAGGTCACTCAGATCAGAATATCCCCATAACCCTGGAAATACATACGTTCTAGCAGACTGTACAAGAAAAGGTATCGCTGCAATCAATGTTCCAGGCGGTGGTTTTGTGTCTTCCTGAAGCGCTGCACTAAACTAACCGCCTCGGTTTCATTTTCTGCCGCTGCAGCTTGGTTTGGAGCCATAGATACATGTGTTGTCATTGTAAATAATAGAATCTGCTAATAATATGGTATTACAGGGCCACAAAGATTTAGGCAGTTTATAACTGTTCAGTTTTTGTCAAGTATTATTATTAGGCTACAAATAAATCCATAAAATGTGTAAAGAGTTGTTGCATTTTCCATCTAACCCCGTGGGAATGCAAGAGAGAAATGGAATGGAAAGAACAAACATATCGGTGTGTCTCAAAACCATCTAGCTGACCTTCAGAACCAACAGGTTTTGTGTCTTCATTAACCAATGATTAACAGGGCTGTGCAAGGCAGGGCACGCATCCAGATTAGTGACCAGGTCAACATTAGTTTCATCTTCTCCAGTTGACTAAGTAAACATCCATGTAAAATACCATTTAGCAGCATACTATGGATATATAATTTTAAGTAATGATATTCAAAGGATGATTTCAGATCTTGTGTTGCTTGGTTGGTCGAAACAGCACAGCAGTCAGAAATGTGTCACAGTCTTCAATCATGGGATGAAGATGTAACACATTCAGGGGAATTGATTAGGATGTTTGTGTGGAGGTAAAGGGTACGTGATCCCTTTGACAGAGTGAGGTGCGGTCAGCCCAAGGCTTCTGTCCCTGTAATTTCTGCTGCCTAGGCCATATCGGTCTGATGTCTCCAGACCTGAAATGGCCTGCTAACATGATAACCTTAAAAGTTAAAAAACCCAGGTAAAATTTGGCATCTTCTGTTATTTGTGACCTGAATTAATACAATAAGGGCATTACCAGAATCACAAGGAATAAATACTGTGATTACCAAGCACATTCCATAAACTGACCTTGGATGATAGCCATTCGGTGAACTGTATTATGGGAACTGTGACTTCCTGTTCCACACAAAAGGGAGAAAAATTGGCTAGTCCCCAGGGATCTGATCCCGGGCCTGTGGAGCATGGTGCATATATCTCCAGCATGACCATGGGTTGGGACAGAACTTGCTGCTGAATACAGGGCAAGTCCTATTTCTGATTTTCATATCGGCTTACTCCTCCAGAACACTGTGATTTAACTGCCGCACCATGGAAATTCCAAACAAATTCCAATAACATTTGAAATGTTTTATTAAAAACAAATTCATGAAATGTTTCATCAAAAGACAATACAACATCTGATAACCTTGTTTTAACACTAGGAAAGCCAAATGCCTATGTGAATCTGCGTTTGAGTTTGTAATTAAAATAAAACTGCCATTTTGAAAGCTACCCCCTCCTCCTTCCATTACATTGTTCCATTGTCAGAATTCTAAACTGACAAACAGAAAAACGATTTACCAGTTTTTCTTAACGTTATCCGATTTAATCGCCCATAGCCCACGGCGCGTACCCAAATGCTAAGGCTAAGCCCTGAATGTATTGTGATCCTAGCAACGCCTCTGGCCGATACATATGCTAATGATGAAAAAAGGCGTTCGGCCCTGGCTGTTAATATAAGTTTGAAAGGGTTGGTGGCCCTAGTGTTAAAAACAGTACCTCAACTTCTTGTCTTTTCCAATGGTGATGTACTTGCAACTACACAGTGGGGTATGCAAGATAGGTGAATGTTCCCAGGAGTCTGGTCCATTCACGTTCTTGCTATTAATACAAAGGGCAAAGTCTGTATGGACGTTTTTGTTTGAATCGAAAGGGTTGCTGTGAGGTGACTGGATTGTGTCCGGTGCGTGTTTGAGTACCTGCATGTTGTGGGCTATCTCCTCCCGGTCAGACAGGATCTGAGCCAGGTTCTTGGTGCCCAGGACATTCCTCAGCGTGGTCTGCGCTAGCAGGCGGGTGGCAGCGTCAGCATTGGTGATGTTGGCCACAGCCAGGGTGGCGTTCTGAACGCGGTAGTACACCACTCCATCGACGCTGACCGTCACGGAGTCCTTCGTCAAAACCTGGAGAAGAAGGGTGTTACTACTGACGACCCGGACGCCAACAGGGTACCGCCCAGGGTATTACCAGCGGTAACAGGGCGCTCACCTCCTGAGGGGGGATGTCGAAGGTGATGGTGCGCATGTCCACGTTGATGAAGCTATCTGTGCAGGGCAGGATGAAGAACAGGCCTGGGGGTGACGTGCACACGCACAGAAAACAAAGGTTAGACAGCAAAGCGTAATGCTAACATTAAAACTTCATACATTGAGATAATATCAATGTCTGAAACAGCAGCGTCATCTTTTTTGACAGTTTGGAGGTGGGCTGACGTGGTGAGGAACAGTCTTGTTAGTTTCTCCGGGACAGATCGCTGGGTCGCTGTCCCTGGCCGCCGAGGGCCAACACAGAGACCCTAGCCCGACGGTGATGGAGGAGGTTCAGGATTCAAAACGTTTTTCAAATTCAGCTGTTGAAAGTAGTACATCCACAGGTGCTTCTTCTTGGTGATCCCTAGGGACAAGTTGGAGGGGTGGTGGGCACTTCCTGAAGCCAATCACAATTCCACATTTTTATCAGAAATGTTTAGGATGCAATTTTGTACGCACCCAAAAAGGGTCTGGTATGTAAATGCGGGTGAGTTAATGAGAAACACTATATTTCTACTTAAGATATTTTATGGACATTTTCTCATATTACAATGAAAACATTCGACATAACGCCCCTTTAAGTTCCAGGTTATTATGACTTCACCAGGTCAACGGCTGTCAAAGAGCCAGACAGGCAAGCAGAGTTTTGTGGTAGTTCAAAGACGGTGCTGAACACAGTAGAGCGGTTGACCAAACAAAGACCCAGCACAGATACTGAGTATAATCCAGTGAAGCACAAACAGACTGCTGGGCATGATCTTGTGAGATATTTACTCCACCATTCTTCTGGTGTATATGTCCTGCCAAATAAAATGTGGGAGTCGCAAAACACTCCTTTAACGGAAGCAACCGGAACAAAACGGGTCTATTGGACAAAACGTTCCCTTCCTGCTTTGTTCCGTGTGATTCAGTTGAAAAAATATTTGGTTAGCTGGAATGAATACATGACCCTTGTGCAACCTTTACTCACGCACATATACATTTCTGTCTGAGACTTCGAGCCAAGTGACAACTGGCCCTGGTAACATTGTATGGGAAGGCTGTAGCGCAGTAGCACGCTCTCCTATTGCAAAGCCTCATGGAATAATATAACACTCCATGCATTCCCACCCTAAAATAGCGTCGTCCACTCACCCCAACAACTGGGTTAAGGATAAGACAGATTAAGACCCATACATAAAGAGTCAGAGAAACTTGTTTGATAAAATGCAAGTACTGACTAACCTTGTCTGTTTACATGATATGGAGGGAGGGAGAGCACAGCAATAATGAGCACAGTTTAATTAGGGAAGCCAAATATTAAAGTTAATGCTGTCGATTACACCCTAGGTCTCTGGAAAGCCAAGTCAAGTGAGTGTTCCCCTCTCCCTGAAAGAGAGTCTATTATTAAAGCGTGGCTGTTTTGGAATCCTGACGGCTCATGTTTCATCCATGACCAGCGTAACGGAAGGCTCCCAACACTCAAAAAGCTAAAATGAGGTTGTTACTGTGAACAGTTTGGAGGTTTGAGATTAGTCTTGTAATAGCGTTATCTTGGCACATTGTAAAAGGGATAGTGTGAGACCGGCTAAGTATAAAAATGGACACAAAGCTAGATAACATTTGGGGCAGCAGGTTTACCTTGCATTTGGAGCATTTGACCTGTAACTAAAATAAATGGATCTATTGCAGTCAGTTCAACTTCGTGACACAGAAAATTTGACTTTTTCTATATCAAGTGAGCTCATTTCTATGAAAGAAGAGATTTCAATTAATACTTGATGGTTAATGTAAATTAGAATCTGCCGCCTCTGATCGCAAGGCCCTGCAGAATGTGGTGAAATCAGCAGAGCGTGTCATCGGCTGCCATCTCACCTCCGTGCAAGGCATCTGCCACACACAATGCCTGAGGAAAGCACGGAACATCATAAAAAACGACAGCCACCCAGGCTATGGTCCGTTCACACTGCTGCCATTTGGGAGACATTACCCAAGCATCAGAGCACGGACTTCCAGACTCACATTTTCTTTTTCTCCAAGGCCATAAAGCTGCTTACACATCAAAACCGGCAACCGTTGCCTCCTCCATTAAGGGGCTTACACACTGGAAGCGGCAATCGCAGCCTCCTCCATTATGTTCAATGAATCCTCGACGACAGCTTTGCCTCCTACCCTGGCGGCAGCGAAAGCAGAAATCTGTAGCAAGGGGGCTGCCACCCACAAGAACGTGCACAATACTTGGTCCTGCCGCTGAAGCTCAACCATGTTTAACTTTTGCCTCTTGCCACTGGATGGTAGCCAATCGGGGATTGTGCTTTTGTCACCATCGCAACAATGGAGGATCGATTAATGCTGGTAGTACCCATAGTATCATAGTACCCAGAGTTAAATTTACGCAACGTCCAATTATTATAAAGATAGTAACAAAGCGAATTGGCCATAATTCCCTGAATGAAAAAAAGTTTAGCTTGTTGTTTGTGTTCGCCATATTTATTTATGAGGCTGCATAAAGTGTGCTAGGCTACTTGAGGTGCTAAGTTACAGTTCCACAGGGAAACTGTGTTAAAAATGTTAGTCCTGCACATGAGAAAGTTACGTGTGTGGTTAAACTAGACTGGAGTCCTTTCGGCTGGCGGTTGCTGCTTTTGGTGTGTAAAGAGCTTAATGATTTTCAACCAGCAACACTGATCTACAATCATATTGAACGTTTCAAATGCTCTGGTCCCTTTCTACGTACATTAGCATATTTTAATGGACCAGTTCACCGGCACTATTACACATATTCATAATATTTAATATTTCTATCCATATTGTCCATATTCCCCAGTTCTACACTCTTTGGAATTAGTGCTAGTTTTCATTGTGATGTATATTTTTGCTTTATATCTTTCTTAATGATTACTGCATAGATGTTGCGTGCCATGTCAAAATAATTTCACTGTTCAGAATGACGTGTGTTATTCAGTGCATTTGACAAGCAAGCAAGTTTATTTATATAGCCCAATTCATACATAGAAGCAATTCACTACGAGTATTCACTTTTACTTATTTTGGGGGCCAACAAAAATTCCACCTAAAATGACGATACCTGCATTTTCACTGAACCTGTTACCAAAACACAGGTCTAGTGTTTTACAACTCCATAATTTGAACTGCAAACTGAACCTGTGTTTTATTTGGTTTTTATATGTTTTTGGTTTTTACTGTGGGCAAAGAGGCATAGCGTTCGAAACCACAGGGTCTTCGGCCCTCACAACCTGTCCATCACATATGTTACCTGGCCCTTTGGCACCTCCGCGTAAAATCCGTCCCAGGCGGAAGATGATGGCCCTTTCATACTCCTTCACAATCTGGAAAAGGAAGAAACACAGGCTGGATGGGTAATCATTATGAAGTAGGTCTCACATAACCCCGGCCTGATATTCCTCACACTCTACTGTTATTGGAATGCCACTGACTGATCAGTGTAACACCAATCTCCATTTTCAGGCAGTATATTCTGTACAGCGGCGGTTCTCAACAGAGGCGTCAGAGTTGCCAGGGGGGCCTTCTGGTGACATGGAAAATTTATGATCTGCCGTATTTCCCTGTGTTTTGCTAAATCTATTATTCCTTAAATGTTAACAGGATACCCAGTCCCTGCTAATGAGAAGCACAGTGGCTGACTGATGCTGGCACATCATACTGCGATGACGTGTCTTGAGGCATGGACAGCGTTAGATTTTTTGCCAGATATAGCTCTTTGAATTTAGGCCAGAAAGCGCGATCGTGGTCTCAGACCTGCATCTACTCATATCGACCATTCATACAGCTGTGCTCCCTGGGTTATCCAAACACTTGGATTTTATTTTGTTCCCTTTTTATAATCCATGCATTTGTATTAATTTCTCTCTAACTGTAAATTGCTCTTTGGTCTTCTTCCTTTAGGTTTCACAGCCTGATCGATTATGCTTCAAGTGGGTTTTTTTCTCCATAAAATCTGATAGCCACTTTAATGGTTCACAGTTGGAGGTCAATAGTAAAGTAACTGTGTCCTCATTAGGGCATTTACTTTTAATATGTATCAACTGGAGACTTCCACAACACAGGGACTGAATAAACACAAGCAATGAATTTTTGTTTCAATATTTTTAACTAATATTTCCCAAAATAAAACCAATGTCAGCTTACAACAACAGATCATTTGGTGTTTTAAAATAAAATACCTAACAGAACAAAATGTCATTTTTAACATTTGAAATTCCGTAACATGAGAGAATTGGTTTAAGGGTTTGAATATTTAGTAAGGCACGGTATATAAAAGAACAGCAAAACCGAATTATATAAAATAACATCCATTTGATAATGTCTTGCTCTGAAATGCCCCAAACTAGGAACGCCTACCAGTAGGAATTTTAGCTACTGTCTTGCAACTTTCAACAGCCATTTCATTTCTCTACCAAAATGAAATTCTTGCTCTCAGATGAAATAATAATCAAGTTTGATGAATAGATAGCCGTCATAACTACATGCAGGGCAAATTTAATCATTGAGGATGACACCCAGAACCATCAGCTTATGTAGATGTATGCAGTAGGTAATGAATGTACCTTAATACACATCCATATGGAAATAGGCAGAGTCACCACCATCAGGAGGAGGGAGAATCCGACTATGATCCATCCACAGAGGCCAATGTCAGCATCCGAACTTTCCAGGGCTGAAAGACAACACAAAACATCCCAACTGAGTGAAATACAGCCAAAGACAGAAAACTCCCACATCCCTGTCATCTTCAGAATCAAGCACATCTAAAAAAAAAAAAACGTACACACGTCTTACTATGCAGCCAGCATCGACCAATCGTTACGTAGTACTATAAAGTGTGGTGTCCACAACCAGCTTCCCATCCAGATGACTGTGACATCCTACGACTCTTGCTCTAGATTCCCTTGAACCTCTTCTCACAACAACGCATCAGTCAGCGCCTAACTCTGTACCACACGTGTTCCCGGTAACGGGGCTTTGAGCCCCGACTCGGCCAAACGTCCACGCCCATCCTCTCCATCTCCCTCCACATACCTGTCTTCTTAGCTTCTGATTCCTACTGACCTTTCATGACAATACAAAATAAATATGTATAAAGCTTCACCACTGAGAGAAGGCCAGGGCTGTCTTATCTGATACTCTTTGAAGAGGTAGGGTTTCAGATGTTTTCGGGAGTTGGGCAGGGTCTCTGTTGTCCTAGAATGAGGAAAAAGCTGGTTTCACAATAGAGGTGCCAAGACAGAGAAGAGATATTATTCTGCGCAGAGCAGAACCGGACCTTGGAGCCCTCAGATTGCGGTGCAGGGTTTGACAATTGCATAAAGGGGCCTGCTTTGTGATGTTACAAATAACACCTAAATAGAGATGATTATGGGAGATAATTTAGTGTGGTGAAAACCGGTGTACAGTCTATTGGCAATGTGGGCAAGAGGAGCGCCCTCAAAGATCAAACAGTAATCTGCATGGCTTGGCAATGATGAAAACATGAAAACATTTGTGAATTTACAAATACGTTTTAATTCGAAAGACAGTGTTTCGGTCAAAAGCAGAAAATCCTAATCTTTATTCAACATGCTTATAATTTCACTTACGTTTTAAGATGAGTTTGGCTGTCAGACAGAATTTTCTACATGCGGAAATATTAATGTCAGCTTAATAGATCACATACTTTTATCATCTTCACCCTACACAGAGAGAACTGGTCAACCCTCAGCTTCTGGCTCCTCTCTAGGTTTCTTGCTAGGTTCCCACCCTACTGGGTATTTTTTTCCCAGTCTAGAGCATTAATTGTTAATGCTTGCTGTTTGCGGTTTTAGGCTGGGTATCTGTATAAGCACTTAATCAATATTCCAGATATAAGTGATTGACGATGAGACCAGATTTGGCAATGACATCAGTTGTTTTTAATAATTCCTGGAAAAACTCCTTGTTTCCGGGGGATGGAAACCTGTCAAATTACAACCATGTACTTGTTAAGGTGAATAATATGTTATATATAAACTGATTTCCTATAGGCTACACAGCCATAAAAATATATTTCTCATGTAAAACCTAAACCAGTGACGTGCGGTCTGGGTGGGGTTTTGGAATAAATAGAATGTATGATAATGTGTTGCAAATAAAAGGTTCTGCAGTGATTATTGATTTGTCAACAGAAAAAAAAAAATTATATACTCCAGAAATTTTTATTTCGATTTTGTGGGAGTCGGGAGAGCGCGTATAGTAGTACATAGTAGCTGCTTCATTCTGCACATAGTAGTACAGCATGAAGCAGCTGTTAAGAAAACTACAGTTACCTACTTGCGAAAAGTGTAGATCGCAACTTGATCTTTACATTAGCCTTACTCGCATTCCAACTATTAAGTGAATTTGATTGGACAAAAAGGCCACTGAGCTAGCACATATTTTGCTTAAGGCATAAATGTAACGGAAACCGACCAATTATGCGGCAAACATCTTTCAAACTACATACAAAGTGCAAATTGAAAAATGCAACGGCAAACACCAACTCGCCACACATTTTTCAGCAGATTGTAGCTGGACCAGCATGGCGCACCACAATAGCGTTTTGTAGGGTGTGTCCCGGTCCGGTCCCAAAGCTTTTTTTGATCATGTATTGTCTTGACCAAAATAAATACACATTTTGTAAACAAAATAACCATAATAAATCATCCGGATTACCTGCTTGACGTTCCTGTCTTTTACAGGCTCTGGCTGAAATTGTTTCTTTTCCGTCTTCCTCCATTTTGAAACAGTTTATTCACGGATCACACGCCTGATAGCCTAGGTTATTGATCTCAGCGATATCGCTTCAGTTTGGTAAACTACATGTGCATGGATAAAAATGAGTTTGTGTTTACGTCACACAGCGTCATCGGGGGAGGTACAGCCACTAACATCATAGACCGGAAGCCAGATAAACAACCGGATGTTTACATCTGAAGCATCAGGTTATTTTCAACGAGGATAGATATATGTATTTGATGTTATGGGACTGTACTGGCAATGGTTTGTGGAGCAAGATGGAATGTTGTGACATTCTTCCGATTTGCGAATTGATTAAATATTAAGAGCTAAATATGTTTTTCTGCTTCCAGAAGAATCTGTGGCAAATTGAGAAATTGCAGTATGAGCACATAACGTAGGGAATTCTTAACAGAAACGTGCTAGAGCGTAAATATAACCCGCACAATTGCGCAAGCTCGTTATGGCTTTCCCCTTTTACTAGATTCTGCTTACTTGGTTTTACTTTTACAAGATTTCAGCGGAAAACGAGAGCTTGTTGACATCTCGGTTCAGTTTTAAAATCTTTCCTAACATCGTTTTCTTCATTTTCATCGACTTTGTCACCCCCTTCTGGCATCCTTATGAGTCGAGCCTTACGAGAAGCAAAGAGAAAAGCCAAGTGGTGTTTGTGATCGCACGAATCTTCATATTCAGAAGTGGTGAAGAAACTGAACTGATTAATGCCACCTGGAGAAGTAAACATGTACAGAATAAACATTTGCAATCCGCTCAATTGTTTTCCATTTTCTAAATTGAGGGAGTGGTTGATCATGTAGCATCAATCCGTCTATAGGTTCGTCACCATACAGTTGTGCTCGTAAGTTTGCATACCCTGGCAGATTTTGTTACATTTTGGCATTGATTTTGAAAATATGACTGATCATGCAAAAAAAAAAACTGTCTTTTATTTAAGGATAGTGATCATATGAAGCCATTTATTATCACAGTTGTTTGGCTTCTTTTTAAATCATAATGAGAACAGAAATCAACCAAATGGCCCTGGTAAACATTTTACAAACCCTTGAATGTTTAGCCTTGTTACAGACACACAAGGTGACACACACATGTGAATATGTTAATTAAAGGTGAATTTCCCACACCTGTGGCTTTTGAAATTGCAATTAGTGTCTGTGTATGAATAGTCAATTGGTATATTAGCTCTCATGTGGATGCACTGAGCAGGCTAGATACTGAGCCATGGGGAGCAGAAAATAACTGTCAAAAGACCTGTGTAACAAGGTAAAGGAACTTTATAAAAAAAAAAGGAAAAGGATATCCAAAGCCTTGCAAATGCCAGTCAGTATTATTCAATCACTTATTAAGAAGTGGAAAATTCTGGGATCTCTAGATACGAAGCCAAGGTCAGGTAGACCAAGAAATATTTCAGCCAAAACTGCCAGAGGAAATGTTGGGTATACAAAGAAAAACCCACAGATAACCTCAGGAGAAATACAGGCTGCTCTGGAAAAAGACGTGGTTGTTTCAAGGAGCACAATACAACAATACTTGAACAAAAATTAGCTGCATGGTCGAGTTGCTAGAAAGAAGCCTTTACTGCACCAATGCCACAAAAAAGCCTTGTTACAATATGCCTGACAACACCTTGACACGCCTCACAGCCTCTGGCACACTGTATTTGGAAGGACGAGACCAAAATCAAGCTTTACGGTCACAACCATAAGCACTGTGTTTAGATAGGGGTCAGCAAGGCCTATAGTGAACAGAATAACATCCCCATTGTGAAGCATGGTGGTGGCTCACTGATTGGGTATTGGGTGGGGCGTGAGCTCTAAAGGCACAGGGAATCTTGGGAAAATTGATGGCAAGATGAAGGCAGCATCTTATCAGAATGTTTTCACTGGCAGACAATTTGCATTCTTCTGCATGAAAGCTGCACATAGAACGCTCTTGAACTTTCCAGCATAACAATGACCCTAAGCACAAGGCCAAGTTGATCCTCCACTGGTTACAGCAGAAAAAGGTGAAGGATCTGGAGTGGCCATCACAGTCTCCTGACCTTAATATTATCGAGCCACTCTGGGGAGATCTCAAACGTACGGTTCTTGCAAGACAATAAAAAAACTTGCATGACCTGGAGGCATTTGGTCAAGAAGAATGGACCACCTGCAAGAATTCGGGGACTCATAGACAACTATTACAAAAGACTCCACGCTGTCATTGATCCTAAAAAGGGCAATACACAATGCTAAGAACTAAGGGTATGCAGACTTTTAAACGGGTCAGTTAATTATTTTCCTTTTTGCCATGTTTTGTTTTATGATTGTGCCATTCTGTCATGACCTACAGTTGAATGTGAATCCCATAAGAAACAAAAGACACATGTTTTGCCTGCTCACTCGTGTTCTCTTTACAAATTGTACAGATATTACCAATTCTCTAAAGGTATGCAAACTTTTAGATCAGGGACACTACTGTTATGATGTCATTCATACGTGACTGAGTTGGAGTCGTACATGGAAAAAAAAGGGAAGTCGTACATGGCCACAATAGTGAGTGAACAGGGAGTTCAGGTGGCTTAGCAAGCACCTATGGGGATGTTGACACTCAGTGTAACAAGCTCACATCATTGTCCACTTAGCTACAGTCCAAAAAAATCAGGAGCTCTCTTCCTGGGGTGCAAGCAAAACATAAAATATGGCTTAATAGAGAAGATAAAGTAAAAATTTGGAAAGACATATAGTTGAAACCCTCTCCCAGCCTCTGGTGTACAGAATGTTTACCTCTAGAATCTTGCCTGTGATATCTCCATTCTGTTTGTTTGCATCCTGAAAAACATCCCAGTCTTTCATGATGACACAGCTACCAATGTACTTGGAAATTTCATTTAGGTTCCTTACAGGATTGCCACAGACGGATAGACTGGAGAGACAACTCACTGGGAGCAGCCATAGGCCATGAAGGTTCCCGATCCACTGACCCCTGATAATGCCTGGAGGATAAACCAGACTAATCACAGATATTATGATTAGATACGCTACATTACTCAAATATCATGATTAGATCTAACACATTACCCAAATGTTATGATTAGGTTCAATATATTACCCAAATATAAGAATTCAATCTGATACAAGACAAAAATATTATGATTACCTCAGAAACATTACTCAAATGTAACGGTCATCATACTTTTGGTCATTCATATTTGTGGACTTAATTTTATAGTGCATAGTAATAGTGTTTATTAATATTTAGCCCATTTAGATGTGAATTGCTTATAGAAAAGTACTGTATGCTTGCCTAATTCACAGACAGGGCTACAAGCAAGTAACACCCAAGAAGGTTTAGTACCATTACAGTTTACACGATAGATAACTGGATCATCATTTAGCCTGATCACTTATATGCCTTGTGTCAAATGAATAGCTCACTGGTTAGCAGATGTAGGTGAACCTACAGCTTAGTCCACAGCGCACCATAGTTGGGTGGTCAAAGTAACCCTGGCTCTTTGCCAACAATTCCTCCACTGGGTCTGTCTTTCCAGGCTCCATCCCCATAACAGCTCTGCAATTCCTGGAGGTGCGATTATCCCGGGAAAGCGAAGGGATATAGGCTGCCTGCATGCATTGGAGTGGCCGGAAAAAAACATGCCGGCTAATCCTCTTTTAATTAGGATAAGGGGAGGGGATCTGGGACCCGTCTTGGATTAGTCACAGCACATTGACAAAGCACCAAGCTGGGACCAGTGCGCTGGACTGGCTGGCATTGGCTAGTTAGGGCCGACGAATGCCCTCCCAGGTATGAAAGAATAGTTTCCCTCTGAACTTTTCCTCTAATGCTTAAGGTTCTTCTGTCCCTCCGGTGTGCTTGGTGGAGAAGTTACAGAATGAGATTCGCTCGTTTTTCCAATATCTCTCCCCTCTGTACACAATGTGTGCTTCCTCCCTTTTCTTATTATTCTTCTCCTTTTCTAGTCCCCCGTCACCCTCTCAGCCTCCATTTTCTCTCTCCTATTTCCCATGTCACCTCCTCCCGTTCTGTCTCTTTTTCTGACGCTCTTCATTTCCACCATACATTACTAATGGAGAAGAGAAAACCCTCACGAGAGTAAGGATGGAGTTGAGAACAAAAGGATCCTTAAACCAATCACATGCTCATACAATAAGAGGACACGATGGATTCTCATGAAATCAGTTTTGACAAATCAGTAGAAAATTGAGTTTTTTTAAAAACTATTAATCATCTCCAAAAAGTCAACGATCATTTTGAGTGCTAAGATGTCTAGTTTTTGGAAAAGTGGGTTTTAAATACATTTTTGACCTATTTTCATACTCTGAAATGTAATTTACAAAATGATTCCACATGAGATTCTTAGAAATGTTTTCCCCACTTTCCATAAAAGCAAACTAAACACAAATGATGTTGTTTTTGTCTGTCTATGAATCATAATGTTATGTTAGTAGAAGTTCATAAGTAAATGTAAATAAAGTATTGTTTACTCATTATGCCTCATCTTAGATTAGTTAATGACTCACTAATATGTCTACAGAAACTCTCTTTGTTCAATTGTCAATTGTCAATTTGCATCTGTCATTACCATTAATACTGAAATTGGGAAAATAGTATATCAATGGTACCATTCCATTTTCAGCATTTACATTTTCAGTGTTATGTCTAACTCATGTCTTTACATTAGGGAAGCACTGTTAAAAATATAACACATACATTACACTTGTAACACACACTATACCTAATACTTGTACAATTCCTGCCCTCTTCTATTTGCACTTCTGGTTAGATGCTAACCGCATTTTGTTGAACTATGACAGTAAAGTTGAATCTAATCTAAAACATTTATTTTTTCTTTTCTGAATATGCTGCAGCATTGCGGATTTTCTGTAAATGGGGTTATGTGCATAATAAAAACATTGTCTTAGATGTGATCTCTGAATTAAATGTTAAATATTATATATATATATATATATATATATATATATATTTATTTATGTTAATCTGTTGCAACACAAACAAGACCAGTTTTGTTTGTCATTGGTGGAGGATTTAATAGTTGTGTTGTCAGGAGTGGGGAGTTAAAAGTCCTGAAGACTAGAGGGCAGTATTGCTCTCCTAACTGAAACATTTCTGTTTGGTGCATGCCGTATAGAACAAGGATGGAGCAGCACCTGGAAAGAGTAGGTTTATAATCTAGGACATTGCACAACTAACAGCTCTATCAATCAAGCAACAATTTTTACAGAAACTAATATCTACAGAAATCTTTAATATTGTAATGCAGTTCTATGTTTCTGCATTTTGTAGATTGAAATGAATCATGTGGAATAAAAAATACACAGTTGGTAAAGCAAGCCGTTTGCATTTGTTTTCACCGTTTCTGTAGATCAAACCGGCTTCCATGTATTACATACACATTAAATATACAGTGACTCACAGTTCACATGTGTATGCTGTAGTCTGAATATCAGACTGCCTTTTATGCTTTAAATATATCCGGTCTACACCAAACAAGACAAGTTTTCTCTTGTTGCAGTGAAACACTGGAAAAAGCCAATCCCACTTCGCGTGAACATAATCACCAGTTAGTAACAAGTCCAGGGGTTTTCACCCTATCACACACTCTCTGTTTGATAACCTTAGAAGCTTTGCATTTAACGTCATTTATATACAACCTTGTGTTTTTTCCTCATCCTGCCTTAGCAGTAGTCGTTGTGTGGTGCCATTCCAGAGCATTATGATAATGTAAGAGCTGATACAACCCCTGCCTCCCATTCTTCCTGTTGGTACCCAGGTAGTGTGTTGCCGCCGAGCCTGTGTTTGGCATTCTGCTCCACTTCTACCAGAGAAATGAGTTCTCTCTCAACTTACAGAGGAAACAGTGCCCACACAGCTGTTCTCCCCTGAGCCGGTGTACATAAAACATAAAAGCCGGGCCTATATGAAAAATGCACAGAGCTCTGGAATATAATGTGCTTTATACCCTGTGTGGAGAGAAGAGATAGATAAAGAGAGAGGCCTGCCCCGGATAGATTCTCTTTCTCCTCAGTCCGTTTGACTGCAGAGCTTGGATGGCTGCCTGCGCAAACATTTACTCGCCACACTCCATACGCGTATCACATTACAAAGATTGATTGCTTGTTTGCCTCTCGCCCACCGCTGTTTCATTGGCCAATATGAAATCAAATGGGATTTTTGAAACAAGGCAATTGGAAGGGCAGAATTGTTATGCACAGAACAAGTGGCTTCCTCTGTGCCAAGTGTGAAGGACAGGCTTATGGGCCTGTGTGTGTTTCCAGTAAATTAATATCGTTGTTCTTCTTGTGTATTGAAGATGCAGTCATCAGAAATCAAGATAAAAATGACTGTAACGGTGCATGAGGCAGAACAGAGGATGCTGCTTTTTACACCGAATAACCACGTACTACTTGACACTTCAACTGCATCAAATTGACGGTGATGTGTCCTTATGAAATATATGTTATTACAAGTATTTAAAATGTCCTTCTACATTTTATTGGAAAGTGTATGTTTACTAAAATGTAGATGTGAGGACCATCTACAGTGCACTCGGGTAGCTCCTAATTTAAAAGAGCTACTATAGGTAACATAAATTGATGCTGCAGGACACAATTAATACATTAATATGTATTTAGGTTCAAATTACTCCAGGTATTTAGGTTCAAATTACACCAGGTATTTAGGTTCAAATTACTCCAGGTATTTAGGTTCAAATTACACCAGGTATTTAGGTTCAAATTACTCCAGGTATTTAGGTTCAAATTACACCAGGTATTTAGGTTCACATTACTCCAGGTATTTAGGTTCAAATTACTCCAGGTATTTAGGTTCAAATTACTCCAGGTATTTAGGTTCAAATTACTCCAGGTATTTAGGTTCAAATAACACCAGGTATTTAGGTTCACATTACTCCAGGTATTTAGGTTCAAATTACTCCAGGTATTTAGGTTCAC
Organism: Esox lucius; assembly: GCF_011004845.1. Taxonomy (NCBI): domain Eukaryota; kingdom Metazoa; phylum Chordata; class Actinopteri; order Esociformes; family Esocidae; genus Esox; species Esox lucius. Next base: position 15,711,403 of record NC_047582.1, read on the forward strand.
ATTACTCCAGGTATTTAGGTTCAAATTACTCCAGGTATTTAGGTTCAAATTACTCCAGATGTTTAGTTTCAAATTATCACAATGTACTTTGTTTACAGTTCATCCAGGTATGTACATTAGGTGGAAATTACTAGAGGTATTTTGTTTCAAACTACTAGAGGTATTTCAACTAAATCACTACATATATTTAGATTAGAAGTGTTGTCTTATGTTCACCTTGTTAGGGTCTTGGGGCACTACAGACAGAAAAACTAAAAAACAAATGTTCCAGAAATAGAGGGTGCAGGTAAAAACTCCTACTGAACAATAGAAAACGCATTAATCCCAAGACGTAGCATTCAGAGAAGATCGAAGCCGACATTACTCTCTGTTCAAGGTGACCCGCAGCTTTTACCCCAGTCTTTTCCAACCAACTAAACCAGCAAATGTGAATCAATCTTTAGCATGTTTTAATCAATAGTGGAGTGAAAGTAGATCAAAATGAGCATACAGAGCCAGGCCGGAGAACGGGGCTGAGCGAAGCGCGGGACTCCGGGCAGCTGCGGTGTGTCAGAGTAGCTCAAGTGGAAGTAAGAGGCCAGATCAGGTGCTTTGACCCTGGGGACGGAAGGTCAGCGCACAGGATACTGTGTTTCTCTTCAGCTAACCCGCTTTCAAAATAACCAAACCACTCTCTGGGACCCCAGGCAACCGCAGATTAGCCCCCCTCCGCCGCACCGTGCCTTCCATCGCCAATATGTAGCCTCTTCTCTCTCTCCGTGTCTCCTCGTTCCCTCACTGGCTCCCTCACATCGTTAGCATTTAGATAGACGAGACCAGAGAGGCCTGGGTAATAGGCTTTCCCCTTCCCTCCAGCCCTCCTTCCCCTCTTGCTCAAATCAGCTGAAGTGAGAGGGATTAAATCAAAAGAACAACAGTGATGATGAGAGGGAGAGCGAGGGAGAGAAAGAGAGAATCAGAGGGGAAGGAGGAGAGAATCACGCTCTATTGGCTATGAGCTCATTAACCGAAGCCTTGACAGAATTGATGTTAGAGGTGATTGGAGATTATCACATTTAGGGAATACTTCATCCCCTTATCTCCCACCCCTCCCCTCTCCGTCTCCCCTCTCTGTCTTTTCTCTCTGTTTCATCCAGGTCAGCTGTCCCCTGCTCAATTCCCCAAGCCCTGGCCTGCAGCAGGAGGGGGCCTCACAGACACCATCAACACTAGCTGTCTGCTTGATCTCCTAATTCTGCTTCATTTAAACTTCATCAACTGTTCCACTGGACCGGAAGAGGGGAAGAATGAAAACAGCTTGGGTGGAAACAGCTTTTTTTCACCCTTTTTTGTCAGATCTCCGATATGACATCCCCATAGCCACCCTCCCTCCCTCCACCCCCCCCAACTCACACACACACACACACACACACACACACACACACACACACACACACACACACACACACACACACACACATGCGTGCAACACCCCCCAGAACCTGACCGACCCCAGGAATAGAAAAACACACTAATCCCCCCCACCCCTCCCCACATCCTTACACAGGGACATTTTGAATGCAACTTCAGCTGATGCAGAAAATGAGATTACTGTATTTAAATGACTATGGTAATACAGAACATGCTGTCGGAGCTCTGTAGAATAGGGGATTTCTCCTGCTCTTATTGTTAGCAGTTTTGCTAAGCGCCATCGTCCTGCTCCTGGTTACAATGGGGTTGTCATCTGAAAGATATTTTTTTATCTTTAGTTCTCCTCTGTTCTCCCCCCACCAGACACACACACACACACAGACACACACACACACACACACACACACAGACACACACTATGTTGTACCCTTATTTTCAGTTTCTCAAAGGACTCAATGATGTGTGTGTGTGTGTGTGTGTGAGTATGTGTATATGTGTGTGTGTGTGTGTGGGTGTGTGTGTATATGTGTGGGTGTGTGTGTGTGTTTATATGTGTGTGTGTGTGTGTGTGGGCCACCCTCTTTAGTCCAGATGCAAGGTGAATGTTGTTCATTCAAGGCCTCACTGCAGTGATTGGACATGCTCACTCTGTCCGTAATCCCTTTTATGTTTGGTATGATACCAACACCCACAGGACCCCCAGCTCCCCCTCCTGGCTCCATTTTAACAACAGAGGCCAGGTGTCAACTGAGTCCCTGGGTCAGATGGTTGCTCATACCTGAGCCACTCTTCAAATGCCCTCTATTTCCAGACCTTGGGACTAAAAGGTTCTATACAACATTGTGGTTAAACATTTTTAATTGACATGAAGTTATTTACATGAAGTTACTCTTAAGGCGATCCTTTAGAAGTGAAATATATCAGATATATTTAATCGGGTATATTTCACTTCAATTAATATTTTTTGGGGAGTCTGTCTTTGCATATCCCTTTAGATATAGCCCTTCAATCAAACAACATGGAGAGAGTTCAATAAAACAATTAGTGTATGTAAGGTGATGTAGATATTATAATAAAGGAAGGAAAACCATTCTGAAACCATTACAGATAGAATGGTGTGGTCCCAAGTCCTTGATCCATTTTATAGTTTATAGTCTCCTTTTGCAATCACTTTGATTAGCTACGCCAATTTAACAGGAACACTTATGTTATTTATGGTAAACATAGAAATACAGGTGCCTTATAGCATTTTTATTGCCCATAGGGAAAGTATTGCATTTTTAGACTTAATCAAATAAAACCCACATTATTATTTTTTTTCTTTTTTTACTGACTTTGAAGTGAGAGTAAGGCTGTACCTACATGTTGCTCTATAGGATATCATTTATGTCAGTTTAGTAAACTGTTGCTTCAAAAAATGTGTACTGAACATTAATAAATATATTTGAGAAAGACAAAAATGTATTTTCTTTTCTACACATCTATTCAATTCATTTAATTACATTGATCTACATTGTCTCTGAACCTAGATTGACATTTAAAAGCCAAGGGAAGGTTTCATTTGCAATTGACTTAACCCCCCCCAAACATAAATAAATAAATAGATTTAAAAATATACCAGGAAGTGAAACATTTGATGTCCATAACATGACCTAACCTTATCCAGTTATCAACAACTAACCACAAAACCATTTAGAAAATTGTTTCTCATGATGCTTAAAAACTATGCTTTACATAGAACTTTTTTTTCATGCTTCTCCAGTCAGTAAAGAAGTGGTTTTAGAGGTAGAACAGCAAGGCCATGAGATTAGGAGAGAACAGACGTCTCTATAAAACACCCTCATTTCCATTCTGACTGGGCTCTTTGGAGGTGATGCTTATGGGTTTGTGTCCATGTCATGCAGGTGCACACCCATCCAATATGTCATTGATTCACTTCCAAAAAAACGAATACTGGGAATGATAATAACAATTGTATGGTTGGGCTCAATTCTATTGAATGACAACTATTGCAAGGATGAAGACCCTCACACTTATGCTTCACTTTTCACAATTAGAAATGTGTGGGCAGGTATAAGTCTATTACACCTCAAAAGTTGGCTATTGTTTTAATTCCTTGTCAATTAAAGACAAAGGAAATAGCAATAATTACTAAACCAGATCAGAGAAATGACCTCATCTATGGACATGTAAGCCGTGGGATGTGAGTGAGATAAGAACAGAGACAGGCGAATGTTGTGCGTGTTTGTTGGGTGTGTGTTTGTTGGGCGTGTGTTTTTTGGTTGTGTGTATGTTTGGTGTGTGTTTGCTGGGTGTGTGTTTGTTGGGTGTGTGTATGTTGTGTGGTGTGTACGTTGAGTGTGTATGTTGTGTTATCTGTCATGTAAGTGTACACTGTATATGTTAGCAGGACACCGGCTGTGAGAACGATGCTGCAGCCCCCCCCCCCCCCCCCTCACCGTTTCTCCAAGCACTTCATCATAGGTGGCTTCTTCCCTTCCCCCCAACCCCATACCCCTCGCCCCAGTCCCCCTGCCTGCGCCGGCTCCGTTCCTGTCCTCGGTCCCTGGTCGCTCTCGTCCTCCGCGGCCCCCCGCTGCACGGCTGATCTATTGGTTTTCACCAGCGGAGGGAGAGATAAATCACAGGAAATGCGGAGCTGCTGATGATTGGGCTACAGGGTGCAGAGAGTGCTGGAGCGTAGAGATGGATCTGAGAGGGGCAAGAAGAAGTCCTGGCACCCTGCAGCTGTAGAGCCAAGCCTGCATCGGACAGGTTACTGATGGGGTTGGTTTCTACCAGGCAGAGGTGTGTCTGGGCAGGGGGTAGAGTGAGGTCCTTCAATGTGCTACATAAAGGAGACTGTTATGGTTCTGTGGGGGACGCAGAGGGCCTCCCGGACACATAAACTGAGAGAGGTGACAGGAATTACCCCTGCGCTGATGTGAGCACATCATTGCTTATTCTGGCCAAGCGACGATAACAGCTTTACTCCAGAGAGCAGAGTGAGAGATAACGTGTAGGAAGACATCCTCTGGGGATAGAGAAGGCAGGTAAAGAGTGTTGCATACATTATTTGAAACAATTAAAACTCCATTTGTATAAATCTGTGGATCTTGGCCTCATTTAAGCCCTAGATGGTGTGCTGTATTATAAGATGGGGGAATTAAGAGAAGCGTTTAACAAAGCTCCCCAGTATGCATTTACAGGTTACATCAAAATTGTATTTTGCATTGAATCATAAAAAATGGGTACAACTTTAGCATGTTCACGCCAACGCCAGGCAGTCTCTCCGCTATATTTATTATTAATGAGGAAGGAATGAGATTATGGTAAAAAGGGTGAATATTGATGAAGAAACTCGAGCAAGACACGATAAGCTTCACTGGAGCCTCTCTGGGTCATAACACCGCCAAAGCTAGAAGGGCCACTCATCTTCCAGTTGCCGCTCACTTATCAACAGTTTGTGGTGAGTTACGCCACCTGAGCCCTGTGAATCCCAGCGTGGGGAGCCCCAAAACTAAAACAGTGTTGTCTGCCTTCCCGTCTGCCGGCCTACCTCTCCGCCTGCCCACCTGTCTGCCTGCCTTCCTGTCGGGCCTGTCTGCCTGCCTGGGATAATGAACAGCAGTAAGTGAGGGGGAAGCCAGAACACGCTCCCTCAACAAGCTCCAGGCTTTTACAGCACAGTGTTCCTCGCTGCTTGCCCATTTAATTCATGTTCTCCGTTTCACTGTGTTTCATCAGCGTTGACGAGGTGGCAGTTTGGAGGCAACCTGCCTTTTGGAGGAGCAGAGAGGGCTTTTGTTTGCTTTAGTTTACAAGCCGCCGCTCGTGTTTGTGGCGTGTTCGGCATGCTGCTCTCTGCCGTAAGCTTCGCCGTCATCGAGGTAGACAGCACACCACCATGTTATGGAAGAAAAAAAACGCAACAGATAACAGATAAAGATTTACATGTCCTTTTATGATCTTCAGAGCAGATATAAAGACCTAATCTCATTGACGTTTGTTGCTTTGGTCTGTATGTAGATTCACTGATTTGGTGAGGCTCTACTAGAGCTGAGTGATAAGAAAGGGGTGGGTTTTTGTTTCGGGTGGGGTGGGGAGGGGTTCTGGGATTACAGAGATCATCCTGTCATTCATAGCGGCTCTAAACAGACCTCGTCTTCCCTTCCTATACCCTGCTAATTCCCTTTTGATGAGGCGTGCTAACTAAATCCTGTTTCCACGCCTTTATTCCCCCGCTGGCTCCCGCAGTGCGGATCAGCCAGGCAGATTTGAGGGCTTCTGCTGCCTGCCTTGTGTGACCCACAATGGAGCCTGTCTGCAGTGTGCGTGGCCTGCTCCTCTCAGGACCGCTGGGCAGCCTCCTTCACCCCGACACACACGTCTGGTTGGTGGCACGTGGACACACGCGGAACGACACCCAAAACAGGCTGACACGTAGACATGCCGTAACCAGCGGACACATCGTTACCTGAACGTTAACGCCGCGGGCCGAAAGGTGCGTTGGTCCGAAAGGTGTCCGCTGCGTCGTTGCGTCGGTGTGTCTACAGCACCTGAATATGTCTACAGTACCGCTCCCTCCCATTCCCCCTCTGCTCCTGTCCCCTCTCCCACGCTGGGTCCCCGTGCTTGGCCATGCTAACAAGCTCCTCCGTCTCCCCAGCCCTGTCTGGTTCTCCCTGCCGCTCGCCGCCAGGGCCCGGTTATTAATGGGGACCAGCTGGGAGTGGAGAAGGTACATGCCCAGCCAGACAAAGACCCATATATAACCATAAAGCCATAACAAACGACCTGATGTAAATGAGGAAGTGGGTGAACGGAGCGCCGGTGGGTGATGAGGGATGTACCTGCGATCTGACGTTAGGACAGCCACTGGCCTCTCAGGTCGCAGTGAGACACCCATCTTCACTGGCCTGTAACCCTCTGGACGTGGCAGGGTGAAGGTCAGTCCTTTAAGAGGCACGGTTGAGTATCTCTTGGATGAGTCATTTGGCCACTGAATGGAGCAGTTAGCTGGGGAAGACAGCTGTTTGCGGGGTGGTTACCGTACGTGTCCAGGCAAACAAAGGGAGGCTTTGGAGTCCCAGCATGCTGCCGATGTGGACTCACCAGGACTGACTTGCTACCACTCTGAACAAACACAAAGATCATCTTGTTTAGATCATTAAGTAAGGAATGAATGCCAAAGTTCTGTGCATGGGAAATAATGGACGATGCATAAAATAGCCAAATGTTTTTGTATGGCCCAAAAACACAAGAGATGGCTATGAAGTTTATAGTATTTCTTTTCCTCCATTGCAAAACATTTTTTGGGTGATCTCTATCTACCAACACCAGTGTGGCTCATGTAGATGCCAAAGGCATATAAACAAGCTCAGTAATGGAACTTTGACTCTTATTAACTGTCTAGGTGATGCTACAGTACTAAATGATGTAATGTATGTCAATGGAAAATGGAAATATCTCTTTAGACTTTCTCCTCTATATCTATGGACACAACACAGCTGTTCCCACTCAATGTTCCATTGTCATCCTGGCTTGCTAGGTTATTTTCTATCGATCAGTATTTTTATTCATGAAACCTTTTTTACAGCAGCAGTTGTCACAAAGCACTTTTAAACATACCCAACCTGAAATCCCAAAGAGCAAGCCATAACACATTTGATTCATAGTACCTAGGGAAATCTCCCTAGTAGGGGCAAAATTTAGGAAGAAACCTAGAGAGGATCCAGACTAGGGGGGTAGCCAGTCCTCATTTGTGTATGCAGGGTGAAGATAGAATACGTACTTGACCTTTTGGGTCAAATAAATGTTTTTGCATGTTCAGATGCATGTTTTGGTCTGTTTGATAGCTCCATCACAGTCAGGTTAAACACTGCTGCCAGAATAAGAGCAAAGATGCTGCATTTGTATCAGCTGTGTTATTGTGACATTAATTTAGCAAAAAAATATCATAAAAAGTATCTGATGATGCATCATATTGTTTGGCATAGAATATTGTACCGTTTGTCAAAACAGTTTCCATTACAATAGAAGTTGGCCTTCTCGTCAGAACATTTGCTAAATAGTTCGCCGCCAAATCTAATGTCCAGCAAATCCAACAAATATATGTACATTTCTCTGGATAAGAATATAATCTAAATGACTAAATGTAAATTTGAAATGTTGTTGGCTTTATGTTGCTTTGTAGCAAGTCGCTAACGATCTTCATAGGCAGAGCTTTATGATCCATGATATCCCATATATCTGTCCCGGGGACATCCAAATGTTCTGTATATCAGGGATTAATGTCCATTCCGAATGCGGTTCTAGCCAATCGGAAAGCAGTAAACAAAAATAATGTGATGTAATACACTGTATATTCTAAAAATGATGTTTTAAGGGCTGAATTGTTGAGGGGATGGATGGGAGAAGGATGTCTTTTCTGTATCATTTCCCCAAGGACAAGGTGATTGTGATGTCATCCTGTTCTGTAGTCTAGGGCGGGCAGAGTTACAGCCCTGGCCTGCTGATCTGCAGTACAGAGGCGTCACAGAGGCTTACTCAGACACATGCTCCCAATTAGCTAGCCTTCTTCATGTAAATGTTTCATAAATTACACCCCCCGCTACGGGATTAGGTGCTCATAGAGTTAGCATCTCAATAAACAGCCAGGTGGTGCATGGAGAGCAGATGAGTGGGACAGTAGGAGAGATGCCAGGGTAGGAGGGAGTTGCGGAGGTGGAGTTTGCCATGACGGGGGGAGGGGGGGGGGTGTGGGAAGAAGACGGCACGTAGGAACATTAGCATGTTGGAACCGTGGTCTACGTTAAGTGTGTTACTTAAAAACTCTTCTGTCGGTCCATCTCACACCAAGTCATTTGACGTGAGCTTGAAGCCAAAACATCGCGTAAACAGCCTTCAGATGTTGTAGTACAGCCTTCAGATGTATATGTGGTGTTTTCTTTGTGCCTGACATTACAGACTTCAGCCGTTCATGCCTGACGGTAAACCAGCCTCTCTGTGGAACCTAATATCTGCAATGGCTGTGGAATTATCTGGATTAGATTGCTGAGTGTGTGTGAAGATGGGTGAGAGTGGGTCCTGAATTCTGACGAGTGTGTAAGGCATCTGTAAACACCCGGTACAAAGGGCCTTAACTCTCTAAACCGCAGGCCACACTACCCCAGACAATGGAGTGTCTTATTGAATCGGGACAATGCTGCGTCTGCCCGTACAATGGGCCAACGCTGCTGGAGGAAAAGACTGGCTGGTTGAAACGCTCTGAGACAGCAGTGTGGTAGACACTTGCCCGTGTGAAGGAGGCGCTGACATTCACACAGTGCTTTCAGACAACCTTTCGCTAGTCTCTCAGCAATGTACGCCGACGCACATTCGTGGAAATGCTAACTCACTTACTTGGGGGATTGTGACACATGAACGCACACACAAGCACGCAATCGCCAGGGCACACACACACAAAACCGACAATCAATAAACAGAGCGGGGTTGAGATTAATACTAAGCCTGCTTTCTTTACACATAGCACAGGAGCTGCTGTTTCCCGATCAGGCACCAGATGGCGCTGTGCCGGTGGGTTCCAGGAGATAATCGGGACAGATCGGGCTGCATTACTCCCCATTATCTTCTAATTATTCTTGTGTGGAGTGCTGATCCTGCCGTTTGTGTAAGAAGATGGCACAGAGAGCCTGCTTGTCGCCCCCGGCAGCATGGAATCCTCCCGCTCGCCTCACCTCCTCTGGGACAGAGGAAGAAGTGAGATCAGCTGGGAGGGGGCTACCAACCGTATCCAGAGAAGACATGTTGAGAAGACTCTATAACAGCGCCATTCCTAAAAGTGAGCAAGGACCCTGGCACACCAAGATTAACGGAAACCTTTTACCTGTGCCGAAGAACGCGATTCCATGTCCTTAAACTGAATTAGCTGCCATCAGTTTGCCACTGTTACTCCACTCGGGTCATACTGGGACACTTTGCTCTTTCTGGTTGTATCCTACAGAAAGACACTGAGGATGCAGAAGTTCCCCTCTGATGACCATATAATGTGGATACATGCAGAGGGTCTATGGATACACTCTCTGAGGGTCTATTTCCAGTGCCTGTGCAGACCCAACCCTGCCCCCACTGTAGAGCACATCACTAACTAGGCTCTATCAGAGGCATATGGCCAACCATGTGCCGGGTCCCACGTGCACACTTTTAAACATGACACAACCCGGAACATCTTTGCTTAATTATCATCATTTTGTTCAGCATCCACCTATTTTGCATATTAATATCCGTCAGCTCAGTTAGTAATAAAAGCAGAGAAGAGGATGGATCCCTGTCAAGATCTCCCAGTAAAGGCGCCCCTTCTCTGAGCGATAATAATCTGCACGGTAAAGGTGCCCCTTCTCTGAGTGATAGTAATCTGCACGGTAAAGGTACCCCTTCTCTGAGTTATAGTAATCTGTACGGTAAAGGTGCCCCTTCTCTGAGTGATAGATATCTGCACAGTAAAGTTGCCCCTTCTCTGAGTGATAATAATCTGTACTGTAAAGGCGCCCCTTCTCTGAGCGATAGTAATCTGCACGGTAAAGGCGCCCCTTGTCTGAGTGATCGTAATCTGCATGGTAAAGGTGCCCCTTCTATGAGCGATAGTAATCTGCGCGGTAAAGGTGCCCCTTCTCTTAGCGATAATAATCTGCACGGTAAAGTTGCCCATTCTCTGAGCAATAATAACTGTACGGTAAAGGTGCCCATTCTCTGAGCGTTAATAATCTGCATGGTAAAGGTGCCCCTTTCTCTGAGCGATAATAATCTACACAGTAAAGGTGCCCCTTCTCTGAGCGATAATAATTTGCATGGTAAAGGCGCCCTTACTCTGAGTGATAGTAATCTGCACAGTAAAGGTGCCCCTTCTCTGAGTGATAGTAATCTGCACGGTAAAGGCGCCCCTTCTCTGAGTGATGAGTGATCTGCATGCTTTCCATACTCCACTCTCAGAGGACACGAAGATGTAGAGACCAAATGCTAAAATCTTTTTGTTACTCATTCGTACATTTGGGCGATGTGTGCACGTCCCCGCGCTTTTCACCCATTAGACTGCAAGTTGAGCCTCGGCACATTACGCGCCGGGACTCTGCCCGTGGATATTTGACGTGTGTGTTTGTGTGTGCGCCCGGGCATACTCGCGGGTGTGTGTGTGTGTGCACGTACGTGCATGAGCGTAGCGTGTGGGTGATCAAAGAGGCATGTTTACCCACTAGCGTACATGGCTTGGTGCGTGTCTGTGCCCGCTGCATCTGGTGGCAGCCTCCGACTGACATGTAATAAAACACGCGGCGACGTTGTTTATCAATCTCACCAGCTCGCGGGCCGCACAGCAAGGGCATGTACATGCAAATGAGAATAGCTAAATGCCACTGAGGGGCCAGGAGAGAGAGGTAATCAGTTCAGCTGACAAACGGAAGGGGGAGAAAAGGGGGGATGGGGTAGGATTGGATGGGGCATTGGGAAGAAAACTTGGGCAAGGTAAACCATGAGAAAGGAGAACAGGAGGCTTTATTAGGGTGGCCCCGTTGGGGGCTGGGCTGTCCGTGAGCAGTCCTGTGGGTCTGGGTCAGGGAGGTCCGTTGGAGTCTATGACACGTTGGATGATGGTGTGTGCTGAAGGGGAGACAAATAAGAACCGGTCCTTGTTTTTCTGGGTGTGTGTTTTTTTGGGGGGGCAGGATTAAGTGAGAACGAACGAATAAAAATCTAAGGAAGATGGAGAGAGACAAGACTGTATGAAAGATCTAGAATAATAACTATTCGTGGCACTGCAAGCAAAGCTATGCTGCAAGCTAATTTAGACCATTTGGCCAATCCCAAATGCACACAAACGGCCGGAGAAAGGAACAAAAGTGCTTGGAACTGCTGGTAAAGGATGATAGAGGCCCATGAGATGATGAGTTAGGAAGATCATGATGGGAGAGCAGATTAGGATACATTCTTTAAGAACTCTGGGAACCATTGGAGGGAACCAGCCTAGAGCTCTACGAACCCTGACCTTTATGCAGAGCCTGAACCCTGGGAGCCCCTCCACAACAACCCCTATCCTATAAGCTGCTCCAAGCTGCTCTATTGATGGTTCATTAAACAACAATGAGAACATGAATGGCCAGTAAAGAAAGCTTTAAGGTTAGCGTTAGGAGGCTTTTAACTTACGTCATTCCTGAGAGAGCAATCGTTTGCCTCTTGTCATTCCTGTCCCTTTGTAGTACTAAAAACCACAGATAGTAAGATCATTTTTTCCCCCTCACAATCGATGCCTACCCTTTCAAGCTAGACATCAAAAATGATATAGGCATTTTGACTATCTTGATGAAATCTGACATATCATTATACTTCATTTCACTTCCCACATATAATCGCACAGTTGAACAGTGCAAAGAGGGGCAACGAGAGGGGGATGTTCTGTAAATAACACCTGAACTCCGAGCTTTCTCTCTCAGCACACGGTGGTGCTTTGGAGAGCCTGCTCTGGATCAAAGGCGAGCTCCACTGATGTGTGAGTTCAGTGCTCTTCCTCTCTCCCCAGTGCCCTTGTCGTACGTGCTGCTTTCTCCTCTACCCTTTGATATGGCTCCCCTGCCCACACACTCCATCCCTCTCAAAGGATATAGCATTCCTTCAGTAGGGACATGAGAAGGCTGGTCTTTCCCCTGAGACCCTATGTTCATCATAAGACAGACAGTCAGTAGAGGGTCCAGAAGGGTCTATCCTCACACAGTCAGTAGAGGGTCCAGAGGGATCTATCCTCACACAGTCAGTAGAGGGTCCAGAGGGATCTATCCTCAGACAGTCAGTAGAGGGTCTAGAGGGGTCTTTCCTCACACAGTCAGTAGAGGGTCCAGAGGGATCTATCCTCAGACTGTCAGTAGAGGGCCCAGAGGGGTCTATCCCCAGACAGCCAGTAGAGGGCCCAGAGGGGTCTGTCCTCAGACTGCCAGTAGAGGGTCCAGAGGGGTCTGTCCTCAGACAGTCAGTAGAGGGTCCAGAGGGGTCTATCCTCAGATAGCCAGTAGAGGGTCCAGAGGGTCTATCCTCAGACAGTCAGTCAGTTGAGGGTATAGAGGGGTCTATCCTCAGACAGTCCGTAGAGGGTCTAGAAGGGTCTATCCTCAGACAGCCAGTAGAGGGTCCAGAGGAGTCTATCCTCAGTCAGTCAGTAGAGGGTTCAGTGGAGTCCATCCTCAGACAGTCAGTAGAGGGTCCAGAGGGGTCTATCCTCAGACAGCCAGTAGAGGGTCCAGAGGTGTCTATCCTCAAGCAGTCAGTAGAGGGTCCAGAGGGGTCAATCCTCAGACAGTCAGTAGAGGGTTCAGAGGGGTCCATCCTCAGACAGTAAGTAGAGGGTCCAGAGGGGTGTATACTAAGACAGTCAGTAGAGGGTCCAGAGGGGTCTATCATCAGACAGTCAGTAGAGGCTCTAGAGGGGTCTATCCTAAGACAGTCAGTAGAGGGTCCAGAGGGGTCCATCCTCAGACAGTCAGTAGAGGGTCCAGAGGGGTCTATCCTCAGACAGCCAGTAGAGGATCCATAGGGGTCTATCCTCAGACAGTCAGTAGAGGGTCCAGAGGAGTCCATCCTCAGACTGTCAGTAGAGGGTCCAGAGGGGTCTATCCTAAGACAGTTAGTAGAGGGTCCAGAGGGGTCTATCCTCAGACAGCCAGTAGAGGGTCCAGAGGGGTCTATCCTCAGACAGTCAGTAGAGGGTCCAGAGGGGTCCATCCTCAGACAGTCAGTAGAGGGTCCAGAGAGGTCTATCCTCAGACAGTCAGTAGAGGGTCCAGAGGGGTCTATCCTCAGACAGTCAGTAGAGGGTCCAGAGGGGTCCATCCTCAGACAGTCAGTAGAGAGTCCAGAGGGGTCTATCCTCAGACAGTCAGTAGAGGCTCTAGAGGGGTCTATCCTAAGACAGCCAGTAGAGGGTCCAGAGGAGTCTATCCTCAGACAGTCAGTATGGGGTCTAGAGAGGTCCATCCGCAGACAGTCAGTGAGTAGAGGTTCTAGAAAGCTGTGTGTGTATAATAAATGATTATAAATATATTTTTTAGATTGTACAATGCATTGTATATGGTGCATAGTCCTCAATATTAATTATACTGTACCCATAAAAACTGTGGGAGCCTCTTTGCACATTTTCTACATTTCTACACCTTCCTTATTGTCTGTCCCTGACACTCAACTTAGAAAAAGTGTGTCTGTATGTGTCTGTCTGTGTCTGTCTGTGTGTGGTGTGTGTGTGTGTGTGTGTGTGCACGCACTCTGGAGGCAGTCAATATCTTATCAGCCCCTGCTGAACGCTGACACCTTGACGTACTTGACAGCAAATTATTACTTTTTCATGACGCAACCAGGTGCAATTACAGCAACATATTGGTGCTGTATGCTGCTGCCGTAACTGTCAGAACACTTTCTGTGCGGGATCCTAGAGCAGCAAAACACCAGGCCCTCCCAGCCCTCAACACACACACACACACACAGAGAGGCAGAAAGACAGGCCGACAGGCTGAGAGGATTGACGAGGGGAACTGTTTCAAAACGTCCAAAGATACATAAGATTGGCCTTTTGTTTTCTGTTTCAGAGTGCTCAGTTATCTTTCTATCTAGAATTTTGACTTTGGGTCAATCGAGCAGTTGGAAAGATCCACTAGTACTAAATTAAAAAGCTTTCCTGAAAACTCTCCAGTGATTGTTTAAAGACAGGGCGGGCTCTAGCCTTTTGGGGGACCTAGACAAGATTAGGTTTGGGGACCTGAAACGTTTTGAAAAACCCAACGCCACAATTCCGTTTGGCTGCGTGTCTCTTGTTATTCTACGCGTTGGGGCATCAGGGAGAGAACATTCCGGGCCCCTCAGCACATGCCCAACCTGCCTCGCCAGTATTCAGCCATGATTACTGCATTCTCTACGTTTAGATAGCTGGCTAGACCAAGGGCCTGTCTATGCAAGGAGCCGGCCCTGTTTTACGCTGTCAATACCCGGGAGGCATGTGACCCTTTACCAAGTTATCACCAATGTATCACAAAAAAACTATGATATGTGGATTAAAGCTCAGTTAAAAGAGTGACTCTCCCTGTGCAGAGTGGAGGGGAGTTGACAAAAAGAAGTCAGAAGTGTGTGAAGTCACCCCTGTGTATAGAGCTTCCAGACGGGGAAGGTTTCCATGCTGGATGTGGATGTTGCCTCATGTCTCTGTGTGCAGTGGATCCACTGAATGCTGACTGGAACCAGGACAGAGATTCAATGTGTGTGTGTGTGTGTGTGTGTGTGTGTGAGCGTGCTTGCGCATGTACGCAAGGCAGGAGAAAAACCTGTTCATACCACTAAAAGGCCTGATAATGATTGTCTTTCATCTCAGATTCATCATCATTGCTGCTCCAGCACAGATTCCCTTCTCCCTTTCTCCGTCCCTCCCTTCCTACAGTAGCTAGCCAATTTCCTCAGTTTCCCTTTTACGCTCCTTGTGCCTCAGACATTTACACTGAAAAAACACTGCTGACTTATGTAGGTAATGACACCTCAGTGAGCTATTGGTTTTTCCGGGTCCTCTGTGTGTTTTTTCTCCTCCTGTCTTCTTCTCTCACCCATTCCACCCTCCCTCTCTCCTCTCTCCCTCTCACCCTCCATCTCTCCAAGACCCCATCCCTCGAGTCTCACTGTGCTCCCTGTGTCCTCCCCTCCCTCCTCTCCCGCCTCCCCTCTCTCTGCTCGGCGTGTCAGACACAGATTTATTCTGCCTGTGATGCGTGTAGACCAGAGCAGTGTGAGTGAGCGAGGCTGGCGGGGGCCGGGGGGCGGGGGGCCGGGGGGCCGAGGGGGCGGGTCAGTACGAGGGAGGTGTGTGTACAATGAGAGATAAGATCATGACTCCCCAGGGGCTTGTTTGGCCCTGTACCCGATCCATCAAACACCGACCACAAGTGCCAAGGTCAACTCTAATGAGCATTTTCTGGGATCTTATTCTCCACCTACACTAACACACATACTGAACGCACACCTCTACACACATGAATACACACATGACATACATACATACAGTAAATATGCTCAGTCTAAAGGAAAATATAAGTCGATGTTGCACTGGAAAACCTGAATTTATTAAAAAGGAACTAATTAGTCTCTACTGATGTACATAGGATGGCCTGAGTTCTGTTTCTATAGATTTGGATTGTTTATGGAACAGGCAGGGTAACATCTACTGACTAATGCACACTGTTCTAAGACTTTGTCAATGATCCTCCTGTGTGTTCTAAGACCTGGTCAATGATCCTTGTGTCTGTTCTAAGACTTGGTCAGTGATCCTTGTGTCTGTTCTAAGACTTGGTCAGTGATCCTTGTGTCTGTTCTAAGACTTGGTCAGTGATCCTTGTGTCTGTCCTCAGACTTGGTCAGTGATCCTTGTGTCTGTCCTAAGACTTGGTCAGTGATCCTTGTGTCTGTCCTAAGACTTGGTCAGTGATCCTTGTGTCTGTCCTCAGACTTGGTCAGTGATCCTTGTGTCTGTCCTCAGACTTGGTCAGTGATCCTTGTGTCTGTCCTAAGACTTGGTCAGTGATCCTTGTGTCTGTCCTCAGACTTGGTCAGTGATCCTTGTGTCTGTCCTCAGACTTGGTCAGTGATCCTTGTGTCTGTCCTAAGACTTGGTCAGTGATCCTTGTGTCTGTCCTCAGACTTGGTCAGTGATCCTTGTGTCTGTCCTCAGACTTGGTCAGTGATCCTTGTGTCTGTCCTCAGACTTGGTCAGTGATCCTTGTGTCTGTCCTCAGACTTGGTCAGTGATCCTTGTGTCTGTCCTAAGACTTGGTCAGTGATCCTTGTGTCTGTCCTAAGACTAGGTCAATGATCCTTGTGTCTGTCCTAAGACTAGGTCAATGATCCTTGTGTCTGTCCTAAGACTTGCTCAGTGAACTTCATGCACCTCGCTACTCTCATCACGTCGGTCCCAGGTCCAAGTGAATCACATCAGAGTGCTGCTAGTGGCTTAGCTTCCTCTACTGTCCAACCAGTGGCCGTCTGATCGAGAACACCAGAGGACGCCCCGCTTTTCAACATTCTAGCCACCTGAAGTGCACAACACCCAATGGAATGGAGCTTAGGGTACCTTCCTAACGCTTCCTAATGTAAGTGCGGCAGGCACCGTAGGAGTGGACGGGACAGTGGGATGGGCGAGGGTCGTTCATCGTCCTCCGGTCTGCCCAAACTTGTTAGGGTCTAGGGGCTTGTGAAACCTCGTTGTTCACTGAAGCATGTGGAGCCTACTAATGAAGCAATAAAAGTCACGGCGGGTGGGGCGAAGTGTGTGTGTGTGTGGGAGGGGGGGGGGGGGGCGATTGGAGATGAGGGGGTCGGGTGAGGTGTGGGATGATAATTGAGACGTTGTGAAAGTACACATTATCTAAATGTTGGCCCTGCATTATGAGCCAGAGAGAGGCTGAGCTCGGAGCTGGATGCTACAACCCGCTTCCTAGCTGCGTGCGTGTGTGCGTGCGTGCGTGTGTGCGTGTGTGCGTGCGTGCGTGTGTGCGTGTGCGTCTCATATGTGGCCGTCAAAGAGCAAAGCACCGTGATCCTCAAATGAGATTGGGATCCTTGTTGACTACAACAAAAAAAAGTATGTCGATGAACTTGAGAATGATGACTGCAGTAATGTGTTAACGTTAGGACGATGTTATCTAACAAGGACCTTCAATACAACATATGGCACAGCTTTCCAAGGCATGCAGTCAATTAGTCTTGTGTGTAGAGTGTGTCCTGTCTGCTGACAGGAATGCAGTGATTCATTGACATCACGGTAGCCTTTCCAGCTATGACCCCCACATGGAGGGAAGGGGTAACAGGGGCAGCCCTGGCTCTGTCTCCCATGGCAGGTTAGAGGCAACGGGGCAGCCCGGACTCTCTCCCCCCTGGGGCAGCATCTCCGCCAACCGCCAGCTTGTGTGTCTCCTTCTAACAGCTGGAAGGGACTCCCGGCCCAACCTGAGCCCACCATCCTTTGGACTAGACTGGACGACATGCTAACTTTGAACTATAGCACCTTACAGAGAAAAATATAAGCTCTCTCTGGTCCATCGCCCCACATGGCCTCAGCTTAATTACAGGTGCATGTGCACCGAAGACAGCGGCTTTGACAACTAAACCACCATAGGCCACAACAATGTGATGTTTGTACTGAAATATAATCAAAACCACTTAAGAAGAGAAGAAACATAAACCTAGGAAACAGACAAAATAAGCCTTCTGAGTCAAGGTAAAAGCTATAGTTTCTCAGGCCCAGCGCTGAGAGTTATAATGGGGTCTCTAATGGTGCCTGGCTCAGACCTTGGCTTCACAACTCTGGGGTCAAGGGTCACGGAGAGGAGGGTCAGTAACGGTTTAGGGGAGTTGGCTTTCTTTGCCCCAGACTGGTATGATGGATGGTTGGAGCCCCTCGTCCTCTGCCTCTCCAGGCTCTCCCCGATTGGCCTTCATCCTCGCGCTCCTCTCTTCCCAGTTGGCACCTTCTCTCATCCCGTCTCTGCCTCGTACCAGATGTGTTCACTGAACTCTGTCAAGGATAATAAACCACTGGCTGCTCGAGGCACACAGGGCCTACAGAGCAGAAGGAGAAGGGGGTGAAGAGGCCAGCAGGGCCGGTGTTCTGGAACATGGACAGACCCACAGTCACGAGATAGAAACCAAAAGATCACGACAGCATGCCAGGATGAGTCAAGGGAAGTCTATATGAAATGGCCATAAACAGATTCCCCACGAGCATAACTAATAAAGTCAGAAATACTGAAGTCCACACTATAAGACAGTCCACACATAGGCCTCTGTACACGCAGTCGTCCTATTTTATCACAATGCTCTTGTTAGAGGTTTTATTCAATATCGCTGACCCCTGTTTACAAAGGCATGTCGACATAGCTAGGTCAGCCTTTCCGTGGTCTCGGAGACAGTACGGCATTAAAAGGAAACACTCACAGAGTTCTGGTCTGACGGCAAAACTGTGGGCCAGGAGTTCCCTTGGGAGTAAATCAAACCCTGTCTCTCCCCCATAAAACCCTGACACCTCAGGGGGCCAGCGGGTACTGACCACCTCACGGTCCCCTGGCTCCTGCCTGGCCTAGGATGAGAGAGGGACAGCGAGGGGATGAAGGGTTCCTGTAGGCTGGAGTGATGATATATTTCAGAGACAGACCAGACCACATATGCGGACACACACGCGCACCCCCTTACCCCTGCCCTCCAGCGAATCCCCCCCGCTCACTCTCTCTGACACTGTGACTCACACATTCACAGACAGAGAGACATTCTCACACACAGGCTATGCCTCTCCAATTAAATCAAAAGTGGTTTGTTTTTATTGGTCTTTTGCGCTGACAAGTGGGCTATCATTCTGACGGCTCTACCTGTCAGTGAGCGGCTGAAAATCCACAGTTGACAATGCCCAATGCTTCCAATTAGAGGAGAATCAGGCTCCTGGTGCGCTAGCCATCCCTCCACCCTCCCCCAAGGCCCACCATCCCGCATCCCTTCCCTCCACCCGTTTTCTGCACTCCCCGCACAAGCCTCCGCCATTCCACTCTCTCCTATACTCTTGCTCTCCTCGTGATTTCTACCTCCCCTCTCCGTGACTCTCTCTTTCTGGTGGAGAGAGGTCTATCTCTGCTGCCGCAAATTACCCACACAAAACGAGGTGGCGCGCAGCCTGGCGCTGAGAGCTGCCGGTCCTGGGCCCTGTCATCTTTAATGAGACCATGAAGGTTTATTTTGCCTGCATGCATGTGCTAAATTCTTTCTTGTGTGACAGCTGACTGGGAAATGTGAGTGTTAACCTTATAAAAGATTCAGCGATTCTCATTATTTTCTGTCAAGTCCCGTACTTGATGGCTTTAGGGTGCATCATTTGCATCCCTGACTGGTCCGTGGATGTTGCCCATTCCTGCGCAGTTTTTTATGCTGTTTGTCTGTTGTGTGAAGTCGAAAGCCGTGTTTTACTCGATGTTCCATAACGATAGAGATGCCAAAGTTGATCCAAAGGCGAGACATTTTACAAAACAAATCTATATATATTATATATATACACACACACACATAGATAACACACATGTAATGGAATGAATAAATAAAAAGAGCCGTAGAGGTTTTCGCACATTGCCCAGAGTGATAGGAAGCCACGGGGGGGGGGGGGGGGGGGGGGGGGTTGATCAGCAGAAATAATGTGTCCAGAAACAAGACGTTAACATAAATGACCTTATAAATATTTGTACATTATTTAAGCTGCATTTATTTTTCTAAAGTGTTTGGAAACCATCAATTCTGAAATGATATAAAAATACACATGAACAACTTGTTATTCAGATACAAAATGAATAGTTGCATATTAACACCATATCTCTAAAATAAAAAATCCTCATATTAATTCTACACACATAGGGGGATTATGACATCAACTACATTTAGTTAGCTGCACACACGCACACAGAAGTGTCAGCCATAGAACATGTTGATAAGACAGGCCAAGAAACAAGAATCCAATCGCCAGCCTAGTATGATGCCCATGTGAGAAATGTTTCGATGATGTGAGAGCGTAGAGAGAAATGTCTTGTGACTACTCCTGTAGGAAACCCTAAAAATATTTAAATGTACAAGTGAAATCACACATGTAAGACCCAAACCCACCTGGCAATGCAATCATTTTCAGAAATAAAAAACATAAATAATGAGTGAAATGTACAGACCTAAAAAAATAAAAACTATTTTATTTATTTTTTTTAAATAATTCAAAGAACAGGAGTTGTTCAAAAGCAATCTCCCTAATCCACCTCCGGAGCCAAGTCATTTGTAAAGAAAGGCCAAATCAGAATGGGTGTGTAGTCGAAGCTACTCTTTCCCATCTCTGTCCCCGCCTCATTGTGACAGCTTGCAGCCGCGATAGGACCCCATGGGAGTGGGGAGCGGATTCACTAACCTGCCGGTGTCTGAGACCGACGCGCGCCTACAGTCTGGTGGTCACATGGGGGGTTCGATTATTAGGGCCTGTCGGGGAGTCATGTGGGGCTAACTGTTTTCGAAAAAGAAGCGAAAGTGGAGACAATGGTATTTCATGCAAGTTAAAGTTTACGTCACGCTATCCTTTCAGCTCATGCTGTTCGGACTATTATTCCTCATTAGCATTGTATACATTAGTAGGCCTATTAAATAGGCAATTTAGCCTCATAAACTCAACGTTGATGATTCGATGTTGGAGCTTTGTTCAGTCCCAGAAAAAAGTCGGGAATAGCAGAGGCACAATTATTCATGTATAACCTTCACTTGCTCTCGATGCATATGAAAAACAACATATTTGTTAGCCGAGAAAATAAAAGCGAGATATTTGTGTCACCACGATTTTGAAACGTGCAAGAGAATGGCACTAGCCCTAAATGCGTTAGAAATGATTAGGCTATTAGCAGAATAAATATGGTAACGATATGCATTCTTTACCAGAAACATCAGCACAAAATCAACGAAAATAACAATAACAACAACTTTATAATATTAACAATATAAAAATAATTTCGGAACATATTTTGAAAAATATATAGGCCTATCAAATACATCTTACTATAATTTTCCATGTCTGTGTCAAATGTTAACATCAAACGGCTTTTTATATACATAAGTCAACTTGAAAATAGATGGAAAAAATCTCAAACCGGACCGTTGTCAATAGATGATAAGGAGGGAAAATGCCCATAACGTACAAAAAAAGCCCGAAAAGTTTTGTCTGAACACGCGCGCAAAGAGAGGCGAGAGAAAAGACCTACCCGCTCCACATAATAACCCCATTATAAGCCTCATCAATGATGTAATGAAAGCAAACAGTGTGAAAATTGCCTGTAAACAGTTGGATCTGAGTCTCCTGATGAATTCAGTGTCTCTTTTAATCAAAGAGAGGGAGCAGGGAGGAGGGGTGAGTAAGCGCGCGCCGTGTGTGTGTTGGGAGGGAGTCCACTTTCCTGTTCGCAAGCCCGTCAACACCCAAAAAAGCCCCCTCAGCCAATGAAGGCTTGTCACAGGGGACTCACGTGGACGGGGCGTCCTTAAAAACCTAGCTCCTGAGTTTTCCTCAAGTTCCATTTTTGGAAATGTTCCTCACATCTCTGTGCTTTAGTTCCCAGTTGTGTCTATTTAACCCGTGTTACCACAGTTTTACTGTGCGCGTCTTCTTTATTGCAGCTGCCCACCCGTTTCGAGTCAATTGTTGCATCTCTCTACTGGCAAAAAAATGCCTATACCTTCTTCTGCCTTCGAGCGCCGCACGGGTTACACCAGCGAACTACTTTTTAAGTGATGAAAATTTCAGCAATTGTGTCCTTTCTCTGCGTCATTTGCAGGTCTTGAGTTCCGCCAGCTACGCTCGCAGCTGTCTCTGTCCGTAGTGCTGAAACGTGGTGTCGACTCGCATGCATACTTGCGCTAATGCTGCTCTACTGCCTCAAAGCATTAGATTTTTTTGTCAATATTTGAAAAAAGTAAATAAATAATTTCAGAAATCGTACCGGATAGTTTTCCTTAAAAAAAAAAAAACATTTAATCCATACAAATCAAACTTCCCGACAGAGAATAGCACCAATCTGCATCGATTTTATGAAAAGTGCTTTACTTAGGAGATAATAATTGGATGCTGGGTCGATTTTGTTGCCTAGTAACGTTGTTAACCTGGAGATTTTGTTAGTTTGACAACAATAATACTCAATCAAGAAGAGGACAAAAACATCGTGGATACATATTTGTGGTTTCCGAATCTTTTGGATTTTCCTTTTGGATAAACTGGGGGTAGTTACATCTAGCAATCGGTGCTCACCCTGAACTTGCCTCGAATACCAATGATAGTTTGAGTTCAGGCCTGAAGGAACTCATCTGCGCTGGTAAACAATGGAGGCATCCACCAATGGGTCCAGCTTTGGGATCGACTCTTTACTTTCACACAGACCTGGAAGTCCAGTCATGTCAAAAGGGGACAGTTCGGTGGGAGAGTGCCGATCACCGCTTGAGTTCAGCCCGAGGTCTGACCTAGAAAGTGGCTGCTCGTCTCCCCCGTCGCCAAGGAGGGAGTGTGTGGATGAGGCATCGCAGAGGCAAGGTCACGCTATTGGGCTACCACCCCAT
The DNA here is from genome assembly GCF_011004845.1 of Esox lucius. Lineage (NCBI taxonomy): Eukaryota > Metazoa > Chordata > Actinopteri > Esociformes > Esocidae > Esox > Esox lucius. The sequence continues at coordinate 15,733,987 of NC_047582.1, forward strand.
CTGCAACACGGACAAATCTCTGCCGGGTCGCAGCCGCGGACTGTCACCTCATCATTTCTGATAAGAGATATATTAGCTGACTGCAAACCGCTGGCCGCCTGCGCCCCGTACTCCAGTAATGGCCAGCCAACTCAAGAAACGGGACGACTTGCCTCCAAACTCGCAGACGACTTCATGGACAAAATCCACAGCAACTCATCGTCAGACAGCGAATACAAAGGTAATAGAGTGAAACCGATTACAAGCATGTATCAAAGGATTTCAAAGGGAATTTATGAACACCAGAACTATTGCACGTTAGCTTGTTTTAGCTTCACGCATATAATAAGCCTGCAGTTGATTTGCTATGTGCTTGAACCAAATGCATCACCAAAATGTGTATGTGTAATGTATCGTATGTGTTTGCCTGCACCCTAATAAAAATAAATAAGGTAGCCTAAACGTAGAAAAAAAGGAAAAGATTGGCAAATAAGGAAACTTTACCAATAATACGTCAATTATGTTGGACAGTAAGATCTCAGCGTGAAGATTAAGAGAAAAACATGATACTATCCAGTTTATCGCTTTTTCTAATTTATTGCATCCATATTGTTGATAGTCTCCAATTATATGTGCCAAAACGTGTTTTCTTCTAAAAGCATTTGCTTGCATTAGCAGACGTCTAAGAAATATGTTGATGTCAGGGATGCAAGAAAAAAGCCATGGAAAAGATGACAGGGTCGCCTCCAGATAAATGCCATCAAGGGTCTGTCTGTTTCCAATCATGTCTGCCATAACAGACATGTCACCTCCGTTTACAGTTTAATGAAACAACGCCTGGATACAAATAAGTTAACATTTAGACTATAGGCAAGGACAATTCTTGGTTGTAAGAAACAAGCCAGTCAAAATAAATGATGGTTAAAAATATAATACCAAAAATGAACCTGATTAATATACAGCCTACAACAACTACAACAACACAAATACCCAACCCTTTTTCAGAAACAGGCTACAAGACAGAAACGTTGATAATAACCAATGTAGGCTTTATTTTTGTTATTTTTATTATTGTAATTATTCTTTCGGAAATACAATAATGTAATTACATAGCTAAGGCACACATGTTATTTATAGTAAAGAAAACAACTTTAGCACATTAATTAGGCACATTAGGCTATAGCAGGGGGTTTTAAATGTCTTTCCTGCAGGCCAATGTCTTCACCTCAGTTTAAGAAAGCAACATGCGCATAAATAACATAATATGTTTTGATACTGTGTGTCTGTGTGTATGTGACAGATTCTCTTCGATATCAACCAAGTCAAATCAGCTCCAAAGCTCGTGTAGGGAGTCTTACGATGCTTTGATTTCGGCGAATCCGCCTCCTAATATTTCAGGGATTTGATACAATTTGTCCCAGTGCTAATCAGATTTGTAAAGTGCAAGGCCGGCCGGGTCTTTATTTCACTCTTATCCACCGCCCTGTGAAGTTTCTTCGGTCGCGGTTGAAAGGCTCCCTTCCCTCGTGGCTCAATTAGCTGGATTATTGTGATTCTTGAGAGACGACTCAACTATTCAACTAGCTAGAGCTCTCACGTCACATCTCCACGTTTTGGAGGGAAAAGGGGAAGAATTAATAGAGAATTTTATATTACAATTAGGCCCCAACACAAGAGCAAAGGAAAGAAAAAAACAGAGCACATTTTAGACATCCGTGCAGAAACAAGTGGTAATATAATGTTAATGGCAATTTGTAGAAAGGCAGTCTTTATTAACAAAAAACTATAGGCACAAACTTAGTCCGATGGAGAGTGGCATACCTATCTAAGTAATCCAACACTTAATTAAACAAGGCTTTTTAAATATCTGGGAGAATTAAAAAAAAAAGGTTTACCTTTTAAAATATGTTCCTATACATAAATCACAATCCTGTCTATAAGCCGGGATATGCCTAGGACTGTGTTCCTTTTTGTAGGCTATTATTCTGTTTGATAGGCTTTATAAATATTCGAAATAAATTTAGCTATTGAGATTTCATATTTGTGTTATTCCTGTCTTTTCAGTGAAAGAGGAGGGAGAGCGTGAAATATCGAGTAGTAGGGACAGTCCCCATCACGTCCGGCTGAAGAAACCCAGGAAAGCGCGAACAGCTTTCACCGACCACCAGCTGGCCCAGCTCGAGCGTAGCTTCGAACGACAGAAGTACCTGAGTGTGCAAGACAGGATGGAGCTGGCCGCTTCTCTCAACCTCACAGACACACAGGTCAAAACTTGGTACCAGAACAGGAGGTAGGTTAAGCACTGCGACGCTTGGTCGGCTTAAGTATAATTACACAATTTACAACACATTTAAAAGTGACTAAATGCAGAACGCAGGCCAAGGCCATGATAGTGTGCTCTTCTGACACAATAATATTATTCTGTCTGTCAGACAAACTCATTGGTCAAACTCATTTATTTCACAAAATTTGCTTGGACTGCATAAACAATAACAGCTTTGCAAGTGAAGTCATGACATTTAAGACATTTTTTTTGCATTATCAATAAATCCTCCACACTACTATATTCAATTAATTAGAATTATTAATAATTATCCTATTAGAGGACAGAGTTTTAACTCACAATCTGAAAACTACCCCCCTCCCTAAATAAACGGCAGAGGACAGTTAGCCCCAGAAAAAGCGCTAGCAACGCTAGCAATCTTCAGTTGAAACCTTAAAGACCCCATGATGAAACTAACAGGTCCTAAATCATAATCGAAAGTGAATGCATGTTATGCTCCAGATATTTAAAGCTTGTGGTCTGAATCAACGACAACGTAAGGAAATACATTGGGCGCTTAAAACACCACAATTGAAAATAGCATTATTCTTGTGCTGGCCAAAGGGCCCAACGATAGGCCCAAATCGTATTAAAACGCATTTGTGCAGTCATTTTCAAAGGGTTTTCCCAAATGGAGGATTTTTTACGCAGTGCAAATATGATTTAATACATTTGTCCGAGTTCTGTAATACAATTATTTTAATGTCATTATGCAAACTGTTTTTTAACTTTATTATTCAATTGCGATGACTAAATAGGCTACAATATATTTTTTTTATAGAACGAAGTGGAAGAGGCAGACGGCGGTTGGACTAGAACTGTTAGCCGAGGCTGGAAATTATTCAGCACTTCAGAGAATGTTTCCGTCGCCCTATTTCTACCCTCAAAGCCTGATGTCCAATCTGGACCCCGGAGCGGCGCTCTACCTGTACAGAGGACCCTCCGCACCCCCACCATCTCTGCAACGACCTCTCGTTCCAAGGATTCTTCTGCATGGCCTGCAGGGGGGTAGTGAACCACCCCCTCTCCCCTCTCTCTCCGGTGTACTTCCCCGGCCAACACAGCAGCGGTGAGCCGGCCATACCTGGCAGACATAGGACTCTTTATGAAAGAGAGAGAAAAAAAACAACTATTTAAGCTGGTGACAAAAAAATGCATTGTTGTTTAACAATGAACTTTATGACTGAATCTCAAAGTCTCTAAAGTGGACAGGTTTTTACCATACTGAAGTTCTTTATTTATAACTTATTTATTTTTTTCTCTATGCATTTAACTTATATATATTTATATTTTTGTTAGTGTGGGCTACATCTGAAAGGGCAAGATCATTTTACAGAAATAATTGTTTCTGGCACCAAGGCTTATGGCAAAGGTACTATAACTCAGATTCATGAAATTATGATTAATATTACTATCTTATGGTATCAGGATACAAAAAAGCATTACAGTATTAAAAAACATACATACATATCTATGTATAGGTCTTCAAACTGAAATAGCATCCCAAGTTTAGTTGCATAGCTAATTAGATGATCCAAAGGCATTTTATAATAATTATTATTTTGATCTCTTTCTTTTTACAAAGACGAGATGAGATTTGTTTAGGCCTACCTTTTACAAGTGACATATAGACATGTAAATACAAATATTTTGAATTTCATTAAACAATGATTTAACAATATTTTTATTTTACACATTGTCTTTACATCAGATGTTAGTAGAAAAAGCTACAGATTGGCCAGAGCTAGCGGCTTCTTCCTATAATGTCAGAGATAATCTGGATGGAAGTAAATGATGGTCCATGAGAGAAACAACAATGTATTCAAAATGTCTACCCATGGGTTCATGTTTTTAACTGAGGTTTTACCTGAACACTGATTCAGACCCCAATTTGGAGTCAAAGAAGTGAATCAGCTGATAAAGTAGCAATGTATACTTGCAACGCTTTCACTTAATGAACAGATGATGATTTTAGACTGAGTGGGTTGCCAGTTTGGGTCTTGCGCCTGTTGATTCGCTAAGTGTATTTAAACAGACGTTGTGCATTACTTATGTTATTTCGTATGAAAACGTGGAAACATTGTTACTCTCTTTGATGAAAAATGTATATTGCAGATATTAATTTGTGGAGTGGTTCTCGTATTTCTGAATGATTTTTCGTTCCTCGCCCCTAGCTGAAATCGGCTAACTTTTTGTCAAACTGTTCAAACAGATTAATTCGGAGCTAGAGGGGAATTTGAATTAAAGAGAATTACTTTTATATATGTTCAAATAAAGGTCTTTCAATTAATAACGTGACTGAGCGACATCTTTCCAAACATGTGCATGAAAAATACATGAACCACTTATGTGCAAATGGAATACAGGTAGGCTAATAATCAGCATCTACGTCAGCATCCTTGAGTTCAAACAGGTAAAGGGAAGTACATCCGTTATGCATTTAAAATGACACACGAAAAACGTTTAGTAAAGCCTAGAAATAAAACTTGATAAGACCATAAGCCTTTTGACACACTCAAACCAATAAAAACGTTTGGTCGCTGGTTTGAGTTATTGTCTTTAACGGGTTGCTTATAAAGAGATGACCCTGAGTGGCAGATCATACGATTGGACGTCGTTCTTGCTACGGGCGTGGCATTCCGGTAGTTATTTTAGGGACACTTTAGCTGCTCAATAAGTGGAACATTTCTCTCCGGTTATCTGTTCTGTTGTAGCCTGTTGTTCGCGCATTGGATACTGACATTAATATTATTTTTGCTTTAACGGAGGCTTACAAAATTGCATGAGTTCGTTAAGATTCCATGCATATACAAACTCCTTGTTATTGACGGGCCTAACAAAATTAAGGTAAAATAAAATAATTGAAATAACTATATTTCCCAACATTGTGTCTCAGTATTGGAATAGTCTCATTAATTTAAGTAATGTAATGCAAGGAATAATATGTATGTGAAAAAAAGTGAAGGAAACATTTTATAACGAAACATGACGTAACATGACGAACAGGAATGAGCTTTGTCTCATTGGTTGCGGGTGGGATCAATCTAAAGGGTACGCGCCTAATATGGCATGCCTCCTGAAAGCAATCTATTAATTACATAAAAAATGACCCGGCTGCTGAGTCAACCTAACCGATGGAAAAATTTTCCCAGTTAGGGCCTCGCAAACAGACCAACTATTTGGGTTATTCATGCAACCCACGTGGCTGGGTCCAAATAACCTACCTTGAGTTCTCTTCTCCTGAGCTGTTTTACTAAATAATTGCATAGCATTTCTTTGTGTGCAAATACATTTTGTCCGGTATTTTCTTTTGTAAATGCATTAATTACATAGATCACACAAAGGACAATTTTTTATGTACAGCTTACATATAGGGGCCATATCACAAAAAATAAGGATGTGTTATGTTTGATCATAAAACAGCAAAACATTTTCTGTTACGACAAGAAAACCCAGATAAATCAGCCAAGTAGGGATACCTAATAAAATCATTAAGGTTCGTAGAATTATATTATAAGCGCCATGTTTAAATAATTTTAAACATGTCTGTCAAACACTTCCCTAAAAAAAAAACTCACTATTTGGTTATTATCGTGGATTTAATTTGTCAAACCCCTAAAAAGTTAATAAGAATGTCACCGCCAGCGCAAGGAACATTCACCGCCTTTAACCTTTAAAAAATGCCTAGATATTTATTCAAAGCTTTGAAGTGGTGAGAGTTCAATTTGAGAAATTTAATTCCGCCTTAATATCTAAAACTTTGGCCTATGAAGTTATGACTATAAATCGGTTTTGGTACATCTAGATTGATTGTAACGTTCACTCAACCACAGTTGTTCATAGATCGGCTTAGTTCTGTCAAAAGTTGCATTGATGAAAATTTGAATATAATAAAACACACACACCAACGAAGCATCGATCACTAAATAAAGCATTCAATTAATTCTGCCAGTGATAGGGTACATGCTGCAAATAGGCAGAAATACAACCTACACCTGCGTGTTCTCATTGAGCATCTCGTGGCAAACTAAATTAAGAATGGAATTCTATTTCATTAGTTTTCCATAAACAATATTTCTACGTAGATTAAATATTAATGCAAGGCTAAGTGTGCAATTGTTTAAGTGGCTTAAATGATCCATTTGGAACTTGAGTGTTGGGGCTGTGCTCTTTGCCAAACGGCTCCAACAGCTGGTGGCCGGGCGACGCTGACTGTGGGTCGGATCAGCGAGGGGACATCTGGTCAGCGGCTCGGCAGGGCCCCCGCTGCATTGGCCCCCCACCCGCTACCCCAACCTCTCTACTAATAGAAGTCTGACTTTAAACCAACCAAAATATCCGACCATAAAGCACAGGGAGCTCAGTCTGACAGAGTTAGTGAATGGGATATTAACGATTAGACAAAAGACTTAAATAGCTTTTAATTGAACATCGATAATAGTTGTGATATTCAGGCCCCACTGCACCGCTCGCATGGCACATGTTCCAGTTCTCCCATTGACCATCAGCCTGTCTCCGTAAAATAGGCATATTATTAGGCACACTTCGACTGATTTACACATTTATAAAGAGCGTAAATTTTATATAAATAAGAATACCGTACTTGCAATCTACATCCCAATAAATTTGGTTCGGACTTGTTGGGAAAATGGAGATGAAAACCCCAGTCACATTTCCAACTTGCCAGAAAATCAAATTAGAAGAACATCATAAGGATCCGTGACCGATTCAAATAACGATGAACCACTCAACATTTATGAAAAGGGTTATTCTTACGAAGTGCGCTACTGATTACAGGGAAAGCTCCCCGTCTTGCCGTATGACGGGGAGATTTTTGCATGTGAAAGGATACAGGCAAATCCCTCGGCTCTTACGGTGGATTGTCCCACACTCAGGGTTAATGAAGTGCGGGTAGAGTCTCGTTGAGCTCCCGACAAACAAAAACACAACACGGGCAGGCTTAGACCCAGAGGATCAGTGACTCTGATTAAGCCCATTGACTCAGAATAAAACTAAACAAAACAACCTCCAGACGTATCTAAGAGTCAATCAAACCCTAATTTACGTTGTAGAGTGGGCGATAGTCTTTTTTCCTATAATTTTTCGGTGACTTTTCAGTCGGTATTATAGCTGTAGATTAGGCTACATCCTTCTACAATTTACTGGCAACGTTATTTAGTCAGTTTTTAAATCCAGAAAGCCTCGAATGATAGCAAAATATATCAATGGAAAATTACACAAAATTTTATATTTTGCTTTACATTTTGAATAGTTCTAACAAAAGACTCAAAGCTATTTCTTCCATTCAACTACAACCGAATTTCAAATGAATCAATGATGTATGATGTTTTAATGAATATTATGTCTCATTGTAAGTTAATGTCCAAAACATCAATTGTCAAATTTAGTAAACACATATTTCACTGACATTAAGTTATTGCAAATAAGCTACATTCTTTTTGTTAAGAAATGTTCTGTGATTTTATGCTTTATTGGACAGAAAAGTGGGGGGAAATAAAGTAGGTCGGAATCAAACCCATGCTGCAGCATTAGATGTGCACATGAGGAAGACACAATGCTGGACCACACTAGGCCTCTATGCCAAATGTATGGAATTAATATGTGGGTGCAAGGAGGAACAGAAAGGAGGAAATGACCAAGAGACATTTAAGAAAGAAGACTGGAAAAAGCGCAAAGTCATTTCTTTACAGTGTTTAAGTCCTGTACAGCAAATCCTCTCCTAGCCTAAAGGTATGAAGCAGAGAAAGGAGGAAGAACAGCTTTGCTGTGTAGAAGAGAGATAATCCCACCAATAATTTCTCTGATAAAATGTGAAGAACTACCAACTTGGGTCAGGGGTATAGGAATTAACATCCCTATCTCAGCAAATAATAAAAGATTGAGCTTCCTGCTTCCCTTGCTGTGCTGGAGGAAAGAGAAGTTAAGGAACAAGAAATGAAAGCACCACTAACAGATGAAGAGGTGGTGCTGTTGGGTTCAAGGTAAGCCCCCCGCCTCACTTCTCGCCCCCTAGTCAGTGATAACTGCCATGTACTCCCAGTGGGGTGGGCAGAGGGGCAGTGTAAACCACACCGCCATAAGATGACACATAGATTATCTAATCAATACGTTGTGGTTTTAGGGCTGGCCTGTGTGCCTGTCTTTGGCAAAGGCCCCTAAGCAGCCTCTCAAGGCAATGCCCACCCCTTCCCTGATCTTCCACCACCAGCCCAAGGAGGTGCCTCTGGGATAATACATCACTAAGTAGTAGTGTCTCATACAGGACTGGCCATGACCATAAGGGAGGTCTGCAAAGAAGGCTACTGTCAAATTGACATCAACGGTAGTTTTTAGCTCACCCTAACCCTTTTCCCAAATTAAAACACATTCTCCTAACCCATGTCAACTCTCCTGACTACTCCTTAAATCCTCCCTATCTGCTACTAAAATAGTACAATTTAATATAGTATAACCACAGTAGTGATGGACTGCACCCTGAAAGACCATTAAAGCCCTTCAGTCACTACATTGTACTACAGTGCCATGCCTCCCACTACACGACATTCTACTGCCTCACAAGTGATTAGATACAACAGACCCAGAACCATTAGGAAAGCTAAGGAACCCAGCTACCCAAACCATCTGGCATTAACAAAAAATACCATAACCTGCAGATGGTACAATTCCCTAAAGATCAAATAAAATCAGTAATTTTATCTTTGTTCTTTTATTGTCTTATAGCGATAACATTGGTATAACATTGATATGCATTATTATGTCAATGTATGCCTAAACAGCATGGTTCTTATGAATTCCCAGCGATGCCATGTGCTGTAATCTATCGTAGACAGGCTATAAGAATCTAAATGGCACTGTAGATCTGTCATGATACAACAATTTATTTTAAATCTGGGACAGGTAGGACATTCACACCTCCTAGACCACGGAGGAACAGCTCTTCTGACCCTGTGTACAACATGCATATATGTAGGAGTCCACATGTTATGGTCTCATTTAAAGTGGACTAACTAATAAGGACCATGTAGTTTCTCCAACACCCCAGTGGACCGGGGGTCAGTGTACAGGACCACAGAGAGGACTCTTAGCTCATTAACATAAAGTGAGGGGAGAATCATCAATAGGTGATGAGGTGTGGTATACATGTATTTTTAACGCCCTTCTGTGTGAAGTCTGGCAACCGCTCATACGCTGTCTTGTCTCCTGGTAGAGGGCAGAGAGCAGGAGAGGGCCATGTGTGCTTTTGTCTTTTAGTTCTCTCACTGTTGTGCAATGTATGTGTGTGTGTGTGTGTGTGTGTGTGTATGCAGTGCCGGCTCCAAGTATTAGCAATATAAGCGGTTTCTGAGGGGCTCCAACCACAATTTACCATTTCACATAAGAATAGCAGAATGCAATTTCAACATTTTGCATCCAAATAATTTTCAGTCACTTGATTAAGTGATAAAAAAAAAGTACATTAATTAGTAGTTTGTCTAGGCGGCTAAGCTCAAGAGCAATGGTAATCATGGTTGAACAACGACTAGGGCAGGTAAGGCACATACACAACAGATTTTTGGCATATTATTATGTTATAAGTAATGGCTAGATGTGCAAACTTTAGACAACTAGCTGTAGAACTGCAAAATGTACTACCTACCTCAAGGCCAAATGGGTAAAATGTCTGTTAAACAGCAGAAATTTGTATTTCTGTCCCATGACAACATTTTTAGAACTAGCTGACATTTGTTAAAAATTGCAACTGGAGATGAAATGCGGAAAATGGAACAGACTCTTAAACATTAATGGTAGGTAGCAGCAGATTTTCCTCAAGTAATACCAGAGTGGTCAAAGACGTCTGGTTCCCTCTAACTCCCAAAATGTTTAGATTTAAAAAAAAGAAACCAGGCAAGCCTAGTTCAGCAGGCCCACAATAGAAAATGTTGCCACCTCGAGATTCAAACCGGGGTCGCTAAACTGACTAACGTTTCTTATTAAGTTTACCTCCACTACAAATAGTGTCTAAGAACTGTATTGCTTTTGCCACTGGCCGTTTTAACAGCTTATTAGCCAGTAATAGGTTTACTAGTATCTACTAACTTCCTAGGAATAATCATAAGAATTGAGCCATTGCTAGCAAGACTGAACTATTCCATGCCAGAAACAGTCGCAATATAACCATATACAGTTTCAGGTTTCGGTTTTAGCCAGCAAAGTTATCGTCAATACGGAAAATAATTAACAATGTGTCCTTCGCTTCGAGGTCTCCTGCGAGGAGATACAAACTCGGGACCTATAGCACAAGTCCATTTCTCTAACCACTACGCTATTTAACAAGGAGTAGTCAGTCAGTCACTCAGTCAGTCACTCACTTTTCTTATAAATGTGGGTGGAGTCAAATGCATTTAACCCAAATACATAACAAGTTGGCTGTTCGCTGCAACAATTTAGCTTGTCTCAAATATAGCATGAAGAAAAATGTATTACAAACACGTGCTGGTAACACTTAGGGCTGTCACAATTATTACATAATAGCCTGATCACAATTATTTGAGTCAGATCGCAATTACATCTTTTGCACAATACCTCCAAAATCTTATGTTCCCAATCTGAATAAGGGAGTTTTACGCCAATGTTACAAACATCTCAACACTACACAAATGTGTATGTTTGTATTCAGTGTGACTGTCAAATCTCAGATAGACAAAAAAGGTTGATGGGGTCAAATGTTTGACTCCGCACATACTATGCCCCACCCTAAACTGCACACTGCAGTCTTTGGCTTCTCGTTTGAGCTGGCAAATGTCAGCTGCTAGCCGTGAATTGTGATATTTGATTTATCTTGTCCTATGTCCTTTGGTGCCTCTGGAGTTTTGGAATTTATGTACTTTGGAGTTTGTTATTATTGGATATAATCAGCTTTAAATTTGCCAGCAACATCACTTACTGGACTAAGAGCTTTTACCGAACTGCATTAAGCGATGTCAAGGTACCTCACCTATATACAGCTCCGGAAAACAATAAGAGACCACTGCAACTTTTTCTTTCCTTTCAAAAAAGTCGAAAAGGAAGTTTTTGAGTGAGGAACAGAAGGATTAAAATTAAGAGACCACTGCAAATTGAATGCTTCTTTTCCTCACTCACTGTTTTTGCCCCCAATTTATCATGAGCTGAACTCAAAGATCTAATACTTTCTCTATGTACGCAGAAAAAGGCTTATTTCTCTTAAATATTGTTCACAAATCTGTCTAAATCTGTGTTAGTGAGCACTTCTTCTTTGCCGAGATAATCCATCCACCTCACAGGTGATTAGACAGCATGATTATTGCACAGGTGTGCCTTAGGCTGGCCACAATAAAAGGCCATTCTAAAATGTTCAGTTCCATTCCATAGCACAATGCCACAGATGTCGCAAGTTTTGAGGGAGCGTGCAAATGGCATGCTGACTGCAGGAATGTCCATCAGAGCTGGTGCCCATGAATTTAATGTTCATTTCTCTACCATAAGCCGTCTCCAAAAGCGTTTCAGAGAATTTGGCAGTACATCCAACCGGTCTCACAACTGCAGACCATGTGTAACCACACCAGCCCAGGACTTCCACATCTAGCATCTTCACCTCCAAGATCGTCTGAGACCAGCCACCTGGACAGCTGCTGTAACAATTGGTTTGCATAACCAAAGAATTTCTGCACAAACTGTCAGAAACTGTCTCAAGCTCGTCGTCCTCATCGGGGTCTCGACCTGACTGCAGTTTGTCATCGTAACCGACTTGAGTGGGCAAATGCTCACATGCGATGGCGTCTGGCACTTCGGAGAGGTGTTCTCTTCACGGATGAGTCCCGGTTTTCACTGTATAAGGCAGAAGGCAGACAGCATGTATGGCTTTGTGTGGGTGAGCGATTTGCTGATGTCAACGTTGTGGATCGAGTTGCCCATGGTGGCGGTGGGGTTATGGTATGGGCAGGCGTGTGTTATGGACAACGAACACAGAGCATTTTGTTGATGGCATTTTGAATGCACAGAGATTTGTTGTGCCATTCATCCACGACCATCACCTCATGTTGCAGTATGATAATGCATGGCCCCATGTTGCAAGGATGTGTACACAATTCCTGGAACCTGAAAACATCCCAGTTCTTGCATGGCCAGCATACTCTCTGGACATGTCACCCATTGAGCATGTTTGGGATGCTCTGGATTGGCGTATTCGACAGCGTGTTCCAGGTCCTACCAATACCCATCAACTTCGCACAGCCATTGAAGAGGAGTGGACCAACATTCCACTGGCCACAATCAACAACCTGATCAACTCTATGCGAAGGAGATGTGTTGCACTGCGTGAGGCAAATGGTGGTCACACCAGATATTGACTGGTTTTCAGACCCCCCGGAACCCCCCCCCCCCCCCAATACAGTGAAACTGCACATTTTAGAATGGCCTTTTATTGTGGCCAGCTTAAGGCACACCTGTGCAATAAACATGCTGTCTAATCAGCATCTTGATATGCCAAACCTGTGAGGTGGATGGATTATCTCGGCAAAGGAGAAGTGCTCACTAACACAGATTTAGACAGATTTGTGAACAATATTCGAGAAATAGGCCTTTTGTGTACATAGAGAAAGTCTTAGATCTTTGAGTTCAGCTCATGATAAATGGGGGCAAAAGCAAAAGTGTTGCGTTTATAATTTTGTTCAGTGTAGCTGACATTATATTGTTGTCTAAAAAGGTTACGTAAAGAATTTTAATAATTGATGAGATATGTAATGTAATATTTCCAAAATGTTGTTTTACAATTTACTATTGATAGTTTTCACGTGTCTTCATGGCATATGGGAATGCACACTTGGCGGCAAAACACAGTCTGCTTCTATTGCCCACCATCGACAACTTTAACTAATTTTACTAGTTATCCTTGTCATACTAAATATAGAGGGAAGATGGAATATAGATAAAACTGCCAGATAGTTGCAGTTCTAATGAATGCGCTGATCGCATATATATTGTATTTGCAATCATTTCTGCATGTACTCAGTGTAATGAATGACATGGTGTTCACTGATACAACTAACTCCAATGGTTTAGGTAAAGTTAATAAGGCTAGCTAAACCTCTCTTGTTAAACATAAGCGTTAGCTAAATTAACAACAAAGCAGGAGAAAATCACACAATTCCAACCTTCTCCACAGCAACCCAGGCTGTCAGTGGTGGGTCATTTAAACAGTAGGAATGATTTACCTGACATTGGGAAAACGTGTACCGGCGGTACAAGATTATGTGTTATACTGGCTGCACGCTACAATGACCACCCATAGAACCAACGGTAATTTGGGTGAATTAGCACTCAACTTCGCTTTGACAATGTTGAATTTCTCCTTCACCTCCAAAACAATTGCATTTTTGACCCGCCCTGATCGAATGTACAGATAGCGGTCTACTTTTGTACTCTTTCATTTGGGTAGAAGTGTGCATAACGGGGATGGATTTTCCACAAGGTATATATAGCAACCTACACAGCCCCGAAATTCAGCTCCTGTAGGGATGTCGCTGTTGTAAACGATGTAAATAACGCAGCGGGTGCTGTACATGGGTCACAAGTGCCTAAGACTTGCAGTTTGTTTGCATACCATTGTGTTATGTTTTGTTAGGTGATCTAAACGCTCATGGGTTGTAGTAGACATTTTGACCGGCTTGTGCTCTTGCTCCGTAGAATTCCCAGTGTTAGCCGCCATATTTTCAGAGCAATTGCGTGACAGAAAATGTTGAATTGCGGTTTAAAATGAGAAAACTATCTTTGTTTAGCTAGCAGGGTAGATGGATAGAAATTGTGCAAAATGATCAGTAACATCACCTAAAAAATAATGGTTTTAAGTTGCCAGTAAAAACATTTATATACGTTTTAGTAATTTAGCCGACGCTCTTATCCAGAGCGACTTAACTAAGTGTATTACTTTTAAGGTGTCTTGGAAAACCAACATCTGACATACATACAAGAAGTATATTTCCTTAATCGAAGCTGTTAGTTGGCGAAGTCAGTGCCAGAGAAATCCATTTTCTTCCTTTTTTCGAGTGGTGGGTGTAGGAGGACACAATTTCAACAGTTATAGCTTAGTAAAAAGACTAGCTGGGTCCCTTATGATGCCACATTCTTTATTACAGCATGACCTCTGCAATCTTTCAATTTTACATTAACACTGAAAACTGTAATTTTTTATATTTTTTGTCATATCCTACTATGAAATTGTACTGTTTCTCTGCACCATCAAAAGAGGTCCCATAATTTTTTTCAAAAAAGTGGGGACCCCAAATCAAATCTAACTTATGCCATGTTTCCACTGGTGCTTAACACCAGCAATTTACCTCCAAAGACTAAGATTTTACCACAAAAGGGTAAAGCCCACTGTGTGACTGCCTGTATTTGTGCGTCCACATGTGTTTCTGAATGTGTGGAAATATGAAATGACAAAAGAAAGTTAAGAACAAAAGTATTTGAGAATTCAAGAATAAATGCTAAAATCCCAGCCCACGGAACACCAAGCTGCATGCCACATGCTTTAGAAAGGGGTTTCACATAAACCAATAATGGGGAGAATACAATAACGACATCTTCATCGCAGGGGACCCATTGTGCCTTGGCTGTCACTGGCCATCAGGAGGCAAACAGACACAAGGGAGACTAGAGGTCTATTGCCTTGAACCACAAGACTCCACCACATCTCTTTGACCCAATTTAGAAGGCTTTTACACTATGGTAGTTTTATTTAGACAAAAAAAAAAGCTTGTGGCCTGATTTGTCTCAGCGATAATTATAAAAAATAGTGTAAACAGTTGAAAATCTGTCACAAGCTACCTTCCTGAGGTTATGTGATAACTTTCCTGACAGATACCCCCGCAGTGACGGATGTCTAAAGACAATGTCTTGCTCAGTGCGTGTTGGATTGGAGTGTGTGGTAATGTATGAAATACCAGATAAACAACATTGTCAGTGAGTTTATACGCTTTTCAGGTCAGTGGTCCAGCCAAAACAATACACACACGTGTTCTGCCTTATGGCGTGGTGAGAGCTAATATGAATCAACATTTTCATTGATATCTTGTGTCAACGTTTTTTATAAATTAAACTACAGTGTGTTCTGTAAAACTATCGCAGAGCAAATAACCCCCTAAGACTACAACCATTTCCGGGACAACAGTTTCATTTAAATAACATGGATGTAATATGAAGTGCCAGTGTGAGAGGTTGTTAAGTTTCGGTCCTACAGAAGTGCTATGTTTGCACTTAGAAGCAAGAGCAATTAGCACCTTGTCTTGATTTGCGATTATCATTAACTACTGCTCAGCAGAGAACACTGTGTATATGATCAGTTTTGTTGACTTCTCACTCTTGTTGACTTTTCCTAGCAATTTCTTACGTTTTCTGATAGGCTCAGGGTTGGCTTCTAGCGATGAGCAATTCAGAGAAACGAAACGGTAAGCACTTAATTCTAGGCATTGGTGGAAAGCAAAATACAGCATGGCATAAGTTTATGATCTAAGGGTAAGACAAGCACCAAGTGGTCGCTAGGCCTATAAAGGTTGCGGTATGCCACAGCCTTTAGTTGATTGCCAACTACATTTCTTTCTGATTCTGTTCATACATGGAGCCAGAAGGACCTCAGGACAGGACTTCCTATGTCACCACTAATTCCACTACACATGACACACTGAGCGAGACATCGTGTTTAGGTATCAGTAACCGTAGGCAGTATCTGTTGGGAAACAGTCCGTCTTTAACTTGAAAGGTGATGTGCACCAACAGACATTTCCAGCTGTTTATACTATTAAAAAAAATGCAACTCAAACGCAAATCTGGCAAGTCTCCATCTAAAGAAAACGACCATAGTTTAAATACACTCTTACTAGGTCAAGATGACAATTGCCACCAGCTTTCATACTAATATTTTCGAGTGGGGAGCAGAAGAAGTGGTCTTACTAAGTGTATGTATTTGCATATGTGTTGGATATATGGTGGTCAAACAACCCAGAATTGGACATGTGAGGCCAGTTGCAGGAGTGAGGTTTATGGCTGGAGGAGATGTTCTAACTCCAGTGACCATTCCATGACTTCTTATTTTCCTCTGAGGAACCCCGGGGCTGGCCAGGCAACTAGAGAGCAGTAAAAATATAAATTCTGAATACACTGAGATTGTGTAATGGAAAGTAAAGCTGAGATCTAGTGTTTGTAGATTGTTTTTTGTAAACCAAAGGTAAGTGTTATGATATACAGAAATGGTGTTAAAAGCAGCATAGAAGTCCTCGAAAACACCCAAAAAGGTTCTTCAATCTGAATGTGTTTTTGTAAAAGTGTTGTGAAAACACTTTTGGGGGTTTCAGTGCAAGTAACAGGCAGCATCAAAACATACCAATGATCTATCCCCTTTTGCAGACTATCTTACACAATAAAGAAATGAAATGCAAATGCTTTTAAGCCTAAACACTGATTGATGATGTGCCGACAGATATTTGCCTGTGGAGAATATTTGTTTGTGGAAACTCACCTTCATTTTTCAATGCTTTATCTATCACGGTTGATCCAGTCAACTCCAAGATTTATGGAGTTATTTTAGATACTCTTTAAAAAGGTGGGATTTCAGAAGTGCTATGACAGAGAAGAGCTTTGACTGAGCTGAGCAAGAGCTGCCCTCCTACAGGGGTTCCAGGACTACAACCTCAACATCAACAAAACAAAGGAGACTGTTGACTTTAGGAAGCGGAGGAGGGAACACACACCCCATCCACATCAATGGAGCTGCAGCAGAGTCAGCAATTTAAAGTTAATCGATTACTTGGGACTTGTTTACATTATGAGAGAGAGAATAAAATGCTAGGTAGACTTATCTTGCTTTGCATAAACATTTCCATAACATTTGAATTAACACAGGTCAGTTCAAGATGCACCACGCAGGATTGTGGCCATTAATCGTGGGATAATCGAGCGATATGTATACCAGAAATGTTGAGTGCTTCCATCGTTGATTTCAACTAAAAGTTGATTTGCTCATGGAAATAGTGTCGACACACTTTGCTCTGTAGCCTACTCCTGATGCCTAGCCAACTATAGCACAAAACATGGAGCAAATTCATCAAGAATATAGATATAAGTATATTGATATATGTATGTTTTTTGTATACTTTTTATATGTTTACGTGTGTGTGTGTTTGCTTGTGAATAAGTACAGCTGTCTACATACAGCTTACATAGAAAATAGCCCCTTTATTGGTTGTAATAGGCTCAGGTTGTTGCAAATATGTGGTTTTATATCCAATAACTAGTCTATTTGTGATTGCCGCCAGTAACATTGAATGTCTACAATTCACTGAAATTCAGTGGCTTTTAATATTGTTCCACATATTTCTGAAAATGACTTGGCATTTAAAGTGTTACATTCCAGGTGTTTCCAGTTAGAATTGAAATAAATTCAGGGGTGAATAAAATATAATAATAATTCTAGTCACTAACCCAATTTAACCATTATTATTGCATCCTCATGCCCATTAACACATACCACATTAAATATAGAAGATATCTATGAGTTAAGGTAGAATACAACCCTTAAAAAGTATCTTTGCGGCTGAAAGGATTTTGATAACGTTACCAAAATGTAACAGAACTTGAGAATGGAAACTAAAACCACAACATGCATGAAACAGGTTCCAAACATTGACTGACAGGATACATGAGGGAAGAAGAAACTTAAATAGGGACAGTGATCAGGGACAGTGATCAAGAACACAGGTGAGGGCAATAACAATGAAGGCTTGTCCGTGCTCCAAATGCCATGCCAGAAAGTGACAGCTGCACTATGACTGTTCTGAATCAATTTTAAATATGCAAAGCTGAAGTATTTGACCTTAATGTGTGATATTGACTAAGCTTACACAAGGAATTATTTGAAGATACTCATACCATGTATCATTTAGAAATTTTATTTTGAATTTTATAGGGCCTATGTTTATTTATTTTGTGAAAATTCTTTGAAATTACAGTGAAATTGGCCTTTGCTGCAATGCTACATCAAAATGCTTTGTAAAACACATGGGTAACATGGCTGAAGAGTCAAACATTTATTTTAGAAAGTTGTTTTGATGTGCATTTCCTAAATCTGAGAGATATAAGTATATAACAATGTTATTTTCTTCCTGACGTTAATCCAAGTGAATAAAATTACAGTTAAAATAAAATTAGCTACCAGAAATTAGCTGCGTTAGTGAAGAAGTGTGCTTTTGTAAAACAAGAGGTTTTGTTAGCTTTGGGCACAAACTTAAAACGTGTGCACAGACAAAAATGGCTACATCTTGCCAATATGGCTAGATGAAAAAAGTACAACATAGATAATGTCATAGTAAACCCAGTTGAAACAATACCATTATCACACTGTGCAAAATGTGGGTGGTCTAAAGAAAATGCTTGCTAACGTAACAGTAATTTCAATGTAGCCATTTCATTAGATGAGGCTGTTATCAACACAACAACTGTAAATCAAGGAGAATATACTTTCAATCATTACTGAGTGAATACAATACATATAGACTGTTATGTTAGCATTTCAGTGCCGTACTCCCAGTTTTTAGAACAGGCTGTGAACTGGGAAGAAGAGGAAAGCAATGATCTATTTGTCACGCTTCCTTTCCCTGGAGCCATGTAGGACCTTCATAGAGGGCAGGTGGCAGAATAAAAACCTTTCTGCTGACTGTACAATAAGTAGCATTTTTACCTGTGCAGTGGGCAAACACAGACCCAAAACAGGCATTGATAAAGGAAGGTACAATGGACTCCATTACTGATGAGTAAAGCCAGATTAGCACTATGTCCGATGTTCTCCATTCTTATTGATCTCTGTTTTATTGTCCTCCCATCTTAGGTAGTGGAATTTTTATGATTCACTCGAACTAACAGATGGGACCCTCAATCGAATGGGGGAAGATGGGACCATTTCCAGAAGTCAACCAACACCTCCACGGTTTTGTCTGTGTTAAGGTCCTGGTTATTTCTGCACCAGGCCAGCAGCTGGTTGACCCTTCCACGGTACATTGACTCATTTCCATCTGTGACAGTACGGGTTTGGAGTTTTGCAGGCAGGACACCTGTTTTCTTCCCCAGGACTGGAACAATGATAGAGAATTTGAAAGAAGCAGGAATCGTGTAAAGTGTCCTGGGGATTGAGAGTGCATCAAAAATGCAATAGAACTGGTTGAGTTTATTTTACAGCGAGGGGGTTGGTCTGCAGCTCAAGGAGTCTCTGGATTGTCGTTTGTAATCTGCCTAATGCCTTTACAGACATACGAGCTGTCATTGCTACTCCAGCCTCATTTTGAACCTTTGTTTGGCTGTCCGAATATCTGATTGAAGCTTTTTCTTCGCCTCCCTGTAGAGGGCTCTGTGGGCTCCTCTTTTGCAGAGTGAAGGGCCCTGTGGGCTTACCCTTCCTCACAGCAGAGACCCCCAAGATCATCAGTACACCATAGCGTGTCGCTATATTGGTGTGGGGTGTGACTGTGCCAGTGTAATTGTGTAAGGTGGCATTGTTGTCGTAGAGTGCGTCCCAGTCTGTAGCATCAAGGCTGTCCTTCAGTCCTGTATGACTGTGGCTTTCCAGTTTTTGTGCTTCAGGCTGTACGCAGGGATGACATTAAACCCAAGGGGGTTATTGATGGCAGGGAGATACAGCCCTGTAATACTGCTGTAAACATGGTCAATAACCAGACTATTATGTCTTGTTGGACATTTCCCCAGCTGTTTGTTTATGGGGAGATCCTGCTCCAGGTTGTGCGATTAAAATCCCCCTTGACGGCCTGTATAGAATTTGAACACTTTCCACCTCTTTGATCTGATCAGCCAGTAGCTGTTGTGCCGTGGTTGGACATGTGCTCAGTCAGATGTATAGTACAGACAAAATGACTGAGGAGCATTTATGGGATGACTAGAAAGGTTTGCAAATAACGTGTGTAATTCTGCATTTAACTACTCAGGAAACAAATATTGTGTTTTCAACCTTTTCCAGTCGTGCTTCCACTCCGTAACAAGGTGCTGCACAGCGCGTGTAGTTAACACAAACCACAATATAATGTTTCAAAATATCCCAGGATGATTTGTTTCAATACTTCCGCAAAGTTAGGATTTTGTCTCTGTCGCAGTGGTGGCAGCTCAGTTGCCACTAGTATTGTTTACAAAGCACTTCGTTTTAACGGCGTAGAAGTGAGAAAATAAAACAGGACATAAACCAAGAAGTCAAAAAAGGCAGAGATAAGCTGCACTACGACATTTGTGCTTAACAAAAGTTTATTCCTTGACACAGGGAACCAGTGAATCTCACATGGTGAGAGAAACTTAAATCGCAAAAGAAATGGCATTCGCCCCTACTTTGCTTGCAACTCCAATGCTAATTTCATCATCACAGAAAGAGGCACAGAGATATTTACAAACAGTCAGTGAAAGAGGCAGAGGAATTTGGAGGCAAGTTGCCAGGGAGATCAGAGGGCTGATTTCTATAATGGAGGCAGCCAGCAACACCAGAAAACAGAGAGTTCCTCACCCCCTGCTCCACACACCTGAACAGGGGATACACACTCCACACTCGGCTCTGGGGTTTTGAAGTAAGTCTGGGGTGGCAAGACAGATAAAGCCTGTGGAGTGTGATGCCAGACAGAGGAGAGAAACATCTTCAAACGGCTATCAATACAATTGGCTGTCCCAGTGCAGCAGTTTAACCTCTTTAGAGTGTTGCATGTCTGTTAACTGGATGTGACGCCTCCTCGCCACGGTGCCTTCTGTGGTGCTGTCTTCACAGAGCCTCACAACACTGGAGGATGATGGGTACTGAGAGTCCCACTTTAACTCTGTACGGTCCCTTTGACAATCCCCAAACTGAACTGCTATACTGTAGTAGTGAAAACAACAAATATATACACAAGGTGAAAAAAAAACAATGATATGCCTGCAATTTTCCAAAGCCATAAATAGTGATTTAAGGCCTGCTTATCAGAGACGTCTCAAGAAAGACATTTTCATTTCATGGGAATAACATATTCCAAACTTTGTATTGTGTATGTAAAGTATATAAATCCAAATATTAAAAATACTCTCATATGACTTAGTTTACTTACTAACTGGCAAGCTATTGACAATATTATAGGTTCCCTCTAGCTTTGTCTCCTTATTAGTTAATGTATATTTACTTGGAGACACCTGTGAGTATCCAATAACTGCACAGTAAACTGCAATGTGGTCTCATTAATTGTGTAATATACTAAACCACACCTCCAGGATAATTTCCCAGTATGCATTGCCCTTTCATTAGTTACCACCCATGACTGCCCATGTTAAAGATAGAGACATGGTTATTGAACTCACTCACAATCATACCTGTGATGTTATATGAGTTACTGGACAAATGTTAAACTCATAATGCATTACGTCCCGTAAGGCTCTGCTTTTACTTATCCCATGAGCTTTATTGTACTTTTCATGGTGTGGAGGGGTTAACATTTTAACAGAAGGGTTAAAATTAAGAGACCACCGCAAAATGAATGCTTCTGTTCCTCACTCAAAACTTTCCTTTTCAACTTTTTTGGAAAGGAAAGAAAAAGGTGCAGTGGTCTCTTCATTTTGTCTTTGAGCTGTAATTAAAAAATATCAACTCGCAGTAGATCGTGATGGGAAAACTCATTTTAAACGTAATTTCTTTAGTATAAAACATAAACCTTTTTAAGTAAATAAGACATTTCACCAACTTTGAGTTCCACTTACTGGACATATTTCACAAGTGCCTCATGCTTTACAGTTTAGTAATGTTAAATGAACATTTAATTCATTCCCATGTCCATCCAATACCTACACAGCAAACAGAAAAGCTGAGCTATGTTAGTACACAGTTTCCAGACTATAAGGGAATGTGTATTATGTTTTGTAGTTATATGCAAGGAATACAATGTCTGCATGGTACCAATGATAATGTTATCAATTACACTGAGTGTCTAATGTACATTGTCAACTTTGTATACAGCAGCACTGTGTCCAACTTTAACCCTCTGGAATATTAAAGTAAATTATCAGTAATATCCTTGGAATGCCATTGCTTATTGACACATTATTAACCAATCTGTTAAATCATGTGTTCACCAGTCAAACAATACCTCCTCTAATGATTCAACCATTAAAAAGTATGTCACCCTGATACACCCGGAGGCCTGAGGAGAGCAAGAGAACAGGAATAAATGTATGAGCAGAACCTCCTTATTGTGCCAAGAAGCGGAGCAGAAAGAGAAGGGCAGGGGCCCACGCTGCCAAGGCTGTGGCAGAAGCTTTAGGGACTGCAGCTGGCGTGCGATCAGGCTGGCTCTCCGCGTTTGCAGCCCTGCACCCCTTGATCCTGCACAGAGGCAGGTCTCCACAGACCTGGGGGTGCCAAGAGTGAACGCTCCAAAGCCAGAAGCCTCCATACGGACACATGCAAACACTCCCTAGCATGCGCAAAATAAAAAAACACGCGGGCTCATAAACATGTACAGACACCGCCTGACACGCAAATGCACATACACATCCGTGCAGTATGACGCAAAAACACGCGAGCGCGCACACACAAACACACAAACACACACACACACATAGAATAAACATTGCATATCATGTATCTCTGACTATGACAGGCGATGATAATCAGGGGCACCAGAGACAATTGTGACAACAG
The DNA here is from genome assembly GCF_011004845.1 of Esox lucius. Taxonomy (NCBI): domain Eukaryota; kingdom Metazoa; phylum Chordata; class Actinopteri; order Esociformes; family Esocidae; genus Esox; species Esox lucius. The sequence goes on from NC_047582.1 coordinate 15,757,008, forward strand.
TGTCAACACATAACCCATATCCAATTCATATGATAGATAATGAATAGAACGCTGCTTGACAAGGAACATCTTCAGGGTGACGACTAGTTCTGCTTTTCTGTGCACAGGGAATGCGTACTGCATCTTCTATATAGTAAAAAAAGGGAGTATGTGAGAGAGCTAGAGAAAATGATGCATATATCTATTTATAAATATATGTGTACCTATCTATCTATATATATATAGATATATTTATTTATTTATTAATATATGTATATATATGTATCTATATATCTATATGTGTATATATACAGCACCGGAAAGAATTAAGAGACTTTCCAAAAAAGTCGAAAAGGAAGGTTTTGAGTGAGGAACAGAAAGGTTGAAATTAAGACACCACTGCAAATTGAACCCTTCGGTTCCTCACTCAAAACTTTCCTTTTCAACTTTTTGCAGTGCAGTGGTCTCTTAATTTTTTCCAGCGCTGTATATATCAAGATTAGTGGATGCACCAGCAGTTCCTGGACCAGGCATCGGATAGACAGTGAATTAGCTTAAACTGAGGATTGTTAAGAGAAAAACTCTGATTATTAAGTGAAGGAGACATGGGGAAAGTTACAACAAAAAGGCAAGGAGACAAGACTGGAGAGCAAGATATAAAGAGATAGTTAGGGCGGCAAAGATGCAGTCAAAAGACAGGTTGAGTCCTCACACTGGCAGGGGAGTGAAGGTAGAGGCTGTGGGGTAGTGCAAGATAAGATGAATTCCAGGGGACCTAGGCACTGCAACAGGCAGGCTTACAGTGTGTGGTGCAAAACCCTGTACACATCCTCACAGACACCCATCAGACACAACAGACTCATTCTACCTCGCCGAAGACGACACAGAGCTCTCGACAACAAACACTTCATCGCTTCGTGGAGGGCATCTGCTAAACCAGAGACAGACTGGACATTCACTGAGACACAAAGAGTAGGTGTAGGGGGCAGAGGCTCTCCAATAACCCTGCAGCTGACAGGTAAATCCATCCCAGGTCTCTCTCTGGCTCTAAGGTTACACTGCTGCACCCAGTAACCTAAAGTAGCGGCCCTAAAAGAAATGCTCCGGCGCAGGCGTAGGAATACAGAAGCAACCGGTTTTCAGTGTTGACAATGCCTGCGTTTCCCCCAGAAAACCTGATGCTACCGTTTTCTTCCAACGCTGCTGAGGGTGTTATCCAAGGACATGCATCACGTTCTTCAGTCTTTTGTATGGAAGCCTATGCTTTCCCAAGGACTACCAACCCTTGAATAATTGAACATTACACAGTGTAATCTAACAAACATTTCCTATTGTCACCAAATTAAAGTAACACTGAAAACTGTATAATGACAAGGCACATAAAACAGTGCATAAAGACTGTAACAATGCATATTGTCCCAACAGGATATGACATAACTTCCTTTCTACGACACTGGTTCAACACTCCTGTAAACTCGAATGGATAAATACATGTGTTAAAGCTGGTGAGCCAGGGCATCAAGATGAACTTTAATATGAAACAATCAATATAAAACTGTACGGGTTTCCCACCTGATGGTTTTCGCTTTCGCGCTACAAAAACATCCATCTAACCTCTCCTTAAAGCCATTAACTTTGAGCCCACTTTGACGCACAACTGCACTTCAGCAGCAGCTATAAAAATAGAGAGAAAAGGGAAACTTATTGTTTTTATATGAGATCTATTCCCCGGAGGTCTGGTCAATAATGACTTGATATATCAGTGACTGACTTGCTATTTGCCCGGTTTTCCTTGTGTTTTCTCTGCCTGTGATTGAGTGGGGCTATTTTCACAAGTGAGGAGAGGTGGTTCAGGACCAGGGAGGCTAACGTCTGTTTGATCAAAGTTTATGTGAAATTTCCCGGGGCCGCCAGGGAAGCTGGTGTTTATGAACTGTAATAAAAAGAGTCATTTTGACGGCATGACCCCGGTGCTACGGCAGGAGGGATTTGGTTATACCTCTGTTTGCCAGGGAAGAAAGTAGCTCGGATCTCTGAGAGAGAGAGAGAGAGAGATAAGGGGAGGGTGAAATCAGTAGAGATATAGAGAGGGAGAGACAGAGAAAGAGAGAGAAAGAGAAGATAACACCAGGAGAGAGTGGACAGTGATAGATGGAGGAGGTTATAACACCCCTGTGTTCTTTAAGCTGCCAGCCAACAGTTCTTTAATGAAACACTTAGACACATTCTGAGTCACCTTACAGCACCAAGATGAACTTTATTCAAAATGTTATTCAATCAATTCATTTTAATACGTAATAAACCTTTTCAAGAGAATATTAGTAGACATCATTTATTAGATACGATTACCCCTCAAAACAGAGGAAAATAGAAACACAAACCAGGGACCAATGTAGCAAGGTATGTTATGAAAAGAGTGCAATCAATAAGTGATTTAAGTAGCCTAACCTTTCAGAAAATCAAATAATGTTGCCCTTTTCTTTCGTCGATAAGCCATAATCCATTTTAGCTCTGTGTACCCTCCTGTAAGCTGACGTTCAATGGCATGAGAACTGTAATGAAGCTGTTCAGTCTCTGGATGGAGAAACCTTGATGTAATAAACCAACAGCATGGGAAAATGCTGTACAAAAAGAAATCCTAATGAAGACTGTGCATTACTGTCAAACGAATGATACCTTTGATTGATCACATTAAATGTAGGCATATGAAGTCTGTGTCTTTCCACATACTACTATAGGGGTCTCAGAGGCGTGACATTAGATAAAAGCAGAAAACACTAGGTGTCATGAGTGAACGATCATTTGTGGCTTTGGACCATGCTACATTATTTTGGTACATAGTCAAAGCGGATTGCAGTGAGTCACTAGCCGTGAGGCTGCGCACCTCAAAAGGAGTCTGACCAGTAAGATGGGAGTCTTACACAGAAATGTAGTCGTGCTGACCGGATATGACACACCGTGTCTTGTGATAACAGTTTTTATTGAATTGCTAAATCAAGGGCAGGGGAGGCAGGGCAGCTCTTGTAAAATGAACAAGCAATTGAACCAATCAAACTTGCCTCATCCATTTTGATGGGGATTTCCCCCCCTGAGGGAACGTGGGTAAGGCAAGTGTTTAAGGGCTGTCAACTTCGCAATCGGAGTAGAGGGCTGAACTGCTTGCTAATCACCTATACACTATGAGACCGATAAACTGACAGAGCTGTTTGACGTAGTGTCTGATCAGAGTATTAGGAAAAAGGAAGAAATATCAATACAGTTGCCAAGCTAGTCACCACCAAATTGGGCACGCACACACACTTAGTGGACTATCATTTGTTTTCCAACAGGACAGTGACTCAAAACATACCTCCAGGCTGTGTATGGGATATTTGACCAAGGAGTGATAAACTGCCACATCAGATGACCATGCCTCCACAATCACCCAACCTCAACCCCACTGAGATTGTTTGGGAGGAGTTGGACCACAGAGAGAAGGAAAAGCAGCCAATGAGAACTCAACATATGTGAGAACTCCTTTAAGATTGTTGGAAATGCAATCCAGGTGACTACCTCATTAACTTGGTTGAGAGAATGTGAAGAGCGTGCAAAGCTCTCATCAAGGCAAAGGGTGGCTAGTTTGAAGAATTAAAATATACATGATTTCAAAAGTATTATTTGAAAGACTTCACTCTATTATTCTACAACATAGTAAAAATAAAGAAATACCCTTGAATGAGTCGGTGTGTCCAAACTTTTGACTGGAAATGCATATAGTTTTACAAACAAACACTTACTACCCAGATACATGTCTTTAGTTCGACTTCCATGTGCTTAAGACGTTTGCACACTACTGTACATGAAACGTTGAATTGAGGTTGATTTCTTCAAAAATCATAGGGCCTCAATACCAAAAAAGTGCATGAGCTAAAAACTCAGCATGAGCGATATGAAATTGAGGTTGATTGTTTTGAATGTATTTATGCTCTTGTAATTCACCTATCTTTTAAATCAGGGACAAGCCCATGTCTACCACCATCAAAAGTGACATCAGTCAACAACATAAATTATTGCCATCGTATTTCATCTGACTAAATTAGCGGAAGTTAGTAAAAGCTGTTTAAAGAAAATTGACCAATAAATTACAGGTGCTTGGGCCATAGACTGCTTTAAGGGTGAGGAACCATATAACATGAAATTGTAAAATAATGAAATTCATATAATCTTTAATGTGCATGGCCCTATGAAGATAGAACGTATACCCTAATACAATACACAAACACAGTGACACATGCGTAAGCATGCAGGCAGGCAGACACACACACACACACACACACACCCACACACACACAGCTAGCTGGATTATTGAGGTAGTATCAAAACAGGAATAATAAAGTAGGTTCTTAAGATTTTAATAAGAATAAAATGAAACAGTAACCACCAAGGGGCCAGAAGGGTTAATCCCTTCAATATTGCTGAAAATAAGAAGGGAAAAAAAGAAAGAGGAGGGGAGAGCTAGAGCGAGAGGAAGGAGGAGGTGTGGAGAGATAGAGGAGGGAATGGGGAGCAGGAGCTATTAAATGCAGAATATGGAATACAATTACCTACAGATTTAATATAAAGCTGTTGATATGATGCAACTGGCTGGCATAGGCTGGGAGATAAAACAGGTTAATGAGTTCACAATTAACAATCAGGTTTTCAAAAACAGTTATCTCTCATTTGCCTGTGCGCGCACACACACACACACATACGCACACACCCACTAAAACACAAAGAAACAGTTATGTTGAGGTGATGGGATGGCTCTACATTTACATCATGATAACTACAGTTAATTTCGAATGCACTGAACAACAGTGTTGGTTCCGCAGCATATTTCCAATGTCAAAGCACGCGCTAAGGCAGCAGATGGCATGAAACAGTTGGCAGGAGTGAGTGAGCGTGAATATCTGTTTACTAATAACCCTTTAATTACTTCAGATGGGCAGTGGGATCAAACAGCCAGACTCACATAGGAATTACCCTTAAATGAGAATGGACTGGAGAAATACGCCAACCCCTTATGTTACCAATAAGGGCCTTCACTTGGGAACGTCTTTTTGTGTATGTTTTATATTATTCATTTTTGCGTGCCTCCTTATAAGAGAGATTGAGATGGTATCGTAACATATGTGGCTATAAATGTGTACTATGTGAATAGTTCAAGTGAATGGGTAAGTGTGTCCAAACATTTGACTGTATAGATATCCACTGCCATTCAGAAGTTTGGGGTCACTTAGAAATGTCCTTGTTTTCCATGAAAACACAGACGAAACTAGCTTGAATACAAAAAAAAAGTAATTCACAATGTTAAAAATAAAGAATTTTATTTGAAATAATAATTGTCACCTTCAAACTTTGCTTTCATCAAAGAATCTTCCATTTGCAGTAATTATAGGCTTGCAGACCTTTGGTATTCTAGTTGTCAGTTTGTTGAGGTAATCTGAAGAGATTTCATCCCAAGCATCCCGAAGCTCCTCCCACAAGTTGGATTGACTTGATGGCCACTTCTTACTTATTATACGGACAAGCTCCTCCCACAACAGCTCAATAGGGTTGAGATCCGGTGACTGTACTGGCCACTCCATTATAGACAGAATAACAGCTGACTTCTTTTTCTCTAAATAGTTCTTGCATAGTTTGGAGTTGTGCTTTGGGTCACTGTCCTGTTGTAGGAGGAAATTGGCTCCAAACAAGCCCTGTCCACAGGGTATGGCATGGTGTTGCAAAATGGAGTGATAGCATAGCTGTGCTTATATAATGGCAAAAGGGTTTCCTAATGATCAATTGGCCTTATAAAATGATAAACTTGGATTAGCAATCAAGCGTTTCACAGGACTGATGGTTGGAAAGGAACTGATGGTTGCTGATAATGGGCTTCTTTACACCTACGTACATATTCACATTGAATATCAGCTGCTTCCCGCAACAGTTGTCATTTACAACATAAAAAATATCTATACTGTGTTTCTGATCAATTTGATGTTATTTTAATGGACAAAAAAAACAGTTTTCTTTCGAAAACAAGGACATTTATAAGTGACCCCAAACCTTTGAACAGTAGTGTATATGTGTATATATGTGTATATGCAACAAGCAACAGTCCCCAGTGGTCATACTCTGTGGCTTCACTAGTAATAAGGTTATAATGGATGGTGCTGCAGAAATAAAGTCTCTGCTGTGTGTAAATGTCACGAAGTATTCCTTCATCTGCTAGGATAACTTTAACCTTCTCCATTTTGTTCCACTGAACCTACCTCTTGGGTAAATATGTTACAAAGATGCACACTATCTAGGCTTCTTCTCCCAGACTGAGTTCTAGGCAGCAGCAGCTGGCTTCTGTTTCATTACGTGAATGGAGAGTGAATTCCATTCAGCACATGCCCTTTTCCTACAGTACATTGTGAAGCATACATTTTAATGACGAGACCTTTACTTTTGAATAACGGCACGGATGGCGGAAAATAAATTGCTGTTCAAAAGGAGATTGTACTCCTGGCATTGTGGGAGTGTTGAGGATTGGACAGCTGTGGGTTCGGTGACCTGTACATTAAGACCAAGCTGTATAAATTAAGATATAAATATCCTCATATAAAGTAGCATTAGTCAGTAGGTGCTTTAGTGTGCGTGCATACAAATGTACCTGTAGAAGTGTGTGCGTGTGTATGAGCATCCACGGTTGTGACCGTGAGTGTGTTTGTGAAACTGTGTGAGTGCGTGTGTTGTGAAAGTATTCTTGTGGTGTGGGTGTGTATGTGTGGAGACCTAAATCCCCCTCAAGTGAAAGACAAACAGAGTGGTGGCTGTATGAGGGCCGAGGCAAACCTGCCTGGTTATTGTGGATCCCTCCCTTGGATCACAGTAAAGACCCCCACACCCTCCACTGGAACTCAGGCCATACGGTCATTGGTCAGTCCTCGTTTGGAGGGACCAGGTAGAGAACTGGCTAAGGCCGCATAAGGAAATTAAAAGGGGATTATGACTAGCTGACACTTGGTGGCCAATTACTAATTTTGATGTGAATTACAGGGTGGGGTTCTGCTGTGTCTTGTCATGGCCACAAGAGGGTGGGGTTTGGAGTACAGGCCCCTACTATGTCTGTGTTGATAAAAAGTCACTCTGTTTCCTTTAAAGAGGGTGGATACCTGATCTATGTTTCCTTTAAATAGGGTGGATACCTGGTCTCTGTTTCCTTTAAATAGGGTGGATACCTGGTCTCTGTTTCCTTTAAATAGGGTGGATACCTGGTCTCTGTTTCCTTTAAAGAGGGTGGATACATGATCTCTGTTTCCTTTAATTAAAGAGGGTGGATGCCTGATCTATGTTTCCTTTTAAGAGGGTGGATACCTGATCTATGTTTCCTTTAAAGAGGGTGGATACATGATCTATGTTTCCTTTAAAGAGGGTGGATACATGATCTCTGTTTCCTTTAATTAAAGAGGGTGGATACATGATCTCTGTTTCCTTTAAAGAGGGTGGATACCTGATCTATGTTTCCTTTAAATAGGGTGGATACCTGATCTATGTTTCCTTTAATTAAAGAGGGTGGATACCTGATCTATGTTTCCTTTAATTAAAGAGGGTGGATACCTGATCTATGTTTAATTTAAAGAGGGTGGATATCTGATCTATGTTTCCTTTTAAGAGGGTGGATATGTTTCCTTTAATTAAAGAGGGTGGATACATGATCTCTGTTTCCTTTAAAGAGGGTGGATAATACCTGATCTATGTTTCCTTTAATTAAAGAGGGTGGATACCTGATCTATGTTTACTTTTAAGAGGGTGGATACATGATCTCTGTTTCCTTTAATTAAAGAGGGTGGATACCTGATCTATGTTTCCTTTTAAGAGGGTGGATACATGATCTATGTTTCCTTTAATTAAAGAGGGTGGATACATGATCTATGTTTCCTTTAAAGAGGGTGGATACCTGATCTATGTTTCCTTTAAAGAGGGTGGATACCTGATCTATGTTTCCTTTAAAGAGGGTGGATATCTGATCTATGTTTCCTTTTAAGAGGGTGGATATCTGATCTGTTTCCTTTTAAGAGGGTGGATACCTGATCTATGTTTCCTTTAAAGAGGGTGGATACCTGATCTATGTTTCCTTTAAAGAGGGTGGATACATGATCTATGTTTCCTTTAAAGAGGGTGGATACATGATCTCTGTTTCCTTTAATTAAAGAGGGTGGATACATGATCTCTGTTTCTTTTAAAGAGGGTGGATACCTGATCTATGTTTCCTTTAAAGAGGGTGGATACCTGATCTATGTTTCCTTTAAAGAGGGTGGATATCTGATCTATGTTTCCTTTAAAGAGGGTGGATACCTGATCTATGTTTCCTTTTTAGAGGGTGGATACCTGATCTATGTTTCCTTTAATTAAAGAGGGTGGATAGTTGGGTCTCTGTTTGCTTTAAAGGTCTCCATTTCTCTCAAAGAGGGTTAGGCTTACCTTCAGCATGTAAAAATGCTGTTTATCAAAATAATATTTTCAACAATCATCAGTAGGAATCCCATCCTCAACAGCTCCCTCATGTCATTTACATACAAATGTACATTGTAGTTCTGCCGAATGAACAAATAATGATTTCCACCTTCCTCTTTGCCACCACATTCAGCAGCATCTTTTGTACATGACCTGCAAATGACCCTGGCTCTCAAAAGCATTCACCCACCTTGAACCTTTCCACATGTTATTGTGATCGAAACAGAAACATGCATCATATCGGTCAGAATTTTTTAAATGAATTACAAACATTAAACAGAAAATAATGAATTGCAAAGAAGTATTTACCCACTTTAGACAATATTATTAGCTATGAGCCTGTTTAGATAACGCTCTACCTGCTTTGTACACCTAGACACAGCAATTTCTATCATTTCTCAAGCTCCATTTAGTTGAATGGTGACTGTTTGTGAACAGCAATTTGTGACTCTTTTCACATATTTTCAATTGGACTGAGGTCCAGGTTTTGACTGGGCCACTCCAAGACATGGACCTCTTTGTTTTTAAGTCACTCTATTGTGGCTTTAAATGTATGTTTGGGGTCATTGTCTTGCTGGATGATGAATGTTCTCCCACACTGCATGAATTCACAATGGACAAATATTCGAATTCACACATTGAAAAAGGAAATGTTCCACATTAACTAGTCTCCTTCGAGTAGCAGTTTCCTTATTCCGCCAGCTTTGCGTACATTTATGAACATTCTCAATCAACTGTTTGTATTGATAAATCCCACACACAGAAATGCTCATATGCATTTGATTAAGCTTGATATCTGCCTTCCTTTCCTTTAAAGAAGGCAGATACCTGCTCTGGTTCACTGTAGAATAAACACATTCATTCAGTGAACTTTCTATCACAGGCCATGTAAATATGTTTACTGCTGTTTCACATTCGATTAAATACGTATTTTGAAGTGCAGTAGTATCCTGTGTAGATATTGCATTGGTGCACCTGGAAGGAGATACAACACAGTATCAAGTTATCACACAACAAGAATAGAGGAGCCAGATGCTGGTATTAGACATGCTAATTAGTGTCTGTGTAATTAATAGACATTAGCAGTCAACCAGTTTCCTGCCCAACAGGGTCTCCAGCTTGCGACGTCAGGGGGAACCAGGAAGCTGTCTCTCTCCTCGGAGGCCCAGTGAGGCCCAGTGAGGGGTGACAGGACCCTGGAGTGTCAGACAGCAGCCGCAGAGAAAGATGGTTAGTTTGTGAATGCCTTAAAGCCAGAGGCAAGCCCACACGTGCACATAAAAACACAGGAGCGTGGAAGACTAACGGCAACATGCAACACACACACACAGAGTGCTGTTGAATGCTTGGACATGCACTTCTCAAGCACAGAGGACACAGTCACATGCAGGCACAACACACGGAGGTGAACCCCTACACAACACACAGAGGTGAACCCCTACACAACACACGGAGGTGAACACCTACACAACACACGGAGGTGAACCCCTACACAACACAGAGGTGAACCCCTACACAACACACGGAGGTGAACCCCTACACAACACAGAGGTGAACCCCTACACAACACGGAGGTGAACCCCTACACAACACAGAGGTGAACCCCTACACAAAACACAGAGGTGAACCCCTACACAACACGGAGGTGAACCCCTACACAACACACGGAGGTGAACCCTTACACAACACGGAGGTGAACCCTTACACAACACGGAGGTGAACCCCTACACAACACACGGAGGTGAACCCCTACACAACACACGGAGGTGAACCCCTACACAACACACAGAGGTGAACCCCTACACAACACACAGAGGTGAACCCCTACACAACACACGAAGGTGAACCCCTACACAACACACAGAGGTGAACCCCTACACAACACAGAGGTGAACCCCTACACAACACAGAGGTGAACCCCTACACAACACACAGAGGTGAACCCCTACACAACACACGGAGGTGAACCCCTACACAACACACGGAGGTGAACCCTTACACAACACGGAGGTGAACCCTTACACAACACGGAGGTGAACCCCTACACAACACACGGAGGTGAACCCCTACACAACACACGGAGGTGAACCCCTACACAACACACAGAGGTGAACCCCTACACAACACACAGAGGTGAACCCCTACACAACACACGAAGGTGAACCCCTACACAACACACAGAGGTGAACCCCTACACAACACAGAGGTGAACCCCTACACAACACACAGAGGTGAACCCCTACACAACACACGGAGGTGAACCCCTACACAACACACGGAGGTGAACCCCTACACAACACACGGAGGTGAACCCCTACACAACACATGGAGGTGAACCCCTACACAACACATGGAGGTGAACCCCTACACAACACACGGAGGTGAACCCCTACACAACACATGGAGGTGAACCCCTACACAACACATGGAGGTGAACCGCTACACAACACACGGAGGTGAACCCCTACACAACACATGGAGGTGAACCGTGCTTTAAAAGTGTGTTGGTCAGGTCTGGAGACAATGGTGTCCATCCTGGTCCCTCTCCCTGATCAGATGTGGGGCGGGTGGCAATATGACGGAGTTATCAATTATCAGGGGCTCAGTGGCACTCTGGCTTCCCCTCTGGTGTTAAATGAAGTTGTCAGGCCTGTCTCTCCGATCTCCCCCGTCACAGAGGAAGGCAGTGATACGTCGTGACGGCCGCTCCTCGCCGCTCCTCACCGGCTGCCGCCCCGCATCTCTCCTGTAATTCATCAGCCCCCGAACACACTGGCCCAGGATCAGTTCACACTGGCGCTCGCTAGGCGCACACAGCGCAGCGCCGGAATCAACCAACCAGCCGGCTGCAGGAGAAAGAGCCGGATCACCTTCCAAAAAACAACCAGCTCCGACAGAGGACGAGGCTTCGGTGGACTTTGGCTCCCGTGTCAAGAGAGTGAGAGGGACGACGGGAGAAAAGTAGAAAGAGAGTGGAACAGAGAGAGAGAGAGAATGTAGAGTGAACCAGGGACAGGAAACACCAGGCCAGTCGATTGGACCCTTTGTCCAGGGTCTAAAGGGCCACAGGTGAGGGGGGAAGATGTCGGTCACAAGGCAGGGAGGGCCCACAGGCACCAGAAGGTCCCTCCTAGTTCCAGCGCACCGCGCCACGCCGTGCCACGCCGCGCCACGCCGCGCCACCGAAGGCTGAAGGGCAGTAGAACGTCACAGAGGAGGCTGAGAGGAGACCGGGGGAGACCAGACGGCCAGGCTACAGAAATAATGGAGAACTGTAAAACAGCGGGACGCTAAGCTCTATGTGCTTAAGTATTTATTTGTGATGAATAGTAATGATGGCACACTTACAAAGCACTTGGTTAATATGAAATGGCCCGAGAGCACTCGGTTAATATGGGGCGGCCCGAGAGGCTGGTATATTTCTCAGTCCTTAACGGGGCCCCGCTGCTCTGTGGCCACAGGGAGATGCGAAACCCTGCCCAGCCTCAGTGCCACTACAATCCTCCAATTCACATTGAAAACATTTGCCTTCCCTTTACACTGTCCCTGCCCTGATGTTCAATAATACATTAAAAACCATTCTGAGATATTAACCTACTTATTGAAAAAGAGTCTGTGATTTATGTCAATTTGGTTGGTGTTCAATGCTGCCCAGCTGTCGTGGTCTAGCTAACCTAAATAATCCAATAGCGTTTCTTAGTTCTAAGGGCTTTGGTTGGATGCCACAGAAAAGGGAATAAACCTCTCCCTTTATACTTCAAAGGGGCCTCTCTGTAATTAAATCAGTCTTGTTATTTACTCTTAAATCAAGCTATTATTGAATCCTAGTGATAATGAGTACATGCTGACCTTGCTTACAAACAATATTTCCTCTATTTATGTTCCAGGCTAATATAAGGCAACACTTCTTAATCTTTCAGCAAATCACTGCTGGAGTATCTCTCCTGCTAATAAGCTGTATCCGTCGTGGCTCTGTGTATCACTGGCACAGGCTTCAGCGATCAAACAGTCATAACCCCCTGTTCCAGGGATAAGCTGCAATCGGATCGTAGGGGAGCTTTAGACAGCAAAGAGAGAGAAGTGGAAAATCACACACGGGAAAGTGAGCAGGGAGAGGACAGTTTGGATGTGTGTGTGTGTGTGTGGGTTAAGCCGCTATGATGCCTTTTGGGTGGAGATGGCACCCCTCTCACCTGTGACGTGCCTGAACGGCGCGGGAGGGGGGCTAGCTGAGCTCCTTCGTTTAATTGGGCACTCAAATGCGATCAGTTCCTTCCCAAAGGGTTTGGAGGTGACACATGGCAGAGGGAGAGGCAGAGAGGCCCCAAGGTGGGAAGGGAGGACTGCGTTAGTACAGAGGATGTGGTTTAACACCTCCAACCTCCCCATCGCTAGGGGCTTGGGAGGATGGAAGGAGAGGTGGTACAATTGGTCCTACAGCTGTGCCAAAGGTGGCATGGCAACAGCAACCCCCAAGTCACGGGGTTGAGAGAATCCTGGGTTCAGGAATTAGATGATTATCTCTAATTGAACATCTTATTTGCCAGGTCCGTACTGTCAGGGTCACCCAAACACCTTTTCTGTCAAACTGGTCATGGTGTCTGTGCTTCCATTCCGTAAATATTGATATGACCAGTATTTTAACTGTATCCATTACAGCGGCTTTGCGGCAAAACGATAAGTAAACAGTCGTACATTCTCTCTTTTCCAGTCCATCAAAGCTTGCGGCGGCTAATCCCTTTCTTATATAAATAGCTCTTTGGTGGAGAGTGGAGCTGCGGCATGGGGCTCTAACCCTTCTGTCCCTGAAGCTACAGCCAGGATAAGCTGTGTGTTGGATTGGCACATCGGGTTGCCTTGGGCCTGCTGCTGTGCTGGCCGCCAGTACAGATGGAGGGCAGGGCTGGGCAATGCCAGCTTGTCAGTCGGATTAAAACGACTCATTTATTCACTGAAGTATCGCGCAAAGCGACTGGGCCAAAGAGGGGTGAGACGGAGGGGGAGAGGAGGGTCGGGCAACGGCAGAGGAGGATGGGGGCAGTTTGAAAGTGAGAGTGGGTCTTCAACTAACTGCCCCTTCATTTGTCCCTCCCTTTTCCTCTCTCCCTCTCTCTCTCCCTCTCTCTCTCTCTCCATCCTTTTTGCTGGTTACTTATGGTCCGGGGGCTGCCAGGAGCCATTACTGCAGTGTACGGAAGGCGGGCGGCGGGGAGGCATCCCCCCGTGCCCGGGTGACAGATTGCAGAGCGTCACTGGTGGCAGAGGAGGTAAGGCTGGAAAGCGATTGGCTCTGAGGGTCAGGAAGTAGGCACGGAGGGATGGCTAGGGAGCGGGGTGGGGGTGGGGGGGGGGGCAGCGAGGTAGGGAGAGGATGACAAGACCTGACTGCGTGACCTTTCATATTAGGTAAGTTACTTAAAGGAGCACAGGTCCTGCTTTTAAAAGCATGCTTGTCAGAGGAGGGCACCGCGGAGAAGCCGGCTTGTACACAGCCTTGGAGAGGGCAGGGCCCGACTTCACTGGTGGTGCCCGGACTGGCCTGCTGTCGCTATGAACTACAGCCTGACAGGATGGCCCTGAAAGGAGAAGTAAAGGACGACGGCGGCTGTCTACGGAACGACCCTTGTACAAGGGCCCTACACACATTCACAAGCCCAGAGAGTTGGTGAACATCCAAAGTGTAGATCAAAAAAGACACACTTTGAAGGTTATTAGCAGGTTCATTGCTACCGCTACTAATGCAACGAAAGACTAGAAATATCCTGAAGATCCCCGCCAAGAGGTCACTTACAGTCCACTGAAGCTGATCATTTTGGTAAGGACACTACTAGGTTGTAGGCAGGGTATTTATAATATATAAATATGTTGAAATGATTGTATGGTCAATGTTGTTGACTCTTATAATTCCTATGACTGATATGGGCGTCCACGGCTTTCCATCCCATCAACCAATCTTTTTCCTTAACATGAAAGAACACAGTATCAATCATCTGTAAAATCGAGACGCGAGCGACTGTCAGCAAGTTGCAGCTGAAAGGTGGGTGTGTGTGGTAGTCATTCACTTTGTCAAGGTTAGCTTGTGCCATTCAATAACATCCAATGTTAGAGCGGAGCCAAACCACAAACCTCATGTTCATCCATAGTACTAGCTACGGGGTGGGACGCACTGTGAACAGCACACGGAAACACCTAAAAATATATTATGGTCTTCAGAACACCTCCAATCCTTTTTTGGAATGCTGTAAAGCGAGTCCTGAACTGTGTGTAGTGGGATATTTCACCATTCTTCAAGAAGAAAAAGCATCCAGTTCTTTGAGGGATGGAGGTGGAAAACTATTTTGCACTCTGCGCTCCAGTACCTCTCATAAAGGATCAATGATATTTAGACCTGGTGATTGGGGAGGGAATTGTTGCCATCCTGGTGTTCATAAAACCACTCTTGAATTCGATTAGCTGTGTGTATGGTTGCGTTATCATCCTGGAATACTGGAACGTCATGAGGGAACAGTGATGTCACCATAGGGTAACTGGCAATCAAGCTAATGTCGCCTCTGCAGCCGTGTTTGTAATTGTGATTTAGTTACTTGAAAGTAACAGTTTTCCACTTGGTGTTTCCGCTGTTTTGTCCACCACTGTAGGTTGCTTGGCAACCCCATATATCGGTAAGGTGAATGCCAATAATAAAAGGGCACACTCACACCTCAACAAAAATATAAGACTGCTTAACTGTGTCGGTGTAGATGCAGTATGGCGGTCCACACTTCCCAGGTCACGGCCGGGCCAACGGTGTGTGTGTCGGGTGTGTTTTCCAGGTCAAGGGGGGTGAAGCTTGGAAGGGTTTTATCAGGTCTAATTACTCCCGATAGCTGTAATTTACAGGTTGGCAGCGGGGAGAAATAGGCAAGATTCACACTTCTGCGGGTCAGCATCTGTCGCCATTACGGGACCGTGCGCGCTGCCGGCCAGTAGGCGAGTGAGCGGTGAGGAAAGGAAAACAGCAAACGGTGTGTGACAGATTAGCAGTGCGGGCTAAAGGACCTTCCACTGACACATCATTGCTCTCGCTCCGCGAGTTTGTTTCGGGGCAGCTGTCACCAATAAAATGGAAAAGCGGGAGATGGGGTGGTGGGGGATGTGGTGGTGGGGGTTGGTGGCTTTTGTTCCAGTTCCAGGGAGGTGGGTGGTTCAGGAGGAGGAGGAGGCGCGGGGATGGAAGAGAGATTTCAGTGAGTGACCTCTTTAAAAGTCTGGCCTCACTTTTTAATGGTGTATCTGGAGGAAACCAGGTCAGCATCCCGTCAAGTTGTATTTTTCTGCTGACTTAATAGTAATTACCTGTTTTGCTTTTCTATTTTAGGTCTTCGTTACAAATTGCAGGTGTCACCCTGAAGTGATCCTTTTAGGTTCAGTTGCGGTAGCGTGTGTGGTACAGTAAAGGACCTCAAAGGTATTTTAGAGAAAAGGCATTAGCTCAGGACAAAAAGCACTCATTCATACTACTCTGTGGCTCTATCTCACACACACACACTCCGTCTTTTCCCCTTCCTCCATACTCTCATCCCATGTGTCTGTCTTCTCCCAGCCTGTCCAATCCCATGCAGCTCTGAGCAAAGCCAGAGAGGTCCTGTGCCAGACTGGACTGGTTGTGGTGTACTGCTCTCCCTCTGTCCACCTCATCACATGGCCTGGCTCTTCTCTACACTGTACATTAGGTTAACCACTCAGTGATCCTGGCAGACCAACTTTTCCTTGACCTCCAGCTAAAGGACGTCCTCGCAGGTGTTGTTTCACTGTCCGATTATCTTTTCTTCTTTCGACTATGGAATATTTTAAGGAAAGAGTAGTTTAGTGAAAATGGTAAAAAAAAAAAGGCTACATCTCATTAACTGTGCTTTTGGTGAGCACCTGTATAGTCTTCTCCAGATCCTTTCCTTTCTTTCCCATCACCAAACACATACTGTGGCCTGCCCTGTTTAATATCTACCAGGATACTAGTGGTTGTATGTGCCAACCTCCAGAGCCCCAGCCGTCCCACAAGTGCCATATGGGTGGCCCAGCCCCATTCCATTAGCAGGGCCCAAACAGAGGCCGGACCCCGGCCCTCCTGGTCCTCCCCTGGCACAGCCACAGGGCATGCCCTGCCCACCACCAGCTGCCAAACCCAGGGCAGGAGAGAGGGGACAGGGCAGCCACAACCACCTGGCCCTACCAGCCACTAGACACAATCATCTGGCAATACTAGGACACAATAGAGATTGGATGATTAAAAGGACAAAAAGAAATGGAACAATACAGTCAGGGCAGTGCCCAGACCTTTCAGAGTGACTGCTCAAAATTGAGAAAACCTTAAAAAGTTTACAAAAAAGGGTTGTTTTGCAACACTTGCACAAATAGACCTAAACAGGTTAATTCTTTTTTTTTTTTACATTTTGTTTCTAACTAATCGTAACCGGAAAATATTACCATGTGCATTTACCTGATGGACAGTTTTTCTCCCATTCAAGCAGCTGCCTATGACAATAATTTCACAAAATATGAAAATTCACTAAGTTCAATTCTTTATTAACTGACGCATGAAATGTTGCTAGCCATTTCTCTGCCCTCAGGCATGAAAAACCGTGTTCAATAATACAAAATAAAAATAGCTGCCTCAGGGCCTGGTTTAAGAGTCTGTTACAACCTTTCTAATATTAGAATGTTTACGTTCTCCTTTTCATTTTTAGTTTCTTCTAAGAGGTCCTGACTTTGGGTTTATGCAGGCATTTAAAGACATTGCTAGTTTGCAAGCAGAGCAATGGGAAAAGTGTGTGGCAACCCAACTTTCACGGATGTCTGGGAGCATGACCGATCAACTCATTTTCACAAAAAAACAAAGCCTATGCTCGGTTTCCCCCAGACGACCCTATCTGTTCATGAACCTGAAAATGGTCCGAGATTTTACACTTGATTAAATTATATCCCATCCCCCCCAACACATACTGGCTAGAAAACAGCCTTTAGTTTACGGTTCTACATCACCCAAAAGCCTAGTGAAGAAACGATGTCAGCTGTAGTATAATAAGTGAATGGAGATTGAGTAGACGCATGCAATTAAAATGAATCAAACCAACTTCTCCAAAAGTAAACTATCTTTTGCAGAAAGGGGTGCAATGATTTGAACTTACTAGGTCTGTAGTCACCAAAGGAAGGCATGAGGGGTTGGAAAAGGAGAACAGAGAGAGACAGGGGGTAAGGGAAGATAAAGTGGGAGGGGAGGAGAGAGAGAGAGAGATGTTTAGCACATCGCCTGGGAATGTCAGTGTGCCTCGGCAGCCTGTACCTGCCACAGGACCCGAGGCCTTTTTTAATTAATCATTACACACAATGAATAATTCAGCCATTATCACTGTAGATATATAGAATGGATCCTTAGTCTCCCAGGAACGGATTTTGCAATCAATTTTCATGTTTCCTTTAATAAGCCACCGCTCCCAGTGAGAGATATGCCTACAAATACATCACAAGAAAACATCATATATCAGTGCTGCCGAGCAGAAATCTTTCAAACTCATCATCAAATGTCTATTGTTTTCTTTGTTTTAAAGATACACTCCCAAATGACAAAAACATCAGTTGCAACTAGGCATAATTCAAGGTTAACTGTGAAGTTTCTCCTTTATTTTATGTAACAATGCAAGTATAAGGAGTATAAGACCTCCTGGACCTAGCTAACGGAGTAATCATGCATAATATTCCAATTAAAGTCAAGAACTTTGGCGCAAGAGTTTTCAAACTTGTGTCTGACGGACTCCTAGGGGTCAGCAAAAATGGATGCAAATATACATATTTACCAAATTAAATACTGGTGTTATTTTACCTAAACAACACATGTTTGCTAAAATCTAGCGTTTTCCTTTGCCTGTCTCCCTCCACATACCAGTAGTAGTCGTGGCCTTATTACTGGTGTGTATGTACAATGTGTGCTCTGGAGCCCCAACCCAGTTATTATTATTTCCCAGGACAGTTGCAAATAGTATGTGAACATGGCAAACCTTGCTTTAAAACCGCAACATTTTCTCTCAGCCTCATGGCTAAATGTGAAGAGTAGCAGGATATCCGCTGGTGGTCATAACAGAGCTTGCCTGCTGCACGCAGCTCTCTTTTTGTAGCCAGTCCCCTGGAGGGGCTCGTAACATTTAGGGATCCTTGACATAAAAAAAAGTTTTTAAAAACTCTGTTTTTATAATTAGCGTTGTGCACACTGATTAAAACTAACACAAAGTTGAAGTTGAAGGATGTTAGAACAACCCAGGGGCATCACAGGTAAAGAGGCCTACCATACACCAAGACACTGTTTAACCTTGCCCTCTTCCAGATGACAACAACTAAACATAACAGCACAGTGGTCTAGAAGGTTCTGGTTCCCACTGGTAAGAAATCATTGACATGTCATTGAAAGGGAATTGACAGTAGGTATCAAGGTACCAACAGAGCATTTCAGTGCCCTAACTGCTACGGTAGTTGTCGGGGGGGGGGGGGGGGGGGGGGGGGGGGGGGGGGGGGGGGGTTTGCCTGGTTCCCAACTTCAACCCGAGGACAGCACAGGGGGCAGAGAAGCACTGATTGGGAGCAACACCTGTCAGGTAGGACTTTCACAGTCGACGGCACACAAGGTGAATGAAGCCCTCCGCTCTGACTGCTAATCTCCCATGTGCCGACCCACTGGGCGCTGCCAGTCTCCACGGGGATACCGCTGGGGTCCTGATCGGCCGAACGAGCCGCCTCACGGCTGCCGTCCCGCTAACTAACATCTTCTGGGTCTCCTGAGCGGAATGAGCCACGATGATGTGCTCTAAATACATTTCATTATCATCATGATGATTATAGCAGCGGTTGTGTGTAAATGGTAATGCGCTGCAGCAGCGCTCCCCTGGGAGGTGTCTGTGCGACTGAATGATTAAAACACGTATGATGAACAACGCATCGAAACATCCCCGTGGAGTTCCTACAAGGCACAGGCAACCACCTCCACTGATAATGTATGCAAGTAAATAACAAAGGATTGGTCTGTTGAGAGCCGGCGATCTTTCTCTGTAAAAACTAGAGGATAATGTCAGCAGGTGAAGGTATAAGTCAGTGCAGGGAGGGGATCTCTTCTGACCCCCCCCAGCCATGTCCATGTCCATATTAGCCACAGAGTGTACCTAACATTCGGACATAACTCGTAATAACTTCATTCCGTTTCGCCTTTGGGATAAACTCACTTTCAGACAATAGAGGAACAGAGGAAGGGGGCTTTGTCCTACCTGTACCAGGCTTCACCCACATGTGATGACAGAGAAAGTGAAGTGAGTTTATGTGACAGCGTTTGATGAATGTTTAATCGGACAATCCCATACATCCCTAGCTGGGATCATCCCAAGTCAGAACCCACCAAAGACACACAGCAGGTGGTTGAAATATTCATACTCTACACACTTCATTACGAATGAAACATACCAAGGTCCCTGCATTTATTTATTCATTTCGATTATCGAAACAAAATACAGAAAATTTTAGATTAAAACATGGAGCGCCATTCTATATTTGTCTAACAGATTTGTAACAATTTGTTTTGTGACAAATAACTGTGCCTGATGAAATCCTGCTGTCATCTCAGTCAGAGTAAGGCTGTGGTGGCGAGAGAGACACAGACGGAGAAAGAGAGAGTAATTCATGTTACTGTGGGAGTGCAACAAATCACTGTCTGTCTCTGTAGCTCTGCGCTCTTCGGGAGGCCATAGCACTTTGCCCTTTGCCCTGTCCAGGAGTGATCAGGGCCTCATCTCACAATGCATGCTGACTTGTCTAAGAGACATTAACCCAGCTACACATCTACAACAGGGTACAAGATAGTTTTCATATTTTCACTACAATAAATGATCTCACTTGGTGTCCTTTGAAAAGGCCATAAGGCTGACTAAATGACAGAATGACTGATGTCTCTCGTCAGGTAAGAAATAACTCATTATTTATCAGTATGTAAACAATATGCATGATATTTGTTCCTTTTTACAGTGGTTTAGTCGGTTTCAGATTTTATTGTAATGTAGAAAACTGCCAAATACATCATAGAAAATTAATTTGAATTTCAAATTTACTTAATCCCAATCAGCACTCATGTACAAACATCTGGTAAAACAATTATGACTACAGATAATATCTTGCTGGAGGCTATACCTGCCACAGGCAGACATGTGCCACAGTACATATGAGTGTAGAAACGCATCATTATAACAGAGAATAATTTTTTCTATTAGAATAGCCAACAGGGCAATTGCTTTTTCTTGTTTCCTTGCCAAGAAACATATTGTAGTTGAGTAGAAAATAATACACCCAGCATCAAACAGCCAATAGCTCCAAGTTTTGATGAATTGGAATGAAATATGCTACAATTCAAAAGATAAAATGATGTATTACATTCCACCTGTGCCTGATCCTACATCTTACCACATCACTGACAGTGAGATGTCATCTAACTTAGCCACTGCTAGTTAAAAAGATATGGAAGTAATTGGAACCCGTGAGCATTTTCACCTTTAAGTAATAGCAAATATGGAGTTGTTTTCAGGTGATTTGGGGAGCCAAGCTCACATTCCTCCACAGAGATCGGACCAAGGGATTACATGAAGATCGGACTGAGGGATTACATGAATGGATAACCACTATACGACCATCCTTTCCTGCAACACCTAAGGCCGTAAGCCAAATCATATTGCTTGTTATGAACTGTACAGAAATAAAATCCCTAGTTCATATAAACTACAAACAATATTTACTGTAAGCTAAAAATGATGTGCAATTTGGTGTTAAATGCATTTGCTTGTAGCCCTTACTTCCTGTCTCCTTGCCACCTTCTCAGAACCGATTGGATGAGAACAACTAGAGGCGAGAGGATGTCACATTAAGAGTAAACATTAGCAAAAGGCCAATGTCTTCCAGTACCAGCAGATATGGTTGTGCTTGTATTTCACAAAAACATATTTTAAAAGGTGCTAGACATATTAAGTCATGAAAGACTTCTGAAATCTGGGGCATAATGTAAAAAAAACATTATCCCAAATGAATAAATATGTACCCTTATGAAGTCTTTGATTATTCATATCATAGGTATTTGTCCTCTATTTCAATAAGTTTAACCACTTCTTCAGAAGAGTGTGTATTTAACCTCTATATGGTAAAGAGCATGTTGAAGACTCAATGAAGAGACACTGCTATTTTTGTGAATTGTCAAATTAATACAAAAACATCCAAGGAAGGGGTATTACACAAAAACGAACTGACTTAATTTTATTGATATATAGCAAATACTGTGGCCTGCTTACTAACTTTGGTTGTCAGAGAACCAAAAAAACTAGAGATAACTCTAGGGATAAGCTTTAGCAATGTTGCTACTGTAGTTCTCCAAAGGGGATAACGTATGTACAAAATTTGGCATCGTATTGCTTTAACAAATTTGTATCGAAAATTACCTTTGTAATTAGAGGGAAATTAGGGTATTGTCATTACATTAAATGTGTACGTTTCTATTGAAATGTAACTTATTGTAACATCTTGCACATCGTCATTAAACGGCTGACCAATTTAGAAACATAAGGTCCTATTAACCTGTGCTTGCACCTCTATAAAACACGGATTTCCAAATATCTCGGTATTTTGATACTCTGTACTTTAGTATGAAATAATTTCAATCCGGAGGTTTGGGATGTGAAATACCTGTGCTTTGCGGTGAACTTTCCATTACATTGTTCTTAGCTAGTGTGTTGTATAGCTACATTATCTTTATACCGCAACACCAAAATGCAAACATCGTTGCTGATTTCCCATTGAGATGTCCCTCCCCCCTGCCGTAGTGACGTGTTGTTTTATTTTTCACATGGAAAATGGCGGCTTACAGTTCAGCTCGCGCTGCAGATGGGGTAGAGGCAGGACAACTTACCGAAGCTGAACCGGAGAATGATCCCTGGGCAGCACTCGGTCCAGTCGTGAAAAGGGACCCGGTAATAAAGCTTTTGAGTCCTGTCAGTGGGCTGGAACCGCTCACGTGGTCAGAGGACCACCGACTCTCGACCTCTACTACAAGTGGCATTTCTTTGATGGAGGTCGTGTGCGATGTTAACAGCAACAATCAAGACATGGTTCTGCATCGGACCTCCATCCCCGTACCAGACAAAGTCTGTGAATTGCAGGTGAATCCCGGTCACTTGTAACTTACTATGGTGTTAATTTCACACCTCAAAACAACACATGGCAATAATTGAAGTTGTTGTGACGTTGTTGTTGTTTTTTGCTTGACATGGGAGGGCTCCAGCTGAATTAATTAATCACATAGGGAGCCAGTGGGAGAATCAGAATACATCTAGCTTTTGGCTATTTGTTTACTTTGTAACTGCTAGATGCAATTAACCATCTATTCCATTGCAAAACATCTTTGAATGGGCTAGTTTGCAAACTAGGTTGAAGTAATTATGGCTCATTCCATGCGAGGGGGTCAACCTGATCATCCGGGGAAAACATTTTATTTAAAAATGATAAAATGTTGATTAGGCAATATAACACTAAATGCGCTCAGTGGCCAGTTTATTGCAAAAAAAATGAAAATGGATTCCTCCTGCAGAAAGTCAGGATGCTGTAGTATGTTATATATATATATATATATATGAAGCAGGCTGACAGGCATCTCGGCATTAAGTTACTGTTTCATTGAACATTTGAATGGGCGGACCAGTGACCTAAGTGACTATGGGTGTAGTGTGTTTATCATGCCAGGTGTGACAGTTCCACTCTGAAATGGGCTTCATGCACAACAGTGTCTAGGGTTTATAGAGAATAGTGTGACAAATGTAAAACATGCATTCATCTGCAGTCCTGTGGCTGGATACAGCTTGTTAACAAATGAGGTCAAAGGAAAAAGGTTTGAATCGTGCAATGTAACAGGGGTGGGACTGACAAATAAAAGGGCGCAGAATAACTTCTCATAAACTTTTAGACCTCACAAATAGAGTAGACTCTCCGGTAGGGGCGCAATCACTTACTCTAGACAATTGGGGAGAGAAAAAAAATTGCCTAGTCAAATCCTATTTCATTTTACTTGAGTGGCCTGCGCTGTCCCCTGACCTCAACCCAATAGAACATTTTGCAGTTATTTGGAATCGTCTGTTGACAGCATGAATGTAACGCTGTCAAATCTGCAGCAACTTTGTAATATCATTGCTTCACTCTGGACCAACGTGGAATGTTTCCGAACTTACTTTGTAGAATCCATGCCCCTCAACTGTCCTGAAGGCAAAGGGGTACAACCGGCTGCTTGATGGTTCTACCTAATGAACTGTTCACTGAGTGTAATATGTGCTGACATGTATTTCTCGTACATGGTAGCACTCTAAATAGACATTTCAGAGTTCATAGTAATTGAGTGATTGGCAGCCCCACAAAATAAAGTGACTTCATCCAGTGTACAGGAAAGTGGATTACTAGCATAGACACATGTCTAATTTAAATATATGTTCATTACCGATCAAAGGTTTGGGGTCACTTAGGATTGTTCTTGTTTTCCATGAAAACATACATGAAATGAGTTTGAACTGGAAATGAATAGGAAATATAGTCATTGACAAGGTTAGAAATAATGATTTTTAATTGAGATAATAACTGTGTCCTTCAGACTTTGCTTTCAGCGTTGTATTAGATCTTCAGTTTCTTGGCAATTTCTTGCATAGAATAGCCTTAATTTCTCAGAACAATAATAGACTGAGTTTCAGAAGAAAATGTTTTTGTTTCTGGCCTTTTTGAGCCTGTAATCGAACCCACAATTGCTGATGCTCCAGATACTCAACTAGTCTAAAGCAGACCGGTTTTCAGCTATGCTTACATAATGGCAAAAGGCTTTTCTAAGGATCAATTAGCCTTTTAAAATGATTAACTTGGATTAGCCAACACAACGTTCCATTGGAACACAGGACCGATGGTTGATGATAATGGGCCTCTGTACACCAACATAGATATTCCATTGAATGTCCGACTTTTCCAGTTACAATTGTCATTTCCAGCATTAACACTATCTACACTGTATTTCTGATCAATTTCATGTTATTTTAATGGACAGTAAATATACTTTTCTTTCGATAACACAGACTTCTAAGTGACCCCAAACTTTTGAATGATAGAGTATATATACAGCTCCGGAAAAAATTAAGAGACCACTGCATCTTTCTGTTCCTCAAAACTTTCCTTTTCAACTATTTGGAAAGGATAGAAAAAGGTGCAGTGGTCTCTTATCTTAGCTCTTTTCCTGAGCTGTATATTCAAGATTACCTCAACAAATTGACAACTATAATACCAAAGGTCTGCAAGGCTGTAATTGCTTCAAATATATTGCTGTATACATTCACCTGGTAAAGGTGTTGATTTAAGTAAAAGAGAAAAAATTAAATACACTAGTCAGGCTACTTTTGTATATTTCTATGTTTATTTCAATCTATAACATCCATAGTTGTACATTATCGCCTCCAAAGTGATTATTAATTATAATAAAATGATTAGTATTTTCAGATGCGTAAGATGACATTTATACATAAGACGACATAAGATGACATAAGACGCAGCTGTCTCAAGGACATTTAGAACCAAGGTTGTTTGATCTGAATGGTTTAGTTTTAGAATGCTGTCCTGTTTTAGAACGCTCATGGAGGTGGCTGGATTATCCAAAATTCAACATGTTAAATCTTTAGGTACTATTTGCGACGAAGTAGATCCACCCTTGTCTCGTCTTATGCTTTGTTCTGTATCTGAACTGGGCTTATGAAAGGTCCTTACTAATAACTTTAGTCTCTCGCAAAATCTTTTCTTTCCATGTAGCATCCGTAACAGTTCTATAATGTGCGTGATGTTGCTGGTCCAGACTCTGAGACATCAAACATACCACTGCCATCACACTCAACAATTAGATTTTTAGATTTGATCGGAAAGTAATTTTCTCCCCCAAATTAGCTTTTGACAATCTTAACGTGTCTCCTTTCAACTAGGTGGGTCCAGCAGAGGAACTGTTGACAGCCAAAGACAAGTTCTCCAGCTCCAGTGACCCGGCTGTGAGCCAGTCCTTCATGCTGGACACAGTGTTCAACCCGACCGTGGGCGTGCACAAGGGCATCATGTACACCAGCTGGTCCCCAGTGGGCTGTGACGCCAACGGCCGCAGCCTGCTGGCCTCCCTCACCCTGGACCACCGGCTAACCGTCCACAGCAGCACCAAGCGTCTCCAGTGGACCACGGTGGCCGACCTGACCCAGCTGTACGGAGAGAGCCTGAAGACCAGGGGCTACTCGGCGCAGGATGGGGATCCCCCCGAGGCTAACCTCCTGGACCTGGCCGAGCTGCGGCGGCGCTACGGCATGCAGACCCCGGTGCGGATGGAGTGGTCCAGTGTCTGCACCACGCAGCACGTCCAGACCAACAACAAGTGCAAGGACATGGGCACGGTGCTGCTAGCCGTGCTGATGGAGAACGGGGACCTGGTGGTGTGGCAGTTCTGCCTGCCCATGCTGGGGAAGGACTCGGTGCTGTCCTGCAACACCATCCAGTCGGGGGTGTCGTCGCCCAGCGTGCTGGCCTGGTGGGAGTACGAGCACGGCGGGCGGAAGATGAGCGGCCTGATCGTGGGCAGCGCGGTGGGGCCCATCAAGATCCTGCCCGTCAACCTGAAGGCGGTGAAAGGCTACTTCACCCTGCGCCAGCCGGTGGTCCTCTGGCAGGAGTCGGACCAGATCCCGGTGCACAACATCAAGTGCGTCTCCCTGTTCCACCCCAAGCAGAACTGCAACTGCAGCCTGGTGGTGGCGGCCCGCGGGCCGTACCTCTTCTGGTGCCTTCTGCTCATCTCCAAGGCGGGCCTGAACGTTCACAATTCGCACGTCACGGGCCTGCACTCCACCCCCATCATCTCCATGACCGCCAGCCGCCAGCGAGGGTCCGTCTACACCTGCTCCCTGGACGGGACGGTCAAGAAGCTGACGCCCGTCTTCACCGACATGGCCGTGGCCTTTAAGCAGGAGGAGATCGTTCTGCCTGACGGCCTGGCGGGTCGGAGGATTCACGGCATTGCGGTCAGCCCATACGGGGCCTACCTGGCTCTGGTCAGTACCGAGGGGATGACGAACGGCCAGCACCCGGTCTCCAGGCTCTACCAGGTCCAGTTTGTGACCCTGAAGACTCCGAACGACGCGGCTGCAGAGCTGCTGGAGTCCCAGGTCCAGAGCCTGTTCAAACAGAGCGACCTGCTGGACCTGGTGCGCTGGAGGGTGCTGAGGGACAAACGCATCCCGGCCCTGCTGCAGGAGGAGCTGGACGACAAGGTCCACACCACAGGCTCCACCTACCTCTGGCGGTTAAAACTCTTCCTGGTGCGCGTGCTCTACCAGTCCCTCCAGAAGGCCCCCAACGAGGCCCGCTGGCGCCCCGTGCCCCAGGAACCCAAGGCGTTCGTGGGGGCAGAGGAGGGGGCCGGAGGAGAGGCGGAACGAGGGGGCGGGGAAGAGGAGGAGGCTGAGGAGGGGGCGTCCAAGCCACAGGACCCCGAGGCCAAAGCGTCGGAGGAGCAGATGGGTGAGGTGATAGCGTGGATGGAGGCAGTGGAGGCGCACCTGACCAGGGAGCACATGAAGAGGGTTCTGGGGGAGGTGTACCTTCACACCTGGATCACTGAAAACACCAGCATCCCAACGAGGGGCGTCTGTGACTTCCTGACCAGTGACCCTACGTATGACGACCGGGCTGCCAAGGTACGGCTGTTGTGTTATCCAGCTCAACAGTTGCAGTGGGAGTGATGTAGTCAGATGTCGGGTATGAACACTAGGCAGGAACATTTCATCCATAGGGATCCGGAATGAACCGTTTAAGGCTCTTCGAAAACACATATGAGGCTTCTTTCTCCAGATTCTGCTAGACTGTCTAACGACACATATTTTGTCATCCTGATCACTGAAAACATTTGAGGTATTCATAAAATGTATGTAAAATGTTGGGTCAACCCAGTTGGTTCACCTCTGGCTTTTTGCTCCCCAGGTCCTGATTGGTCACATCCAGAAGAAGATGAACAAGCAGACGTTCCCAGAGTACTGTAGCCTGTGTAAGGAGGTGCTGCCCTTCACAGACCGCAAGCAGGCTGTTTGCTCCAACGGACACATCTGGCTCAGGTAGCACGTTTACTTCCACTCTTACCTACCAGCTACCAGTTGAGTAGTTAATCAACTGAAACTGACAATGTGATGGAATGGAAAAACATATGGAAAACATAATGAGCAGGAGAGAAGTCTCCGGAGTTCCCTAGAGGCTCGGCTTACAAGATAGACTTCCCACACTCAACTTTAATGCCAAATATCATTTTGACTATTCATTTATTTTCACAGAACAGTCACCCATTTTTTTACATGTTCTTATTTACTGCACCCCTTCTTTTATCCCCTCATCTATACCATATGCCTCTCCTCTGCTTCTCCTCTGCTTCTCCTCTGCTTCTCCTCTGCTTCTCCTCTGCTTCTCCTCTGCTTCTCCTACGCTTCTCCTACGCTTCTCCTACGCTTCTCCTACGCTTCTCCTACGCTTCTCCTACGCTTCTGCGTCTCTGTTGGATGATGTAGGCTGCCCCTGGTGGACCGTGTTAAAAAAACACTGTTAGGCTACTTGTTGAAAGCAACAGCTCATTGCTTCTCCTGTTATGTTGAGCCAGACTCATTGGGCCTCTGTTTCCTCCTGCCCAGAGCACATTGGTATAGTATCAACTGCCGCCCTCCTCGGATCTCCTGCGTAATGTTGTCATGTAAAGGGAGGAACAAAAGGACAAGAAGCCACTGTAGACTATTTCCATGCCTCCCTCCCACCGTGTCAGTTCCCGTCTGAATCATGCCCTCTCTTCCAGGTGTGTGTTGTCCTACCAGGCCTGCCAGACACTCACCTACCGACGCTGCCTGCTGCAGGACAGCATTGCCAGACTGCCAGTGCCTGAGGGTGAGAAGCTCGAGACACTTTCCAATCCTCTCCTGCTCCCTCCCTCCCAGGGCTGTTATTCTGTGGCAGCGCTCTCACTCATCCCACTCTGATACAACACATCTCCTTTTACTGCATTGACACTGTATGACAGGGGCTGGAAAACGCCTTTTAATTTCAGCCTTCTTTTCCAACTAATTGTCCCAAACTGTCTGCATAATCCATTTTCCATAAGCTCCACCATACTGAATGAGCAATGTTGTCTGCTTGCTCCTCAGACAGTGGAGCGTTATAACTGTGATTCAACAGAGAATATGATTAAATGTTTAATGAGCTTTATTTTGTGTGCCCCCTGTGATCCTCGGTCCCTCGTCGCGGCAGACCCAGACTGGATCAAGAGGATACTGCAAGGTCCATGTACGTTCTGTGACGCCCCGCTCCTCTAGGACAATGCGACCGACCTGGGAAGAATCAGGCTTACGCTGTGTGCTGTTTTTCTTCATTGCTCGGACTACATTGGATGGGACAATATTCACCACCAACACCGCTCTCCCTAGTTACTTATTGCTGGGCAAAACGGACACATTCAAATAAATTATACCGCATCACCTTTTATTTAAAAAGGAAAAACAATTGTTTGAAAAATGACATTATAAACCCCACTGCGAAGGATATGGTTTAAAGTGTGTGAAGGTATAAATCTTATTTGCCTCGTATTAACGGCATTTCCAGATGTGTGTGTTTTGTTATTCGGTTAGGAAATATAAGGGGGACACACGGTGGATCAGCTCTTTTGGGGTCTATTTCGGATGTTACAGGGCAGCAAATACACCCCCTCTCTGACTGATAACACTATAACTGTCCTTTAAATAAGGGGCGAGAGAGCAGTGCGAGGGAGGAGCTT
This sequence comes from Esox lucius, assembly GCF_011004845.1. Lineage (NCBI taxonomy): Eukaryota > Metazoa > Chordata > Actinopteri > Esociformes > Esocidae > Esox > Esox lucius. Next base: position 15,786,397 of record NC_047582.1, read on the forward strand.
GAGGTGCGAGGGAGGAGGGCAAGGAAGGAGCGTGAGGGTGAGAGGAGTGCAGAGGCGAGAGAGGGAGCGCAGAGGCAGGAAGAGACTGTTAGTGTGGAAGACTGACGCCGTCTCTCGTGGGGGCTGACTAATGAGATTCCACAGTAATGAGGGACAGTGCAGGGCAGCAGGGCCATGTGAGGCTCATTCTAATCAAGCACGGGGTGCAGTATATTGTTAAATACAATTAACCCTGTTTTAGTTTGGGATGGACGTGGTTCCGTAGGGAAGGATCTGCCCTCAGTGGTGTGTTCTCCTCCCGCGGTCCTTCCCCCAAGCCCTGAGACACGGAGGTCAGTGGCTACTGATCAAAGATGGAGCTGGACCTCAGAGACTGGGCCTGTAGGAGCACCGCTCCCAGTCATGTCCTCTGTCATCTCTTTACCTCCCAAGCACATATCTAACCATGCATAGTACCAAGGCTGAGGGGTCCACTCTCCCTCTGGAGAGGACTTTGTCTAGCCCTGCGTGTGAAGCTTTAAGCATTCAGCAGAGATTTAAACTGGTCCGGTCTGGACACGTTCCTCATCAGTCTATAGATCTATTCCAAAATTAGCAAAATAATTTGCCTGTTTTCCACAGTGACGTACTCTGTTGGATCTAACCTCCGCTGTCGAAGATATGACAATGTTATGTTACCCCCCCCCCTCCCCCCACACTCCATTTTTGGATTCTACAAATGATTTTGAAACTAGCGTTTTGGATAATTATTGCCATTTAATATTCTCTCATTAGCAATTACAATGGTTATTTCTATTCCACAATGCGCAAAAAATAGCATTACACAGAGCGAAGCCATTTGTCATGTGACTGGATCCCAGAGCATTTTGTTTGTCAAGTAGAAGTGGGCCTTCAGGTGAGAATGTTCTTGTCATTGATAGGTGGAGACCAGCCCTGTTAAAGAGGTTAGCTGTGTTTGGTTGAACCTCCTCCTACTTAATGGAATAATCTGTTAAAGAGCATTTCCACCAGTAATGACTATCTGCCCCTCCCTCTCTTCCTGTGTCTTAGCTCTCACAAGACTTCAAAGGTTCTTCTCTATGCATACAATATTTATAGCCTTTATGTGAATCGCTGGATGGCATACAACATTCATAGCACCTTTTCACATTTGTGTTCAGTCTGCTTCTCCTTTTGTTTATCTAGTTTAAATATGATATACTGTGTATCCTCGTCTCTTATGTGTACAGCTGTATTTTCTATTACCCAAATATCTCTGTCTGCACCCATTTACAGGCGAGCTGCTTCTTTGACTGAATGTCTTATGGGATCACATCCATGTTGTTTTGGTTTACATTTCTTCATTTTGATTTTTCATCTTTTTATCTGACTTTCTTTTTTTATTATTTCCCAACTGTTTAATCAGCTTATTTGACTTTCACCCAATAGGATGAAATGATAAATGTTGAATAAAGGATTTACGTTGCAAGGTCTTACCAGGACGACCCGGTTTTCTGTCCTTTAATCTATTTGACAGTTACCTGTTACCTAATGGAGTGGAGGGTCAATCCAGTGACACTGACTCCCATAGTACCCAAAGACGACAGTGCTTACTCTTTTATCTTGCTTTGTGGAACCTGTTTCTCCTTGTCAAGGACTGTTTCAACACTTCCATGTTTACTGTATCTTATTTCATTGGGTTATCCGGACTTTTCCATGACCCTTATTATCTTTAACCAAAAGTACATCCAATTTATAGTTTTTTTTATGTTGTGTAAATAAAGATATTTTTAAGTCTTTGTACATTTTGAGTAGTTTTTTTCTATTAAGTGAAAGAGTGTAATATGGAGTCATAAAAAGCTAATCCTACACAGTCATTTTATTACCCTAAACAATTACATTTGTTTATGTGGGAAACCGGTAGTCCCCAAACTCTGAGATAAACATCACTGTCTGCAATGTTTGGACCCCAAAAATAAACACAAGAAACATTTGGGAGAACGAAGCCTATTCAGAAGTCACTTCGCTCCACTCACGCTCTCCGCTTCTCAAGAGAATACTTTTCTCTCCTTGGATTTTTAACTATTCCAAGCTGAGGCACATCCTCTAAATTCTCCCCGCTAATGAAGCGAGTCCTTGGGCTTCATTCCTGAAGCAGACTGTTAACATGGTCCTTTAACGGGTTGTCTCCTTCCTCCCTGTCCCCAGAGGGGCTGGTGAAGTGACCCGAGACCAGTGGTGGGCATGTGTGGAGAGGAGGACATGGCCATCATTAGAGACGCTGCTTGTTCTTGTTCCTGAGCATGCAGTCACTGGAGTGGAACTAATACTGAGCTGTAGCAGCACAAAGGGTATGAGCCCAGAGACGTGTGCTTTGCTGCTACATTAATGAAGCTCATTCTCAACATGGTACTGCCACTCTCAGACAGAGTTAAATCAGTCTGAGGGGGTGTTGTGCCGTTTCACACAGGCTCTACTTAGCGACCAGAATGTCCATCTTACTAATAGGATCTGTGTATGAGCCTGACTGATGTGAAGGAGAGTTGTGTTTTTATTAATTTAACCAGGTAAGTAAATTGAGTGCTAATTCTCATTTTCAGTGATACCCCGGACAAAGGTGTACACTGGTAATAAACATCAAAATGAAACTATATACAGACCCATAGGTTTGATGCTCAGCTCAATTAGTCTTTGAAGGTGTTTTTGATCATTTGTTTTGGTAGCAGAAAACTGAAATGAATGACGAACTCAAAGGAAGTGTGGGTTTTAAGAGGGAAAGCTATCTAGCCTACCTCAGGTCGCTACGAAAGCACCTAATGTTGAGCACCGAGACGAGCTAATGCAAGGATTTCCTGCATTGTGTATGTATGGATGGCCAGTTGGCCTGGTTAAACATCACAGTGGTGAGTGTTGAAGGGGTGCACTGGTGACAAAGCAGATGGTATAGTGATAGATGACATGGTATGTATTGAGGAACTTGGTGGCAAGACTGTAAACCACGTTGGCAGGATGGCCATTTTTACAAGGTTGTGCTCGGCAGAGTGGGTTTAGCATTATTTATTTGCCTTATTGTGGAACTAGTCTGACCAAAATCAAACTTTCAGGAACTCTCATACAGGCAGAGTTTAAGACAGCAGACTTAATGTGACATTTTTTACATGGTCCGACAAATAGTTTGTTTTCAAACATTTTTAACCTGCCTAGTGTTCTGAGAACTTTGCTGCCCCAGTTTCATTGGTCAGTGAGTCATCTAGATCAGTCCAGAATCAGAGCCTGTGTTGAAAAGAGAACTGTAACTTCTACCTTTATCATTTATTCAGCTTGTTTCTTCTTGGTGAGAGAATACTGGTGTTGTAGTTGTACATCTCGACACTTGCTTTTCTAGGATGTGTCTCTCCTCATCAGTTATGACACCGTGAGGTGACAGCTTTCGATAATAGTGACACGGTTGAGTTACAGCTGAGAAAGATTGCCTTCAGGTGTCTGACTCTGGATCTAGAATCGTACCAAGGATGCTTTCCACTCCTTTTGAAGGCTGAGGGCTCTTTGTACCTTTCATATTTCCACATTTCAGCAGAAAAATGTTAACTGCTCATTTTCAGAGATTGTGCACGTCATACAATGTGTTAAATCCCATAAACAATTTTGTAGAATCATGATGACTGCTTTCCATGATGTCACATTTCTTTGAGTAAAAGCTAGCTACAGTTCATATGAGGTCTACTGTGTCTCTCACATGGGAACTAGATAACAGCGCATGGCATTTAGGCCTTCCACATAGAAATGTAGCATCTTTGAAAAGATAATCAGTCAACATCAGATTGTGAGACGTAGAATGCACTGTTGTTTTGATTAAAAAGTGAAATAGTTTATTGGCAGTGCAAATAATCCTAAGAGTATTTGTGTCTTTTTGTCAGGGTGTATAAGAGTATTTGAAAGGTTGGATATGCAGAATTTATAATGAGTCTTTTATTTTTTTGGTTTAAAAAATACCGGTAATAACTGCTGCGCGCAACCATTAGAATGAATATTTATGTTTCTCGTTATGAAATATTCATTAAGTTGGTATAAAAAAGAACAAGGAGCAAGACTGGGGAGTGAGGTGTGTGTGTGTGTCTGTCTGTCTGTGTGCGTCTGTCTGTGTGTGTGTGTTTTGTAGAGGGGTGTTAGGCTTGTGTTGCCTATTGCGCAGTGACCTACTGACAAAACCCTTGGATTGAATATCTATTAACAAAAGCAGCAGCAGCAGCATCTTCCCATCGTCGCCCCCTCCCTCCTTCGCCTGAGGTGATATGAGTCCCAATGTTCACCTGATCTTCCCTTCGCTCGTGTTCTTTCATTCTCTCATTCTCTCTCTCCTCATCCCTACCTTTCTCTCCACACTTCCCCTTCATTCCATCTAACCAAATTAAGAAATTAATGAGGGATAGGTTCTTTACCAACTGCCTCCGCAATGTTTACCACTAATAAATTATAATGTAGGCCCTGCTGTATTATTTATAAGCCAATTAGGGGAAATGTTACTTGATTTGATGGGGAGCCGACACACAGAGTACATTTAACTAATAGAGAGCAAGAGAGTAGAGCAGGGGAGGGAGGGAGAGAGGGAGGGAGGGAGAGAGGGAGAGGACAGCTGAGGCTGACGATTCCATACGATGCTCTAGGATTACGTGGCTAATTGCCCTGCTTTATCTGTCTGTCACGGATAGGCATGCATATTTCAGCGTTCCCAAGCACTTTGATTGTTTGCACTCGTGTTGGGGCTGTAACAAGTAGAGCATAGGCCAGAGTGGAGTGTAGTTAAAAACTGTCAGGAGGGGAGCACGGGGAAGGGGGGTCTATACAAAACTGTCATTGTGACAGGTGGAAGGTGACTTTTGACAGGAAGGAAATAGGACAAATGGGTTTAAAAAATTTACTTTAGCTCTGTCACACCCATTTTAAACGCAAAACATACAGTTGTCATTATTAGTTTTAATTACCTAAACATACTTAATTACTGCCAACATGGACGTTAGGCTATGGACTGTGTGCAACTTTGGGAAACTAAACACATTGTCAAATGGCCTTAATGTATTGATGCCAACTCTGTATAAGTAGAATTAGGCTGAAATAATTATGCTGAATATAAGTGTAGCCTCAAAACATTGGACTTACACAAACATTTGTTAATGTATTTGTTAATACAGTTATTAATACTCACCTGTTTGCCAGAATCTTAAGAAACCTCACATCCCCAAATAACATTCTGTGAACTAGAAGCAATCCAGGAAGAACCAACCTGGTCCAATTTCAGATGAAACACAAAGAAATTTGCCCTACGCTCCCTAAAATACTATTAACAATAATTGTAGCATTCCTGTGTGTATTTACTTGGATATCAATTTTGCCTCCAGTATGGTTGTGGCACAGTTGATGCCAGTCAGGGCTAGGGGCCAGAAGGTTGGCGGTTTGCCGACTGCCTCTGTTGTCCGGCCTCTCATTGCATTATAATCAGAGCCGTCTGCCTTTACAGTGGTCGGCAAGGGGGATACTTGATTTCCAACATTTTGGTGCGATGTTTATAATTTCATAAAATGGTGTGTCTAACATTCATTAAACATTCAAATAGCAGGGCTTATTCCATAATTTTTCAAATCACATTTCCATGGAACTTTCTCAGACATTAGTTGTAGTTAGTTAAATTGAAGCTAAAGTTACCATGAAGGGGACTCTAACCCTACTCCTGGAGAGCTGCTGTCCTGGTCTTTTTCAGTCCAACCCTACTCCTGGAGAGCTGCTGTCCTGGTCTTTTTCACTCCAACCATACTCCTGGAGAGCTGCTGTCCTGGTCTTTTTCACTCCAACCGTACTCCTGGAGAGCTGCTGTCCTGGTCGTTTTCACTCCAACCGTACTCCTGGAGAGCTGCTGTCCTGGTCGTTTTCACTCCAACCCTACTCCTGGAGAGCTGCTGTCCTGGTCTTTTTCACTCCAAGCCTAATTTCGCCAACCAGATTCTGATATAACCCTGTTTCCAAAAAAGGAAACAAACACAGAATGCAAGGATGTGCAAATCATTTAAATGCTATATTCAAAGGAAAATAGTACAACGACCACATATCAAATGTTGAAAATGTTTTTTTTTATTGTTGCCCATTTTGAATTTAATGACAGCAACACTTTTTTTTAAAGCTGGGACAGGGGCACCAAAAGACTGGAAAAGTTGTGTTATACAGAAAAAGAACATGGTAGAACAACTCACAACTAATTGGGTTAATTGGCAACAGGTCAGTAAAAGTTTGGGTATAAAAAGCTCATCCCAGTGAGGATTAGTCTTTCAGAAGTGTGGATGGGGAGGGGTTCACCACTATGTGAAAGACTATGTGGGCAAATAGTGAAACAATTTAAGAATAATGTTTCTCAACATAAAACTGTAATTATTTTTGGGATCTCATCCTCTATGGTACAAAACATTGTAAAAAGATTCAAAGAATCCAGAGAAATCTCTGTATGCAAGGGACAAGGCCAAAAAACAATATTTCCGTGATGGCCATGACCTTCAGACCCTCAGGCAATACTGCATTAAAAACAGACATTCAAATTTCAACTTTCAAAGACACGATTCTGTAGTAGACATCACCGTGTGGGCTCAGGAACACTTTAAAAAACCATTGTCTGTGAACACAATACGTCGCTGCATTCACAAATTCACTCACTCAAAACCTTCCTTTTCAACTTTTTTGCAAAGGAACGAAAAAGGTGCCGTGGTCTCTTCTGGGGCTGTATATACAGGCTTTGGAGCAACATATATTGCCATCCAGATGACACCTTTGTCAGGGAAGGCCTTGCTTATTTCAGCCAAACCACATTCTGCACGTATTACAACAGCATGGCTCTGTAGTACAAGGGTCCGGGTACTGAACTCACTGCAGTCCAGACTGCAGTCCAGTCCAGACTTGTCACCAATTGACAACATTTGGTGCATTATGAAATGGAAAATATGACAAAGGAGACCCCAAACTATTGAGCAGCAGAAATCCTGTATCAAGCAAGAATGGGACAACATTCCAATTTCAAAACTACAGTAACTGCAAAAGCTCCTCAGTTCTCAAACACTTACAGAGCGCTGTTAAAAGAAGAGGTGATGCAACACAGTGGTAAACATGCTGCTGGCAAATGTGTTGCTGGCATCAAATTCAAGATGGGCATTTATTTTTCCAAAAACAATAACATTTCTTGGTTTCAACATTTGATATGTAGTCTTTGTACTACTGTCTATTCAATACAGGGATTTAAATTAAATTATTTGCACATCATTGCATTCTGTTTATATTTTCATTTTACACAGGGTCCCACATTTTTGGATATAATTAGTAATATAAAAGTAAGAGGGAAGGTGATATGAGCACTTTTCCTTTGCCGAGATAATCCATCCACCTCACAGATGTGACATATCAAGATGCTGATTAGACAGCATGATTATTGCACAGGAGTGCCTTTGGCTGGCCACAATAAAAGGCCACTCTAAAATGTGCAGTTTCATCACACAGCACAATGCTACAGATGTTGCATGTTTTGAGGGAGCGTGCAATTGGCATGCTGACTGCAGGAATGTCCACCAGAGCTGTTGCCTGTCAATTGAATGTTCATTTCTCTACCCTAGGCCGTCTCCAAAGGTGTTTCAGAGAATTTGGCAGTAAATCTAATTGGCCTCACAACCGCAGACCACGTGTAACCACACAAGTCCAGGACCTCCACATCCAGCATCTTCACCTCCAAGATCATCTGATACCAGCCACCTGGACAGTTGCTGCAACATTTGGTTTGCATAACCAAATAATTTCTGCACAAACTGTCAGAAACCGTCTCAGGGAAGCTCATCTGCATGCTTGTCGTCTTCATCGGGGTCTCAACCTGACAGCAGTTCGTCGTCGTAACCGACTTGAATGGGCAAATGCTCACATGCGATGGCGTCTGGCACTTAAATCCCGGTTTTCACCGTACAGGGCAGATGGCAGACAGCGTGTATGGCATTGTGTGGGTGAGCGTTTTGCTGATGTCAGCGTTGTGGATCGAGTGGCCCATGGTGGCGGTGGGGTTATGGTATGGGCAGGCGTGTGTTATGGACAACAAACACAGGTGCATTTTATTGATGGCATTTTTAATGCACAGAGATACTGTGACGAGATCCTGAGGCCCATTGTTGTGCCATTCATCCACGACCATCACCTCATGTTGCAGCATGATAATGCATGGCCCCATGTTGCAAGGATCTGTACACAATTCCTGGAAGTTGAAAACATCCCAGTTCTTGCATGGCCAGCATACTCACCGGACATGTCACCCATTGTGCATGTTTGGGATGCTCTGGATCGACGAATACGACAGCATTTTCCAGGTCCTGCCAATATCCAGCAATCTCGCACAGCCATTGAAGAGGAGTGGACCAACATTCCACAGACCACAATCAACAACCTGATCAACTCTTTGCGAAGGAGATGTGTTGCACTGCGTGAGGCAAATGGTGGTCACACCAGATACTGACTGGTTTTCGAATCCCCCGGACCCCCCCAATACATTAAAACTGCACATTTTAGAGTGGCCTTTTATTGTGGCCAGCCTAAGGCACACATGTGCAATAATCATGCTGTCTAATCAGCATCTTGATATGCCAAACCTGTGAGGTGGATGGATTATCTTGACAAAGGAGAAGTGGTCACTAACACAGATTTGTGACCAATATTTGAGAGAAATAGGCCTTTTGTGTACATAGAAAAAGTCTTAGAACTTTGAGTTCAGCTCATGATAAATGGGGGCAAAAACAAAAGTGTTGTATTTATAATTTTGTTCAGTGTAGTTATTCTTACCTTTAAACAGAGAAAGACAGACAGTAGGACAGACAGAGAATTCCAACCATTAGAAAAAGTGGTAGTATTCACTGAGCAACTATTTGTAAAATCTTCTGTTAAATGTGTTCCACCTAAAGTTTGCTTTGTCAACCATGTTACAAGAAAAGCGCTAAAGAAGTTGAATTATCAGTACTATGAATTTTACTTACTAAGGCAAGTTATTAAAAATATATTTATTCTTATATTTCATTTTTATTCATGGGTCAGTTGTCAGGGCAGCCACTGCATGCGCCTGGCGTCTCCATTCATTATAATTTCAAAGATAGAATGTTCTTAGGATTTTTAATGCTCTGTTAAGCAAGTGTGACAGATGAAGAGGAGAGTTTCTTCTGAAAGAGCAGTTGGTAAGATTTGAACTTCTGCTGTAGCAGTATATGGATGCTGTAGAAAGCAGCTTATACCACGGCACCCACCTAGGCCACCATGCTCAAAAATCTCTAAGCAGTTTCAGCATGTCACAATCCAACATTCTGATGTCTGCTTCATAAGGAACCTTGGCTTGGATAACCATGGAAACAGTTGTATATATAATACAGATTCATCTTTATAATAATCATAACCTACTTTACCATTCTGAGATTTTTTTAGAATCACTGAACAACTTTGGTCTTGACACAATGCCAGTGGGATTCATTTTGGTTGCTGTTGTTCTGAACTTTATTCCTGATCAGGAGGAGTTGGACTTGAACTGTGACTCAGGCTATGTGTCTGACTTTGACTCTGATGACGATATTGACACCGACATCCAGCTCAGATATCCTCCATCTCTTCTTGTTGGCCGTAGCACCCCAGTGACCAAGAACTATGGCCCTGTCCGGATGGTTGAGCTACACCAGGCAGAGTACCTAGACTGGCAGGATAGAGCCCCAGTAGCCCAGAATAGAGCCCCAGTAGCCCAGGACAGAGCTCTAGCAACCCAGGATAGAGCCCCAGTAGCCCAGGTTAGAGCCCCAGTAGCCCAGGATAGAGGCCCAGTAAACCAATTTAGAGCCCCAGTAGCCCTGGATAGAGCCCCAGTAGCCCAGGTTAGAGCTCCAGTAGCCCAAGTTAGAGACCCAGTAGCCCAGGATAGAGCCTCAGTAGCCCAGGTTAGAGCCCCAGTAGCCCAGGATAGAGCCCTAGGTTCCCAGGCAGGATCCTTACTTTCCCAGGCTACAGCTTTAGTTTCCCAGGCTACAGCCCAAGTGTGCCATCTGTTCCCCGATAGTGGACCTGGAGGTACTCAGACCACACCCCAAGAAGCTCCAATTCCAAGTCAGATGGCATTGAATGGAAGAGGACAAGGTTTAATTAAGGAGAGTCCCTCGACTGAATGTTTGAGTGCTGATGTTGATCCATTCGTTCAGCTGTGACTACAACCCACTATGATCAACATAGTGAACTATATGAGGCTGAAATTGGAAATAAACAAATTGTATGTAAAAAATCAATCATCTTTGTGTTCCTTATAACTGCCGTTTACTGGTAAAACCCAAAACATTAAAACATTACAAAAAAATGTTATCAGCAACACAGATACTAAAATATAACTAAGTTACAACACAGCGAAACACAAACCATTTGGTTTTCTTAATTATATTTCAACAATATGGCTGTAATAACACTATGACTTTATGAAAATGATGATAATTGTGTTATAACTGTTCCTGCCTGTTTTGCTGTGATAGTACTTTTGGCCAACAACTAAGACACTGACAAAAAAAAGTATGAAAAAAGTATTCTAGAAAAATAAATTAGTGTTTGTTCATTGTATTAGGAAATAAAGTAATAACATAAAAATGTCAATGAAAAAATGCAAAGGGGCTTATGTGCCTTGCCATTTAAGCCTCTGGACACTGGTCAACATGTTGATGAAGCATGGAACATCCAAACATATGACACTTTTTTTCCCCCCCCGGATATGTTAACTTTCACAACAGGTCAAAGAGTTATTACTTTTTAGTTTGGTCTAGATCAGGGGTCCCTGATCCTGGAGAGATCCTGACCCTAGTTAGCACACCCGATTCTAATAATTAGATGGTTAATAACTAAATTAGGCTGCATATACATGAGGTTGGAGTGAAAACAATCACAACTGTAGCTTTCCAGGCCTGGCCTAGTGAAACTAAATTAAAGCTACCCCTTTTTACCGGACCACGTAAGCTGAGCCGGCCTAAAAGAGAATGTCTCTCATTGTCTGGCTGTCTGACTGACTGACTGCCTGCCTGAGTGAGTACATTAATGACTGACTATCGCTCGTTATATATCGTAGTGGTTAGAGACGCGTACTACAGAACAACAGGTCCCGCGTCCGACTCTCATCACAGTCAAAATACATTAAGCCTGTTCACGGCCGAGGAATCTTTGCTAGCTACTTCTATAGCTACGTTATAGGAAGCCTAAAATATAAAATGTATGGTGGATATTAGGATATGTTCAGGATTAGGCTGACAACATTTTCAAACCCCCAAACCGGGACCCTTAATTGTACCGCACGTTAATGCACGCGCACATGTATGCGCTTATGCACGCGCCACGGGCAATTTCATATCAACATCGTGCGTACATCTTTTTTTTACTGTATTCACTGTCTTGTGTGTTTTTCCGTGCTAAGCAGTTGTTTGTTTGGCTCCAACTCATATGGAAACATTGCAGTATTATTATTATAATTGTGGTGAAAACCAGGACAATTTGATAGTGAATATTGAAAACCGGGACATTTTAGTGTCTTACAGATATTTATCGGGACCTGGGACACCCAGCTTGGAACCTGGACAATCACGGGCAAACTGGAACATTTGGTCACCCTATTCAGCATGGACAAACACTTCGCTGGCTACACGAGTCTCTCGTCTTTTCACTTGACGAAAAAGTCAGTTATCGTCACCTATATTGATAGATACTGTATCAATGTCATTCACGAATGGCAAAATAGCTGTTAAAATGGCCTGTGGCAAAATAATATTTGTTCAGGACAGACAAAAGCTTTGTTGGCTACAAACTTCAGTAGTTACATTATAAGAAGCCTAAAATAAAACTGTTTACTGTTATACATGTATATTGAGACTATTTCTGGTGGATTTTTTGAATTATGTATTAGGGTTTGTTCAGGATAGACAAAACTTCACTGGCTACACAATTCTCACTTGATGAAAAAGTCAGTTATGGTCCCCTATATTGATAGTTATTGTATCAATGTCATTCACGAATGGCTAATAAGCTATTAAAATGGACAGTGGCAAAAGGCATACAGTTCATAGATGCTATTTGTAGTGGAGGTAAACTTAATAAGAAACTGTGTGATGTTACTGTGTGACAAAATAATAAAATGTCAAGAGGATTTACCGACACCCAGTGATGACTGGTCATTAGGGGCAGGTGGGCCACAGCCCCACCTGTTGTCAACAGAAAGAACTGCAACACATTTATTTCAAGAAGACCACTTCCTATAATTTATGATCTATGAATATAGCATCTTCCTAAATTGCATATCATTTGTGATAGGATTTTATTTCATGTTCATTGGTCCCTGCCTTGCTGCTTCAGACTGGGTTCTGCCGATTCAAGTTCGCAGTAGGTACGCCATAGGCTAAGTGGCAATGTGGGGCTAGCCCCTCTCTCACAATGCAATGTACATTGTACGTGTGAAAATATTAATACGCATGCTCAGAATGTTAGTGTGATCAATGTAGATCACACAAATTTGATGCCAAGTGGGGCTGACAGCCGGTAGCCCCACTACAGCGTCATTTCGTATTTCAGACCTGATTGGCTGTCTGTTTGTCTGGCACCAACATTAGTCAGCAAGAAGAGAGAGGAGGGTAGATTGTCTTAGCTAGCTTGTTAGCTTCACAAACACCTGATAACTTGAGAAAAAGTAATAAAGTGGATTTCATACTCGAGCACCGGTTTGAAACCCTTAATTTGGAGGAGAAACTTGAAGTAAAGCGACTTGGTGCCCATCAGCCACAGGATATTGTCATCACTCAAACTGATGGTAAAGTAACCGCGGGTTTAACATGGAGTGATTTTTGAAGAAAAAGTGGCAACGGTTAGCATACAAAAGAAGGTACTCCATGTCTGTTTGGTGGAGATGGTACTTGGTCGAGGACGGGTTACAAAGATTTGAAACATCTTTCAGAAAGGATTGCAAAACATGAGAGCAGTGGGAGTCATCTGGACAATAGTGAAATTGGGCTTACTTGGAAGGGTAAATGTCCCAGCCCAAGTTGACAGTGCATACAGGCGCTCCATTGAGCAGCATAACAAACAGGTGGAGGAAAACAGGTACATTCTCAGTTGGATCATAACATGTATTAAACTGTGTGGAAAATGTGAAACTGCACTGCAGGGGCATGACGAGTTGGTGGACTCCCTGAATCCTGGAATATTCAGATGCATTTTAGAGACGAGATGAGTGAGGGCGATTTGAGACTTTAGAGGCACTATGACGCTCAGCCCATCTTTAAAGGGACATCTAGCACAGTACAAAACGAACTGTTAGACTTTACTTGTGCAGTGTACAGGGAGGAGATAGCCAAGCAAGTGGACGAGACATTATCTTTTGCCATACAGGCAGATGAAACATCTTTGTTCAGCAAGGATGAGCATCCTGAAGCTGTTGTTTTCATATTTAACTGCTTTTGCCACCTTTTCTCTGGTGCTCCAAAACGTTTTATGGCTCTTGCTGAGGCAACACAGAGACGCATTCCAAGGCCACCCGCTGTACGATGGAACTTTATAAGTAGAGCCTTTTGTGATGGTAATTCCATCGATCGACACTCTTAAATAAGGAAGTACAGAGACGAAATTCTCTAAGCACAAGTTAACCATTTTAATATTATTTGCAAATAAGAGAGACGCGTCAAACGCCTACCAACATGATCATCCAAGGAGTCTCTGACTCCATACATGCACAATCTGTATTTAGTACAGCGAAAAGGGGTGTGGTAAGTTGTTGCCCATCTGTCTTGTGTCACAAAGGCTTCACCCAAAGGGCGGTCTGTCCCCCCACCTTATCCTTCCTGCCATAATGTATACTGTAGTGTTTACCTAAAGGGGCCAACTGACCTTACTCCCCCCAAGAACCACATTCCTGAGGAACAAAAGACTGACACCCTTCTTTATCTAGGCAGGAGGACATGGCCCAAATACCTAATAATCCTCTGATATCATACAGAGATGTGTGTCACAATCAAAGTAAAGATCTACATACCAGCCAATGGAAAGACAGACATTTCTCAAATGCACCTTAGTTAAAAAGTTCCATAACACTTTCTGCAGCTGCTGGATTTTTTTTTCGGCCTTATGCCAGAAGTTGATGTTTTATACAACACTAAACAAAAACGGAGCATCGATGCATCTGGGATTAGCAGTGGTCTCCCCCGTTTCAAGGAGAATGTCCAGAATATGCGGAAGCAAACTGATGAATGGGCTGCCACCAATGGAACAGACAAGACATGCCGACGAGTAACCAACACAGCGCCGGTGATCAAGGAGGCATTTCACTCAGTCATCTTCCAGGTGGAGCAGAGGTTTCCCCAAAGTGACCACCTGATCGTTGCCAAGCTGGTTGACAGCTCAGTCTTCCCACAATTTGTACTGTCATTCCCTATATCTGAGCTTGACTGTGCGGCGATACTATGGCCTCTAGGAAACGAGGAAAAGTTGAGCTGACCACTCTGTACCGCCACACTGAGCTTCACGCTGGTAAGACGGCCCTGTCTCTGTTAAGATCCATCCATGAGAAGAACCTAGAGGAGCCTTTGGCTGAGACCGTCACTCTGCTGACAATTATCATAACAACACCTGTGATGACATCTAAGTAAGAGAGGAACTTTTCCACCTTAAAGAGGGTAAAAACCTTCACTCGCAATACCATGGGATAGCCGCGACTCAACGCATTGGCCATGTGGTCCATCGAAAGCCAGCTGATTCAGCAGCTGCAAGACTTAATTCCCAAAGTCATCAAAAAGTTTGCCCAGAGGATGAACCGCCGTGCCACCTTTCTCTTCAAGTGAGCCCTCAGCCTTGGTGAGTTAAAGCATATTTTATCATCCTGCCTTTGTGGTGCTGGTCCGTGCATTGGTCTTATTTTTGTGCTGGATCGATCAATATAGATGGTGATGAGTGTTAGTGTGTCCATGCTTATCTATTAAGGTTGTTGTCATAGAATGGATCTGTATCCCTAAAAAGTTGTCTTTCCGCTTCGTTGTGGCCTTCAGTGGTGTTGAGCTCATTGCTGTTCGCGTATGGCCCTGTAGGCACATTGGTTCTGAGCTTGGTTGCATTCCTAATTTAGGTTTGTAAATGTGACAGTGGTAATTTTACATGTGTGTGAGAGAGAAGGAGAGCAATTACAGAAGGTCTCTCTCTCCAGTATGTGTACTACAACACCTGGTAGAAGCAAGCCACTCTGTCATTAAAAGTGTTTTGTGGAGCCACACTGTCTGTTGAGCTTAAATAAACACATTATGTATCCTATATTTTGAAATGGTTTGTGCCCCACAAATAATTTACACATAAAAATGCCACTGTCAACACCTATCAAATGCATTGCTCTGATGCACAGTAGTTAAAGACCCAGCCTCTCATGTGGGAGACCTGGGTTCACCTCCCGGGAAGGCAATAGCGATCTCTCTTTATTGAGGGCTGACTGAACTATTCTTGCTTGGTTTCTTGTTTTACTTGAAGATGCATTTTGGGATTTTTGCCCACTAGTTATAAAAGTGGAACTGGTGAGCCAAAACAGGTCCACAAAAGTTTGTGCTGGTTTGTGTCCCATATCATCAAAATGATTTGCGTTCTAACTTGAAATGTCATAGCTGACTTAGGTATGGTAGTGATTCTTCTTACAGATAATAAATATATTACACACAATGTGAGGTTAAAACAAGAGCTTGTTTTTTGAAAATGTCCAGGACTGCTACTTCAATAATGTTCTCAAAAGTACTCAACAACAAATGACTAGAACAGATCTCTTTGTGTTCAAATTTAAACAAATATTGTTTATGCTTAGTGTAATGTAGGAACTGGTGATTCTGCATTTAACTATCAAGGCCTTCATCAACTCCTACCCAGTGCAGAATAGACAATATTCATCTGATCACAACAAACTTAACAGATAACCGCACTCCTGCTGTGTTGGCCCAGCTGAATTCCAGTCTTTTCACTTCACTGACACCATTCAGTTTGCCTTAAGTGAAGGAATTGCAAACCAGAGCAAGGTGATGTCTCAAATGATAATGGTGGACCAAAAAGGAGGACCAAGCGTCATATAAAGCCTAATAAAATGTAAAATATATTTTAATCCAAAAGTGGTTTTCCAGCAGACTACCGAGACACATCCTTTGCAAGAAAGATCTAGTTATTTTTTTCATTTTATGCAAATTACTATTAAAAAATGTCAGTTGACTGAAAATGGATTCTTGTTTGCGGTGTTATTTTTTTGTATATGAAGCAAGAGGGTTACTTTTCCGATTCTTTTCACCAGAGGAGTCAGGGCACATATTACCACATAAAATAAGGTTTAACTGTCATGTATTGATAGAATACACAGTACACTGGCATCATGTTTTTGAATGAGATTTTAATGTGGATGGTAAATAGCAAATCACAAAGGCAATTACAAAGTTGTTCAGAAAAGTATGCACTGCACAAAAGTATAATAAACCCATTGAGCCAGTTCATCAAAAAAATAATGGAAAATGGAAAATTAACGTAAAATTAATGTAGATCGAAAAAACATGCAAGATATTATATGATACCAATAGCTGAGCTCATCAACACAGCCCACCCCCTCCCTGCCGCCACCCACAAAATAATTTGCTTCTCCAAAGTGTTCTTTTTGTCAACTCTAAACTGTATTCTTCCGGATTCCATTTAGCTCACTGTCGTCATGAATGAAATTAAATGAATCAACAATTGATTTTAGTCTTACATTTGTCCGTTCATGTTTTTCTTGTTGGCTTCCGCATGGATATCTAAAGGTGAACCTATTTACTATGACAAAACCCAGCGAGTTTCTGATCATCAGTTCTAACAACTTCATGCCATAATTGATTTTCTAAAAGTAAGTGTAAATGTGTGCCACCCACGAGCAGCAGCCCCCTGCGGTAACTGGAGCTAGCCTACAGCATTCTAGCATTCTGCTGGAGCCCCCGAGGACAGCTCCAAGGAGCTTCCCTCTGACTGATCAGCTTTTTGAAAGTCGATCAGACACTTATGCAAAGGAGGGAAAACTGGAGCAAAGGCATGGTTAATTATCTGAGGGAAGTTTAACTGAACGGTTTCTTTTCCTCTCCTCTTTTATCCTGCAGGATCACATGGCACCTCTTTACATAACAAAAGAGGTGCTTGACTGACCTGCTTCCGTTAAGCTACATCTCTCTCACGTACACACACACACAGCCACACACAGTCATCTTCTTTCATTCTTCTGGTCGGAGAAAGGCTGTCTTAATTCAATAGAAAATCTATCAAGAATATATTCCAAATAATAACTGTGGCTTCTGTACAGTGTGCATCCGAATGTAACGTTGAATGTGCTGTGAATGGAAACAATGTCCACAGGCACGGGTTGGCTTTAGCCAGAACATTGATAGAGCAGCTTCTCCATATTAATCAGTCTGATTCATTCACAATTAAAGTATTAGTGGAGGCTTGGTGTGGTGATTTATTCAACGGCACACAGAGGCCAGGTTTCCTTCTTTAGGGGATGATGGGTAAGAGTATCCACCCCATGTGCCAGGCCCTCCCTGTCTTCCGACTCCTACAAGGACTCTGTGGTTCCTCCATTAGTGTAACGGGTGGTTACATTTCTATGTTCTGCTCCAGTTTCTCTGTTTCTTTTTTCAGTTTAGTCTCGTTAGTGTACTGCTTTCACCTGTATCTAGTATGCCCCCTCGTCATGTCCCTGTTGAAGTTCCTCCTGCCCTAGTGTTTCTTGTCTGTCATTGTTCCATGTGACATTTATTTCTCGTGTTCTTGGATGTTCTCGGATTTTACCTGGATTGAACAAACTTCATTTGAAGAAGCTCTGCGTCTGTGTCCTACACCCTTAGAACATGACAATTAGAACACAAGCTGCATGCCGAATGACTTCACATTCCCTATGCACTCCACAACAAAGTCCATTAGACAGATCACTGAGGGGCCCTTAAAGGCATAACTGGGGCACTACTAGGGACAATTCAGATGGCACTACCAGGTGCCTATCAGTTCATCCATTATGTCGAAATATGGCTTCTTTGTGACTGGGCGTTGAGGAGGGTGAGGAGTGGGGGGGGGGGTGGGGGCTGGGGGGTGGGTCTGCAATCCGCTACCAGCTGGGGAGCAGAGACTGTGTTGTTGTGTGGAGGGAGTACAGAGAGTCCCCATGTAGTCCAGGAACATAGACACACACTGAAGTGGGTTTAATCACGGTTAACATATAGAGGGAATGGATTTTTCTATCAATCAACAATAGTATCCTTTGCAACAACACAGATATACATTTTCAACTAGAATGAGGAAATGTTACTCTTACCCAATCAGTTTCCATAAGCCTACAAGATGCTGATTTTCTTAGCACATTCCCACCTAAAGGAATGATCCCTTCCATGTCTACAACACTAAGACCAGTCAGTTCTTACCTTCACCATCTTATCCTACACTGACTGTACTGTACAACCGCCCACCTATTAAGGCCTAAGCTAAGGAACAGGATCGCTGGCTTGACCCTGGTTTAATCATTCTTCTGATACACATTGAGGCACATCATTCCACAACACAGCACATGTTTGCAGCTGAAGGCCCTAAACCTCCCTCCGACTTCTCAGAGAAAAGATTGTGTGTGAGCTCGGCTCCTAGGGAATCTTAAGTCAAGCCCCTCTAAATCTCCCTGTTTCTACTTTAAAAATCAATACAATAAATACCCTCTGTGTCCCTCTCTCCTTCGGAGCCTGGCCCAGCACACACTCAGGTCACTGGAGCAGAGAATTTCACCCTCACCTCAGGCTATGTTTAATATAATCCCTGTTTCTGGGCTTTAAATGGCTGAGGATCTCAGGTGTAGCTTTTTAAACAGGGAGGGGAGAGAGAGAGTCGTGTTTAACATATGCCAATGGAGAGCACCAATGGCTAAGTCCTGGCATCGACCCGAGCCATGTGATTAGGCTAGTGAAGCTGAG
The DNA here is from genome assembly GCF_011004845.1 of Esox lucius. Taxonomy (NCBI): domain Eukaryota; kingdom Metazoa; phylum Chordata; class Actinopteri; order Esociformes; family Esocidae; genus Esox; species Esox lucius. The sequence goes on from NC_047582.1 coordinate 15,805,413, forward strand.
CCTATCCCAGACACAGATCGAACAGGCACCACAATATGGATGCACTGCAGCTCACCACCAGACACATCCAGCTGCTTCTATTGATTTCTTTCCTCAATTATATAATGGAAGCTCTGTTCTGGATTTGAGTTAAAATCACATTGTTTGGAGAGCCAACGTCTCCCGTAAATCCAGCATTTTCCCTCATATCAAATTAGATTTTTATCGACAGTGTTTGACAGCCTCTCTGGAGACATTTGCGTGACTTTGTGTGTTCGTGCGAGTGTGTTGGTATGAAAGAAAAAGTGTCAAAATGACATTGTTTTTTTTTAGTTGAGTTCTAGGAGAAGACAAAGAGGAATTGACTGGAACTTAATCATGCGTTTCAGCAGCCTCCACGTGAGGCCTTTACAACAAATGTGGTTTTCAAACCTTGTTGAACTGTGTTTTGTGATTGGTTAGATTATTACATTTTTTCGTCGATAGTTAGGGGGACAAACACATGACATTTTGCTGTACACCTGTCATGTTTATATTTTAGGTTGTGTTTTTGGTATTTCCTTGGATGAGCTCACTCATTGCCAGAAACTGTTAAACTGCGAATCTAAAATCGAGAAAAACTAATACAGCAACAGGCCAGTAAACTGACCAGTATGAACTATATACTGTTCCACCATTCAAAGACAGCCTTGACCCCATTTCAACTCACTGTCCTTTCTGTAAATGAGAGTACCGCCACTATCGCCCAGTGTCATCAGACACCTTAGGAAGAGGTGGGGCTGCGGGGGATGGAGGTGTGCTTAGATGGGGGTAATCGGAGTCGGAGATGCTAATCTAGTCAGTCCAGGGTATTTGGGGGATAAACGTAGTCCTTCCTCAGCTCAGGTGATGAAGCAACAGATCCACCCGCACAATTCACCGCTCTTCTTCTTTCCATCTAGCTCTCTCCCTTTCTTTCTCTTACTCTCTCTCTCCCTCTCTGAATCCTCTGTATGAATATTCCCTGGCATGCCTAACAGACTCCTGGTAAGAGGGGGTGACAAGGTGGTGGGGAAGGGTTGCGGGCGTAGCTTTAGCTGGAGTAATGAGGCCTAATCCCCCACTGACTGGGGCCTGTTTAAACAGCCCCTGCCTGAGCCACCCCGTAATGGTGTAATTAACCCCAGGGCCCTTTCCTGCCCGACGGCTCCACACTTCCAGTCTCCTTAGCCGCGGCAGCCTCATCAGCACTAAACCTTAACCACGCATACTTTACACAGCCCCGGCAGTACCGGAGTCAAGCCTCAACCACCGGGAAGGAGAGGGAAACTGAAAGTGATGGGATAAGACAAGATCAAAGTTGAGAAGATCATTTCTTTCTTTTTTTTTTTTTATCCTTTTCTAAACTAGAGAAGATGTAGATTTTTCAAGTGAGTCCCGGTCAAGAAAGCACTATATACAGATATAAATATATAGATACTTGTTAGAAATGACACAACTTCAAACAGTAAAAATGGATGGAAGTTAAAAGAGGGCAGCAGATTTATAAGTTCATTCGGGATATCAGGGGTTCAACAGAAGTTCTTTGAAGACCACACTGTACCTCCATTGTACCATGGAAGTCTCCTTGGGATTAAATTAAACCAGATATTTAGGGGATTTAGGTCCATTTTAGGGGATGGTTTCTGACATCGTGGGAACTTCCAAACAACTTGTTTTAAATCAAATAAAAGTCCTTAATATATCCTAAAAAGGTATCGACATAGTCTTAGTAGAAGACCTGGGAACATACAGTGAAGTAGACATAATTCCCCCAGTGAACACCCCCATGGGACCACTACACCCAGAGTAGTTAAATACATGTCTGACAACCTCAAAAACCCAGTACTCTGTAACGTCTTGGATACATACCCGCAAACACTCAATAGTTGCCCAGACAACCTCTGTAGTGACCATCACACAGTATCCTAAGAACTAACATGAAGGTCCTGAGGATGTCATAAACACATCCTGACATGGTCCTCAGAGTCGTCCTGGGAACTAAGAGAACTTGCTACATAAAACTACAAATAGAGAATATTCTTTCTCATTTTCTCATAAATTCCTGGTTAATGTCATGCCATTTAAGGAATCTGATAACGTTGGTGAAAGTCCTTAAGTTGGCCCGTTTGTGGGTTCATGTAGAGGGAATAATATGTACATTAGTAACAGGTTCATTTTTCCTACATGTGTAGCGTCTCAAGAGGTGTAACAGTTGACAATATGAAAGCAGCAGATGGTAACGACGGTCCAGGGATCTCCATTAGCACTGTCATGATAATAATACATGCATGTTGTCTGCTATAGGCAGGCACGGCAACAGACAGCCATCCGGGTACAAAGCACATCTCCACTGATCTGCTCTCCAGACATTCTCACCGGGCCGTTTTCTTGTATTTGCTTTTGGTGGGTTCACACGAACAATCAAGCGCAATCAAACAGCGTACACAACAATATCCCAGTGCGCCAATGGTAAAAAGCCTGTCTGTTCACGGCCCTGCCTGTGTCTGCAGCTATTCTACAGCTGGCTTATGCAGAGGAATGCGCGGGGTCGTTTGAAGAAGGCAGCCACCTCACATTATTCCAGATGAAATGCTGTCACGCGTGGTCGCTGAATGGTTTGTGTCATTAAGAGAATAAGGCAAATAGAGAAATGAGCGTGCACATATACCTGCCTGCTGCTGTTTCTCTGAGGGAAGGCAAGATTAAGGGGATGTTCAGAGGCTCTCGTCTGTCAAGACTTCAAAGATGCCTGCGACACTCCTTGTATCTGCCGGCACGGCGACCAAATCGTGCACACTCTGCCGCCTCTGTGGCTGTCAAAGCTGTTCTGACATCCCCTTTATCAGGTATCCCAGCTTTAATCCAGACAAAGATAAATAAATCAACACATACAGGGGGTGCTGCTCTCCTTTACACCTCCTGGTGGAGGGGCAAGAGAACAACATGGACCAGGGCCTGTCGGCGAACCTTATTAGTTAGCACAATTTATGAAGGAGTTGATTTGGGACTTTTGTGGACCGGAATTCCGTCATCACATGAAATGTTTTAAATCAAAACGACCAGCTTTAAGCACTTAAACAATAGCCCACATTGACACAGTACAATGGTATGAAGGGAATTGATGTGAGCTATTTTTTAGGTGCTGAGACATAGTGTTTGCACATCCAGCTTTGCTCTTACTCTTGCATCACAGCTCCAGAAGCTTCTGCACATATGTTTTATGATGAAGCTCTCTCACTCCCTCAATACTTCTGAACAGTAGAAATTAAAACCAAGCAGTGATAATTTTTTTCTTAAGCTGAAACGTGTTCAATTTGAAGTGGGAAATGTTACATGGTATTACATTGTTTTGCACAAGCTCCTGATCCAATTGATACAGCACTTTTCATTTCTTACACTTTTAAATATTATTTTGTATGTTTCACGTTCACAGTCTCATAAAATAAAGTTGAAAGAAATGCAAATGTGACATTTGGCCCTATGGTCTATGAATTGAAAAGGGCAGTGACCTGATCATATAATTACATTTTACATGATCAGTATCAATGGATACAATAAGTAGAAAATAAAAATGTGGTGTGCTTGATAGCTTGTTAATATTTAAAAAGTCATGTGAAACAATGATGGTTTGGTCACTCCAAACCAACATTGAGATATTGCTTCAGGAATAAGTAATCTGGCTAATCTATATAGTGGTAGTCCATAAACATTTGATACGTTTACGTTGTGATAGTTTGATCATGTGCAACATAGTGTGTTTGAATGATTGAAGAGATAATGTTGAAGGGTTAGTCTACACTGTAAATTATGCTAATTAAAATAGTCTCTCCATTTAAAATATTCAATAAACTTTTGAAGTTTAGTATAGTTACACATTTTAAACAACTATAATTACAAAAGTAAAAATCACATGGAAAATTGTGAATTCAAGCAATTCAAGTAGGGGTAGTCTAAACATATCAACATTGGTTTTGGAGTTGATAGCTTGAATGTTGTAGGAGATATGTGTCACTGGACCCCCCTGTCTCAGCCCCAAGGTGTTATGCTGCTATATTTTGTTGTGCTTGGTGAGTAGGGTCAGTTCTCCTTGTCCACTATAAATCTTTTTTTTTTAATTTTCACTGTCTCCTGCTGTTTTAAACTTAGGAGGACATGAGGTCCTGGCCCACATCTGAGGAGTACCTGGCTTGAAAGACCCGTTGCTGTCCCTGTCCAAAGTCCTCCTGGTTGTGTTGCAGATCAAGACGATTCCTAACGATTTCAGCTGCCACTGAGCTGACACATCCCACCTCCCCCGTGTTGTGCCTGTCCCCATCTGGTCATGCTGACCTGGACTAAGTTTAAATAGACTCTGGACTCAGCCCACATGCATTTATTAATATACAATTTGTACTCTTAATATGTTCACCCAGCACAGCCAGAAGAGGACTGGTCACAACTCTGAGCCTGGGTCTTCTCTAGGTTTCTTCCTAAATTTCGGCCTTGAAATTCAACACTACTGTTGTTTGCTCTTTAGGGTTTAAGGCCAGGTTTTTTGTAAAAACACTTTGTGACAACTGCTGATGTAAAAAGGGCTTTATAAATACATTTGATTGATTGATTGATTGAGATATGTCCACAATTTTTTATTTTGTCCCCATTCAAGTCCATGGTCCATTTTTATGAATTAGGACCTCATTTAAATATTGTTATAAAACAATAAATTAAAGTCACCTCATCAAAAGTCACCTCATCAAGCAACCATGGCAGTCATGGCAGTCCGGATCATTTGAGAATGGTCTCATGTTGATCTAGACACTAAAGTCAGTAGAAGAAGTTGGAATAATAGAAATAATAAGACTATGAAATATCGAGTGGTGCTTTGCCTTGGCAAACCCACCTGATTATCAAATACTCAGAGCCAGAGTACTGGATTAATGAGTAAATAAGCAAAGCCTTTTTTGGGGGGGGAAATCAAGTCAAATAAATGAGTCAACAGATGTAAATAAATAATCTAAAAAAGAAAGTGCCGGTGGCATCAAGGGCACAGGCAGGATCTCAGCGAATCGTGCTCATCTCCTTCCGCGTGCCTTGTGGCATGAAAGAAAATGGAATTGAATTTCAAAGTGTATCTATCAGCTTGTACAAACAGAGGAATGTGTTGCTTTCCCAGATTTAAGGCGGTGGTGAATCCAGAGATCCATTTTGACACCGGGTGCAACATCTGGAGAAGACAGACGAGAGAAAATAGAAAGAAGAGAAAAGGAGAAATTAGAGCTGACAAGCCGACATGCAGCAGACACGCAGCACATCAGAGCCCAGAGCTAGATGGACGCATCGGGCCTGTTTGGATAGCACATTTCCAATCCTCACTGTGAAAACACACCAGAGAGGACTGTCTGTTTGTGTGCAGGATGCAATCTGAGAAATCGACAATAAAACACCAAAGAATGAGAAAACGGGGAAAAAGAACAGTAGGGCTGGGTTTCCAACGACAGTCTGATCTTTTGTCTACTGATTAGTCTTTGACCAATCACATCTGATTTTCTCACATCATTTATATTTCAAGGCTTATCTGATTGGTCAAAATTCCAATTAGTGAAAAAAAGATCAGAATTGGCCTACCTACTTTTTATGTCATCCTATGTCCCCTGGTATAAATAACATAGCTGAGTCAGAACTGCCTATGCAGAGAAAACCCCAGAAACACAGTGTGTTGTGTGTCTGTCTGTCTGGAACTATTTCAGTTTATTCTTTTTAACAGTGAAAGTGAAGCAGACAGAGATCAGCAACAACCAAATGATGTTTGGGCTGTTCTGTTTGTTTGGGCATTGTTCTGTTTGTTTGGTCGTTTTTGTTTGTTTGTTTTAAAGACGGGTGTAGCTGTGAAAAGTGTATCCGTTTCAGAATACATAAGACGCCTCAGAGCCGGTATGTGAGTGCATTTTTCTGCTGATGGCTGAGTTACATGGATAGGGGGTGAATAGACAGAGCAGGTACGCTGAGGACGATAATTCATCTAATAGACAAGAAAAGGCCCTCAAAATGGAAGAAGATGAGAAGACAAAAAAAAGATTTCCTATAAGAGTAGTGGTGGCGTACCCATGGGAGCCCTGTATGTTGTGAAAAATTAAAGGAGACGGATTCAAACTGTCCAATTTCCACATCAAACAAACCCTGGCTCCATGCTCTTGGAGAGGCTGCTTCACACCGCGCCTAGCCTCAGTGAGGTGCCCCCCTACCCAGCCACCTTCAGCTCCCCCTCCCCAGCCCCTCCGCCACGGTTTTCTACCTCGCTACCGGTTGGTATTCTCCATTTCCTCAATAACCCTGCTCCTTTCCTAATTCCCTTAAGCACTGTGCTGGTTACACTAGCCACTATCGCTCCCCTGTCTAATTATACCCTTGTGAGTCTATTAATCAACTTTTGAATTATTTAAGGAGTGCTCTTCTGTCTGTAACTGGCTTTGACACTGTGAGGGAGAGAGAGAGAGGAGAAAGAGGGAAGGATGGGGGGATGAGTGAGTGAGTTGGGAGGGAAGGGTGGGTGGGTGGAGATGGAGGGAGAGAGAGATGGAATCAGGGTCTCCCGCATTGGCATGTCCCCCAGGACCACCCTGCCTCGGCTGCTCGGCGCCCAGACGAGACAAACCTCCGTCAACATTCACTCTGTTTGTTTCTTCCTCCCTCTGTTTTCATGCATACGTTTTCATCACAAACAGGAATTTCATGAATATATGGAGCGATACAGTGAGAAATTGAGAAGGAGAGAGACCGAGGGGAGAAAGAGCAGGAGAAACAGAGAGATGGGGAAGGGGAAGGAAAATAGATATTGACAGAGGGCCAGAGACGTAAAAAAAAAAAAAAGAAGAAGATTTTGACGGCAACACGCAAGCGCGGACCCACGCATACACCGACTCACATTACCAGGGAACGGGCACCTCCGGGCTTTGACAAGGGCATGGCTGTGCTCCTTTGTGCTGCTGTTCTGATTGGTACCATGCTGTATCCTCACACGCCAGCAGTCCTCTGCCCCAGCTCATCTCAGCAGTTGAGAGGTGTGTTACCTCCTTCATGACTCCCATTGCCTCTGCCGCCACCCATAAGCAGCCAGGGCAGGAAGAAAGACTCCTTACAGTGAGATGCTTATTATTTTCATAATACTATGCTCTCTCTGGACCCTGGCACATACTGTAACACAGGGGAGTGGAATAATTCAGAGATTATGTAAACAACACAATTGAAGGCTTCCCTGTGTGTGTACTCGTGTGTGTGTGTGTGTGTGTGTGTGGTGGTCATTGTTGTCTCCATCAGTGAGTCTGGGATCAGCACCTCTCATTAGGCCTGAAGTGAAGGTTGGTGGCTGATAGCTGGCTGATAGCTGGTGGTTTGTAGCTAGTGCCTGGTGGTTGGTAGATTTATTTTTATCTATTTTATTCCATTTACTTAAATGGGCGTTTTTGGGAAGGGAGCCCGTAAGTGAGTCCCTCAGATTTAGTCAACACCTGTTGTTAATAGAGAAGGTGACACCATTTGATTCAATTTCAAAGTGTAGGTGGACAGAAGACAGTCAAAAAGAGAGTTGTTTGTTAACCACAATAACAGAATCGTTATTTAACAGCTACTTCACACAAGAGATCACTTGTTGTTGTTGTTTTTAGCCAAGCGATATGTTTCGGTTAAACACAAAGAAAAGGCATCGAATTTCCAAAATGTACAGAAACTCGGCATATATTACCCTCATTGCAGGAAAGACAAAAGGAAAATTAAAATATATTATCATCTCTTAAAAATCATTTTAAAAATAAACAAGACAAACAAAAACAAAACCCAACAAAAAAGACCCGGTCTTGTGTCTCCTCCACTGTATCTGGCTTTCTCTTCCATCTCTACCGACCGGCGACTCTCTGAGGAGAAGAAGCAGAGTGGGAAGTCATTTGCATATAAACTGAGAGCGGCAGGGATTGTCATCGGCGGCACATTAGACACAAGGAGCGCGAAGGGAAATGATTTTCATGTGCAAATTTCAGCCCTGCCAAACTCTGTGTGCATTATTATTTCATCAGCGCCTGGGAAGAGTCCCTCCATTCCAAAAGCTTACATCCCCACGGACACTTGAAGATCCCAACCAAATCCCAAACTTCACTCCCACCAGCCACCGCTGACAGTCTGTTTACACTGGTCCGAGACACTGGAAGAGTCAATCGCCCCAGAAAAGCACGAGGATCAGAGGAGCGGACGGTCCAGGAACACTGAGACACCCGTTGTGAACAGCGATAGTGGTGTCCCACACGCATTCATTGCTTGTAAACTGTGAGACTGGAGGCTAGCAGGCTTTCAAGTTTAAAAAGGAAATTACAGCCAATTAGTGTCTCCTCTGAAACACTGGGCTGCTTGGGAGATAATAGCTGGTTCCTGATGTGGGACAGCCTCAGTCTCCCATTGAAAATATACACTTTGAACAATTGGGACGGTAACAATTCTGCAACACATACACACACTAACACTCAAACAAACATAAAATGAACCAACTGAATGCCGCAGTTGATGAAAGTGATGTTGCGACATGAAAAATGCATGGGGCAATATTGAAAACATCCACACACCTCCCCCCTCCCAAAAATACAGATGGGGAGAGACAAGGAGATAAATACATTTTAAAAGGTGAAGGTGGGATGTGGGAATGCATTTCAACATTTTAAATCAATTTGTCAAAATCTCTTATTGCTGAGTTACCCAGAGAAGCTTGTGTTTCCCTGTAAAGTGCCACCTTTAATTTCCTTGTCTGACATTTTCCACTGTATCACAACACACTGGAGACTGAGTACAAGGTGAGAATAGGGTTCAAACCCCAGGTGATACTGTAGGGGAGACAGTACTCTTGAGCAGGGTCTAACTCATTCACTCTCATAGAAAATACCTAGCATTGGAACACAACATTTAAAACATCTTGACAGACTCCATAATCTATGATTTACAGTGCTGATTTAAGAAGGGTTTAAGAGGATCTTTCTTGTAGATCCTCTCAAGCTCTGTCAGATTGGATGGGGACAGTCGGAGAACTGTGATCTTCAGGGCTCCCAACAGATGTTCCATGGGGTTCAAGTCTAGGCTTTGGGTGGGCCATTCCCAGACATTCACAGACTTTTCCTGAAACCACTACAGTGCCTTCTTGGCAGCATGCTTCTCTGCAGAGATCTCTGAAGCTCAGTTAGAGTGGCCACTGGGTACTTGGTCACTTCCCAGGCAGGCCTTCCTGCCGGTTATTTAGTTTGGGCAGAACATGGCATACACATATATCTGTATTACCAGTCATGAGTTACCTTAATACATTTGGGACATTAATTCATTCATTTGAATTGGCTGTGTCAGCAGTATCTTTGACATTTTTCCATGTTATGTTCATGTTTTTGTTAATAAAACTTTTGACAAAAACTGTGTCACCAAATATTGAGCCTATGCCATTTCTGAAGAATGGAACAGCAATTAACATTATGCCTTTGAGCTGCACGCACTGTGCAGGTTCTAAGGATTCCACCCTGATCAAAAAAAGACATGCACGTGATGGGAAAAACTTAGCAAAAATGTTACAATATATTAAGAGAGAAGCCACCGTGACAACATAGGCAGGAATCAGTGGCACTTCTTCAAGGGTACTTATCTCTGTGTGTCTCACCAGGGACAAATCTGTTGTGAGCCATGACCCTTTCAGGAAAGTCAACAGCTGTTTCCAGTCAGCTAAACTGCGGACAGCAACCATCTTTCATCGTGATGGGCCTCGCCTTTAATGTATTACAATTAAGCACTTACTAATTACAACTGATGACCATCTCATTAAGCTCGCCGCAGCTAATTGCTAGACTGAACCACAAGCAGAGAAATGCCACAAGGAGGCAGGGAAAACATATATAGTAGAGTTGTGAAGAGGAGGCATGTCCAGAAGAAACTGTTGGATATTAACCTCCTTATCAAACGGCATCTTTAATTAGCTATAATCAATATTCAAGACGATGGTTTTACCGCAGTTTTATTCGTCTATCAAGCATCATAAATACTTAATGTCTTTAAAAAAGTCTGCTTAGCCCCAAAAATGTATATCCCCCAAGTTAACGGCAATCAGGAAAATCAGATGTGATTAATTATAAATTGAACGATTACAGCAGCAATCTTCAGAACCTCACGTTCACAAATTGCATCCACAACTGGGGTTGCAGATAGATGTGATCTCCTGGTAGTTCTGCTGCCAAAGCAAAGCAGGGTTCCCTTGGCTTGGCTGATTCACATGCAGGGCCCATTCTGATTCAGAAGAGCCCTGTAGTTTCATTTAGATCAAAAAGAATCCAATAGACAGAGAATCTGAGGACTTCCAACAGATCTGATAGTTTCTTCCTCACCTTGCCTTTGAGAATCTACCCGAGCCTCACGCTGAGCATATCTCATTAAAAATTATTGTTGAACGACAGAAAAAAGAACAGAGTGGGAGAGAAAATGCAAAAACAAAAAAAATACAACACCCCCGGTTTCTTCCTTTTTGTCCAGGACAAACAGAGAACGAGTGGCAAAGGGAGAGAAAAAGAGAGAAAAAACAGGGGCCTCATTTATCAAGTGTGCATAAACCATGTGTACCATCATGGGACTTATCAATAAAGATTTGTCAATATGGATGTGGGATTTATCTATATGCATGTTAGTCAATTTTACGCACATCCATGACCACGCGTACACACAGTGACAAGTGGTGGAATGGAAACTGCTTCTCAAAGGTAGACCAATGAATGCGAAAATGATGTTTTTTTCAATGTGTGAATTAAAAATGGCAGAAGGAATTTTAAATAATGTTTAGATTTGGTTGCTTTTCCACTGAGTTCATGCAACATTCCTCAACAGGCCATTTCATGTAATCTGACCACGTCAGTGAATTTGTAATAGGCGTAATAAATTGCAAAATGCTAGTTATCATGGAGTTGTGTAAAACCACTGTGAAATTGTTATTATTTATTATCACTCATAATTGCAGACTGAGATGATAATCTTTGGAGATATGTGGGACCTTTTTGTAGAAAGTACAGCTGCTCAACTTATATTATTATGGTGTTAAAACAAACATATTTTAGACAGGCAAAAAAAGAGATGAGATATTCCATTCCAATGCAGGTCCACGTACCATCCCCCCACCAGTGAGTGCAACAGGCTCCTTTTAATAGGACCTTACTGATCTGTCATCTCACCCAGGTAGAGCCAACTGAAAATCCCTGCAAAAAAATGTATAGTTTGATACACTTTCCACACATTATCGCTTCACAGGTGGAAGTCAAGAGGATTGTATTTGTTTATTTTACATTTATGTGTTCCGAAACAATATCAGAGAAATAGACGGCACCAAGATCGACATAAAATTACCATCCAAAGGCAAAGAGGCACGTGGAACGCATGACTTGTTCATTCTGCAAAATCACAACGAAAACATTTTTACTCGGAGGGAGCGTGATTGTTGAATATATTCGTTTTTTAATATTAAATTCTATATATTTAGCCATGCACTCACAATGCAACAATTGGCACCTACAGTGGGGAGAACAAGTACAGTGGGGAGAACAAGTATTTGATACACTGCCGATTTTGCAGGTTTTCCTACTTAAAAAGCATGTAGATGTCTGTAATTCTTATCATAGGTACTCTTCAACTGTGAGTGTTGGAATCTAAAACAAAAATCCAGAAAATCTCATTGTATGATTTTTAAGTAATTAATTAGCATTTTATTGCATGACATAAGTATTTGATACATCAGAAAAGCAGAACTTAATATTTGGTACAGAAACCTTTGTTTGCAACTACAGAGATCATACAGTTCCTGTAGTTCTTGACCAGGTTTGCAAACACTGCAGCACGGATTTTGGCCCACTCGTCCATACAGACCTTCTCCAGATCCTTCAGGTTTCGTGGCTGTCACTGGGCAATACGGACTTTCAGCTCCCTCCAAAGATTTTCTATTGGGTTCAGGTCTGGAGACTGGCTAGGCCACTCCAGGACCTTGAGAAGCTTCTTACGGAGCCACTCCACAGTTGCCCTGGCTGTGTGTTTCGGGTCGTTGTCATGCTGGAAGACCCAGCCACGACCCATCTTCAATGCTCTTACTGAGGGAAGGAGGTTGTAGGCCAAGATCTCGCGATACATGACCCCATCAATCCTCCCCTCAATACGGTACAGTCGTCCTGTCCCCTTTGCAGAAAAACATCCCCAAAGAATTATGTTTCCACCTCCATGCTTCATGGTTGGGATGGTGTTCTTGGGGTTGTACTCATCCTTTTTCCTCCAAACACGGCGAGTGGAGTTTAGACCAAAAAGCTCTATTTTTGTCTCATCAGACCACAGGACCTTCCCCCATTCCTCCTCTGGATCATCCAGATGGTCATTGGCAAACTTCAGACGGGCCTGGACATGCGCTGGCTTGAACAGGGGGACCTTGTGTGCGCTGCAGGATTTTAATCCATGACAGCGTAGTGTGTTACTAATGGTTTTCTTTGAGACTGTGGTCCCAGCTCTCTTCAGGTCATTGACCAGGTCCTGCTGTGTAGTTCTGGGCTGATCCCTCACCTTCCTCATGATCATTGATGCCCCACGAGGTGAGATCTTGCATGGAGCCCCAGACCAAGGGAGATTGACCGTCATCTTGAACTTCTTCCATTTTCTTATAATTGCTCCAACAGTTGTTGCCTTCTCACCAAGATGCTTGCCTATTGTCCTGTAGCCCATCCCAGCCTTGTGCAGGTCTACAATTTTTTCCCTGATATCCTTACACAGCTCTCTGGTCTTGGCCATTGTGGAGAGGTTGGAGTCTGTTTGATTGAGTGTGTGGACAGGTGCAGTTAATACAGGTAATGAGTGGAGAACAGGAGGGCCGGAATTCTTACAGGTAATGAGTGGAGAAACTAACAGGTCTGTGAGAGCCGGAATTCTTACTGGTTAGTAGGTGATCAAATACTTATGTCATGCAATAAAATGCTAATTAATTACTTAAAAATCATAGAATGTGATTTTCTGGATTTTTGTTTTAGATTATGTCTCTCACAGTTGAAGTGTACCTATGATAAAAAGTACAAACCTCTACATGCTTTGTAAGTAGGAAAACCTGCAAAATTGGCAGTGTATCAAATACTCGTTCTCCCCACTGTACGTCTCTTCAGGTTTTGGGTTGCATGGTTGTGTTTCTTTTTTGTCATTGGGATGACCATGTATGGGTAATTAGGGCTCAGTCGGATGCCAAGGTCAAGCATGTAGAAACCTAGAAAAACATTTCCTTCACACATTTCAGAAACATATTTTCCCACATTCACTGGTCAACATTTCCGAAGCAGTTCTCTTATTCTACCACTTGGCACTGTGTGTACACATGGTCCTGGCCAGGCGTAAATGTAACCCACACTTTGCGGGATAAATGATCATACGTGTGGTTTATACAGATTTGTCAGCACGCTCGCTTGATAAATGAGGCCCCTGTTTCCGTGACTCCCAAGTGACCACAGCGAAGCAGCAGCCACACAAGCAAAGTGTGACAGCCACAACATTTTAGCGCAGTGACTGGAAAACCACCTAGTCGGGATTTATTTCCTAAAAATACTCTATATACCAAGAGAATTCATGCTGGGTCTTAAACCATGCTGCCTGAGGACACCCAACGCATACCTCCACAAAAAAAAAAACATGCCCCCAAAACCAACCTAATGTGCACGGCACACTTAACCGGAAAAACAAGTTATTTCCTGGTACAGAGTGGGAATGAGCAGTGGCATCCCGGGGCAGAGGGCTGGAGGGATAGGGGGTGGAGACTGGTGTCTGTGAGGGTGTAGGGGGAGGTGGCGGTGCCCTAATGGGCTTGGGGAGGCTGCTGGGGCCTGGTGGAGGCCCAGAGGAGGCCCTCCTCTCCTAGCCTGTGGTCTTGCCTTGGGCAGGCCTGCCAGAGCAGCAGTCAGGTGGGCTGACAGACTGAAGGAGGCAGAGCCGCCTGCCCCACGAGGACTGCCATCAACCCCCAGTCTCCTCCTCCTCCACACAGATGTTATATGTGGGGAGCAACAAGCTGTGGTGTGCAAACAAAGACACTGAGATTTGATTCCATTCACTTTCATGGAAGACAACAGAATAGGCAGACTAGGAGGCATTATGTGGTTTAACACAATCTCACCACTGAAAATTTGAAAAAGAAAGTAAGTAAGAGGAATGTTTGTGTAAAACATAATGACAGGCTATGTTTTAAAGCACATTTTAACCATGTTTACAATCTCCCAGCTCAAAAAGGACTTTGAAGTTTAGAGCTCTTATCAGTAAACGCATATAAATGAAAGGACTTCAAACTTCATGTTAAACGATTACATAAATAGTCTATGGATCAGGAGAAACTATAGCCCATGGTTCTGTTTTCTTCTAACATCGTTAGCTAAAATTAAACAGAAGTCAATTTATTTCCCTTTCCAAATCACCTGAAATTACTTCCGTCAATGCCAAGACATGGTCTGAAAACTAAAAATGTTTTAAAATTTTCTTCTGGTCCATAGATAACTTTCAAGGTGATGAATCATCAAGTAGTAAAATAGTGAGTCCTATTTAAAGAATATTCCATGAGTGCTAAATCCAGACTCTGACCATGTCAGTCCTGGACTGGTATGCTGGTCTGTATATCTTCTCTTCCAACCCTAAAGAGGTGAAGGCCAGGGCAGCCAGCCCCACCTGTCTCCACCTGACCGGGCCCTGGGTTTGTGTGAAGAGCCTCTGGCTTGACTCCCAGCAGGGGAAGCTGCAGTTTTATCACTGCTGCTCAAACATTCATTACACCAGTCTCCTGCAGCGTGTTCCCTTGATCCAAAAGGGAGACAATACTGCCTCTCCCACGCTCAGCCTCTCTCACTAAAGCAGCCTTTTTAAAGAGAGATGGCAGGGAGGAAACTTCAAAGTCAGGGCCTGGGGTCCAGGTCCACTCACATCACAGTGGAGGGACACCCAAGGAGCAGTGCTCTCTATTCAGCTGGGAGGTCATTACCAGGCCATGTTTACGTCTAACCACTGACGTTTGCTGCTGTTGCATTCGCCACAGTCAAAACACCGGAGGTTGTTGGATGTCGGTGTGTAGCTGACTGTCCATCCATGAGAATCAAGCTAAGTATCTTAAAGTGAAATGCCAGTAGGGTTGTTATACACTTCACACTGATACAGATCAATTAAACAGATCAATGATTCCAAAAGACACGCCAAAATTAATTATTTATCGCATCCTCTTGAAGATATAAATATTATAACAATAATATAGAAAAACTAACATATTACCGACACGTGTCAAATGAAGAAAACTATAACAACTGCATTGGAAATAAGTTGATGCTAACAAGCTTCTGCACTCACAAGGACGCCAATGAAGACGGTTAAATGAACGAAACCTTGAAAAGAGTCAAATTCTCCATCTCCTGCCCCAAATACTTTCTGTTACCGCCACAAACTACACAAGAAAAAAGGAAAATCGCATGCATATCATTCATTAGCAGCAAATAAAAGAAATTCTCTCTAATAGTGCCCCCAAATCCCCAAGCTCCATGCACTATGGAGTGGAAAATAAAGAAATGCGGCAGGAAGATGCAAAAGAAAGCCGTCTCCCTCAAGTGCTTGTTAGGCCCAAATTATTATGGCAATGAATAATTTTAAAAATAAATAAGGAGATAAATAAAGAAATAAATAAAGAAACATTTATAGATCTAAGTATTATCAGAGGAGCTGCGGGTTTGTTGCCAAGCTCTCCGGGCCCGTTTGAAATCTGCCTTTGTTTTTCACTTTGATGTTTAACTGCTAACCTACCTATCCATCGCTTCACCTGTTCCCCTGCTAATACTTCACCCACTTCCTTCTACATCCAACTTTTTAGCATGCCGTGGCACTGCCCGTGCTAAATGGTAATCATCATCACCATCATTAACATGTCTACTTCCTTGCTTCCCTCTTCCTTTAACATTCATTAACATACTGTATGGGAACCATGGGAGGTACCAGGCAGAAATAGAAGAGAGCAAGTGGATAGACACACGCAGAAGAATGACTGTGGAGAGATAAGGTGAGAGACAGAGGAGTGAGAGATGAAAGATTAGAGTGGTGGCCAGCTCCTCTCCTTCCTTACACCTCCCCACAACTCCATGGCATCCAGGATCCTGACCTGTAGTGCACAAACATTCCAGCTCCGAGACCTAAGCCAGGGGTCTGATTGATATTGTAATGAGCCAGTTTCACTATCCCTTTTACATCCACCCCCCCCCCTCCAAGACCACCACCCGCACCCCCCATCCCACACTATTCCCACCCAAGACCCCCCCCCACACACACACACACACGCCCCCCCTACAGTCCCAGAGCCCCTGAGCGGCTCAGTCCATTCCGTTTCATCACACATCAAACGGGCCTGACGCTCTCCTCGACGTGCGGGCAGGACCCAGGGACCACAACATCTGCACGGGGAGGTGTACGGGGGGACACCAGCCTCCGAAGGGGGGGTGGGTGGGGGCAGCCGAGTGCAGAGCAGATGTCACAGGGAGCTGAACAGCAGGTTGGGGGAAGGCCACAGGGAGAGAGAGAAGGACTGTGTCACCACCCACCCACCTCTAACCAAGTCTAGGGAGAGAGACACAGGAAAAGGGGAGCGAGAGATAGTCACACACACCCCTCCTCTACTGGCCCTCCAGCAAGGCCCCCCTCCCCCTGCCCCCTTTGACAGTACAATTAGGTAATTAGTCACCCCGGTGCTAATAAGCTAATCATTATCTGTGTGTTTTTTCTATTACAAAAGCCTTGTCCTCCGTGGGCGCTCCCTGAGGGTGGGGGTCCAGTAGCAGAGCTGTGCTGTGGGGACATAGGGATGGTAGGGGTCCAGTAGTGGAGCTGTGCTGTGGGGATGTAGAGGTGGTAGGGGGCCAGTAGTGGAGCTGTGCGGTGGGGATGTAGAGGTGGTGGGGGTCCAGTAGTGGAGCTGTGCAGTGGGGACGTAGAGATGGTGGGGGTCCAGTAGTGGAGCTGTGCTGTGGGGACGTAGAGATGGTGGGGGTCCAGTAGTGGAGCTGTGCAGTGGGGACGTAGAGATGGTGGGGGTCCAGTAGTGGAGCTGTGCTGTGGGGATGTAGAGGTGGTGGGGGTCCAGTAGTGGAGCTGTGCTGTGGGGACGTAGAGATGGTGGGGGTCCAGTAGTGGAGCTGTGCTGTGGGGACGTAGAGATGGTGGGGGTCCAGTAGTGGAGCTGTGCTGTGGGGATGTAGAGATGGTGGGGGTTCTGTAGTGGAGCTGTGCTGTGGGGATGTAGAGATGGTGGGGGTCCAGTAGTGGAGCTGTGCTGTGGGGATGTGGTTAAACAGAGCTTTAGGTATACAAGGCCCTACTCTCAGCATTCCCTGTGGTATAGAACATGCCACCATTGATACACCAGCACACAGAAAAGCCACCTGTTAATAGAGGCTGAGAGACTCCTCTTTGAAGGGGGTCAGAGTAGCTTTCACATCCATTAACACCAGATTGTTTAGTTGTCTGTCCTTGCAGGCAGCCCCAGAGCTCAAGTGAATTGATTAGGAATTGTTCTGCGCAACACTTGCATTTCCATATTCAGAACATCTGGCAATCAGGAACTGTCACTGTAAATGAGTCACCAAACGGATCTGTTCAAAATACTGTAGCTGCACACAAATTTCTTCGGTGTTGAATCAATCAACATAACACTGCTTTTGATTACAACAACACTTTTACTGTTATCCAATAACCCTGTGTGTAAGTCTTCTGACATCATTACGGTTTCGCTATGAGGACACTCAGTGACGACCCAAGACAGCTGCTGACTAGAAGTGTTTTCAATGGAAGCAATGTGAAACAAAGATAAGACAGGTATGTATGTATGTATGAATCTCAATTCACATGAAACAAACTGAACATCCACTAATATTTATGACATCACATTTTTAAAATGCTTTGCATTCTTTGTTTTGAATGCATTCTTTGCAGAAATGTCCTGCTATTTACTTCAAGAGTTTCAATGCAAATAAATAAATAAAAAAATAATAGTATTTTTTGTTATAACAACCTAACTGCAGTTCTTTAGTAAGGCCGACTAGGTATTTATTTTTCTATGGCATAAATTTAATAGGGATTATATTCTAGAGTATTATTTCTCTACCATCTCCTGTTATTAGTGTCAATACAAGTCTTGGAACCTCAGATGGCCCACATCATGCCCACCCGCATTAAAGTATCTGTCTACAAGAGACTTCTCATCAACAGTTGCTTTTTTGTTCCGTAAGGTCTACAAACATAACGTGGCGTGTAAATTCTAAACAAATATAGGTACATAATGTTTATAGTTGAGTTTATATAGAAAATAAAAACATAAAAATCAAACCTAGAAGGTATCTAGATAATTCCTTAGTCTTAGGTAGAAATTGGATGACCTCCATAGTGATGCTGAGACAGAGGCATTCTAGACTGGGAAAAGGTTTTTGTAACCAGTCCTACAGGCTAGCCATATCTCTGGTCATAAAGCCTGGCTCGTCTTTCAGCAGGATCAGGTCCCATTAAACTCCTCCTTTCTCTATTAATAATAAAGATAAAAAAAACTGTTGTTTTGACAAAATGACACTGTAAGAAATGAGTTAATGTTGTTAAGGCTTGGATGAGCAGTTAGGAGCCTCTGAAACGATTGCACGGTCAGTCAGAAGGACTCCAAACATAACAGATGAGCAGGTAAGAGCACAGGGCAAAGCAATGGAGTAGTCTGCCCTCTGCAGTTTGACATTTCTGACAAAAGAGAAGAGAGCTTATGTAATCACATTTTGAATTGTATAACACAAGGTGTATAACATAAATTATATAACACTAGTTGTTTGAATGGTATGAATGTATTTGGTGTCTGTTGAGGGTGGGTTGAAAGATTTTCAGTTTCAGCTGAAAGTATTCACACCCTTTCACTATTAAAAATGACCAATGAAAACAGGATGCATCTGACCTCAATTTTGAGTGTCATAACATAATAACGTCGTACTTATGGAAATGTGATATTTCAGTTCATATTTTCTTTAAAAAATTCCCAACATTTCTAAAACCATGTTCTTGCTTGGTCATTGAGGGGTATTGTGTGTATATTGATAAAGATTTTTTTTTAAATTAAATCCATTTTAGAATAATGCTGTAACGTAACAACATTTGGAAGAAGTGAAGGGATCTGACTACTTGCTGAATGCAATGTATATGTGCTGCACTGGTTAGCAGCATCCTTAACTCCATTCCCTTTCTTTAAACATGAATTTTGATTAGCTGGCTCTGTTAAATTGTTAGCTAACATGCTACCTTTCTTAACTGTCACATTTCAGAAATGCATTGGTCAACAGCACTACAGCTATTGAGAACTGTTTGTGAGACAAAATTAACATGTCAAATAAAATTATTTTAAAATGTAGGAAATTTACGGCAAATATCAAATAACTATTACAGAATTTTGTGTGCGCTGAATTTTGCATAGCTTGCATTAGCCTCAGCTTGGTACCTGCCTAGAACCAAAGCTAATAGTTTAAAACAAATTAACAGAAACTGCAGTTTAAAAATTCTTAAAATGCATTTTTACATCTCGTTCTATTGAAATCACACTTCAGTTCATGAAAATAAATCGGTAGCAATTTGTATAAACAAGCTATCCTCCTATCTAGCCCCGCTGCCCAAAGCAACAGATAATATTAAGACTAAGAAAGATGCTGAGGGGGGCGTTTTCAGCCTGTTGCAAAACATTCCTGTTGCAATGTAAAAGGAAAAATGCATTCATATACTACGCAAATGCTATTAAAATTCAAAGGTTGCTCCAATGACTGTTGTTAGTGTGAATAGTCCTTTGGTTGGATAGCTCTTACCATACCACAGTGGTGGGCACTTGGAAAGCAAATTTGGGGTCAGCGTGACTGTAGAAGAAGTCAACAATTAAAAAGATTAGTGGGTATGGGACAGCAACTAGCCTAGTGTTTAGCCTTGCATTTTCAGTTAGAATCTGAAAGGCTGCTAGATTGAATCCCAGAGCCAGTAAAATAATGTAATTCTGTCTCTGAACTAGTCAATATCCAAATAAGTCCCTGGTGTGAGTTCTTAGTCAACTTATGTGGTAAAATAGGGGTTAGAAAAACACAAACTGCTTTTGAAGCTAGTAAGTTCATTTGCAATAGGGTTTACCCCTACAGGTCCCCAAGTTCAGTTTCATAAGCTGATAGTCATTACCTGAGACCTTTTGAAAGTTATCCGGTCTTTTGAATAGACAGGCTTCAATATCCTCTGAAAACCTGTCTTAAGTCCTATATTACATCAGCCACACCATATCCAGACCAGTCGCTGGGTGGTTAACATGAACTCCTCTGATCTTTCTGGCCTGCCTCTGTGATGCCCCACTGAGCCACTTGACAAGCAGGTTTAGATCCTTTTTCTGTTTAAGGTTCAGTCCATCCACGGTATTACGGATCATACACTTTTTAATAAATAAATGAACTGATAGTTCTGGAAACAATTTCGTCCTGCTGTGACATGGTCTTGACAACCTAATCAACCTAACCGACAACCCTACATCCAAATCACATTAACAAATGATCTAAATAAAAGGTTTGACTAGTAGCAACAAAAGAAAGTCAAAACACATGCGCGTAGAGAGCTTTGGCCACACCACTGACATTGAAGGCGTTAAAATACACTGACAATGTTTTCTACCAGGTATCTAACATGACGCTCTCTGTCGAACAAGTGCTGTTGCTGGTGAGAGTGGAACTGTTTCAGTGCCAGTGTGAGATGTTTCTTTCTGATTTTGTTTATGGAGCTGGAAGTAAACAGAAACTACCCCAAAAGGTTATTCAAAGGGTTCTTTGTGTTTGATGTGTTTGAAAAACATTCTAAAGAGATCTTGGAAGAAGTTACAGTGGTTCCACCACAGTGTCAACTTAAAAAACTCCTCAACGACCTTCCGGGAACCTTTACTTTTCATAACCTAAAGTGTTTAACCTAAGGGATCTGACCTTGATTGACTTAATGACCCATGGCATGTTGACACTGTGTGGTCTTTTATCCCTTAGTGTTCACTGGGTCATATTGTTATGGGCCAAAGAATGCCTTGACATATTCAAGGGCCCACTGAAATGTCTATGGTACTGTGTTTTACAATCTAATTTGTCTGCTTCCAATGCCGGCTCTGTCTCACCCTTTAATCTAAGAGCACTCAGTATAGCCACAATGCAGGCTGTCTCACCCTTTAATCTAAGAGCACTCAGTATAGCCACAATGCAGGCTGTCTCACCCTTTAATCTAAGAGCACTCAGTATAGCCACAATGCAGGCTCTGTCTCACCCTTTAATCTAAGAGCACTCAGTATAGCCATAAAGCAGGCTCTGTCTCACCCTTTAATCTAAGAGCACTCAGTATAGCCATAATGCAGGCTTTCTCACCCTTTAATCTAAGAACACCCAGTATAGCCACAATGCAGGCTCTGTCTCACTCTTTAATATAAGAGCACTTAGTATAACCATAATGCAGGCTCTGTCTCACCCTTTAATCTAAGAGCACTCAGTATAGCCATAATCCAGGCTCTGTCGCATCCTTTAAATCTAACAGCACTCAGTATAGCAATAATATAGGCTCTGTCTCACCCTTTAATCTAAGAGCACTCAGTATAGCCATAATGCATGCCATCCCTAAAGTCTCCTTCATGTTTTATACAGGCAATTTGATGGGTGAGGCTCCAACTTTGGCCCAGGCCTCTAATGAAACAAACATTATGATTCAACAAAGTCATAAAATATGAAGATTGGATTTAGTTTTTGCATTTTCTGGGCTCATGTTGGGAGTACTTAGGCTCTGAGCCCACTTGTTTGCAGAGTATAACGTAGGTTACTATATGTTGTCCATAAAGTTGGAAAGTCATGGCCAAGCTGCTCAAAGGGCATGAAAGGCAAACCTGATGGACTGACCTTCCACCAAGGGTCCAAGCCAAACAGACCAGCCAAATATCCCCCCCCTGCCTTTCTCTAACCTCCACCCCTTGATCACAACTCATCTCTCTTGCACATAACCACTGCAACAAAAACCCAGATGAAATTACAGAGAATATTCAACTTTACCTCAACAACATCCTCTAACTTCTTTTCCCATTTCCATTCGTTTTGCTTTCTGTATTTATCTGGTGTTGTGGTCCCCTGCAGAGATAACGGTTGGTTTGCCCTCATTACCGCACACATTTATGTAGTCACTCAGTGGAGTGCTGGCTCCAAACTGTTGCTTTCTGAGGCAGAATCAATCACGATCTGTTCTAATGACACTGAGAGGGAAAGGAAGAGGACAGAGGTACAGCAGTTGTACAGAGAAGGTACCATCACAACGAATGGTTGTAATTAGGAAATGTGTCATACAGTGGAAGGCCTGCTGCATTTTAACATCAAAACAATAATTAATAGTGTGCATTGGCTCACAGTGTGATTTATAGCTGGGAGTAAAGGCCCCGACAATTTATCTTCTCTCTTCACAACAAACAATGTACAACACAACCCCTCCTGCTAATGAACTAACTGACTACTCCGCCCATCATCCAAGCTCCTTCAGCCCTACCTGCTGCCCCTCAGGTACTTTTTGAAAAGAAGCGAACAATTTCCACTGTTGGTGCCGGTAGCACTGCGTCTTTCAGTTGGTGGCACCAGCACAATTAGGTTGCACCCCCCAAAAATGTCTTAATAATAATAATTGGTATATTAGTTTATTTCCACATAAAGATGAATTCAGTAATTTCGTTCCATTGGATGTTTCGACTGCTTTCCCTTACATCTAAGATTAGGCTTATTGCAGATGGACACTGGCCTTCATGTTTTTTGTTGATAATGTAATTATACCAAAAAACTAAAACAAAAAAAAATCACATTTATTTATAAAGCCCTTTTAACATTATAGTCTTATTTTGGTAAATACCTTGTGCTTTAGCATGCTAACGTAGATTTCAACTTGGACAATAAATGCTTGTAATGGGAAGTTCAACTCTGATCTTTGAGTCATCCAGTGAAAAGCTCAAATGTTTCAACTGATTTCCTTCATTTCAGTCAGTGATGCCAAGTGTTACTTACTCGCCCACTGCCAGCAAACAATAAACTGAAAACTCAAGTCACAACCTCTGATTTGAACTTTGAACAACACATTACAGGCTAGGTGTATTTCATGCACCAACAGCTGTAGTCACAGTTACTCCCTTGTTAAGAAGGAGGGGTGAATGACAGGGAGAATGGCTCATACGCAGCCACACTTACAGTTCGCAAAAATTGTCCTGACATCAAGTAGTTTGAGTTTGAGTAGACTTATTGACATAACCATTGGACCACATCAGGGTGGAAACCACCAAATCACTTGTGTAACTGATTACAAATGTAACTGGAAAAGCCATATAGATGGCCACAATCAGGAACCCAGAACTGAAGGGGTTGGAAACGTACTCGTGATCCTGATTACTTTTCAGTCTTCCTACATGAGGGTGTCTAGGTGCTCTTACTTTCATAGATTAAAACAAATTAAATATCACTAAAAATAATCGTTATAAAAAGATTGCTTATTGTAAGCAACAGAATCCATTTTATAGGGGTTATGCACAATAAAAGTACCAACCCCTGGATCCTTGTTTTGTAAGCTTAGATTTGGCATCTAATTTGACAATCTAATTTGGCAGAAGCTATCTGTATTTGTCTGTTGGGGTTGTGGGCCCCTGAAGTGTACGCAGAAATAACCATTGTGTCGTCCTCATTACTGGGCACCTTGATGTTGTCACTCAGTAAAACCAATGTAAACCCCTTCCACTGAATTACCCAACTATCCTCATTAGAACACATTACATACTGTGCTCTGCTTTCTCGTGCAAATGGTACCTCACCAGTGCAAACGCTATACCTCTGTCCCCCTCCTATCCCTGTCCCGCGTGTGTGACAAAAAAAAAGAGAATCGATTCTACAATGGAAAGCTCAAGATCACTTCATCTTCCCCACCGTCTAGTAAGAGGCCTTCACAGTCCCTGTCACAGCGATTCCCATCTTAGCTAGGATGTTCTTCCTCCACAGCCTCTATCACTGACCTGTGGACTTTCAGGCAATCAGAACGTCTATCCTTACTGTACACGCATCTATCCATCTGACACGCAGCCGCCCCATCGCTCGGTCATCTTCCTCCCTTTCCAATTCTGCAAAGACCAATCAACCATCCTCCCTAACCTGAGAGCTTCACCACCCATCTGAACCATCCTGCTCCCCGATCATCCAGATTCTTTGGTCGTCCGGGACTTTCAAGTTCCTTCCACCGCCCCAAAGCATCAAGCATCTGACCCACTATTTCAAACATCTTAAGTCTTCCTCCCAACCGGTAATTACACCTTGGTAGAATTCTACCACTGCATTTTTGTTCTACAAACAACTACAATCCAGCCACATTTCAAGCTTAAGCTCTTGCAGGTTACATCCTAGCCCACTAATGCCTAGTCATTTTTAAACATTCAAATATCTTAAACATGCAAACACACAAGAGTGGAAGGTGTGGTCTGTACCTAGTCAATTATATTGACATACTGCATACAGTACCAGGGGAAGGCGTTTGACATATTATCACAATGAGGCTAATGGGAGACAACTTCCTCGCAGCAGATTAAATCACCAGCACAACCCCATGCATTTTTTATCAGTCGCAAGTACTCAGAGCCTATCGCAATTTCCCATTCATTTCATTGGGGAAAATGGACATGAAATAATCAGAGGCAGCTGTAGGGGTTAGCAGCACCACACCAAATAGCACTTCTCTTACAACATTCAGGGGATTAATTAATGACTAGCTATTGACAATTCTCCTCACTCCTCAATTTTGTCTGAAGTTTGAATCCTTTACTCAGTCAATCAATTCTCTGAGCTAAACATCTCAGAAAGTACTATAATGTTGATGTAATATTATAATGACAAAAAGCTTGACAATCAAGTAATGTCTCGATTTCTCCTTCGCTGTGTGAAAAGAAAGTGAGGAGAAGCAGGGTCTGACAGGTGCAACCGTTGCTGGGAGAGTTGCCTGTTGTGATTGACAGGTACAAAGAGACGTCAAGAGAATCCTCCTGGTGAAGTTCATGCCGTTAAATAAACACTTTAAAATCAAATAAACTGGTAACAACTATCAGGTTCATACCCTGAGGCGATAGCATCATTACCAGATTAAACAAAATGAGAAATCACAAAACAATCATCTTCAAAAGTAGATAAAGTCAAAAGATGCCATGCTTAGGGCAAATCATCTTAATTATTTAACTCTGGGAGAAAGATCCCCTGAATTCATTATCGAACTGTGAAAAGCAACACGAGCCAACTGAAATGGCAGCTCGATCGTTCTTTAAACAAACAGTTCCACAAAGGGTTGATCAAATGAATAATTGTGATGAAACACATTCCGAACCGTTGTAATATAATAATAATTAAAAAACAGTTTATTACAGGAAATACTATGACGCAAAATGCGCTGTTATTTTTTCTGAGGAATCACCGCGCATCTACCATCAATCTGCACGGACTAGGACGCTATCACCTATGTGAAAAGCATCTATTCGTTTTTTCATCTCCAATATCCTAGCAATGGGTTTGCGACAACAGAAGTGTTAAAAGTTATCTGCCTTTCCGACGTTTAATTAATTGTTTCAATTTGGAATATCAATCTCGGTGGCATATGAACGTGTCAGGATATTTTAATTTTACTATCATTAAATCATGCATCAGCAAACCGTTTACGGACTTACAAAGTAGGCCTACAACGGTTAAAACTAAACTAAATGTAGTAGTGTACTGACGTGTTTCATTTGGAACTTCAATGCATGATAGCAAATGCATTTGGGCAACTTTAGAAAGGCTAGGAAAATCGCGTAGTCATAAGAAGCTAGATTGAAATATCGTATCAATATTGAAATGATTAGTGTTATGACTGAAATCACTCCCACAAAAAAATGGTCGGGGATGTACGGTAATCTATCGCCTCCTACCTACTGCCGCAGCACCGCAGTGATGTCGTTTACCACGCCCTTGAGTGGATCCTTCAAATGCTTCATTAGACACCAGCCAAATTAAGATAATTCTCGATGACAGACGAGTGCTAAAAACCAAACATCTATCCATCACTATTTTACTTTGGTCTTAAAAACAACATGTTTCGGGGTGGAATAAAAAACCTTCCTAAAACCTGCCAACTGGGCACGTATCCCCTAAGCAGCCTGCATTTGACCGGACCGGAGGTCCAAGAAGCATTCTGATGTGAATACGTAGGGTGATAGGTCAGTCAACAGAGGAACGCAACCGAAAGCATCCAATGAATAAATAGGTCCCAAACAGTGTGTGTGATATTCAAAGAAATCCCATTGCCTTTGAAATCCAAATTAGTCGAACGTTTTCCATCCTTATCCAACTCTAGATGTGTAGCACTCAAAACCCATTGAACTGCCAATGAACTAAATTCAGATAGAAGTTCTCCCACACGTTTTGCCCAGGGAACGGATAAGAAAGGTATTTCGAGAGTGACTTGGTTTGAAATGATACAATGAAATGTTACAGTGAGTATGAAGTGCGCACTGTCAACCTTACTTCAAGGAAACAAATTCCTTTATGCATAAAGTGTGTAATATTTTGTGCCATATCGCCAGCATGCAATGAATACATACAGTAAAGATTGTGACTGTTCGAATTGTGGATGCATTTGCCGTTTGTTGTGATTATGTTTCTGATGATGTTGTGCCCAATAGATGTTAATAACATAATGTCTTGTTTTTTTGCAGTGTATTGTAAAACTGTATTGTAAAAAAAACACTTTTAGATTAAGCTACCATGATAACATATCATTCTGAATTAATTGTGAATATTGATAGAGATAAAGTTATGGTCATGCCTAATGAATAATGTCTCAGAATGTTGCAGAGGCACAAATATCTACACTGCAGTAGATCTTTTTGTTGATTCTGTTATTTACAATACAATAAAAGTGACTGTTGGACACAAAATAGCCTGAAACATGACCAGAGCAAAAATCTAATACATCCAACAAGTTGGTACAGTCACTAATACATAATACTTTATACCACTACACATATAACTTCATATAGATAAGTGAATTTGCCCAAAGACATAACAGCGTGGAATATGGATGTAAATATCCTCCATAAGCTCTTAGTCATTGAGTCATTTTAAATCCAAAGTATTGGAATAAAGAGTCAAAACAACAACAGAAATATAATTGTCCAAGTGCCTTTGGGTCTCCATGCATATGGAATCGTTTTTTTTTTCTGTTTAACTATCCAGTTCAGCATAACCCACCCTATCACTTCTCTAAGGCCAGTTCGTCTTCAGTCAAAGCCAAATCCTCTTTTTGGTCTATGACACTCTCCTTAGATGCCATCGCCGTGCACCCCCTTTGGCCTTCACCGACGCCGCTTTGCCAAACACCACATATTGATTTTGAAATGATCTGTTTACTCTTGGTCTGTCTCCGCTGTCTCCCAGCGGCAGTGGAAGAGCATGGTTCGCCCCGAGGCGATCAGCAGGGCCCAGCTTGTTCCAGCCTTTGATCATCGTTCAGTCGTCGGATTAACATATGCATGCACTCTTCCTCCCTTTGTCACCGCGCCTGATCATAAATCTGTGGCCTCCCCTCTTTCCCTCCAATATGGGCTGGGCCCCTTGGATCAGTCTTCACGTCCCTTGTACAACACGGATGCTAATGGTGGCTGTTTATTGAAACTCCATGGCTGATGCATTAGGCTCCTTCTCTAGCATGTGCTTTTGGGAGGGGAGGAGAACGCAACGAGATAGAGGCGGTTGTAGTTAGAGACGTGGGACACAATGCTTAACGTTGTCGAGTCGGGTACAACTACACCTCTCTGACTCTGATGCTGCGCCGGTAATTAAAACCTAATTAGACCTTAGCTCAACTGTTTACATACCCAGATCATCCTGTCCCAAATACCGTTAATGCTCTCCTGTCCACAACCGTTTGGTTAGAAGAAAAGGTGTCCTAACACTATTAACCAGAGCTAGTGATTCACGCGTAGACCATTTACATTGCGACGAGAGCTTAATAATGTGATGAAATGGCAAAACATAGGCTGCTGAGACAAATCCAGTAACAACGTGAGCTGTTGTTCGGCCACAGATTCCAGGCAACGAGGAGGGAGGCAGACCAAACTGTACCGGCTCCCCCTCATCAACCTGAAGCTCTGAGCTGAGCGATGAACAGGGCAACCTGCAATGTGCTGGAGCCCAGGCCCCATTAAAATCGGAGCCCAGCTTGCTGTAAGGACGCACGTCTTCTTGCTGTGGAAAGAAAAAAAAACAATCCACACGCCCCGACAGCGAGACAATCAGCCGCGCGCTGCACGGGGTGAGACAAGGATGACCCGCTGTTTCCTGCTCAGCAGAGGTGAGGGCAGCTCTACACACTGATGAGCGCTTCCACAAACATCAAACCAGCCGTGGCAGACCTCCCTACACCTCCTTCCCCGCCTTGTCTCCTGCTTTCTCCTTTTATTTAGGGTTGATGTGGGAGGATGGATCAGCAAATATTGATCA
The DNA here is from genome assembly GCF_011004845.1 of Esox lucius. Lineage (NCBI taxonomy): Eukaryota > Metazoa > Chordata > Actinopteri > Esociformes > Esocidae > Esox > Esox lucius. The sequence continues at coordinate 15,834,020 of NC_047582.1, forward strand.
TGGTGTGCTCCGTAAAATTCTCCCTCCAGGTTTGAGAGGTGATTATAGGCCCAGGCTCAGCCAATGCAGACAGTTGTGTGTGTGTGTGTGTGTGTGTGTCGGTGTGCGTGTGTGTGTGTGGGTGTGTATGTAATGACGATCTGAAGTTTCCTGTGTCAGACAGAGGCCTAGAAGGGCAGTCCCTACTCTTTCATTCAATCCCAGATGCTGCTACCCAATATGTTCCAATCATCCACAGACAGACACCCCAAAGAGAACAGTGAGAGGCACCGCCATGGAAAACAGGCCATGGAAACACTGAAAATAATGCATATGGAATCCAATCATAGAAATTCTCATGATTTGGATCCATCCTTCCAACAAACCCCTTTTCCTTGCTCACATTCTGTTAAAGAGGCTCCAGAATTCCCCATAAGATTCCAGCCATTCCAAGTGTTCGCAACACGAATGGGCCGTAATTAATTAAGGTTGTGGGTAGAGTTTTTGACAGGGTCTCCCGAGTGGCAAGCGGTGTGGTTCTTGGCACTGACCTGGCCCAGCGGGGGTACGCGCTGCGTCTTTGAGGAGGGGGGAGGATAGAGGGAGGCGGTGGTGGGGTGGGTGGGTGGTGGGGAGCGGTGCGAGGGGTGGGGGCTGGCTCCATGCCGGCAGCCAGGCCTGCCACGTCTGTGTGCCTGCTTTGAAGTGTCACCTTGAGGGAAGAGCCGATGGCCGGGAAGCGTGGAGGGCGGGAGCTGTGGAAAGGAGTGGCACTGTTGGCATTGCCAGACACGACGTTTTAATATTACATGGGCCCCCGTCCATCGCGCTACACACACAGGATATTTTCTCCACTTGATTTAGTTTGAAAGTAGATCTTCCTCTATGCTGTGGTTGAACACCTGTGCTGATTCTGTGCTCACTCTGGCCTAAACAAATGTCAAGCTCTCAAAATGGAATATATTTAAGAGCTAATATTGAGCAGTACAGCCAGCCAGTGTCTACAAATGAGAACGATCAAGTTGACGGCTGGGGTAACATTATAGCCTACAGAGCGTACCATGTTGTTGGATAAAACTTGGATTAAGAAGTGTACACTCCATTTGATATTACTGCTAAAATGAACTTAATCTATTTCAGTGGTGCTAATTGCTAAGCTAATGTTACTCACTTGCCCATATAATTGCTTTTTTTTTTAATGAAAACTCAGTATCATTAGGGGAAAAACACATCCTTTCAAAATCTTTTAGCAATCTTCCCATGTCCCTCCCTCCTGCCAAGCCTTAGTGTTGTAGAGCACACCAGAATATCAAGCACTGTGTCAGTCAAAACACTGGCAGAGTGCTGCGGGGAGAGTGAAGAGATCTTCTCTGGGTAGTTTAACAGAGAATGAGGAAAGAGGTGTTTTGAAGTGAGGAAATAAAAAAAAACAATTTCTACCCACTTTAACAACCGCCCCAGTTCACAAATAACAGTTTTAACTCCCCTGATTAGCTCTGACATCTGCAGCCTTTCATCTTTTCCTCCATCTTGTTTTTTTAATCACATTAACCCAAACGGGCATCCTTTAATGGCCTCTTTTTTAGGAAAGCAGAAAGAAGAAAGATAATTAAAATAATTAAACCACAGGGATTGGACTGAGCATGCCCCTCTTCTCTCTCACTCTTGTCTTTTCTTCTCTCCTTTAAGTTTTGGATCTGCTTTGCTTACTGATTCAGAGTAGAGAGAGGGAAAGCCTCACCACCCTCATTTAATTGCATTAACTCTCCTCTCAGAGGTCCCATTTTTTCTCTCCAAAAACAGCAACCAATGTAGAGTCTGATGTGGAGGTACATGTCAGCTGTCTAAATGTTATATTGGGGATAGGGCACGAGTTAGAAACAGGCTTTATAGTGCATATTTATTCAGTCTATTTTAGTGTGTTTTGCATAAGGCCTCACTTAAAAAAAGGAAAAAGTAGCCTCTTTAATAATTATTTATTCATGGACTTTTAAGCTTTTAATGAGGACAAATGAAGCCGTTTTCCACAGTGTCAGTATGTAGTATGCTTACCAAAAATGTTCTTGTTTAGCATTTTATTTCCAGTGTGTGTCCGTGTGGAATAAACACAAACATTTAAATACAACTAGGCCTTTGGAGGGAATCTTGAAACTATGATTTCAACTGGATTGTGCATAAATTCCTTATCTACAATATTTCCCTGAAAGAAATTGTTTATTTCAATTATGATATTTAAAACTGCATTGTAGTTTTGCTATAAATTATATTTCTATTATGCATGTTATTGCAATAATGTAAAAGTAAAGCTTAAAAGTTAATAGTTCAACTTTGAATTTGATGTTCACTGTAAATGAAGTAATTAGCCATTTAAAAGTCATTACTATAGTGGGATGCAACATTGTCAAGTGCCAAGAAACTTTTCAAACAAAGTCTTCCTTTGAGCAACATTCTTCTATGATCGTATCAAAGAATCTCTTCTAGTCATTAAATATGTCATTATTAGTAATCATCATCAAAAAGGAGGATGCATGTTATACTGGCCACATAATTCATAGATTAAATGTCTCCCTGAAATTCTTTATACCAATATTTTCTGTTGCTCAAACTAACTGCACGATGTTACCATATTGGCTTATTCAGAAACCTCTGCAGTGCAGAGAGTAATTAAGGTTTGAAAAATATTTTGAAAATTAACTGTACTGAAGAATGTAGCAAAGTGAAAGTAACACACTATTACAGGTGCATAATAAATAATTACGAGATCATCTTCACATAGTGCAAACTTAACATTATTTTTTCTCAAAAAGAATGAATATACAAGACTTTTTCTGTTAGTGAGAAATTTCCATTCTCCTTGGAGCCCAATACTAACTTTGCATAGCCCGCTGTCTTTTTCTCTGAAACACTTTTCCTCATTCAGATCATTTTCACAGGGCTTCATTTCAAGTTGGCAAAAAAATACTTACGATCTATATGTAAATTTCCATGGAATCTTTCCGAACATTGAGGAGCAATTTCACATTTACACTGACATCTAATTTCTCAAGTACAGTCTGAAATCACAAATTGCCAAGGATTCCCTCTGTGCCCAATTATCCTGCATCAATTTCCCTGACCCCGCAGAGTACTGGTGAATTAATCATACCACCTATTTTTTTTTTTTACACACTTATGAAATACATAGGCAGACGTTTGATTAACTAATCATACTTGCTCAGTTATACCCACAATGATCACTTTCCCTTCCCCAAGTGATAAACACGTAGGACCCTGCAGCATTCAAGGGATGTTTTAGTGTTTTGCATGCTAGATTTCATTTTCCACTTGTAGTGTTGTAGCATAACCCTTGTGCTACTACACAGAAGGGAAGAGATCAATCATCCCATTCCTGAGCTTATTTGGCTGGCTTAGCCACTTGCATGAACAACCAAATATTGCGCTTCAATGTGATCGAAAACACCCCCACGAAAAAATCTCCACGGCCATACAATAATGCCAAAAGTCATGTCAAAACGCTTATAACAGTGAATATGTAAGCCTAACCATGAAAACAAATATGAAGTACTTTACAGTGTTTGTATGAGGGAAAGTCTGTGTTATGAGTATCTGTTGAGTAATGCCTTTCAGTGGATTAAATGAACCAACGGTCGTAACTTACTCATGTAATTCTAAAACCGTCCAACAAAAGGGAAATACACGAGGAACCCACATTTGACTTCACCTTTTATGCATGAACGTGAATGCAGCCAAGAGCGCAGCTCCTGGTAAAATCACTGCTTAGCAGTACAACTGTGTCATTACAGCCAAGGGTTCAAAGCCTGCCCACGGCATACCGACACTGCTCAGTGGTCTCAAATGGAGCATTGCAGATGGGCTCATGTGTCAGAGCATAATGTCTTTATATCAGAAAGGGCTGCCTGGCTTCGGCTCTCCGTTGACTCCTTGTGGTTAGACAGGCACCTGCAAGCTACAAGTAGTTTACTGAAGGAGAATGGTTTTGGTGAGATTGTGCCTCAGAGGACATGTCTCAATCTTCATAAATTATTGTGAGTATGACTTTGAACAATTGCGAGGGGAGTTGGCCATTTTGATTTTGAAACGTGTGAATAACCCTCAGAGACCTGAAATGTGTTGTATCTTGTGGAGACATTCTGAGGCAAATTGCGGTGGATTTTTTGGTATGCCCATATGTTACCACAAGGATGGATCATGCAGGAGACTAGACCTACATTTCCACTTACATATATTTACAGCTGTAGCATCACAGATTTTATTTGTTTTTGCAAAAAACAAAATATCCCTTTAGCGCAGGAAAATTAACATTGTCAACTACACACACACAGAAAGAGAGACATAATATTGTTATATAACAACTACCACTGCTCATTTAAAAACCTCCTCATGCAAAAAACCTAACCCCGATATTTAATGGACAAGAACTGTGCAAAACAAAAACAGTTTTAGGTAATAGGAAGGTGAGGGAATTTGCATACAAAATAGGCAGGAAAAAAAGGCTTCCTGGCAGTCATTCAACTATTTAGAGCAAGGTTGAAGCGTTAAATGAGCAAGCTATTTTGATCCATGGTTATTAAGTCCTTTTGCAGTGTATTTTTGTTTTTAACCATTTTCATTGATTTGACCAGCCTGAATGCAACATGAACATAGAATTGCACAATTTAAATACATCTTGTAGCTACTAGTGACAATTTCATGAACTTAGCAGTAATTGGCTACGGATTTGTTAGCTCCAACATACACAGTACCAGTCAAAGGTTTGGACAGTCACCCATAAGTGGATAAAAATGCTGAAAAAAAGGCTGAGTATTTAGGCCAACAGTGCTCTCTAGTGGAGAATGATATGTTCAGTGGTCAGTTGTAGAAAAACAACACATTCAGAGGATCTGTAGTGCAAAACATTAAAGACATTTTTATTATTGTTCACAGTTAAACACAAGGAACTGCTTCAAAGTACTTTTTTGCCGTTTTCAAAATCTCCAGCTCCAAAAGTAGTTCAAGCATTCTTTTCAGTCCACGCTTGATTGTACCTTCCATCTTGGTTTGTTGTAGTTCCTACTATACTGTTGGCATTAACGTGGATTGTTGAACATGCTATAGATAGCAAGGCAAAGGGAATGACAGCTGAAGTTCCCAGTGGAAAACAGGATTTATGACCACTGAAAAACACGGAAGAACCCAACTTAATATTTTCACAGCAAAGTAAAATTCTCCCACATTTTTGTGAAAAGAGGCAAGTGTGACTGCCACAGGTCAGTAAGGAAGGAGAATAATAAGCCATTTTCTCTCCACACTCACTATGACAACAGAGAATGACATGTAAACCTTCAATAGGCCTCACCCATTGACACACACAAGCCTGTAACATTAACCAGAACAGGATCAGTTGGTGAGGTCAACGTGTCATTTTAAAAGGGCTGCATTCACTATCTGATTAAAATGTTTGGCACTCTCCAAAATGTATTTTGGTACGTTTTCTGTAACTTGAAAAGAAAAGACTTTTGTCAGATGGATTGCAAACGAATTGTCGGAATTTAAAAAGCATGACTCTGACAAACTCAAGATAAGCTAATAATGTGCAACATTCGTTGCAGAAGCTTGTAGATACCTTCAGTAAGGCTACCCGTTGTTTATAACAAACGCTGCTGTGGTCATGTCAAAATATTCCAGATAAAACATGTTGTTTCTGGAATACATGTTGCAGTTTCGGTAACATTCATCATCAATACTAACAGGAATGTATATACGAATTCAGAAAATTCTTCTTTTAGGACATCATGGAGAATAGTGATCATAATATAATAATAATATTCATCTAATTTGTTTTTAAATAGCTCAGTTCTACATTTATCAATTTTTCTTATTGCAACTTCAAAATCCTACTTCTGCATGCATACATACGCTCACATTCTCTGTACAAACACATACACGCACTTTCTCCCATTCTCTCCCTTTCTTTGACTTCAGCACACACACATATGGTCATTTTCTGTCAGGAGGGTATTGAAATCAGCATGGAAACGCAGTCCTCTTCCTATAATGCATCTACAATGCAACAGTCAAACCCCCAGGTTCCTCCCCTAAACACAGCAGAGGTGTGTGGGGACCTTCACCTTCTTTAAGTAGTTAAATCGGGGTGGGCAGGGTGGGTGGGGGTGGGGGGGGGGCTTCTTATGGGTTAAAAAATATTCAACTAATTCCATCCAAGTCAATAGAGGTGACAGAAAAACATGAACTACCAACATTGAGATGACCGTAATGGTGCTATTTGTGCATTTACAGATGCCATAGAGAGACAGAAACAACATTGCCACCTCTACATAACTCTATGACCCCACCATCCTCCATCAACCTCCCTCACACAACAGTACAGGTGCAATGGGTAACCAACCAAAACCATGCCCTTCACCCGCACCACGTCTTAGTGTTTTATACTTCTTTACTGCACTTCTTGTTGTATTACATAACTTCAATAAACTAATTGGGAAATAGGCTGTCTATTCTGTCTAATCGGAACAAAACCTGACAGAGTTACTGAGGTTTCTGCTGCTATATTGTAACATTATTTCAACCAGCCGACCTTCCATCTTTCCCTCCTTCCTTTTTTCTTTAATTCCCTCCTTTATATTTGATAGGGGAGTAAATCAATCTGTGGTTGAAATCCTGTTCTCCACTTCAGGGATCGGGACAAATAACACTGAATTTAAAAAGAGCTTTGTGAAACTCTTTACTCCTCTACTGCTTGTAGCTCTCTCTGGCCTCCTGTGGGGCATCCAGGTTCGCTGTCTCTTAACTGCGATCCTGATGCATGTCATTATAGTCCATGATCCTTAGTTGCTGTTGCTGTCTGGGTCGCGCCGCGCCGGCCGTCGGCCCAGCCCCTCCCCTGGCTCCTCCCATCTTCCTCCGGGGGACGTCCAGCTTGGTAGCCCTGGGTCTGGTGTCAGGTGGGTGCTCCTTGGCGGGCACACAGACAGGGGGAGGCGGTTTAGAGACAGCGGCGGGGGTTACAGTCAGGACAGGGTCTGAGGCAGGACACGGAGCCTCCCCCGGCGTGGGCCACAGGGGCTCCACACACAGCTCAGTCTTCAGGCCCTGTGAGAGGCCAGCTAGACGGGGCGGCTCCTCGTCACACTGGCTCTCGCTCTTGTTCCGGAACAGCTCTCGCGCCCTCATGCCCAGGAAGCTCTTGGCACTGGGGTAGGAGCCGACGGTGAGGGGGGCGGTGTCGTGGGGCGGCGGCGGCGGGGCCGGGGGAGCGTGGAGAGGCGGGGGGACGTCCTCGGTGCCGTTGACGGAGTTGGAGGAGGGCGAGGCGGGGGGGTGGTTCGCCTTTGGTTGCCACGGCGATAAAGTGCTGCCGTTGCCCCGCCCGCCACCATCTGACCACACGTCAGTCCTCAACGGGACCAGGACATCGGGCTCCATTATGCTGAAAACGGAGGGACATTACTTTCACACTTACATACGGCTTGCAGTTGTATACGCACCACAAAAAGCAAGCAAATGTAACCGACAGTTTGACTGTCACCTCACCTGGAGTCTATAGGATGGCCAGAATCGCTAGTGCTGCCCCCTGCTGCTGAGGCTGTGGTACAGCAGGCCGGCCTCTCTATCTCCAGTCTGCTGTAGAGCTGCAGCAGCTCCTTCTGGAGGAGCTGGGTCACCCTCCTCTGGGCCTGGTACCTGCTCTCTGATGCTTGCAGCTCGCCCCTGGATGGAGACCCATGTTCATATCACATGATACACAAGCAAAAACACAGCTAGCTGCCATGCTAACACACAGAAAAACAAATCAACAGTTCTGCTCCAAAGGCAGACGACACAGAACAACAACACAATGACCCCAGGGAGCTTCCGAACCAATCCTTTTCGAAACCCAGATCGCTCATACTTGGCCTGGCCCTTGACGTCTTCCAGGAACTTCTTCTGCTCGGCGATGAGGTGCTCCTTCTTGGTGAGCTGTATGTCCAGCTCCCCCACCCTCTGCTGGGCCGCCTCCAGCTTCTGGCCCTGCAGGAGCAGGCTCTGCCTCAGCCTCTCCGCCTCCTTCCCCCAGGACGCCTGCACCATCTGGGCTTCCTGTGAGGAGAGAAGAGGACGCGGGGGTAAAACGGGCACCGGAAGAGGTTGGCCGGAGGCCTCCGTGAGAGAGCTCTCCGAGACGTCCGGGTTGCCGTTCCGGCTCACAAACAAGGTCTCCTGTCAGGGTGGAGACATCGACATTTAGTCTGCTCCCGCAGCCCGGCGGCCCTTGGTCCCACTTACCGCGGCCCCGTTGGAGCCCGCTGGCTGCGGCTGCTGAAGGGCCAGCTTGTGGGCCTCGCCCAGGAGGAGCAGCTGCTTGTTCAGGAAGCTCATCTGCTGCTGGGTGCTCTCACTGGTGCTCAGCTGAAGAACACACAGGACGTGCCGTCAGAACGGAGTCCCGCCACACACGGGAAACACCAGCTCCTCAGGCGAGGGCCTACACGGCGTCTCGTTTACTACACATCGACCAAGCAGGTCATCCCAGCTGAGCGAATGGTTGGGGGCGCCTCACCTTGACGGTCATCTGGTTGAGGAGGTGTCCTGTGTGACACACTTTGTTGTTGGCCCTCTGTAGATCTGCCTCCAGCTCGTTCATCCTCTTCTGGTACTCGTTCAACTTACTCTGGAGAGGACATGTGACAAGTAGAGAGGCTAGATCTACATAGTATTCGATATAGACCCAGGAGATATTATAACAGCACCGTCTGATGACTGTGACCAACAGCCATTTTGGATGGCGACACTGTGATGATCTACCAAACAAAACGTGGGCGCCTACCTGCAGGCCCTGGTTCTTGGTGTAGTACTCGTCCCGGCCCTGCTGGAGCTGGCGGATCTGGCTGTGAAGTCTGGTGACCACGGTCTCCCGGTCCTCCCACAGCTGTCTGTAGCGCTGCTGCTCAACCCGTAGGCTCTCCCTCAGTGACACCATGTCCACAGCCTGCAGGCTCAGCTGGTCCTTCTGCAGGCCAGAGCACAGGGACACACACGGAGACAGACCACTCAGTGTCCCTGAAGACATCTCCGAAAAAAGCGTGAAGAAAGAAACAAAACCGCAACAGGGCCAGCCGGCGACGACAGTGACTGAGCCTTCACACGGACGCGCGTCTGGGGAACAAAGCTGTCGAGGGAAACTGTGTGTTTCAATCTCACTGCTTCCACGCACCATTCACATTTCTGGTTACCAGTTCAACGCTGTGGAAAAGGGCCTGAATTGGACACGCGGCTTGTGGAGAATAACACAAAAGTCCGGCCAACTGGCAGCCTTCTTCAGGATACTCCCTACGTCAAAGAAGCGACGGGGGGGGGGGGGGGGGGGGGGGGGGGGAGCCAGCACGTCTCCTACCATGGCGTTGTTGTGCTCCTCCAGCGCGGTGGCGTTGATGACACGGCGCAGCAGACGACGATTGCGGACGGCGTGCTGCTCTCTCTTGTAGCGCTCGTAGAGCAGCTGGTTGTGCAGCAGGAGGAGCTGGCTACGTAACGTGTGCAACTCGTCCAGCGGAGCCGAGCCTGGGGGAAGACGCGGGGTTAATGACGAGGGAGCCACGGGGGAAAACAACGCTACGGTTTATTACTTCAAGTTTACACACTACCTCAGGCCTACATAGAGAACATAGCTGCTACATGAAGTCATATCCTTTATTAATGCATGAAGGCCAGATGACTGGAGATGGCCAGTGTACAGCTACTCTTACTGGGAAGAGGGGATGAGTACAATCACTTCTAAAAGTTAGGAGAACTTTCCACCCAAGTCTCTGAGTCATCCAAGGAGCTTAAGGTTTACACAAGCTCTTTGTGGAGTTGGTTTCACACACAATCAAAAAAGACATCACATCTATAACTTGTATAACAAGGGGATCTTATTCAATTCCAATACTCTAACTTGGCAGACGGAGGGGAAAGGTTTGGCCGAGACACAAGGCTGCTCTACGATCAGCAGACGGAGATGATTAAGACAGAGCCCCTTGTTCCCAGTTCAGGGAAGATCTCAAATAGCAGGATCATCTGAACCCGCTCAACTGTGTCGCTCTCAATTACTATTGAACTGCCAAGGCACTTAATGGAAGTGTGGGAACATGCCTTCTGTTTCTGCCTGAAGTTGTAAAATAACTTTATGGTCGCTGTAAGGTGAACAGATCGAGACCTAAATGGTATGAGAACTTGGTCAGTGTTGTCCTGGGTAAACGTACATCTGTGATCTGGTTGTAGTTGTTTACCTCCAAAATGTGTCCAGTCAGCTGACTTGCTGGGCAAAGGTAATCTGTAAGAAAGAGTGCCATGAGTTGCTCAACAGGGTCAACATATCAGTCGCCCCAGTATAAGACAGTACATCAGAGTCAACCCCATAGAAGAACCATAACAGTACAGCTCTGTCACCCAATATAAGGGACAGTGCAGTCACCCCTATAAAAGGAGCATAATGATACAGCCCAGTCACCCCATATAAGGGACAATTCAACAGAGTCACCCACAAATAAGGACCGTAATGGTACAGCCTTGTCTCGACATGTCTACTGAGCTTTGGGCAAGATCCTAGAGAGGTGGATGAACAAAGCAAAGCCAGATTATTCCATGGTGAGCTCAATCTCTGCTGACATAGTCCTTGCATTATTGGCTTAGGAGCGAGGACAGAGTGTGTTGGGGGGAGGGGGGGGGGGGGTGTCAGACAATGCCTATGGTTGTTCATGACTGATTGTTTCTAGTGGGCAGGACAATGGCTTGGAAAGGACCAAGCCTAGTTCATTACAGCGAGCTTCAGATCAAGCTGGCTCACTCTGACCTTCAACACACAGCACAGACAGGTGTTATTACAGACCCATAACCAGTTCTCATGGAACACAATGTGATCTGAAAGATTTGGGGGCAAAAGCACCCCCCCCCGCTCACCTCTTGAGCACCTTGTCGTGGGCGTCGCTCCCCTGCTGAACGAGGCGATCCAGCACCTCCAGGGGAGAAGCCGACACCCTCCCCTCACCCAGCTGCTCCTCTCCATCCTCCAGACCGTCGCTCTGAGGAGCCCTGCCCAGGGCCTCGGAGGTCCTCCTCCCAATGAAGAGGGATGCGGCCCGGGGAAGGGCCAGGTCGAACAGGGCCTCGTAGGGCAGGGATGGGTTCTTCATGGAGGGGCTGGGGGAGAACAGGTCACTGACCTTGGCTACCTCGTCTTCCGGGGCAGACGGGCTCTGATGGAGGGGGTGTTCAATGGGGCTGAAAGGACACACGGGTTGGAAAGACCAGGACTGCTCCTGGGGAGAGGATCTACTACCGTCCCCATCTCCATTTTGCCCCTGCGCCTTCTCCAGGGCCCTGTCCGGAGTGGACACTGAATGGTGGGGCTCCCGGGGCAGCATGGGGCCTCCCAGGGCCAGGCCGGCCAGGGGTTTGCCCTGGGTACCTGTCAGGGTCTCCGTGGTGTGGAAGAAAGGGGAGTCGAAGCCCCTCAGGCCGGCCAAGTCCCGCTTGTCCTCAGTTATCTTCAGGAGCTCCTCTGTGATGGCAGCTGGCGAGTTGTGGGAAGGTAGAGTAATTGGTGCATTAAGACTACTACTATGAAACTATGAAAGTACTACGGTTCAAACAGACTGTCGGACTCACCCTCTTCCCTCTCCTTCTCTGTCCTCATTTGAAGTTCCTGTTCCTGCATGAAAACTGACAGCTCTGTCAGCGTCATGGAAACACACTCCCTGCTACCTAAATCTAAGAGAGGAGAGAAGAAAACCGCCAGAAATAAAACCATCATCCATATGAGAACACAGGTCGACCAAGGCTAAGAACCAAGGAGTGAAAAGCTTGCCAACGTAACATTCCACTCAGGACTCCACACCAGGACCGACCTCTGTTGTTGATGACGATGATCTCTCCGCCTTTCTCAGGATCTCTGATGGGGTCCTGCCTTACCAGGGCCGGTTTGAAGGCTTCGACATGGAGGCCATCCTGACAGGGAATGTTTTAATTGTTACAGTTAATTTCTTCCTAAATCAATGTTTCTTATTCGTCCAGGAAGTCCCAAGTCCACAGAAACGGACACAGGGGACCATTGTAGGCTTGGGTGTCATTCTATACCTTCTGTGGTAGACTGGTGGCGTTGGAGGGCAGGGAGGCGATGGGGAAGTCATCAGAGAGGGTGGGGGGCGGGGAGGAGGTGGCAGGAGTGCTGGAGGCAGGCGTTCCTTTCCCACCTAGTGATAGAAACCAACAACAGGGAGGAAGTAACACATTGTATATATTGTTCATTAGAACATTTCACATTGTCATGTGGAAACCAGTTTCATTTTGATGCTTTGCCAATCCAAACTTCATGCGGTGGCTGAATGCAATGGCACACCCTCAGATGTTAGTGTCTTTTCTGCACTAAGTCTGTTTCGGTGTACCTCCAAGAGAACTGAACCACTCTGATTGGTCACAGAAACAAATGGGTTGGGCCAGAGCCAGAACAAATGGGGTAAAGCAGCATTTAAGAAAATGTAAGACGATCCAATTCCTGTTCACTGTTTTGTAAAACAACTATTTTACTTTGACTCAGAAGAATGTAGGAGATGATGGTTATACAAGATTTCAGGCAGAGATACAAAATCTGTAAAATTATTCAGACCCCTGACCAATTCTCTCATCATACTGAACTGCAAAGGGTACCTGAAATGTCTGTTTTATATTTTATTTTAAAACACAAACAAAAATGTTATGTTGCGAAACACTGCAAGAAAAAGAAAGAGGTAATAGCTTTCACCTGATGCGCTGTGGAGGCGGTGGCCTGGAAGGAAAGAGGCACTGTGGGAGAGCTCTGGGTTGGGTGAGATGCCTCTGGAGGAAGGGGGCGTGGCCATGCCACACAGGGAGGAGGGGCTCCACAGTTCTTTCCCCCCATAGGAGAAAGGGAGTTCACAGCTAGGGTTCTGCAAGAAGACGTTGTTAGTTAATTTGTTGTTCTAAAATGGCTCAGAATGACAATACACTGAATCTGACCACAATGTTAGGGATTCCAACAGACGGCTCATCAGTACCAGGACCCCTGGACGGACGTCTAACAGAAAACCCTAAACACAAAGACAGAGTCGCCAAGGCAACCAGGCCATGTGACGGACCACAGTAGGACAGCAAAAACGGGGGCATGTTTTCGGCTTCATGAGGCTTGACGGACTCCCCACAGCCAGCACTGCCTGCTCAAACTACTCAAAGCCTCTGGTCCCTCTATGAAGCGCTCTCCCTCCGCTCCACTCTGAAAACAAGGGACCGATTCATAGGCCCAGAGGACAGAGGCTGAGCCATTGGGTTCAGGGACAAGCGACTGACTAACAACATATGACACAGGGAATACATTAACTGAAAACACTGGCAGCAAAACAACAACAAGTCAATAGAGAAGCAGCACCAGTAGAGGCTGTCCACTCAGACTTCCAACATAAACACTACTACCAACACCAGCCCCCAACATACTACTACCAACACCAGCCTCCAACATACACCACTACTACTACTAACACCAGCCTCCAACATACTACTACCAACACCAGCCTCCAACATACACCACTACTACTAACACCAGCCTCCAACATACACCACTACTACTACTAACACCAGCCTCCAACATACTACTACCAACACCAGCCTCCAACATACACCACTACTACTAACACCAGCCTCCAACATACACCACTACTACTACTAACACCAGCCTCCAACATACACCACCACCACTACTACTACTAGCACCAGCCTCCAACATACACCACCACTACTACTACTACTAACACCCGCCTCCAACATACACCACTACTACTACTACTACTAGCACCCGCCTCCAACATACACCACTACTACTAACACCAGCCTCCAACATACACCACTACTACTAACACCAGCCTCCAACATACACCACTACTACTAACACCAGCCTCCAACATACACCACTACTACTACTACTACTACTACCACCAGCCTCCAACATACACCACTACTACTACTAACACCAGCCTCCAACATACACCACTACTACAACTAACACCAGCCTCCAACATACACCACTACTACAACTAACACCAGCCTCCAACATACACCACTACTACTACTAACACCAGCCTCCAACATACACCACTACTACTACTAACACCAGCCTCCAACATACACCACCACTACTACTACTACTACTAACACCAGCCTCCAACATACATCACTACTTCTACTAACACCAGCCTCCAACATACACCACTACTACTACTAACACCAGCCTCCAACATTCACCTCTACTACTACTACTACTAACACCAGCCTCCAACATACACCACTACTACTACTACTAACACCAGCCTCCAACATACACCACTACTACTACTACTACTAGCACCCGCCTCCAACATACACCACTACTACTACTACTACTACTAGCACCCGCCTCCAACATACACCACTACTACTAGCACCCGCCTCCAACATACACCACTACTACTAACACCAGCCTCCAACATACACCACTACTACTACTACTACTACTACTACTACTACTACTACTACTACTACTAACACCAGCCTCCAACATACACCACTACTACTACTAGCACCCGCCTCCAACATACACCCCTACTACTACTACTACTAGCACCCGCCTCCAACATACACCACTACTACTACTACTACTAGCACCCGCCTCCAACATACACCACTACTACTACTACTACTAGCACCCGCCTCCAACATACACCACTACTACTACTACTACTACTAGCACCCGCCTCCAACATACACCACTACTACTAACACCCGCCTCCAACATACACCACTACTACTAACACCAGCCTCCAACATACACCACTACTACTACTAACACCAGCCTCCAACATACACAACTACTACTACTAACACCAGCCTCCAACATACTACTACCAACACCAGCCTCCAACATACACCACTACTACTACTAACACCAGCCTCCAACATACACCACTACTACTACTAACACCAGCCTCCAACATACACCACTACTACTACTAACACCAGCCTCCAACATACACCACTACTACTACTAACACCAGCCTCCAACATACACCACTACTACTACTAACACCAGCCTCCAACATACACCACCACCACTACTACTACTAGCACCAGCCTCCAACATACACCACCACTACTACTACTACTACTAACACCAGCCTCCAACATACACCACTACTATTACTACTACTAGCACCCGCCTCCAACATACACCACCACTACTACTACTACTACTACTAGCACCCGCCTCCAACATACACCACTACTACTACTACTACTAACACCAGCCTCCAACATACACCACTACTACAACTAACACCAGCCTCCAACATACACCACTACTACTACTAACACCAGCCTCCAACATACACCACTACTACTACTACTAACACCAGCCTCCAACATACACCACTACTACTACTAACACCAGCCTCCAACATACACCACTACTACTACTACTAACACCAGCCTCCAACATACACCACTACTACTACTAACACCAGCCTCCAACATACACCACTACTACTACTAACACCAGCCTCCAACATTCACCACTACTACTACTACTACTAACACCAGCCTCCAACATATACCACTACTACTACTAACACCAGCCTCCAACATACACCACTACTACTACTACTACTAACACCCGCCTCCAACATACACCACTACTACTACTACTACTACTAACACCCGCCTCCAACATACACCACCACTACTACTACTACTACTAACACCCGCCTCCAACATACACCACTACTACTACTACTACTAGCACCCGCCTCCAACATACACCACTACTACTAACACCAGCCTCCAACATACACCACTATTACTAACACCAGCCTCCAACATACACCACTACTACTACTACTAACACCAGCCTCCAACATACACCACTACTACTACTACTACTACTACTACTACTACTAACACCAGCCTCCAACATATACCACTACCACTACTAACACCAGCCTCCAACATACACCACTACTACTACTACTAACACCAGCCTCCAACATACACCACTACTACTACTACTACTAGCACCCGCCTCCAACATACACCACCACTACTACTACTACTACTAGCACCCGCCTCCAACATACACCACTACTACTAACACCAGCCTCCAACATACACCACTACTACTAACACCAGCCTCCAACATACACCACTACTACTACTAACACCAGCCTCCAACATACACCACTACTACTACTACTACTACTACTACTAACACCAGCCTCCAACATACACCACTACTACTACTAGCACCAGCCTCCAACATTCACCACTACTACTACTACTACTAACACCAGCCTCCAACATACACCACTACTACTACTAACACCAGCCTCCAACATACACCACTACTACTACTACTAACACCAGCCTCCAACATACATTACTACTAACACAGGCACATCCACCATGGGATACTGCAGTGAAATGTTGTGTACCTGACGTCTGGAGGCCTGGGGACTGCGGTAGGAAGACTGAGTCCCTGAGAGAGGGGGCAGGGACAAGGGCGGAGGCAGGGGCTGGCGGGGGGTAGAGAAGGGAGTCGAAGAGGAGCTTCCTGTGAGGGGAAAAAGAAGAATTTTGACTTTTCTATTGATGTGGCATATATGATGAATTTTTGACTATCTGAGAGTTTATTCTCTGTGCCTTATTTTAAATAACAAGCTCAGACCACAGACAGGAATGATTGACTTGAGATGTTTTTGGTTGTCAATGACTACACTATATGTTGGTCTTCAAACTGAAATAGTCCCAGAGTATTTTCAATGAAAGTAGAATGTGTTACATAGAAAGATAGTGGTTTGAAATCAAAGTTTGTATTCTATAAGTTTATATTACAAAATAACACATTGATTCCAGTGTGCAATGAATTTCGAGAAGTGTGTAAAAACCAGTAAATCTCCAATAATTCTCTGCTGTTATCAGCGACAAAACATTCTCTTCATGATAAGCCGTTCCAAAACAACAAAACCTGCACAACAGTATTAAAAACCCACTCTTTTAAATTAGTAATAATCAGAATTAAAAGACCCAGTGCAGAAACATTCAGCGCTAATAACTGAGAATGAACAGCACAATGAGTGAGGGGCGTGGCTCTCTGACCGTAGCTGCTATGAAAGTCAGCGTAGGGGCTGGAAGCAGAGTGCTGTGACCGGAGCTGCGGATGAGGATAGAGGTGGTCGGGCATGGTGGCATAGCCCTCCTCACAAGACGCTTCCTTGGGGTCCAGAGACACTTTGGCACATTCTATGACGATATCATGGATCTCAAACCTCTTCCATCTGCAGAGGGACAGAATGGTCCCATTGAGGTTCGGCAGTAGTGACGACAACAACAACAACAACAACAACAACAACGCCTCACTGGTCCAGAATGTCTCTTTAAGACGTTGTTTTGGACGACGGGTAATGGGAGCCGGGATTGACTGACCTAGTAGGATCCAGTTCATGGTCCTTAGTTCCAGTCACTAGTTCGGGGTGTATACGGACATGCTCCAGCATCGGCTGGGGGGAAAAAACATGAACCATTTCGATGATCAATTCTTATTTTATTTCTGAAGACACATCAACGGAATGGAAAGGCCTCTCACCTTCACCACCTCCTCAAAGGTGTCCAAATTCTCCTTCATGCTGTAGTGGGAACGCAGGTAGGACAGGAAGTTGCAGGGGTACATGCCGTACAGGCGGTGGAAGAGCGAGTAGACGCTGGCGTGCAGGTGGATGAGGTACACCTCGGAGACATGGCCTGGGGGGCCAAAATAGCCCATCAATCACCGAGCCTGTTCTCTACCATTTCCAACATTCCCAGTCAGAATAGAGTTCTTTAAAACATCTAATTTGTCAATTATTACCTGGGTTTTTCAGGTTCCAGGACGCCAGGCGGCCAAAGATGTCAAAGAACTCATACAAGTGCTGTTTGCCAGCCTGGGGTATCATGGGTAGCAGAGTGATCAACACCAGGACTCCAGTTATGAGGACAACTACGTCCGAATCCGTCTAAGCCGGGGGGGGGGGGATACATAATTATTTTGTAGAACTAAAAACCTGTATTTTGGAGACCGCTAAACAATGCAACACCTACCTTCAGGCATTTGAGCAGAGAGAGCAGCAGGGGGTAACGGGCCATCTTGTGGATCCAGGATGGCTGCTTGCGGACCACGTGGCCCAGGAGCGTCAGGGTAGATAGCCTGCTGGTCTGCTTGGTCATACAGTCATTCATCTTGTCCAGCAGGTGCTGTGGGCCGCAAATCAGAAACAGCATTGAGCTTTGAGACACTCAACCATATTCATTGTTACTCAAGTTCAGGCATTTTCACATTGCCTTGTTTTCCCTTAAAACATTAACGGTCCATCGCTTGCTTATGTCATTATGAAAACACTGTCCAAAGCATGTTTGAAAATACACCAGAAACCCACGGTATCGGGGGTTATATTTTCTCACCACAGAAAAGGTGAGGATATAACTGCATGAGAAAGTGTGTGACCTTCCTCAACAGATGAAGGCTGGGGTCCATTCCTCTGGTCAGATATAGGGCAGAGGCCCATAGCAGGATCTCACCTTGTCATGTGGCTCTCTGACTGACGAGAGGATCTGCATGGCCTGGGCCGAGTTATTCTCCAGATAGTAGTCCACCAGGCCATTCAGCAGCACTGACCCTCGCTCTGCACAGGGGGGCAACAGTCCAGATTACACACAACACAGAAGCATAATCAACCACAGGAGGAAAGGCTGCCTGACCAAGTCCTCACCACACTAAAAGGGAATGTTCTCACCAGTGCTGAGGTTCTCATTAATAAGGCTTTTGATCTCCTCCAGTTGCCGTATGTCAGAGGACTCCAGTTGAGGAAGGAGGTCCCCTATGTTGGGCTGCTCTCTAGCCATAGTGACAGCTGTGGAGGGGGAGATGGTGGCAGGGGGGCTCCGTCCCGGTCGTCTTTCTCACAGCGTCTTGCTGCCCTGCCTGGAGGGCTCCCTGGGCCTCCGGCCAATACAGTCTCCAGGCTCCACTAGCGCACAGGGCAAAACACAGGAAAGCACAGACCTGGGTCAAACCTGACTCTTAAACATCAGAGCTTCGGTGACAAGTAGGCTAATAGATACATCTATTTAAAAGCCTACATAGCAATAATTATAATATGGCATGATAATGAGCCAATTCAAAAACATCCCAAAATGAAAGATAGCAGCAGTGTTTTAAAAGGAGTGGGTGTGACTGTGTATAAAACGACCAGTCACTCCTACATTAATGCTGACCATCTGCACTTTAACCTCTTAGTCATTATCTTCACATTTCCAATTCAATGTGCTGGAGTACAGAGCTAGTACAACAAAACAACAAAAACCTCAAACAACTAAATGCAGAAAAAACCCTCTAAAACAGAACTGAAACTGAACATCAATACAAAACTAAAACCATAAGGGGGGTAAAGAGGGCAATTATCTTCTCACACACATGTATCTTTTGTGTATCTGATATTAGGTTATTGGTTGAAGATCTAATATTCACAAATGTTTTTATGCTGAAATAGATAACATGGAATAAATGTAAATTTTTTAAAGCAATCAGTGTTAAACCTTGGTTCATTGCATTATTTTCTTAACTCCAACTCCCATAACAAGTTCCTTAGAGAAGAACATCCAAGCACAGTCTGTGTAACTCTCCTTGCAACTAGGCAACTTAGAATTTGATTATTAAAATCTGCTATGCACCTGCTAAATGAGTGAGGGCGTGACAGGCAGTCACAAGTTTTAGCCCGTAGACATAATTGTTTTAAGAGCCTCCCCAAAGATTAAATTAGCTCATTGGTCTTAGTATTGGGTTAGGGTGTGCTCAGGTTGAATTCGAGTGTTTTTAATATTGATATATTGTAGTGCCATGGCCATATTCAGTGGCACTAACAGGCACAACCCTCAGTGTGACCTCAAGCAGCAGCTCCTGGCAGCTCCGGAATGTTCTGGAGGACACAAAGAGCCTTTATGCAGTCCCATGCACTTCAGTGTAAACACTAGGGCTGTGACCATACAGAGGTCGGATCAACATGTACTTAACGATCGCATAATTTTTTTTAATCTGGTGAGTTTAGCATAGAAATATATATTCAAAAACAGAGAACAATTCTGTGCATATACTTTCCAAAGGCAATTATATTTGCTTCTGTTATTTAGAATACTGTGATAATGACGTGATCCTGCATATAGTATATCAGCTGTGATCAAAACAAGTATCAGTTGCTAGAGCTCGATATCGTTGGTTATTATTGACCTTTTACAGATGCATCAGCATCAGTGTTTAAATCACTAAAAATCAACAAATAAAACATAAATAAAAAGCCTGAAGAAAAACTTAGTGACAAAAATGTACATATGTTAACTGCCAGAATTCAACATCTACCACATAATAATCAAGAAACATAACTTAATACCAATACACTGTAAAAATGACCTCACTATTCTCGTTGCTGTCAAGCTGGCTAGCGTAAAGTACCTTAGTCATGAGGGCTTTTTAGTGGGAATGTGTGCAGTTTATTCTCTGTGTACTTCAGAAAGTGTTCCTGGTGTCTTTGTGGTGCTCCTAAATGTTATGCGGTAGCCTACGCATGGTTATTAAGGTCATATTATTACTGTTATTTGCTTTACAATATATGCAATGTTCCAAGTTATTTATGCGGTTAATTCAAGATTATTATTATTTTTTTTTTTTTCAAACTGATAAACTAATAACTACTTATTTCACCTATCAGTGACCACATGCTCACCCTGTCCAGCAAATATACCATCTGTTGTAGGCCTCTCCCTTTGATCTGCTTCACAACAAGCATCACAACCATACTCAATGCACTCGGCTTATCTGACAATGTATTGCTGCTTACCTACGAATTCAGTTTCAACTGGTTATTTCCCGGCATTAGATTTCCTACTTGCCACAATGCCAACGAACAACTAATGCCATCTCCTTCCAAGGAAAGCCGGTCACTGAAATATCCATTCAGCTCAAAGTAGGAACGAGCCAGCGACTCCAATCATGCACCAGTTCCCCCCACCAGAGAAGATCAACACCCCCACCTTCCAACAGCCTCCAGGTATCTCATGAACATCTGGCTAGATTGCTCAACTGGCCTCTCACACTATTCCCAAAGGCAAGCCATTGCCTGCAGCACCTATCAATCTATGCCCCCGCCAATTACAGACAGGACAGTGGCCGACCCCCCAAGAAAATCATTTTGCCCTGGAGATTCTAAAGCATTGTTTACGGGCACTCAGAAGACCCCTGACTTAGAACCATCCGGATCCTTCAATCATCCCAAACCTTCAAACGATCTGCCGTTCTAAGAGCATCAGCTCTTTAGGGTGCTATGGACAATGTTTATTTAAATAACCTCACTCCCTCTCCAGCGTTACAAAGTGTACTAACCACTTTGTCACCCCCTTTCCAAGCATCCCACCTTTCTATTCACTAGCTACTTCACGCTTACATGCCCATTGTCTTTCTATCAAATGTCTCAATATGTCCAACGTGTGGTCTCAACCTATGTCAGTGAAGTGTTCGCCATGCTATTTTATGTAAATGTATCTGTTCATCTCATGGAGCCCTGGATGAACAACGTGACAACAACAATAGCTTTAGATAATATGATAACTGGTGATCTTAGGTTGGTAATGGAGGAAATCCAAGAAGGTAAACTCCTCTGAGCATGGCAGAACTGGTAGTTCTTGGAGAAAGGTGTAAAAAGGTAGATAGATGTTGCACTTTTAGACCATTCAGATACAGTATGTAGAAGAAATGTGTGTCTTGCCCTCAGATTGACCAGGTGGAATTGTTACCAAGTTGTTTGCACCTATCCAACCCACCCAGGTCCACAACAGTGCAGGGTGTACCAGTTAAGGATTGGTTTTAAAATTACAGGATAAGTTGTTTTCAAATTGTATTTGACTCCTCAGATCCACTTACTTCACCACCTTTAAAAAATGGATTGGTGGAGAATATCTAATGTACTCTAAGGAGCCAAGGATGTTTGGAAGAAAAGAGATGTGTTCTTTCATTCATTTATTAGGAGATGGCTACATTACTCTTGCTGCATGTTACGAAACAGAGTAGTCCAGTCCCTTTTGATGAGTAAACATGTGTTATCTTTGAAATGGTTACTGCCTCAACAGTTATGCTACTCTTGTCTGTCCTTAACATTTCCTTTGTATGTATGCTGATGGCCTTATCTGAGAAGAAGAAAAAAATGGTTCTATACGAGAGTTTGCACTTAAAATACTACCCGTCATGGAGGACTAAAGGAATGTTCATCTCTTTAGGGGAATGTGACACTCTCCTTAGTTATTTATCTATGTTGTTTTCCATTGACCGAATTCTAGGGAGACAAAAGGGAGAGGAGAGACATGGGTGAGAGGTGGAGACTTTCGTCCAGAGTCATACAGGGGGTGGACAAAATAACTGAAAGACCACCTGGAAAATGACTGTTACCTTTAAGTAACTAAATCACAACTATAAATGCAGGTGCAGCGGTCACATCAGGTTGATTGCCAATCAGCAATCGACTGCCAATAGGTACATATGTAGCAGTTTTAAAGGGTCTGACAATTAGCACTTCAACGTTTTAGTTTGAGGCAACATGAGACAACTAACAGAGTTCCAAAGAGGCCAAATGGTCAGTGCCTGAATAGCAGCAAAATCTGTCACAAAAACTTTACGGCACAGCTGCCATTTGGAAACCGCTGGTATTCAAGGCCCAGTCACAGTCTCATAACTTGGTGTAAAGAGCCCAAAACCTGGAACCTTGAGCAATGGAACAAAGCAATATGGTCTGATGAGTCATCTTCAACCCTATTTTCTACATCCGGACAGGTTCGGCATTTGAAGAAAGCCAAAGGATGCTTTCAGCCCAGAACTGTTGAACATCATGGGGGATCTGTAATGCTACGGGTTGCCATCTCACAGGAGTCGCTGGATCCAATGACTGCTCAGCGTGGCCGTGTAGCACCCAGTGAATGACGTCCTTTTACGGAACAGGCTGAAACCTACGGCACAAACCCTCTGGATGTTGTAAATGCCTTCCACAACATCCACAATCACTAGATCTGAACATCATTTAACCTGTATGCAAAGTTCTGGAGTGCAGAGTGTGAAGTAGATTTCCACCTCGCCCATCCCTCTAAGAAATGAGTTTTTCCTTCTTGGAGAACGGTGCAACATCCCAGTAAACACAGACTTGTATGACAGCATTCCAAGAAGGTTTGGAGCTGTTCTGAAGACAAAGGGTTGCCCTATGCCTTATTAGGTCCTTGATATTAATTAATATTCTCGTAGGAGCTGTCCACTGTTACCACTGGATCACAGCAAAAGGTTTTTCTGGTCCCACACATTTCCCACGCTGGCTGGAGTTACACAAACCAGACGAAAGACCTGAAGCTACTCAGCAAACCTAGTCTGGAACCGACATCAAACTATGCACTCAGGCAAAACAGAACCTCTTAAGATAGATTCATTATGGCGTTATCCTTTTCCATGGCTCCTTACATAACACCTGTCATAGGGCTACTTAGAAGAGATAGGGTAGACTGTTTGAAGCAGAAGACGTTCTACAGACACATAGCTAATACAGCTGAAAATGAAACAAAAAGTGGTTTCTAACCTCTGAGTAGGTTAGTGCTTGCAACATCCATGCTTGCAGCATACCTGAAGTCAAATTAAGTTTTGCAACCCAGAAAACGTTCATGACCACACATTCAAGTATTCTACACCAATTACCAGTGAAATGTACATCTAAAACATATCCGAAGTAGCATAAATGAGATGAAATGATTGCATTTTTTTTCTGATGGCACATTTGTCAGCACAATCTTTCTATTTCATCCATCAGAATTTGACAAGTTCTAGCAACGGCCCTATTAATGGTTGCTTGAGCAAATAGAATTCTGATGTGATGCAGGTAGGGGGACATTATCTGTGGGGGGGTGGGGCATTATTCAGGAATGACAGGCACTCAAATCCACAAAACGTTCCACAGATGCACCATTGAGAGCATCCTAACTGGCTGAATTACTGCTTGGTAAGGCAACAGCACTGACCTAGATTACTAGGTACCTCACAGGGTGGTGTGAACGACCAGAGACCAAATCTCCGCCAACCAGGACATTTATACCAGGTTTCAAAGAAAGGCCTTGAAAATAAAAATAAAATACTCCAGCCACTCAAGTCATAAACTGTTCACTAAACTACTGCATGGCATGCAAAAGAAGAAGTACCAGTGCATCATTTCTAGAAATGACAGAATATTGAACACAAAAAGACAGTAAATTACTCAGTGGCTACCTTGGTTTTGTGCATGTGCCCCCCTTTTCCACTAACCCTTTAGTAATGACTTCATGTGCATACACACAATCACTTTAGAGTCAACACACACTGTGGCTAATGTGTATTAAATTGATCCTGTCATATTAGCCCCACTTACATGTACATAAACCATAAATACAGTGTACCACTGCATATCTTAGTGCTAGTAATTCCTGTATATAACCATGCGATTGTCATTCGTTGTTGTTTTTAACTATGTATTTACATTTTAGTCATTTAGCTGATGCCCTTATCCAGAGCGAATTAGAGTAGTGAGTGTATACATTTTCGACCTGGTCCCCGGAGAGAACCAAACCCACAAGCTCTGGCGTTGCAAGTAACATGCTCTGCCAACTTTGCTGCATTGGACCACATATTATTATTTCAACGTTTAAATGTTCTATTCTTATACTTTCTAACTCTGCATTGTTGGTAAAAGGCCGAGAAGCATTTAACTGTTTTTCATATGTGACAAATAACATTTGATTAGAAGTTCGGTTGGAATTGCTGTGTCCTAGCTAACTTGTGAGATCAAATGTTGCTGAGATGTAGCCACTGTAGCCAGCAGCTTCGTAGATAATGACGCCTACGCCTCAAGCTTGGCTCAAACTGTGATGCTGAAAACAGCTGCAGCATTGCAATATGTGCCAACTAAATACAAAAAGGAAATATGCTAGTTAGCTGTGTTACCAGCAAACAGGCTGGCCAGAGCTAACATGAACACTGACTGTCGTAAACAACTCAGCTGGCAAACAATGGGCAGGGTTCGGCATGTTTTATCCGATTATTAAACAGCAAATATTATTACCAAGATTTATTATTTTTTTTAATCAGAAGTGTGGTGATGAAAGCATCTATGACATCACATATTTTTGTCCGCGTATATAGTAAATATAATTTACGGTACCGTAAGCTAGCTAGCTAGCTAGCTACAGTAATAACGTCGCCAACAGTAACGTTACCTAGCTAGCTAACGCGTTAGCTGTCAGTCGAAAAAAATTAATCTGACATTATCGACAACTATGAAGAGAAAACTACATAGTTGTAGTTGACAGTCATTAAATAGTATCAGAAATGCATTACAATGCCCAGGCCTTCTATTCATGATATTTTACTTAAAGATCGAGATTATATATTTAAATACATCAATAAGTTGACGTGTTTACCTGTTAGAGTCGCTGCACTCCACAGGGCGCCGCCATCTTGAACACCTCACAGCCCATTATTCTCGATTCAGCCTCCGCTGACTTGCAATAAAAGTAATCCATTTAGAACCTGCAATCGTATAGCTTTTCAACAACGTAACAGATGTAAATATTTACATATTCATATATGTCAAAAATTCTTTAATCATATATAAGCCAACAATTATACTCATGCCCTCACTCCCCAAAAAACTGAGCATTGTTTTTCTCAGGTGGAAGGATGTGTTTTTGTGTAATGCGGTTTTCGCGTGACTCAGGAAGCGCATGCGCTCAATAGAAGGCAACTTGTTACATAGACTTGGGTAGACGTCGTTCTTCTAATTAAGTCTCGATTTCGCGTCTTTCAGTGGTTGTAGTTGATTCCCTAAACCGTGAGCTGATTCGTGAGCTCCCAGATGGTGCAGAGTTCTGTTGATTTTGTGTTACAAGGGTACTGGAGTGCGCATATAGGCTCAGCACAAATCTTGCACGTTCTAGCGACTACTTGTGGTGGGTAGTGGTCTGTAAGCGTAATTACGGATGATGGCTATGTTTTTACATTTATTTATACAAATAAATATACTGAGACCAAGTAAATCAACCGAGACCAACACAGCGTCATCCTGCACAATTAAATTCTTATAACATGGCACCCGACGACTACATAGTGAGAGTTAAGGAGAAGAATATATAAGCAAAAATATAGGCACACAAACATACTTTTATAAAACAAAGCCAAAAAATACATGACACAAGAAAAAAGTACTGTAAACTAGCAGCAATCTGGGTAGTATTATTGAACATTTAGATATGGCAAGTATGGCAGTAATATACATAAAGTAACAGTGTAAACTAGAAGTAATTGGTAGAGTTATTGAATATTATAGATACATATGAGTGTAATAAGCTTTTGAATGGTGGCATAGCATCCTACAACTATGTAGTGGAAAATTAAGCAGAAAAATGTATACACAGCAAAAATATAGCATGAAGATAAAGCAATATTATACATAACACGGTACATAGCAGCAGTTTGAATAGAGTACTGTAAACTAGCAGCAATATTGGTAGTAATATTGAGTAATATAGGTATGGCAAGTATGGCAGCAGTATACATAAAAATGTAAACTAATATACATTTTTGAAAGAGTATGAGGGAGTATGACCAGTATGGTAGAAGTATTGAGTATTATAGATACATTTGAGTGTAATAGGCTTATGAATGGTACATACAAGGTCTTTACTGTCTATATTACAACAATAAAAATACATACACAATGGAAATAAAACACATTAAGAAAAACAATCATAATTGTCAATTCTTAATAAAAAAAGATAATATATAAGAAATGTCATTTTATTTCATGTCTTTTAGGCACTAAACAAATTTTCTTAAGATAACTCTGAATGGCATTCCATGAGTGTGAAGCAATATATACAAAAGCAGTTTACCCAGTTCTGAATATCTCCATCTGAACATCTCCATCACTATCCAGTCTAGAGGTCATGTTTGGTAACTGCTGTTCTTCTGGCTCATTTTCTCCATAACACAGTCAGGATGTTTTACATGGCTGCCTTGTGTAAAAATATCAACTAATGTCTGGCCTTTCTCAATTTCAGTGACTCCTAGCCAACTGAAGCATACAACCAACAGTGATGAGTGTGAAAAGTTGCTCCAGAGATAAAACGCAAGGCCAAATTATAGGCTGCATCCAGAGATTTGAGTACTGAAGCTAATGTATGCATATATTTTATATCACCATAATCTAGTAAAGACATAAAAGTTGCTTGCACAATATATTTTTTATGCTCATGTAACAGACCTGATTTATTCCTATAAAAGAAACCAATCTTTAGCTTTTTCACCAACTCACTAACGTGTTTGGAAAGGTCAATTGCAGAAGAACCATTTAGGATGCAAATTTTAGGGTCATCCAACGCTACATGCTGTGACCTGGAAAATAGCGTGTACTTCGTTGTATTTGCATTTAGTGCCAACCTACAGTTCTATGTAATGAAACACAACATTTTTTGGGGGGAGTTTTAACTACAAGCTCAAAAGATTGTAGTTAAATGTGTGCCATTTCCATATTGCCCACACATGTATTTCCCATTATTCACTGTTTTTTTGCCACTGTTTCATTTTAGCTGCATTGACCAAACACTGCTTATGACACTGCACTCCTGGTCAGTTTCATACATGGATTCAAACCATGGAAAGAGTAGAATTTTCTGTGTATAAACTGCATAACACCATCTTTCACCAACATTAAAATATTAGAGGGGGTCTAGGGACCCCTGGTGGTCTGCACATATACTGCAAGGGGTCCTTGAAAATCTGAAAACTGAAAAAGTTATGTTTCTGTGTTGAGAGATTTGTGCTGAAAAACCTGAATGGTGTGTTTGTGTGTGTGTGGGGGGGGGGGGGTATGACTTCAAATGCCAAATTATTGAGGGAGGGAAGAAGGTTTGTTCAGAGATAATGATGGTTTTGGGGATGAGGCGAGGGAGAGAAAAGGGAGTTTTAGAAATGTTTTTAATAATCTGTCAATATAATGCTTCAAACTATTTATAGAGCAACTATTATTTTAGTTTATGTGAAATTTCTATAATAAATTGTAAAAATATCATTGTCATAACTATAGAGCCTAGTCATAACTTACTCAAAGTAGTGACTGTCCGTTCTCATTTTACCGGAATGTTAAGAGTACAGTAATGGGTGTTGAAGAGGGTGTTGGTGAAAAAGCAGATGGCATTGCAATACACTACGTCTAATTTATTGAGATGAATGTTGGCAGCATGTCTGTAAACAATATCACCAAAGTCCATACCAGGCAGGGTGGTATTTAAAAAAAGCATATTTTACTTCATGGGAAAAGTATTCTGGGTTTGATTTTAGAAGGGCAGTGGTGAATGTGGCTCTGGAAAGAGAGTGAGTGGTCTAATCAGACACACTTGATACTTATAGGTATCAGCATACTCAAACTCAGATCCATCTAAGGTGAGGATGTTTGTAGGGTATGCAAGTTGAGGTAGATTCCAGTTGAACAGCATACATTTTGTTTCACTGGAGTTGAGGAGTAGTTGGAGATCAAGGATAGTGTGTTTTATGTTACTGAAGCTATGTTGAGTGATGGTCAGCACAGAGTTCAATGTCGGGCTGGATGTGTAAAATAGTGTTGTCAACATCGAAGTGAATGGGAGAGTCATTAGCAGCAAGTGCAACATTATTGATGTACATAGAAAATATGTTTGTCCCCAAAATAGTACCCTGAGGAACACCCATTGAAAAAGGTTTAGACCACAGAATGTAAGAGTGGGTTACACCTGTTAAACCAGGTGTCCTGGCAACATTTACAATTTGGCCCTCATTTTATCATGGCCACCTAATCATCCCCTCTCCTTCCCCTATGAAAAAACAAACATCTAAAGTATTATACTTATTAAAAAAAAAATTAAATTCATTTGAATGTAGTCATCAATATTTACTGACTGAAGGCAAAATTTAACATTTCTGGGATTTTTAAATAATCACATGTCACTTTGATGCACAGAAGGAAATCCAGTGAGGTGCTTGATTAGCACCTGAAACAAATATAAGGAATGTATTGTATTAAAACTTGTGGGTCATTATCGGAGACTTAAATCTGCAGATGGAAAACGGTTTGGCAACCTCAGAAACCCAACCTCAACAGTGCATTTCAAAATTATTGGCACTCTAAGTAGATATGAACAAAAAAGACATACCCCAGTAAAACAGGATTTCATGGATGACCAGTTAAGAGTTCCCAGAATTCAGATGAACGCCAAAAAGTAAAATCTTAATGGACTATACAGTACTTCTTGAGCTGTGTGCACCCCCTTGTGCAATTCTAGAATATGTTTCTGTGTTCACCATAATCTAATCAGAACCTATGTGAACTTTTTATCTGACATAAACAGGTTTATAGTTACCAATTCCATACAGTATGATGGTTTACAGGAAATCATGCATGTTGTAGAAAAACTCAATTAAAATGGTATTAGTGCAGGCGCCAACATAAATGAACCCAAGTTGCATTGGTTAACCAAGTTGCATTAGTTAAATCAAGTAGGTGTGTCGAATCACATGGGTAGAACATTGTATACCAAATGAACCAATAAAAAGCACTCAGTTGGCTGAGTTCTGTACAAAGATCTGTACAAAAATCCCTCTAAACAGATGTGTGGTGGCTATAGACATTTATTGTGGTGGCTATAGACATTTATTGTGGTGGTTATAGACATTTATTGTGGTGGCTATAGACCTTTATTGTGGTGGCTATAGACATTTATTGTGGTGGCTATAGACATTTATTCCAAGAAATTCCAGCTAATGGAACTGCCACAAGTTATTAAATGATGGGTTGACATATATTTGCACACATTTATTTTTATTAAATAAACCTTTTTTTATAAAATATACATTAAACATACATAATATGTTTTGTTTCTCTATTTGGAATGTTTTTATTATTAAATGGGATTTAGATAAGGAGTTTATGAGTTTATTTTAATATTTTATACAAACATTATGACCATCCCTAAAGGGTTCATTAATGTTCAAGAATCACTGTACAATAATTCAACTTTGTTCCTAATATTTTCTAGGGGTTCAAATGATTGTGGCATGCTTGTTTTTGAATTAAAACATATTCCTTGAATTTTTTTCTTTAAACCATTTTCAATCAATTGAACATTTCATTCATTTGATTCATATGATATCTTCTCATTGCTTCAATGTTATATAATGTCTTTCAATAAATACACGCTAAACGGAAAAAATAAATGGCTGTAAACAATTGTCTACGGTAGCCTAAAACATTCACAGTCCTAATATATTTACCAAAAGAACAAAAGTTATTGATTTCTCATAGGATGGAATTCATGGAACTAGGAAAGGTGTCTGCAGTTCTGATAAGTAACATGTATTAATGTTAAACAGCCACATGGTGTTGCAATTGTGCCTCTGCACTTGATGACGTTCAAAGTTCTTAATTTAAATTTGTTTAAAAGTCTTAGTCTAAGAACTTTATATTAGTGTAATTAAGAGATTTGTTACTGTTGTAAAACCATTGAAACATTTTTTATTATTATTATAAAAAAAAACATTTTAGTTTGTCTAGGCCTACTGACAAAAGTTATGACTACATTGGCAGATGAAAAAAATCTATGTCAGTAACAGATGAATAGCTATACACAAAATACAGTTAGTGCAAACAAGACTGTTTAAACACGATTGATCGAATGAGACTGGTTTGGTGTGTGTATCTACGGAGGTGTTAGAGCCTAGTTATACTATTTAAATCTTAGGCACCCAAGTATCGGACATTTTAATTACACAACACAGAATATAGCGACGACTGCAAAAATCTTGTAAATCAATTATTGCGCGGTATAGGCTATACACAAACGACAGAAAACTATAAAATTTTATTTATTTTTGTTTCCCTGATGCACTCTCGTTTATATGCTGTAAACTATTATGTAATTGCTGAAATTACGGTTGTCAATTTGACCACCATTATATTTCTCTAAACACAGTATGCCCCGTTTTCAAATACATTTTTAACTGTTCCGGAACACGAAATGCATTTCTAACAGTTACATGAGCTGTCTGTGTAGGGCCTTTTGTTTTTGTACGCAAATTTCCAGCTGCGAGTTGGCTCTCTCATTGGTTGAAACCACAGTCAGATTCCTACACAAAATTATCAGATTGAAAATCAGGGAGGGGAGCAAAAGAAAGAGCGCAACGATGTTGTATTCTGACTTTTGAGAAAGGATTTTAGGAAATATTTCTTCGACAGATTGGAAACTGTTTTAACGCCGGGACAATAATTAGGCAGAATATAGCCTATACATTTCTCCACCATCCCGTCTTAATATCTAAAGGTAAGTTGCCTACAGCAGGTGCAAAATACAATATTTTCCCTGGCCTAATAGAATAGTTTGTATTGATGATTAGTTTTAAAACTATTTAAATAAACGAATATAGGCACTGAATTAATTAATCAAATTTATTGTACAATTACCCTGTCCTTCTCAGATATATTTTAAACAATTTTTGTCTGAGACCGAAAACTTTTCTGTCAGTTACAGCTGTCAGTTACAGCATGTTGTATTATATGGTACATATGTACTTAAATACGTATGTACTTAAGTACGGTACTTAAGTAGATCAGTCACATACTGTTTGATCATTCTCCATGAATTAAGAGCGTATTAATTTAAGTAATTTCCTGAAAATAACTACTAAATGGACAAATGTGAAAAATTTTTGAAATGTAAAATCGTTGCAGTATATTTACATTACATTTTTTAACAACAAATGATTATTAAACATAGCCTATAGCTGAATGAAAATGTCATGCATTTTAATAAATTGTGATAACTAACTAGGTCTGACATTATAACTTTAAGGTAAAAATTCCTAAAACATTATCAGTTGCCCATGATAATTTTCATAGTTACTCTTTTTCCATCAGTGTTGTCATGCCACGATCTTTTTTGGTGAAAAACAAAAGGTGCGCATCTTATAATGTGCACCGCTCTCACGAAGACCAAGAACCGAAGGAACCTGAATTAACAAGTAATTCCCCAGGTAAGAATGCGAAGTTCCTCATTGTGCCGTATGTTTACTTTTAAAATGTGTAATGACAAAAGTTATATAATTCGCCAGTTAATTCTGAGTTTATATTACATTGACCTAATCTCATGTTAACATTTCCCGGTGATTCATTGATATCGCTGCATCATAGACTTTAGAATGTTGTTTTATCAGAATTTATATAATGTACAGCAAAATAAATATATGCAGCCCATTTCGACTTGAGGAAAGTGAATACATAAATGATACATGAAGTTGCAGCACAGGACTACTGGATGAACTTTTCTAGATTGATTTTAAAGATCATGATAGAAAGTAATCCATATCTGAGATTATATGTAACATCTGTTACTAGAGAAGTAAAAGTATCATATAAAGCAATATGTTCTGACTGTTATTGATGATTGGATTTGTCATTGCCTTCACCTTCACTGAATTCCTTTAAGTCAATGGACCGATTCAAAATGTGCAGTTATCACAGAAGTAATGGAAATAAAAAATAATCATTATTCTGAAAACCTTTAGTCTAAGCTGTACATTTATGTACATTTTGACAGACAACATATTTTTACTTTAGGTTGACAATTCTGTTGTGAATTGACAGGGGTGACCTCGTCAGAACCACAGAGTCCAGAGTCCCCAGTCCGGCCTCAATCAGTGGGTGAGCCCTCTCGCCCTGATTCAGACCCCTATTCTTACATCCAACATGAGAAGGAGCTTGAACACCCAGCCGCCCCCAAGCCTGAGCCAGCGGGACACCCTGTTGCCCCGACTCCTCGCCCATACTACTTATCAGGTGAGGGACCCTCCAACTGGGCTGGAAGTTTCACGTAATATCTGATATATGATGTCCCACACACATTTTTAGGAATAGAATATAACATTATTGGTCCTAAATCGGACCACATACGATTCAGAACGTTTCTCATAGGAAGTATTTATTGATTCAATTCTCATCTATCCTCAGAGGGTCACATGGCAGAGTTCCCTCCATATTACAAGCACTCCTACAACTGGGACTCTGTACTTGCTCCCTATGACCTCCGCCAGATGGGCTTCCCCCCTTCCCTTTTGCAGCGTGCCAGCAGCCTGTATGGAGCTCACGTCAGCCACAGCCCTGAGCCCCAGCAACCTCTGGACTGCAGCACGCACTACTCCCCCATCTCCGACACCTATCACTGCATAACCTGTGACAAGGTACTCAGACATTAGTGGTGTCTCAGCTTTCTCCTAACACTGTGCCGCTTACAGCAAATGGGCCTAGGCAGACTTAGACACGCTGACAGTTAAAGAACTGCGACTAATAATCAGCATTTAATTTACTAATATGGTCTCCCTAGCCGTTCGACAACCCCCCCTGTCCTCCTCTACCACGGCAGGTGTTCTCAACCCCTCATGGGCTGGAAGTGCATGTCAGACGGTCCCACAGCGGGACCAGACCCTTCGGCTGCAGCATCTGCAGGAAAACGTTCGGTCACGCTGTTAGCCTGGAGCAGCACATGAACGTCCACTCACAGGTACCAACAATGCACGGGGTCCTGTTAGCGTGGGTGAAAGGACTAAGACAGCATCGCTGATGTGTTCTCTGGCATTGTGTACAAATTGCCTTTACGTTATACGTGTACTTCCATTGAATATTAGCCCAGGGTACTTTCACGGGAAAGATAATATTTGAGAGATGACATGTTAATGACACATTTCTTCAAACAAAGGAAAGGAGTTTTGAATGCAAGATGTGTGGAAAGACGTTCAAGCGCTCCTCTACTCTGTCCACTCATCTGCTCATCCACTCGGACACCAGACCGTACCCGTGTCAGTATTGTGGGAAGAGATTTCACCAAAAGTCGGACATGAAGAAACACACCTACATCCACACAGGTGATAAAAGAAGAGCATCCAAACAGCACTGAAGCATTTAACATCAACTTTAGAGATATTCCAACTGTAGTTCTTTGCTTTCTAGGTGCTTTTAACGTGAATCGTTTTCCATAGAAACTTAAACAAATGATTTGATTTGCATTTATGGTTTTTCTACCCGAGGCCTCTGTGCAGAATATGTCTGCAATTAATGTTTGACAAATCTGAACAATGGCAATTCTTTCCTCCCAGTCATTGCTACTGACTTGAGCTTTACAGCACGGAGGGCATAAAGTCATGTTGTCGGTTTTTTCGCCATAGATGGGAATGCAGCATTTAGCTGGTGTCTATGACGAGAGTGTCAATACAGGATGAAATGGCAACATTTGACTGTGATAGATTTGACACCGTTGAAACTGTTTTTCTGGATGTCTTTTTTAGGTGAGAAGCCCCACAAATGCCAGGTATGTGGCAAGGCGTTCAGCCAGAGCTCCAACCTCATCACACACAGCCGTAAACACACAGGCTTCAAGCCCTTTGGCTGTGAGATTTGTTCGAAGGGCTTCCAACGCAAGGTGGACCTCCGCAGACATCATGAGAGCCAGCATGGCTTGAAGTGAAGGATGGAGAAAATGTGCCCCAACAACAACATAGCAAAGAGAGAGAAGGACAGGGAGACCAGCATAATGTACTCTGTAGAGTAGTAAACATGGCACAAATCAGGACACAAAAATGGCCACTACAGGCATTAATCTGTGTTTACATAGTATTGGATCTTATAATGCTTTAGAAAAAGTCATCCAGAGCCGGGAGTTAACCAACAGAAATAAGACGACACAAATGATGAAGATACTTTATGATCTTTTCTGTACTTGCTTTCACTTAAAGAGAAACAACTGAAATTCAACTAAAATGCAGAGTTAATGGAAAAGACATTCAAGTCAAATGTGAAGAGAGATCTAGGTCTCAAAATGTTGTTGCATAATGTATTTAAGAAAACGCTTTATATGTTCACAAAGAGTGTGTGTATTATTCATATTTATACATTTATCGTATGTAAAATAAAAGTCAGTAATTGTGTATGGATGAAGACATTTTGTCCAAATAAAAGATGAGATTTTATTATAAACCTTTGCCATTGTTGTTCTCTGGATAAAACTCATACTCCACCCATAACCTACTTAACATAATCACACATTCATTCTCATGTGACTAATGGAAACATTCTGAAGACGAATACTGTCAAAAAGTATAATAGCAATATTACTAATAATTGGAATATAAAATATATCAAACCTTTTAATATATGTTATATATATATATATATATATATATATATATATATATATATATATATATATGTATAATATATAAAAAAGTTCAGATCAAAATAAGATTTTTTTTCCCCATAACACATTTTTATAAAAACAATCTCAAATAATGAACATTAAAACCATTGTGTTAGCATAGGAAGATGTAAAGGCACATAGTAAACATCCTTTTTTGTGCCTAGTCCTTGTGCAACCGTTTCCCCATAAGGCAGGTTGCATGTGACAGTATAAACTGGCGTTGTAACAGCCCTCTGCAAAGCTCAGCTCATTTTGCCTGGGGCTGACATCTCTAGTATGAGATAGAGATAGACTTCATTCAAATTTATACCTGGAACACCATGCAAATCTCAAGTCCACAGCATTCTCAAATGTCACACAGCCAGAGGAACAGACTGCCCATGTGGGCCAACATGTCCAACTAAGACAGGAGAGGGAGAACACATTAAAAGCTTGCGGTTGCCACATTCCTTCCATAAACACATTCACTATGTGCACACACCTCATGTATAATGCAGTTTATTTTACACCTGGAAGAAAGGTCTACACATTTGGCTGAATTGTTTGTCACGCTCACTGTCTTCACGTGGGAAAGAGATCTTTCCCTCTGTGTTATGTGGATGTAATGTACAGGCAGACAGACAGACTGACAGACAGACAGACAGACAGAGGAACAGAGACAGACAGACAAAGGAGGACAGGGCTCTAACACCCTGCACCCAAACTGCACCACACCCATATATTCTGCTGGATTTGCTTTGACAAACACATCACGCTTCTCATGAAAACACAACACCTTCCTCAAACACCACATCCAGTTAGGCCATGAAAGCTGTAACACGCAAATCAGATCATTGATTAGTTAAATCTTTCTTAAACTAGATAAATAGCCGCCCAAGTATAACAACAGTATAGCTTAAATCAGGTTTTGCATTGGTCCCCAAATGGTTGATTTCGAAAATATCTCTCAGAAGTCCCAATGGATACAACCATGCCAATAGATTATAGATAGCTGTTTTTTTTTTATAATAGATTTAAACCTGAGTTTAATCAT
The DNA here is from genome assembly GCF_011004845.1 of Esox lucius. NCBI lineage: Eukaryota > Metazoa > Chordata > Actinopteri > Esociformes > Esocidae > Esox > Esox lucius. The sequence continues at coordinate 15,870,450 of NC_047582.1, forward strand.
CACCCACAGACGGGAATTATCAGAAATTATATTTCAGTTGGTGAAGAATACTGTTTAAAACGAGTAGGTAACACTTCATTTCGAGAGTCTAGGATCTAGGCAAGCAGATGCTAATAAACAGAATGTTTGGGACTTTCAAAATACAATTCACAAATCCTATAGATCCAGACAAGGTTGTAACAGCGTTTCAGGGTTGTTACATAAATCAGTGTCTTGTAGGGGAATGAAACCAACTGCAGGTCCACTGTCTAGTACAGTTGGTAAACAAATCTGTGGTGCCATGCAAATGGCAACCAGGCAACATGTCCGTTGTGCTCAGGGGGAACAGTTAGGGCTGCATCCTGGTGTAATGATACAGAGCAAATCAAAATCATGCACAGGTAGCCAATGGCAGAGAGGAGCAGGAAGGGCGGGCCTAAACAAACAGGACATGGGTCCTGCATTGGAGGGGTGGGGCTCAGACTGTAGCCTGGGGGAAAACAGGGGAAATTTGGGGACCAGGTACGCCAGAGTTGCAGTTCCCTTTTCAACATTCCCATACAGGTGTGTGTCTGCATGTGTACCTTTTTCAAAAGTATTACAACAAAACACAGGCTTTTAAAAACGACATAATACTAAATAGTATGACTTTTTTCCTCTGGTACTTTTGTTTGGGATTCTCTCTTTCTCTCTCTCTCTTTATCTGTTTTCATTTGCATCTCATGTGCCCTGAGGCATGATTGTATCCTAATAGTTTATAGTACAAAACCACAAGTTTCTCTGGAACTACAGTGTTTAACTGTCCACCCTAAGTAAAGGAAAAATATATAATTACCACAGGTAGAAAAAAAAATCTTCAGCTAAATTATAATCAAGGACTTTTCACTCATTTGAACCTCCTCCAAAAAAAAAAAAAAGCCAAAATGGTCAAATGTTACCAGGTAATGAAACTAAATCTAAAACGAACAAAACAAACGGTTATCTCTTTATTGTTGAATCTCTAATAAGTGTAAAGATCCATGACTGTTGCTGTGCCAGCCAGGTCAAGGAGGGATCACATACAAGAAGCCTCCTCAACAATGACAACACGACGCTAACAGAAAACAAGAAGAAAACTAAATCTGTAACACGTAAGAAAATCATAGCGCACACATCTGCACTCATTCTCAAACCTAACCACACCAAGCTTACCAACACACACATACACACCACATACACACATCATGTAGGTACAGATTAGGACAGAAGAATAAATTTGTCTTGCAAATCAGTATGCAAAATAGCCCTAGCCTGTGTTCTGGGACAGGGGTGGAAAGGGAAGGGAATGTCAGCTCGAGGCGGAAGGCTCAGGGAGGCATGTTGAACGGTAGATACTGTTCCTCGCATGGGCCGGTGCATCTTAAGAAACACAACACCAAAATCATCGGAATTCCAATCTTTTATTTATTTTATTTTTTTACTGTTCACTGTGATAAAACCTTACACTACGCATTTATTTAGTTTCAGACACATTTCTCACAGCAATTGATTAAAAATAGGTTTACCTTGAGAAATTACGGATGTAATGATTTAATTCAAACACAATGTAACAATATCTTTTTAGCTCTTTTCACAACTGCCTAATCCAATTGCAAATATCCAATGCATGTTTTAAAATGACTAATTTAATGTATGCTAAATTAATGGAAATTACAGTAAAACACAAATTTTTACATCAGGTATTATACTTGCACTACCCATATGAATTGATTTTGACACTTTTATCCTATTTTTTATCTGAGGTGTATTTGTAAAATACATCTTTGACAGTCGCTGCTGCCAAATAAAAATGTTACATTTATATATTACAGCACTGATATGCTGCAATCAGATAAAACAGATTAAAAAAAAGTACGAGACACAATGCTTAGTAGGCACTAGTTTGTTTCAATCCTGTCTTGAGACTTTCCCTATAGCTTGTCAGAGACAAATGCACCCTTTTGGCCCAGAGAATCCAGGCCTAATGGAGGGTGTTGTGCTCACTGGGATGGCAGGAATGGATCTTCGACCTGTGCTACAGTTATGCATTGTATTATACTGTATTATACTGTACTGTGCTGTATCTGATTTCTATTGCTTTTGTGAATTTAAAAATTCCAAAGCTGGTCAGACTTTGCAGAATCCACAATAATTCTGTCCTCTCCCAATTCATGTGTTAACAACCAGTTGATTAAATAGCAGGTGGCTCAGCGGTGAGGAGCATGGGTCTGTCACCAAAACCTTGACCAAGGCACCTCACTCCAAATACTCCTGAAGGTTACTCTGGATAACTGGAACATGCTGGAGTACCGTACATTACAATACAACTGATGACCATTCAAATTGACTAAACATTTTACTGATATCCTATCCACAGCCTTTGGCCAGAATAACCGCAATAAAGAACTTCTTAGATGATTGGATTCAACTTTATTTTCAGTGAGCTGGGCGGTTTTCACCACCCGTTGCAGGGCCTTCCGGTTGGTAAAAGAGCAAACGTTAGACCACACAGTGGTGCAGTAAGTCAGAATACTCTCGAATGTGCAGCGGTAAAAGTTCACAAGGATCTTGGAGGACAGGCGCGATTTCTTCAGCCTCCTCAAAAGGTATAGGCACTGCTGCGCCTTTTTGACCAGGGCTGAGTTGTTGAAGGTCCAGGAGAGATCCTTGGAGATGTGAACATCCAGGAATTTGAAGCTGGACATGCTCCACCTCAGTACCATCAATGAGAACTGGGGCGTGATTGCAGCCTTTAGACTTTCTGTAATCTACAATGAGCTCCTTGGTTTTCTTTGCCTTGAGGGTCAGGTTGTTGTCAGCGCACTTTACCTCCCCCCTGTTGGCTGACTCATCATTGTCACTTTTAACACCTACCACTGTGGTGTCATCTGCAAACTTGGTGTTGGAACTGTGTACAGGAACGCAGTCATGGGTGAAGAGGGAGTACATGAGGGGCTCAGCACACAGCCTTGTGGAACACCAGTAGTCAGATTAGACAACTTCTTGAAGAACTTCTTATTGCCATGGATGAGCTTCCTACACCTCTGCACTCGTAGTTTGGCCCACTCTTCTTTTGCAAACTTTTTCTCCATGTTTGATGTAAGGTGTAGTCATTTTAGATGTATTTCACAATCATTTATGCAAAAACCCCAAAGTAAAGCTAAAACATAAATACCACTGGCTCAACAAAAAATCTTCAGCTAAATCAATATGATGATGAGTTGCCAAGTCTAGTGAAATAATCACTTAAAACCTGTCCAAGCAGCATAGATTGTAGCACAAATGTTTATTTCTTCAGCAAAAAACAATTGACACATTTATTGTGATACAGCCCTTGAAATATAAGAATAGTGCTGGCCACAGAGCAATAAAATATCTGTGCTGGCAATTGATTAATATTTATTATATAACAATGCCCAGCATAGTTCTTTGTAAAAAACATTTAATATTTTTTTTTGTAGGAGCAAATTATGTCTGTCAATTCAGACTCGGAAATGATATTGTGCAAGATATGTTTAAGTCCCTGCTAGATTATGGTGATATACTATAAATGCATGTCTCAGCTTCAGTACTCAGATCTCTGGATTCAGGCTATCATTAGGATTAGCTTTTTATCACTGGTGCAAATTTTTGCACCCCACTGTTTGTATACTGTAGTTGGTTGGGAGTCCCTGACCTCTAAAAGGGCCAGAGATTAATGTTTTCATATTTGGCTGTCTTGCAAAAATGTAGAGACTATCTAACCATGAAAATAGGTTTGAAGAACAGCAGTTGCCAAACACTCTCAACATTACTTAGCACTGAAGATAAGGCATGCTTATTCAGAACTGGGTAAAACTGCTTTACAATATTTTGTCCCAAACTTGTACAAGAAAAGTGCTGGCCAGTGTGTTGTAAAAGGACAGTGCTGGTCAGTGATCTGTCAAAGGACAGTGCTGGTCAGTGAGCTGTAAAAGGACAGTGCTGGTCAGTGTGCAATAAAAGGACAGTGCTGGTCAGTGTGCTGTAAAAGGACAGTGCTGGTCAGTGTGCTGTAAAAGGACAGTGCTGGTCAGTGAGCTGTAAAAGAACAGTGCTAATCAGCAAGCTGTAAAAGGACAGTGCTGGTCAGTGAGCTGTAAAAGGACAGTGATGTCCTTTCAGGCTTACTCAGCTGCCTCCTCTGCCAGCATGCAGTTCTCGCTTCTCAGACCATTTCCTCCCTCCCAACAGCTCAGATACTCAGCATGAGCAGGTTTATAGTGAAATATCCCTTTAACAGTAGTACCTCCATTCTCTACATCTCCACAGTTCTGTAAAATAATAATTGAAATTTGACTGGTATATAGTGCATCTACAGAACTGCCTCACTGTAACAACTCCCAATGGATTCATGCCAATCTGTTCTTCCATGAACTACAAAGATGTCAGGTGGGTCAACTACTCATTCTAGCTCAGTGATCTTTTGCAGCAGCTAGAATGAGTTGAGATTAGGAAATCTTTGCTGGTGAAGCCTTCCCTCTCTCTGGATAAACCTGGTCAATTTGCATCGCCAATGGGGCTTCCCAGCTGGTCTTCAGTTATCAGAACAGTCAACACTCAAACTGTAGTGTTCAGCTTGGTGATACAAAATACCAACTTTCAAAGCCTTCAAGGCCTTGACAGCTGCAATGAGAAAGGCAATTAACAAACACCTTTTATTGTATGAACATGCAATGTGAAATATGTATTTTCAAGTATTTATATAACAAGTAATTCTATATGAAACTGATTAAGACTAATGAAAAAATGAAGGTGTTGTGAAATTGTGTTTAGAGATTTGAACTGCCTTTTGTTTTTGTACTGTACTGCAGCTGTGAAAATGTGTGGCATAATGTATGTACAGTGGGATGTATGTTGTTACAGTATTTGTTCTACAGATCTTGTCATTAAATAATGATGGTAGCATGAATTCATCATCATCATTGTAACAGCACATTAAAATACTGCTGTAATTGATGTATATAAAAGAGCTGTATGATAAGTAATAGTACACTACTAAGAGGAAGGGGATCATACCAAAAATGATTGGAGAATTGCATTGTGAAAAGCAATACATTTATGTACATAGGTACAGTACAATTTAAAGTGAATGGCTAACCTTTGACTGGTACTGTACATTAATGTGATATATATAACGCTGGACTGTTCTGAAGTGAGCAGCAATGAGTCTATACCCTATTTAAAACCTGTGGAGAGTTCTGTACACAGTATTTGAAGAGAGCCCTTTAAACCTCGGGAAAACTTGTTCAGTTCGCAAAAGAAGAATGGGCCAATCTTCCATTACAGAGGTGAAGGAACCTCATGCATGGCTATGAGAAGTTTTTTATTGCGATTATTTTGGCCAAAGCTGTGCCACCAAATATTGAGTATAGGATATCAGTAATTCTTTCAATGTCATTTTTCTGCTTATTTTCTCATTTTAAATAATATATAGTGTTCTGAATCAAAAAGAAAGGTTATGTAATATTGTGTGAAATAAAGAATTGTAGAGACCAAATACTTTTATTTATTTTTTAGAAGAGATGTGAGTTATGTGAAGAAAGTGTAATGGTGCTAATGCTTTTGGCTGTGACTGTAATTAAGTTCCTCTCCCAGTGAAGCACAGAGTGTGTATCATCCATGTTTGTGACATAAGAGCTAGATGCTGGATGGTTGGAGATGTACAAAGGGAGTGGTGTTAGAAGGCCAAGCCTAGTACACACAGATTACTGAAGAAGAGAAGATAAAGGACAATCATTATTTAAATCCAGGGAGGGGTTTGGCTATTTGTTTCTGTAAAGCATCAAAACGGAAGCCATGCACTTTTCAGATCCCAGAAAGGAGGAAGAGGAAAAGCTGAAGAAATTCGTACTTAATCTACTTTTGTAGATTATATACATATTTAAAATCTTCCTTTGGCAAAATGATATTGGTCTATTAAATATTTGTTTAGCCTTTAAACTGAAGGAGAAGCCAAAGACAACTATCAGCAACTTTCTTCCTTTTGCTTGGACACAGGAAGTGGGTCTGTGATCACATGAGAGTGGTGGGAGGTGATACCACTTGATTGGCAGTTGGCAGGGGGAAGAGTGCGGTGGGTCAGAAAGACAATAATGGCAGCAGCTATCCAAGCCACAGTTCTGAGGCCACATCCACATGTGGCTTTGTCTCTCTAACTGCCACACAATCAGCTGCGAGACTTGGGTTTTGGAATTAACATGATGCCTTAATAAGATAGAGAAGAAGCGTGGGGGGGGGGGGTTAAATGCAGTGAGACGGAACAGGGAACAAGAAAATAGTGAAAATGACAAAGATGGAAAAGGAGTGAAAGAGGTGGAAAGGGAGAGGGTGAAATCTGAGGCCATGCAGCCAGCACGCGAGTCAACTTGTGTTGCATGTCCGATTGTCTTATCATGGTGGACCCACACCGCAACAGTCGGAATATGCTCGGGCCACGACAGGGAGGAGTCAACAGGCCGTTCCCAGAGATAGCACCCAACGGAGGCGTAATCTGGAAGACCCAGGGTTTCCCAGTACGCACCCAGAGGCAGACATAAGCTTCCAGTATGTGTGTCACTCCACACCACACACTGTCACTCCCAGCATGCCCTCTTCCGCTGCCTCGTCTTCTTCCGTGAAGCACAAACTCTTAATCTGGCTCTTCTCTAGAATAACGTGACACCAGTGTTCCTACTCAAACAGCTGTCACATATCTAAGTTGTCTACATTCCAAGGGGTGGTGGGAAATGTAGTTATTTGTAACATTCAGTGTGTGACACCACTATAGAGTGGGTCTATAGGGGTGAAACTGAATGTGTAGTAGTCTGTAAGAAGGACAGCAGTCATTAAGGCTTCAAAAACAAAATGTCTTAAGTCATGTGATGTTTGCTTATTACTTCCCTTTAGGTAGTGGGGGTTGAATAAAATAAACAAAAAGTATATAATTAAATAAAACCTTGCTTTGTTTCAGGCCTTTACTAAATATTTAGAAACAACTTGCATTGTTGACGTACTATAATGCCATAATGTAATTTTACTACATTGAATCAGATTGTAGCAATCTTGGGTGGATGTTAGTGTATATTGTATTATTAGTATGTAGTCCACATCACTTGGGGGAGGAGTGTAGAGGACATGATATAAACACACAAACCACTGTTTGAGAGACTCCAACAACTAGGCCAGATCCCCTCCTTTTACAAACACATGGGAACCTGATCTCAAAGTAGAGTTTTGCATAAGTCAACTTTAGAACTTTGATACAAATGGCATACCACTGTAAATTGGCAAGAGAAGAAATGAAGAATGGAAAATGACAGCTGGTTTTATCAATCTGAGACGATATACAGATACATCACGTCTTTATGTGACAGAAGACAAAAACCTACAGTTAGGTGGACAAATGCCTGTAATCCTGGCCAGTGATCAGAAGACCTTGATATGCATTATTGACCCTCCTTTCTCCTCCACCGCTGATCCTTTGTTGTTGTTGATAATCTAAGGAACCATAGTTATCACAGGACATTTGTTGGAAGAGTAAAGATGGCTAGAGAACTCAACCTGTTTAAGGATAGACACTGCCGTAAACGGGTCTTCTGGGATAAGATTGCTATGGGTTGAGAGTAATCAGCCATTAATCAAAATACTGGAGTAGTGACATTTGTTTAAAGTCCATTCGGAACAATCTCTTTATCTTCACTCTTCTGAGACTAGGAAACCAATAAGTGGATGGGTTGATGTTATTTTGTTAACAGACTAGTAGCCTACTCCTCAATCAGGATGTGTGTATTCTCTCCTCCACAAATGTGAGATTTTCCAGAAATCCTTTGAATTAACTTTTCGCTGTGCTGTAGAAGAAAAGTATACACACGCTACTAAAAAGTTTTGTACAACTAACTTAAATGTGTTTTTTTTAAACAATGTTTTCTCATCCAAATGTTTCTTATCCAAAGTAGATGTTTCCTACATTTTCATACTTGCCACTCAAAGGAATCAAACCCCCTCGTTTAATTGGATGCTGTGGCTGGTAAATGACGCTGTGGTTTGTAAACACCTCCATCTAGTGGTTACAATAAATGAATGACAAAATAATTGGTTCAGGACTGAAGTACTGCAGGTGGCAGCAAATCACCAAAATAAGAGGGCGCATAATGTCCAACAGAAAATAAAAATAAAAATTATATTTGATCACTTCATTGATCTATAAAGCATTCAATATCAAAACATGCCAGTGGTCACACCTGTGACATTAATAACAGATGTTGACTATAATCGTATGTGAAGTGTGTGTGTGTGTGTAGCATTGTTATACGCATGTTCGCGTTATCAAAGAGTAGGTAGTAAACAGTTACAACAGCATGTAAACAACCTCCGCCTTCTGACCTCCTTAGAATAGCAGTTAACTCAATTAACTCAAAGTCAACAGACAGTGTATGACAGTATATTGTAGTTAATACTGAGAGGGCTGATTGTCCTAGTTTACTGTCTTTACTGATCTTGTTTTCCTGGAGTTGCTTTCCTAAAACATGATATGCTGGCATAGATGTGTAAATATGAGATCCTTGAAGGATTTTAAAGCAAGGTTCACATCTAACTCAAGTTGAACTGAGTTACTCAAATGATTTGTATATTCTAAATAGAGACTATGATCTAGTCTCATTCTGTACAGCCTCGTTTTACTTCATTTGTATATAATTTCAATTTGCGTCCAAGCAATGAAATATGTATTTGTTTTTAAATTAACAACTAGGTTTTATAAGGATAAAATGAATGATATGCACACATTAAACATGCTTTTGATAAGCCTACAGAACTTATTGATTAATAAGTTAATAAATAATAATTACTTTTTTTAAATCCTGGTCTAATCACGTTCACAACTACCAGTCCGGAACTATAAACACCTCAAATAGTTCCCAGTCGGAGGTTTATAATAGTCGGAATGTTTTTTTTCGGAAAAAAGTGTACGTTATCTGTAAGTTATGTTGCTAGCGAATTAGCCAACCTTCGACTATCTAAATAACATATTAAACTTAACCTGTAATAGTTATTTCCCTAAGGTAAGATGGATGCATCAGCGTTGGACGATTTGAATTTAACAATGAAAGAGTTAACCAGCATGCCCCAGTCAGACTCGGGCAGTGCCGCTGCTGTTGACGTTGAAGCTACCACTGGCAGTGGTGTGTCTGGGAGCTCGGCGACAATTTCTCTATCATTAGACAATAAACTAGTCTGTGTGGAATATCCAGCGATTATTTCCAATGTGGACAAGATGATGGAAACTGTTGGGGGTATACAAGGGGTGTCCAAGGTGAGCCAGCATATAAAAAAAATATAAAAAAATCCACGTACAAATATCAAGGCATTAGATCCTTATCATACATCCTTTATGATCAGTTGCATATGTAAAGGACAGACAAAAAAAGAAAGGCTTGGGCTTTTCATGTAAACTATATTATTCTATTATCTTAAAGAGTTTCAATGCAGTTTTACCTTCCATCACCTTAAGGGCTTTTATGTAAGAAATAAACTCATTGAGAAATACACAAAACTTAAAGTTTACCTTCATATACTAGATTTGTGTATATATACTGTATCAAGAATAAGAATGCTATTAATCTATTATCTTTAGTAGATGAGCCAGCATGTAAAATTAGCCATTTTCATATACAGGTGCATCTCAAAAAATGTAATATTGTGGAAATGTGACAAAAGGTGACACCTTCATATATTCTGGATTCATTACACATTAAGTGAAACATTTTATGTCTTTTTTGTTTCAATTGTTATAATTTATGATTACGGCTTACAGCTCATGGAGATAAATCCAGTATCTCAGAAAATATATTATATTACAATTAATTGTAAATTAATTGTCTTAGACCATTTCTCATTGTAACCTATATTATTTATATAATATAAAGCAGTAAGTCTTAATTATAATGTATGTTTCTCATTCAAACCTGGGGATTAAAACCATCCATGCTGATTGGCTAAAAGTGCTTGGTGCTTTATCTAGGCACTCATATTGTTTTGCCTCTGAACAGCTCTTACTCTGGATATATACCACACCACTTCCTGCCTAGTTGTCTACTTATATTCTGATCCAGACAAAGGAACTGAACACACCAATGAGCCTTTTCTGATGATCCAGCTGTTATCAGTTATATAGGAAGCAATTTATCAGACACTCTCATTCGGAGCGACATAACTAGTGAAATAATTAGCGTAAAAATATAAACATATCTTTTTTTAATAATTTATCCTGTCCCTTTGTGGGAATGAAAGCCAACACCATGGAGTTGCAAGCACCATGCTCTTCCAAGTACCATCTAAACTATATGGGAGCTCGCACTAACATTACCTACCGCTGCAGCTAATGTTAATTGAGTAGATGGCCAATTATTTAGTCAAGGTAGCTACGGTTTGATTAACCAAACTCATCAGGGAGGGGTGTTTCTCTACAGGCATATGGTGACCCCAGCAGGCGGTTGGAGCTCCGCTTTCGTCCCCGGGACCCGTTCTGCCACCCTGTTTGTGGAAACCGTTACCCCTCCACCAACCTGCTGCTATGTGTGAAGAAGAGGGTGCGCAAATGCAACCCAGAGGAAGCCCAAATCGACATGAAAATCCTGGGGGTGATTGGGACGACATATAAATTCCAAGGTTCCACTTCTTAAACCCTGAACACTAGCGTGTCTGTATTCACATCACTGTGTGATCCTTCACCGTTGTCTTGCTGCTGTGATCTGTGCTGTTGGCTCGTCATTTTGTCGTGGCTGTTGATGTTCTGCACGCTGTATCGTTTTTGGCTGCAGGGATGGCCGACTTCCAGTACCTCGCAGTGCATTCGGCCAAGGACGGTTCGCAAACATCTCTTTATGACAAGATCATCTTGCGTAAACCAGAGAATAATGAGTTCTTTGAGCAGCGTGTGCCCCTCTTCCTCCCTCCACCCATCTTCTCTCGCCTGGACACGGCTGTGGACTACTACTACCGGCCGGAGATCCAACACAAGTGAGCAGTGGGAGACGCACATCACTACACAGCACTGAACAAAGAAGCACTACGAGCCGTGCCAATGCGTGTCGCTCTATAAAATGTATCGGCAAGATTACATAAGATCTCCAACAACAACTTTACACAAGCTGTCATTCAAATAGGTGTCGGTGGACAAATATTAGTCAAGGCTTTTGTAGAACTATGTGATTAAGTGTGGTTGTAGTTCTTGATTTGGACTATTCAGGCTATGCTTACATTGGGTCAGTGATTTTATGGTTCGGTTGTTAAGTTGGGTCAGTAATTATGATGTTCTGGAGATAAGTTGGGTCAGTGATTTTATGGTTCTGTTGTTAAGTTGGGTCAGTGATTTTATGGTTCTGTTGTTAAGTTGGGTCAGTGATTTATGGTTCTGTTGTTAAGTTGGGTCAGTGATTTTGATGTTCTGGAGTTAAGTTGGGTCAGTGATTTTATGGTTCTATTGTTAAGTTGGGTCAGTAATTTTGATGTTCTGGAGTTAAGTTGGGTCAGTGATTTTGATATTCTGGAGTTAAGTTGGGTCAGTGATTTTGATGTTCTGGAGTTAAGTTGGGTCAGTGATTTTGATGTTCTGGAGAAGTTGGGTCAGTGATTTTATGGTTCTGTTGTTAAGTTGGGTCAGTGATTTTATGGTTCTGTTGTTAAGTTGGGTCAGTGATTTTGATGTTCTGGAGTTAAGTTGGGTCAGTGATTTTATGGTTCTGTTGTTAAGTTGGGTCAGTGATTTTATGGTTCTGTTGTTAAGTTGGGTCAGTGATTTTATGGTTCTGTTGTTAAGTTGGGTCAGTGATTTTGATGTTCTGGAGTTAAGTTGGGTCAGTGATTTTGATGTTCTGGAGTTAAGTTGGGTCAGTGATTTTGATGTTCTGGAGTTAAGTTGGGTCAGTGATTTTGATGTCCTGGAGTTAAGTTGGGTCAGTGATTTTGATGTCCTGGAGTTAAGTTGGGTCAGTGATTTTGATGTCCTGGAGTTAAGTTGGGTCAGTGATTTTGATGTCCTGGAGTTAAGTTGGGTCAGTGATTTTGATGTTCTGGAGTTAAGTTGGGTCAGTGATTTTATGGTTCTGTTGTTAAGTTGGGTCAGTGATTTTGATGTTCTGGAGTTAAATTGGATCAGTGATTTTGATGTTCTGGAGTTAAATTTGGTCAGTGATTTTGAGATTCTGGAGTTAAATTGGGACAGTGATTGTATGGTTGTATGCATATGGTAAATTAGTTCCATTGATTCCACAGTCAAAATGTACTTTATTGTTAACATTTAAAATGAATGAATCAAAATGTCCATGATTGAAAAAATGCCATGAACCAGGTATGAAGAGGCAGGGATTTGCCCAAGAGTTTAAGTTTTGATGTGTTTAACCGCATTCCCTGTGACAAAAGTCTGCGTTTTTCTCCTGGGTTATTGAGATTTTCTAATCTTTGTGGTCTTGCGCCTTCTGTTCAGAGAAGGCTATTGTCCCCCAACAGTCTCCAGGGATAACCTGATTGGTTTGAGTCGGGCCCGTCGGCCTCACAACGCCATTTTTATCAACTTTGATGACCAGAACATTCCCAACGAACCCCTGGAGGCTGCCAAGGTCAACTGGAAAAGAGTGTGTGTTCATGCCAGTGACACAAAAGCAGAGGAACAAATGAAGAAGGTCAGTATATTATTAATAATAATAGGAAGGTGCTTGTATTTTTCCTGTTTCACATGTTGGTGTTTTATACATGTTTTATACATTTTTGGATACTCTCCTTGAGAAACACTGGAGCGATAGGGGTTAACTGCCTTGCTCAAATGTTAACAGATTTGTCACTGTTTGTTTACTGTCACAAAGCTTTTAACTTCTACCTCTTGACAACACACTGTGTGCCTGGCTTTGGAGGTTGTCACTTTTACTTTACTCAAGTAACTGTTAAGAATGAACTGTTCATGCGACTCTGCAGTTTGTGCTTTTTCCTAATGCTCTTCCAAGACCCAAGCATGTACTTGCTATCTTTTCCTAACCCACTCTGTGTAGATGTTTGAGAGCCGGCCCATCTGGTCCGGGAACGCGGTCAAGGCCAACCTGGACATCCACCCTGACAAGCTGAAGTTGTTGCTTCCTGTCGTGGCCTACTACATGGTGAGAGGATCTGGATGAGCCAATAGAAAAGACGACAGGAAACACGCCTATATTTCTGCTGCCTCACAGTCGCCAGAAATTCATTCACCAGGGTGCCATTGATTCAGCTGCCTCCAGGACATGTACATTACATTAGTTTGAATCACCTCTGTCTTTTACCACAGTTTTTTTTACCACAAGCATGAAAATGTCCCAATGAATCTTGAAACAAATATAATCCATCACATTTTACTTCTTTTTTAGCTTTTCTCTTAACAACATGAAGATATTACCATTTTCGAAATGGTAAAATGCATGATTCCATTTTCACTCCCCTTTGCCCCAAGATGAATAGTTTTGACCACTAATGTAACAGGCCAATTTGATTTCCTTGCTGCAAACGCAGTTTACACATTTTCAAGCATTCTATCTGTCTCAGAGAGACCAGCCTGGAGCACCACAGCATGCAAAACTAACTCCCCAAACGGATCAATACAGACTGTCCATATTCCCGGAGTGTATTCTCTACATTTCCCTGGCAGATTCTCTGCTGCTTTGGGGAGAGAGATCACAAACCATCAGTCATGTCAGCTCCGTCTCAACCTGATGCTTTTTTCTCTAGGTGACAGGGCCCTGGAGGAGCCTCTGGGTACGGTTTGGCTACGATCCCCGCAAGACACCAGAGGCCAAGAAATTCCAAGTGCTGGACTTTAGAATCCGCTGCAGCTCCAAGCATGGTGAGGAGTGGGGGCTTGGCGGAGTTTGGCTTTAAAGCTAATTTTGAGTGACATTATCTCATTGCATCCAACAGCCTTTGTCAAAATAGTCCTCATGTTGTTGTTTCCCCCTGTCTTTAGGGTATACTAGCAATGACATGCCAGTGAAAGCCAAGAGGAGCACATTCAACTATACCCTGCCAATTACACTCAACAAAACAGGCAGGAAACTGGGGTGTGGGTTGGCGTGGGTGAATGTGTGTGTTGAGAGTTCCTGATCTGACAATACCTGTGATTTGTTTTGCTCATTCCCTTGTGTTTTTTTTCTCCAGTTCCCCAGGCTACTAATGTGACAGATTTAGCCCCAGAGGGCCCTAATCCTGGACGGAGCGCAAATATAACCAAGTACCAGCTCAAGGTACCGGACTAAAGATTTTCCTGAAATATACTCACACACACTGCATGTTGTACCTCCAAGAATAATTACCCAGTAATAAGACCCCTCTACTTCCTGTGTATCCAGGAGTCGTCTTACGTGTTCCGAGAAGGAACCCTGCCACCTCACAGACAGATGTTCTACCAGCTCTGTGATCTGGATGTGGAGAGGTACAGCCTGATCAAACATGTTATACTGTGTTCTAACATGGTATAATCCAGTTCATGGGATTGGCTCAAATGTGATCTTATGGGACCCAGTTAAATGACACCAAGAAAGTCTGAGTAGCATCGTTGCTTTATTAGAGGGAGTGGTTAGTTGCCATGCTACAATTGTTTGTTTTTCCACTTGTTTTTCCGCTTGTGGATTTACCTCCCTCCCTGATGAGTTAGACTAAATTGTCACATATTTCTAAACTTCAGAATACAATGATTTAGTAATAATTTCAGATATTGACAGTAAAGGTATTCCTAATGTCCATACCTAACAATAATCTTGTATGGATTTAATTTTGGGCATATAAATATAAATGTCTTTAGAAGACAAATGTCTTCGGCCCGGTCTTGTGTAGAATTTATCCATGAGGTACAGCAGTGTCAAAGATCTCCAACTTTTGTCTGTGTTTAATTTTCTGTCCCTGCTCGTGGTTCAGCATAAGGAATGTATTTGGTCGGAACGACGGTCAGGAGGAGAAGTGTGACGAGAGGGATGGCTGGTGTCTGTCCCGCACTGCTGATGACCTCAGAGACATCATGTCCTCCATGATTAAGCAGATAATTCGCAACAAAAGGCCAGGTAAGACCTATCTATAACAATGACTTTGCTCTTTCCTGTGAACGAACTGGCCTGGAGTCAAACTACAGAGTTGGCCAGATACCACTTGATGGGGAGTAGCTATAAAAAACACATGCTTCTGAATGACAATTTAACAAAAGAGGTGCAATACATAGTTTTTCAGTCCAATTTTTATTGTTATTTAAACTTAGATGCCATGTATCAAATAAAAAAATACATTTCCAGAATGTACATGAGTTGGATATATTTTTCTTTGTCTTGAATGGCAGTTCTTATTGCATTTCATCCGTCTGGAATGCATAGACTAGGGGATATCACCATACTTCTTCTGCCTGATGTGAAGAATTTGTCAAACATGAATCATATTGTGTTCCCAGTCAGCATTTGAATACAGACACTGGACTGTATATCTTTGTTTTCAGAGAGTTCGGTTACAAGACCCAAGGCCCCAGAGAGTGGACAGGATGATGAGGACGAAGAAGAGGATGAAGATGAGTTTCATCCCTCAGAAGGGAGTGACAATGAGATGGAGACAGAGATGCTGGATTATATGTAAGAATGGACACTTGCAAATGAATGTAAATAAATGTGTTTAAAGTGATGCTTCGGTCTCCTTTTCGAATTCATTTGTAATTAGATTTTAATTTAATACTGAGGGTGAGGGTTCCCTCAAGCAAGAGGAAAGGCCAATGTGCTTTACTACATTTATGCTATGCATAATGCAAGGTGATTTGTCAAGCAATTGACAGTCACCTGCAGTTGTACTAATTGCTGGTTAGTTGCCATGCCAACGTTTCCAGAGTTCTGGGCCTACGGGCCTAATGTTTCCATAGTTCTGGGCCTAATGTTTCCGTAGTTCTGGGCCTTATGATTCCGGAGTTCTGGGCCTAATGTTTCCATAGTTCTGGGCCTAATGATTCCGGAGTTCTGGAGTGGCTTTTCAGTATTAGAGGGTGTATTTCCATACTGAACCGCTGCCCAATTTTTTAAAACCTTGGTTTATTTTAAGTAACATGTCTTATTTTCCTCTTGATGAGACACCAATGTAAAGTTATGTACAATGCATTTTGTGACTGATTGAAATAAGACCTATTCTGTAATAACATTATGGATTACTTTCAGATAAATACCATTTTGTGCTGATATTGATTGGAAAATACTGTCATAACATGCCAAAATCTCTTATCAATAAGCTAACAGTTGGTGATCATATCTGTGTGCGTATACTCCTAACCAATGGGAATAGTGACTTGGAAACACACCTCCAACCCACCTCCAGAAATAGCGCCTGATATCTACCTCTGTCACTGTAGAAACAACAGCCCAAACTCAGGGTCACATACCTGTACTACCATTCACCAGGATTGCTTTAATGTTTGCATATTCTCTTGAGACCTAATTAGTCTATGAATTATATTGAGCTGCAAAAAGAGTTAAATGCTATTGGCCGTGTTATTGCATACTGCGGAAATGGGAGGAGTCTACTGTGGTATAAAAGGCCTGCTTCCAGGTCTCTCTGGGCTAGCATAATGAAGATGCTGGGGATTTTGGTTGCTGTTGCTCTGTTTATGGGACCAGCCTCAGCCGCCACTGTAAGTCTTAGTTTATTTGTTTTTTATCATTCGATTGTTACTACAATCAAAGACGTATACATTGGTTTAGTGAAGTGTTTCCAAAAATGCTTTTATTAATGTCTGTGATCAGCATAATTGCCGCATCAAAAAAAGTCACTTCACACGTGCATGTATTACTGAGTGTGTGATGAGTTTGTATCTGCCCCTGGGGTGTATAGCTTGGAGTGGTGTATACTGAGGGAGGCATGGTGGAAGGGAATAACATCAATACTGATGGACTATTTCGCACCATGGACGTCTTCAGAGGCATCCCCTTCGCTGACAAGCCCGGAAAGTTTGAGAAGCCCAAGCGTCACCCTGGCTGGGATGGTGGGTGTCGAAAACCAAACGTATCCAATGTTTATCCGTTCAGCAAGGAATAGCATGTAACTTACAAAGCAGAGCAGTAACACTAAAGTAGGTTGTAAAATAAATATTGGATCATATCAGACAAAGTGCATAGGAATCTATTTCTATTAACTTGTCCCAAATACTGGTACTGATATAAGATTTAATATCATCTGAAAGTCACTCAAACATGTTGAGATTTATTGGTAATCTTGGTACCATTATTGGTTTGTGTTCCACAAATCCCAATATTATTTTAAAACTGGTGAATAATGACATGATTGGCTATTAAAAAAAAAAGTGATGATTGATGATTTGAACATGATTCCTGAAAAATGCTAAGGGGTTCAAGGACGTGAATGGATTTTCTACCACATATCCTAAAATATACATTTAGAAAAAAATTACAGGGGAAAAATACAAAGCATGGATTCCTCATTCATAAACTGCTTACAGGGTAAGGAGACATGTTATTTTGTTATACAGGTGAACTCTTTCCTCAACTAACACTAGCTTGGGTTATTGACGCCATGTCCTGTCGCCTTCCAGGTGTTCTCAAAGCCACTGAATTCAAACCGAGGTGCATGCAGGTGACCTTGCTCCAAAATGACGTCCGAGGCCAAGAGGACTGCCTTTACCTGAACATCTGGGTCCCTCAGGGCCGTAGTGGTATGTCACGGGTACCTGTTTCTTACACCCACACCTGTCAGCTGAGCAGGTCATCAGCTAATAAACCTTTGACTGTCATTCTACTGTGTTCTGTGCAAACAAATACATGGATCGAAACATTTCCCTTCTCTTGCTAGTGTCCACTGGTCTGCCAGTAATGGTTTGGATCTATGGAGGTGGTTTCCTGGTTGGAGGCTCGAGTGGCGCCAACTTTCTCAATAACTATCTGTACGATGGGGAGGAGATCGCCAACCGGGGCAAAGTTATTGTGGTGACACTGAATTACCGTGTGGGCACCCTGGGCTTCCTCAGCTCTGGAGATGTTAGTGGACCTGGTAGGTTTCAACTAAGGCATTTCCTCAGATGCTGGGGTTATGTTTATGTTTCCTTCATGCGAATAATTTTACCATATGATAACGCAGTTCAAGGATACTGTGTTTAGGTAACTTGTCTTCATCAACTGGCTTGCCGTTTCTTACAGTCACTTGATCAGAAATGTTAGCCGCTCTGTGGCTCATGGAGCTTTCTTTCATGTCAGGTAACTATGGTTTGTGGGACCAACATGCTGCCATTGCCTGGGTGCATAGGAACATCCGTGCCTTCGGAGGAGACCCGAACAACATCACCGTGTTCGGGGAGTCTGCTGGCGCTGCTAGCGTCAGTTTCCAGGTGTGGGACTGTGAAGAGGATTGACCGTTTTAATGCTAAGCCATTACCATAGGTTTTCTCTAGTTGCAATATAACACGTGTCATTAAAATAGCATGGTTTATTTATTAAGTGTATTGTAAGTGTATGTAATTTGTAGGGATACTGTTGTATCTGTGACATTAGTTGGTATGGAGCTGATAAACTGATGCAGAAAAACTCATCCATGCTTTTGTTACTTCTAGACTAGATTACTGAAATGCACTACTTTCCGGTTACCCTGACAAATCAATGAATAAACTTCATTTAGTGCTGCACATGGCTGCTAGAATCCTGAATCATAACTAGAACAAAAAAATTTAATTAAATAAAAACACAGCGTTTGTAAGCGTGAAACCGTTAACTCCTGCTATGGTAGTGAGCAAACATAGGAATTAACCTTTTGCTTGGGACCTCCGTCAGGGGAAGGTGGATATGATTCACAGGACCATGACTTAGAAGGCCCACTGATTGTAATAATGTCAATGTCGTCTATAAGTGAGGGGGCCCAGGCATATATCTTTTCAGGAGGCATAGTATTCTTGGCAACAGCCCTGACCTCTGTGCATACGATGTAGTAATTTAAGTTTGACTGTACATTACCTCCACAGACGCTGTCTCCCCATAACAAAGGGCTGATTCGCAGGGCCATCTCCCAGAGTGGCGTTGCTCTCTGCCCCTGGGGTGTCAACAAGAATCCCCGTGCCTTTGCAGAGATGGTATGCGCACTTCTGTAAAAATAGGAATGTGGACTGATAGAGAGGGATGTTGGCTTCAAGGGATTCCTCATCCTCCTTCAGGTCGCTGAGAAGGTGGGCTGCCCCAAGGATGATCAGATGATGACCTGCCTAAAACTCACTGATGCTAGGGATCTCACCCTGGCTGGCACCCTGCAACTCAACGGTTCCCCCTCCAGTGAGTACTCACTCAGGTTGATGATAACACACTGTGGAACTCTGAGAGCTATAGCCTTTGAGAGGAAGTGACTAGCATGCATTAATGTCTGTAATGGTCACTGTATACAGATGAGCATTAGCCAGATGCTCATACACTGTACATTCTAAGCCCACTTTTTACCCAGGAATTCTACAGATACCTTTAAACAGTCTATCTCTGCCTGCCTCCTCCAGCCCCCATAGTGGACAACCTTGCCCTCTCGCCTGTGATCGATGGGGACTTCCTACCCGATCACCCGGGCAAACTGTTCCACAACGCAGCTGATATCGACTACCTTGCAGGGATCAACAGCATGGACGCCCACCTCTTCGCTGGCATGGATGTCCCCGACATCAACGGGGTCATTTCCGTTCCTGTGTAGGTGGCCATGCTCTGGTTACCTGGGAAAATGAGGAGACACTGTCCGGTGTTGGACATGTGCATAATGTAGCTTAAATAGAACGGCATATGTTCCCCTCAAAGCATTTCACAGAATCAACTGAGTATAAGAATCAAACTGATCAAATAAATAATAGGGTTATAATGTTGGGCATGTCCCCCAGTTGACTTGGTCATGTTTCTTGGCTTTAATCTGCAGGTCGGACGTGAAACTGCTCCTGGGTGCTTTGACCAAGAAGGGTGAGAATGTTACCAACAGCGCTTTGGCCGAGTACTCAGCAGACTGGGGAACCAAGCCCAGCCAGGAGACTATCAAGAAGACCGTGGTGGCCATCGAGACCGACTACATCTTCCTGGTTCCAACCCAAGTCTCCCTGTACCTACACGCCTCCAATGCCCAGTGAGTCTACTGCGCTGAGATTGTTGCTCCTCCCTTACTCCCCACCCCCATCTAACCACTCCCCCTCTCGCCCCCGCTCTCCACAAGGTCTGCTCAGACATACTCCTACGTGTTCTCTGAGCCCAGTCGCTTGGCCGGGGCCGTCAAGCCCTACCCCAGCTGGATGGAGGCCGACCACGCCGCCGACCTGCAGTATGTGTTCGGCAAGCCCTTCACCACGCCACTGGCATACTGGCCCAGGCACCGAGACGTCTCTAAATACTTTATCGCCTACTGGACCAACTTCGCCAGGACCGGGTAAGGAAGAGCTGCAGTTCAGTCTTCTTACACATTACTAACATTGTGTGTGTGTGTGTGTGTGTGTGGGGGGGTGTACTGACGTCAAGAAACCTAAGAGAAATCTAATGTCCACACCATGCCTACCACAGAGATCCCAACCAAGGAGAGTCCAAGGTGCCCGTGACCTGGCCTGCATACACCCTGTCTGGGCAGAAGTATCTGGAGATAAACTCTAAAATGAATAAGAACTACGTCCATGAGAAGATGAGGGTGCGCTTTGTTAACTGGTGGTCAAACATCTTGCCCAGCCTGCCCTCTGAATGATGTCATTTCCCCTGAGTATGGATGCATCTTAACATTATCACAGCACATTCGTAGTGACACAGATTGGTCTGGTCATGCCACAAATGTATCACAATATATATTTCTGATTGTTTCTGATTTCTCAGACAAGGCTACTTGATGATCCTTTTTACAGTTCACCAGTAACATTTTCAAAAATTATCATAAATGAACTTCATGAACTCTACTAATTAAAATATTTTTTCAAGGCAGATGTTGAAAGAAATTTGAATATTGGGGTGAACCTATTCTTCCAAGCTCAGAATTCAAAATTCAAAGTGGAGTTTTTCTTCTCTAGTGTTTTATTTTTTTTATGCCAGCAGAGATCACGGATGCTTTACTGGAGAAATCAAATGTATTTCAATCAGCGAATATGGGTACACAGTTGTTGGGATGAAGTAGCAGTTAAAACACCAGCCTATAAATTGAGCAACTCAGAACCAATATGGTTGATTTTAGGGCCAACAGACATTGAAATTCAATAAAATGTTTTTGTAATTGAATTCAATTACAATTGGGACTTGTATGTCCCAATAATTTCATCTTTACAAATTCAATATGTATATGTTCATGTTCAATATGCTAGATATTGCATTTATTGTGTATTATGTTTACAAACTATAATTAATAATTTTACACCAAGTCAAATAAGTTGGCTACCAGAAATATTATATGAAGAGTTCATATTATACCTCAATAAACCTGATGTTTACGATACCATTGTACCACCACTGTCCAACGAAACATTTCAAAGGGTCTGTCACACTTTAACTTCTTGCTTATTAGTAGAATACAGGATAACAGGTAGCTTGCTACCTAACTTGCTTGAAAAGATAAACAAATTGCTCACTATTCTGTTGCTTCTTCAAAATCAGGCTTCTTATGAAGGTATGCCAGTAATAATTTACATTTACATATAAGAAATTTAGGAGACGTTCTCATCTAGAGCTTCTTACAGTACTTAGTGCAGTTATATCCACATTGTATCCAAACTGTATTTTAATGAACAATTTATACTTGTTACACAAACAACCATGAAAAACATACCTGCTCAAAAGTACAACCCAAAAATGGTTAATTGAAGAACCATTTAAAAAGATGTCCTTTTCGAAGGGTTCTTGGAAGAACTTATAGGGGTTCCCCCACAGGTTAAATCTGGAGAACCCCTAAAGGACCATCCAAGAAAGAAGGGTTTACAACTAAAATGACCAGCCATCAAAGCCAAAAAACTAACTGAAATTATTGCCACCAACGGGGCTTTCATAAGTTTGCATATCCTGGCAAAAATTGTGAAGTTTTGGCATTGGTTTTGAAAATATGACTGATCACGCAAAAAAAAGTATTTTATTTAAGGATCATATGAAGCCATTTATTATCACAGTTGTTTGGCTCCTTTTTAAATCATAAGGATAACAGAAATGGCCCTGATCAAAAGTTTACATACCCTTGAATGTTTGGCCTTTTACAGACACATAAGGTGACACACACAGGTGAAAATGTCCCACACTTGTGGCTTTTTAAATTGCAATTACTGTCTGTGTATAAATAGTTAATTAGTTTGTTAGCGCTCACATGGATGCACTGAGCAGGCTAAATACTGAGCCATGGGGAGATACCGGTCCTGCTGATGGGTTGATGTCCTTCTACAGCCCTGTGCAGCTCTCCTCGTGTAACAGCCCGTCTCCTGGTATCTCCTCCATGCTCTTGAGACTGTACTGGAAGACACCGCAAACCTTCCTGTGACAGCACGTATGGATGTGCCATCCTGGAGGAGCTGGACTACCTGTGCAAACTGAATGGGCTGCAGGTACCGCCTTGTGCTACCAGTAGTGACAAGGACATTAACAGAACGCAAAACTATAGAAGAATCAGTCAGGAAGGATAAGGAGAGTGCATCTGCAAAACCATTCCCTTTTTGGGGGTAGTCTTACTGTTGCCTCTCCAGTGCATACAGTGGGGAGAACAGGTTTTGATAGACTGCCGATTTTGCAGGTTTTCCCACTTATAGTTCCTTGCGAAAGTATTCGGCCCCCTTGAACTTTTCGACCTTTTGCCACATTTCAGGCTTCAAACATTGTCGTGTCTTTTCTTCATTAACAAGCAGTAATGACCACTGACGACTTGCTTTAAAAAAAAAAAAGAACTGTTTACTGAAATTTAAGAACAGGATTAAACTTGGATACAGCCCACACACATGGAATCACTCTCATATCATTTCTCTACCCTTTTTTTTTCTGAGCACTCTCGCCTAGTAAGCATTAAAATGTCAAACTGTTTCTGTTATTATTAAAGATAATTAATTAAACATTTCTTATTCTAAATAATTCACAACAAACAAAGATATAAAACTGTAATTTTTTGTGAAGAATCAACAACAAGGGGGGGACAATCATGAAGTGGAACGAAATTTATTGGATATTTCAAACCTTTTTAACAAATAAAAAACTGAAAAATGTATATCTTTATGTTTGAGCCCTGAAATGTGGCAAAAGGTCAAAGTTCAAGGGGGCCGAATACTTTCGCAAGGCACTGTACAAAGCATGTAGAATTGCTCGTTTCATCTCTATGCTCATTTATCTATCTATAATTCATTTCTATCCCTCTATTATTCAAAATCTATTTGTAATATTCATCTGTCTGTCTTGATGTATTGCTGATCTATATCTATGATATTTGATATGTCTATGAATTGTTCATTGCTCCTTTCAAATACATTTTGCATTTATGAATCTCTAATCTATCTCTCTTTCATATCTATCTTTATGCTTGTTCATCTATCTATCTACCTGTATTAGTTGTCCTCCAAGATCCTTGTGAACTTTTACTGCTGCACACTCGAGAGCATTCTGACAAACTGCGCCACAGTGTGGTTTAGCAGCTGCTCCATAGCTGACCGGAAGGCCCTGCAACGGGTGGTGAAAAACCATCACTGGTGCCTTCAGCAGAAGTGGTGTCTGTGCAGGGCGCGCAGGATCGTCAGGGACTCTTCACACCCATGCCACAAACTGTTTGCCCTCCTACCATCAGACAGGAGTCTTCATTCCCACACCAGCAGGCTCAGGAACAGTTTATTCCCATCCACTGTAACCCTGGTGAACTCCGTGACCCAGAGATCTCTGTGACCCATCACTTACCATACCCCCCGCCACCTCTCAGGTCCTTGTTGCACTACTCCCTTGTACTACTCTGACACTGCCTTGAAAAGCCTGATAATGGAAGTTTCAGTTTTTTGTTGTTGTTGTTACACACACGTCTACCTCTGGGACCTTAGTGCTGCTATCTCTGTATCCCAGTTGATCATGCTACCCAACTACATTACTCTTTTATTTGCCTGGTTGCACATCTTGAATGCCATTTAGAAATTGCCAATTGTACCCGAACAACTATTATTCCACTTGTAACAAACACTGTACCTAATACTTAAACTTTCTGCCCTCCTCTATTTGCCTTAATTGCACATTTAGTATTGCCATTTGCACTGCATTTGTCTTCATTGCATATCTGCACATTGCACTTGTAATATACATATAGTTAATACTTGTAAATACTTAAATTTTTTGCCCTCTAGTTGCACTTCTGGTTAGATTCTAACTGCATTTTGTTGTACTGTACTTAGTGTTCAATGACAAAGTTGAATCTAATCTAATTTCCACCTCGCACTGCCTCCGGAGTTCGGATTCTCTCTTTCCCTTATAGGTTCCTGCATTTTTAGTGAGTTTTTCTTAGCCCCTCGGCTTAAACATTGCATCCTCTTGGGGATTTTATACTGGGTGTCTGTTTATGCACTTTGTTATTTATAATAACTTTCAATACAACTTTTAACCCAGTCGTTTGCATAGATGTCATTATCTGTGATTTAAAAAAAAAAACTGTTCAGACTGACATAGGTCATAGCCTGAAGGTCATAGCCTGTAGTTATATCCACTTCTACTTGTCTCAGCTGTAAAACTACCATAATGTTGAATTACAACTGTTAAAATACATTTGAGTTGAACATCGAACTTTCAAATCTGAAATAATATTTTGTAAACTTGATACATCGACACTTAATATACCTTTAATTTGATTGTTTTAAGAAAAACTAAATTAATTTCAAAACTGAACGCAATGTTCCATTTATAATATGATAATTAGCCCGCAACAGCAATTCGGTTCATATGTGCTGCTGGATTTGAATATATAGAAAAGATCATCTAAAAGTAGTGGTGTAAATTAAAACGTGGTTGCGCGCAGTTCATCGACTTAACACCTATCGGAGGAGTGGCCTATCTCCCAAGTGTCGCATCTTGTTTCCAAGGCTCACACTATTAGATATAGCCTAAGCATTTTACACCTGACGGACGGCTACAGTTTGGCAAACAGTTAAGTCAGTAGGCTTATTTGCAAAAGCCTCACTGATCACCAGGTATCCGAACCAGTGCGACTAGAGCGCTGCAGTGGCTCAAGCTGGAGGAAAGGTTTTCATGGTGAAGCGTCAGTGACAAGGTGACTGCCCCGGACACAGAACCATACAGTCTGAAGACCTATTTATTAAAACACAAGAGAATGGAGGGTCAACGCGTGTCTCTACTCCGAAAGATGATGGCTGTTGTGGTTATAAGCGTGATAGCAGGTATCATTATGCACGTGCGAGACCCATTGGACTCTATTTTAGGAGGTGGATACCCAGAGTTGTGGAGGAAAGCGGGACTTGTAGGCGCCCCAGCTCGGGCCGTGGCATGCATCTTCGCCGGGGTTTTGCTTCTTGCAATGGGCTGGCTGTATAGACTTCTATTTGCACCCCTGGAACTGCTCAGAACGCGCGATGAGGTTGGATACATTGCCGAAGACGGTCGCTCCCGCGCCCAGGCGGCAAACGAAGTGCGTCGGAGACGGAAAACTGGCGAACTGCCACCGGTTTATCCTAATGGCTGGTATCGAGTATTGGATTCTCACATGCTGGAGCGCGGGGATGTCAAAAACGTAACTGTTTTAGGTATGACCATCGCCAACGACAAAACCAAAAACACATTTCAGTAGGCCAATGTCATTCTCTGTTATATGCACTAACATAGCAGTAGCCAGTCTAGCCTAAAATAATGTTTGCGATACGTCTCACAAACGAATTAAAAGGCTGATGAAAATAGACTGACGCCAGACTGATATAACTGTGATTGTCACGTAAGACATTAAGCTATACATTACAATAACAAATCAAGTTGAAGATGCTACCTATGCAGCCAATGCAGCAATTCATTGTGGTGAAAGTACGCCTACCGTGCTCTCTATAAACCATCCATCTATATAGGCTGATTTAGAAAGTACCCGACCTGCAGTTCACAGTTTTGGACTCGCATTTGCTGTGTAAACATTGTCAAACAATGAAGCCCACGGTATTTTACAGAAGTAAAATTGGTTTTATATTCAACAAAAAAAATCACGGTTACCGTGAAAACATTAAACTTCCAGTCCTCACTGATTAGGCCTACTCCAATGATTTTTCACAAACGAGTTTTGTCGCCTAGTGCATGACAAAAAGACGTTAAGGGTAAAATGTCGGAATTGCTACAAATGACATTGCCTGTCAGTAGGCTCTTCCAAATGTCTTAATCCTTGTTTCTTCTCACGTCTTTTTAAAACTCATTGTGGGGCGGGACCTATAGCTTTCTCATCCAATGGATTTTGAGAAGTAGTCAGGGATTATTTAATTGAATGTCAGTGTTCTTTCTTTCACTAAATGTGTACATTTACTCTTCCTCAAAGGACTTTCATAGAAACTGATTTTATATAATAATAATTTAAAAAAATAGTCTACATCCTCATTTAGGCTACATTCTCATAGATTGTCATGGAAACATGATTACAAGTGCAAGTATTCTAGAAGTGCTGTCTAACCCGTGATATGCTGGAAAAAATGCGGTTTGATTTCGTTTCACATTTTGAAAAGTGACATTCATTCGTAAAACCTTTTGAAATCTTACAATATTGTACTTTTGATTTTGTAAGTGAAAGTGAATTGAGGACAAAAATAATTTGGGGTCTCTAAGTCTGATGACACTTCTGTACTGTCTTCAGTGCCTTAACGAAATGACAATTAACATACATATGTGAAAGGGAGGCAATGATAGGGAACAGAGACAAACAAGGTGTGCTTATCTGATTACATAAAGTCTGAGCTTGATAAAGTCTGAGTCAAGTATCATGGGCTAAGTAGCCTAAATGCAGAGAACTTGCCTACAAACTTGCCAGGCAACAAGTAAAAGATTTTAAACCAAGAGATCTTCAGTAGATCTAAATGCAAAAAAACTTTATTGCACCAAAAACTCTATTACAGTACTGTCTGTAAGTATCGGGGCAGTAAAGTCAAAGCTTTTTTTTGATGTACCCTCAAGGCATATGGATTTACTAGTAAAGGATGAATAGGATAAATTACAGACTGTCCCCTTTTATTTCTTGCTGTTTCAACAAATTTCTTACTAAGAATAACAGGCCTTTCAGAGTTTCATCCCCCAATTTATTCTAATAAATGTGAGGATTGCTGAACATTGTTTCAATGAATTAAATCCCTTTTGCCTTGTAGAGTCGGTGGGGTTTTGGGTGTACTGAAAATGTTCATGTCCTATGAAGACCAACACACAAATACTGCCAACCGAATAATAATCTTGATTATGAAAGTTTAGCTGAGAATTGATCATCTTTTATCATGTTTTAGACAACATTATGATGAGACTCCACAGATCAGGGATTCTCATATCAGACCCATTTTTATATGTAATTTTTTTTTTGCGACACCCTGTTAAACAAGTTATGTATTCAACAGCTAAAGGTAACTTTTATCGTTTGGTCTTTCTCTCTCTATTAAAATGTATAATCATATTTCCAGTGTCTTTGGATAGTATTTCAACCCCTTCAAATTCTCCACTTTTGTGGTGTTGTAGACTTAATTTTGTATAGTTGATTAAATTAAAAAAGTGTTGCCATCAATCTGCACACTATCCTATAATGCCAAAGCAAAAACAAGTTTTTAGAAATGTATGGCAATTTATTCAAAATTAAAATGGAAGTTCCTCATTTACATAAGTATCACAACCCTTTAATTAGTACTTTGTAGAAATGGCTTTGGCGGTGATCACAGCTTTTTGTCTTCTTGGAAATCCTCTCCCTGCTTTGCACACCTGGATTTGGGCAATTTTTCCCATTCTTCCTTTCAGATCCACTCAAGTTCTATCAGTTTGGGCAGCATTGGTGATCTTAGAATTTTAGGTCTCCCTACAGATGTTTAATGTGGTTCAGGTCCAGGTCTTGGCTGGGCCTCTGAAGGACATTCACCAGAAACGACTCAAGCACTGTCTTAGCTGTGTGCTTCTGTTTGTTGTCATGCTAAAAGATTAATTCTCAACCCAGTCCTGTGTGCTCGGGATCAGGTTTTCTTCAAGGACCTCTTTAATTTTGCACCATTCATTTCATTCACTTATCATGATACTTCCACCACCATGCTTCCCCCATAGGGATAGTATTAGCCATATAATGAGGGGTACCTTGTTTTCGCTAGATGTAGCGCTTGGCATTCAAGTCTAATAGATAGATTTTGGTCTCATCAGTTCAGATAATATTTTATCTCAAGCCCTCAGAGTTCTTCAGGTGCGATGTCATATGCCTTTTACTCAGCATTGGCTTTTATTTAAACACTCTACCATAAAGGCCTGATTGATAAACTGCCGCAGTGATGGTTGTCCTTCTGGCAGGTTCTCCCATCTTTGAAGAGCAACTCTTTAGCTCTGTTTGGGTTTATTCAGTTCATGTCCCTGACCAAGACCCTTCTGCCTAGTTACAAAGTGTGTTTGGATGGTCAACTCTCGTCTTGGTGGTTCCAAACATCTTTCATTTCTCAGTGATTGAGCCCACTGGGCTCCTAGGAACTATCAATGCTATACATATTTTTTATAACCTTCCCCAGATTAATGCCTCGACACAATTCCATTTGTCGGTTTTTGGAGATACCTTAGACTTGTAGACCAGTGTGTGAATTTATAAATCAAGTCTAATGAATTGAATTAGCCACAGGTTGACTCCTATCAGGTTCTAGTGCCATCTCAAGGATTATCAAAAGAAGCAGGATGCATCAGCGCTCAATTTGGATCGTCATGGCCTGAGTACTTATGTACATATCAGTTTTTCATTTTCAGTAACCTGGGAAACATCTATATAAAAAAAATTGGTTTGTCATTATGGGCTACTTTATGTAGATTGATGGCAAAAAATAGATCCATCAGTTTTAAATTAATTCTGGAACACACTGTAAATCTGAAGCTCATATTGTATAAAGTGACTGAAGTGTATCTGGAAATGATTGGGAAGATCTTGAGGCAATAATACAAAATTATCTTCTGTGTAGAAAAACCACACCCCTACCCAAAATGCTTCATTACAGCATTTTGCACTTTAGGTGTACATTTTAACAAACAACACTTAGCTTCATCTAAGTCCACTTGCCAGAAGATACCCTATCATGTTGCAAAACAACAGATTTGATTTTGTGTGTTCTGTCTGTATATGTTGTGTATCACTAGCAGTACCTTTAAAACCAAGTAACATTTGAAATATGTGTAAATGTTTGAGGTGAAAAAGAGCAATACTAATTCTAATTTGGTTTAGTGTGGAAAGTTTTTAAAATATTCTGGCTGCCTGTCTTTGTTAACCAAGAGCCACAAGGAACCGTTCATGTATTGACTGCTAGGAAACATTTAAACAGAAAAAAACAGCCTCCCGTAACATTATGACCACCTGCCTAATATTGTGTAGGCCCCCATTTTGCCGCCATAACAGCCCTGACCCGTCGAGGCATGGACTCAACTAGACCTCTGAAGGTGTGCTATGATATCTGGCACCAAGACGTTAGCAGCAGATCCTTCAAGTCCTGTAAGTTGCGAGGTGGGGCCTCCATGGATTGTACCTGTTTATATCGCAAACCCCACAGATACTCGATTGGATTGAGATCTGGGGAATTTGAAGGCCAGGTCAACACCTTGAAATCGTTATTGTGTTCCTCAAACCATTCCTGAACCATTTTTGTGGCAGGATGCATTATCCTGCTGAAAGTGGCCAATGCCATCAGGGAATAATGTTGCCATGAAAGGGTGAAATACAACAATATAACAACAGTGTCAAAGGAACAACCGCATGAATGGCAGGATATATACTCACATTTAACTGCCTGGTTTTGTCCACTAATTCCCACAAAACCATGTTTCATAGGCCAATCACACATTTTATAGAATTTGTCTTGGGACACTTAGTGTGGGAAACTAAATGAAATGATAATCATGCCATTTAATATAGACCACATTATTCCATTAACTCTGTGTCATTTCTAGGAAAATTTCACAGAGGTTTATCTACAGATAAAAATCTGGTGTTTGTCCATGTTTCTAAAATGCTGATATGTATTATTTAATTGAAACTAACCAGGATGTGGTATTTGTTCTTTTGTGCAATGTTCCCGCCATCAGGAAATCAGTGTTGTAGACAAATCTTATCCACTTTTTATCCACGCTTTAGTACCAAAGTAATGGGGTAGTACAATGATGTTTAAAAACCAAAATATCCCTTTAATGTCAGAATTTAACCAGACTCTAGCAACCCCCAAATAGAATTTTTCTTTTCAGAAAATTGCACTTTGACCAGGTAGAGCTTAACATGTCAACCTTGATACCTATAGATAGATAGCAGAAAAGTTTTAGCAGTTTATTAGTATTTTTATCTTGGATTAAATTGCCATTCACTGTTGCAAATCAACCCTTTTACTTTATTGGGCACTTACTACCACTTTTTTATTCAATCTCCTGAGATAAAAAAAAAAATAGATATATTTTCTCCTGTCTTCCCGTGTGTGACTGTGTTTCTGGTATTGCATGCACTACCCCAAATGTACTTTGTACTACTACATTCAGTGCTGCAAATCCATTACACTTACACATGTTGTAAAACTTAAGATATGTCTTACCTTTTGAATACAATGTTTGCTGCATCATATTCCAAAATGTCCTCGTTATTAATGCTGAGTTAAAGTCACAGTGTCAGGCTGCCGGGCCTTGAGATCGCTGGCAGTACATTACACTGTGCACCCTGATTTGTTCATACTTCATTTCTCTGAGCTTTACAACAACCTAAAGTGACCGTGCTGTAATTGACTTGTCTTCCACTGCGTTCTATTGCCTTTCTACCAGAAACAAAGACACACAGCCAAAGTCCCAAATGGGTTCCAGCCCTAAAATGGAAGCTTAATGTGATTCAGTGGAACTCTTGGTTGTCTGTTGTCTTTCAATTGACTCATCACATTACTGACAACTAGGACCAATTGGATAGATGCTATCTTCCCCGCCGCCACTTTTCTTCCCCACATGGACTCACCCAGATCCCCCTGTCACTCTCCAACTGTGACTTTCTCCTTCTTTGTTCCCTCCTCCTAATTTCTCTGTTCCAGTTTTCTAGCCACCAGTAAAAGTATGTCCCAGATTATGCTGACCCAAATCAGTGTTTGACATGTTCTGTTCTGGTCTGTTCTTTTAGCTTGCGGTTCTGTTGTCAATAGCAACACGTGTCCCTGATATTTGTCACTTAAGTTTCCCAGTTTAATTCTATACAAACTGAGTCTAGGACACCTTTGTTAATATGCAGTTAATTTACAAAACCATTAGCCGCAGGCCTGTAAATTCAACGAAGTCCGGGACTGTTCATTTTAACAAGAGGAAACTTTGCAGCGTGGGTGAAGGATGCTTTATTGCACGATAGGAAACCAATGTTGTATTGATTTTAGTCTAGAGGTGGCTGATGTGGTTCTGGAACGACAGTGTCATGGTGTGCTCTGCCTATCAGTTCTCATGTGGATGACCAGGCATTATTCCTGGGTTCCAACAACTGGGAGGGCCTTCTCACTGCTTTCTGTTGCCTGGGCCACAGTATCTGAACTTTAGTGACGGATGGGTGGCTTTAATCTGAAGGTAATCTTAGCTCTGTGGGGTCACGCTAAGTGGCTGAACCAGGCAGGTTGCTGCTTGGCCCCTGGTCCAGCCTCCAAGGCTCAGTACATAGAGTGCTGTGGCTTAGTGTGGTATACACATGCTGCATGTAAATATATAGCTCCTGAAAAAATTAAGAGACCACTGCACATTTTTCTTTCCTTTCCAAAAAAGTCGAAAAGGAAGGTTTAGAGTGAGGAACAGAAGGGTTAAAATTAAGAGACCACTGCAAATTGAACGCTTCTGTTCCTCACTGAAAAGTTTATTTTTCAACTATATATATAAACACAGTATATATGTAGGTAGCACATATATCAACACCTGCCCTTCACTGGTGCTGCGACACAGATTAAACGACTGGAGTCACATGGAGTCGTACTTGAGATAAACAATTAACAATGAGTTTTCCTGAGGATATGTAAAAGACAGCTTTGAAACACGTTCTCTGCGGCTTTGTTTAGTCCTGGAAATGAATAGGGCTTGTACTATTGTTTACAGTACTTAACAGGTGTTCTGGTTGCTGTTTATAGAAACCTCTAGAATAGCTTCAGAGCTTCACTGGAGGCACAGCTTAATTACAGGAGACCAAACTAGGTGAGATCCTAGACTACGGCTACCGCGGTTGTTGCCCTTAATACTTTGTTAACTGGGGACACCTTGTGGTAAAGAGAAATTCAGTTTACATTTCAAGGCCTTCAAGCATTTTACATTGGTGTGGCACAACTGACTTCAAGAGGATGTTTCAAGGATTTTATCGTAGTTGTTTGTTTCGTTTCGAAGCACCATTTCTCAGCCCTTCCCAAATCTTTCTCCCTCCCAGGTGAACAGGTGGCTGTGTTCCGGGGCACAGAGGGCAAAGCCTACGTGGTGGATGCCTATTGCCCCCACCTGGGTGCCAACCTGGCAGTGGGGGGCCGTGTGGTGGGACAGAGCATAGAGTGCCCGTTCCATGGCTGGCAGTTCCGGGGGGAAGACGGGAAGTGTGTAAGGATCCCCTATGCAGAGAAAGGTCATAAGCCACCCCAATTTAATGGGATTTATGCATATTTATGATGTGTCCCACCAAAAGAAAATGAGTAGAATGTCATTTTTGTTAATGGCTCTCAGTATGCTAAATGTAAATGTAACTATTTGATATTTAAAAGTTTTTTTCTGGTATAACAGTTTCACGTTTTATATGTGAACAATTGATCAGTTGTCATAGAGCACTATGATGAATTGAAGTTTTTTTTCTTCAATGGATATTAGTGCCGGAGTTTGCTAAAGTGCGCTGCTGGCCCAGTATGGAGACCAATGGTCAGGTTCTTGTGTGGTTCCACTGTGATGGAGAGGAACCTGGCTGGACGGTTCCAGAACAGGGAGAGATAACACGGGGGGAGTGGGTCTACCGGGGACGCACTGAGCACTTCATCAACGCACACATAGAGGTTTGTTTGGGTTGTTTTCTGTTTTAGTGTGTGTGTGTGTCTGAGTGTGTGTGGATACATCTGTATTTGATGTAGAATTTTATAGCTGTACTTTTTGTTATGTTCAGGTGTGTGTTCCTTTGTTAGTATTTGGCTTAGATAGGGAAGGCCAACTGTGCCTACAGTAAGTCTCTCTGTGACTGCCCCATGTAGGAGATCCCTGAGAATGCAGCAGATATCGCCCACCTGGCCCACCTGCACACTCCAGGCATTGTGAGTGGGGTTGACTTGCGCTACACTAACAGCAAGACCTGGGAGTTTGTACGGCATGACTGGAAGGTGAGGGCTTTTCCTGTGCAACCAAACCACACTGGGCAACGGTGCCTCACTGCTGTGTCCATACAAATGCGACGTGTGTTTTTTTTTTGTCCAGGTACAGTGGGAAGCTGAGTCTGAGCCCCATAAGCACTGCTCCCGGATGCTGGTGAAACATGCCCTGACTGTATTTGGTCGCCACTGGCCTCTTCTGGATGTGGATGTATTGGCGCGACAGGTACAGACCATACCTCACAGACAGAAATATGCTGCCCCCAAGGCAGTGCTAGATGTTGAATGAGCTAGGTTACAACTACACATTTATTTATTGGATGTTTCTCTCATCGATAAGGTTCTTGCTTGTAAATATCTGGGCATAAATAAATATAAAGTATGTTATATTGCCTTGCGCTAAACAGCAGGTAGGAGATTGTAATGCCAGCTTTCTGTTGCCAGTTCTGTATTTGCACAACATTGTTTATAAAATGAGAAAGACACTCTAACATCTTTATATGTAATGTATCATACCACATTTCACTTCTACGCAGGTGAAAGGTTGGTAATATGTCATTGTAAGCTGCAAAACATACTATCTACCGGGAGCATTTGGTTGTTGTTTCATGTACAGTATCACACCACAACCAGTACTGGGCTTTATAGAGCCTCAATGGGCTTCATAGAGCCTTAATCAAACTAGGGCAATAGATGCCCTCACTACTGCAAGTCTGTCGAATAACTTACAAGTAAATGTAAAAATGTAAACGCTAACTGTACTTGCTTTGAGGTGAGTCACCCTGTACCATGCCTGAAAGCACTTGGTGTTATGGAGGACTATACGTCTTCGCTCACTTCAGACAACCTAGAGCAACTGAATTCACATACCAGATCATACAATTTCCATTGCACTCCACAATGCCCTCTCCTACCTGGAAGAGAGAAATGCCTACTGTCCATCCATTATAGCTCTGCATTCAACACCACAGTGCTGTCACCACTAAGCTCAGAACTGTCATGAAGTAGTGGAGGTAAGAAAAGGAGCATGCCCCCATCTACATGGACAGGACTGAAGTAAAATGAGTGGAGAGTTCTTCGGTGTCCACATTAATAAGGAATGAACATGGTCCTCCAGACACACTCAGACAGTTAGGAACAAAGAATAACTCACTGCTATCCGGGACCTCTAAGGCAGGACCTCTATTTTTAGGATGACCTGAAAAAATAGACAAAGGCTCAAGCCACTCAAGCCATTGACTGTTCTGTATTCTACTGCATGGCAGGCAGTATGAACGCGTCAATTCTAGGACTGACAGGACTCTGTTCAGCTTGTCCTAGACTGTTAAAGAAGACTGACAAATGATTCATCAAATGGCTGCCTGTTTTTTCACCGCTCTGTTTCATTTTTGCATCTATACTTTAGTACTGATTATTTACACACACACACACAGTCATGCTTACCCTTTAACACACACTCACACACACCTTTACTGACGCTGCACATCTACATACATTCCAACTCATCATGCTGTATACGCTGCTGCTTCTATTTACTTTGTATTCTGCTGAGTCATTACTCCTGGTCATCAGCTCCACACTTGTAATCACTGTATCAAGCCATATTTTGGACATTTGTTATTATGTTAATATTAATTATTCTTTGTATAGATGCGCTATATTCTTTATGTAACCAGTTCATCATTTTATATCTACATTTATTTATCTCTTTCTCTTATTTTCTTTTAACTCTGCATTTTTGGAAAAAGGGCCTGTAAGTAAGCACTGTCAGTCTACAATGGATGTTTATGAAGCATGTGACAAAAATAACTTTATTTATGTTCATTACTGCATCTTATATCAGAAGTTCTTGTAGATCACTTCATTGCTCCCTAATTGTAAGCAAAGCTCTGCAAGTTGCCAACAAACTGTCACTGTCAGCTTGTAAAAAAAAAAAAGGAGGCACCAAACCCACCTACATGATTGGTTAACTCTCTGGGTCCTTCCGGTCTCCAACTTAGGTAAATCAGCCTTTAGTTTTAATGCAACACCCCCGTTTTTGGAATAATATGGGTAACTCGTTAGTTAACTGAAGTTCCAGTACTGGTCCCACTAGAAGTGTGTTTAGAACTGGTGAGTTTACCCAGAGGTTTTCATTGATTTCCATCATGTATTTGTCTTGTTGAAATGTTATGTATTTTTAAATACATTGATTTATTGTTTTATATCATTTTTATTGAACTCACCATGTTATTTGTTGAATGGTTTGTTCTCAAGGCACCATTGCAAATGAGACTTTGGTCTCAGCTGGGTTACCTGGATTGAAGAAAAGCAAATCGTATTCAGTGAATTCTTTCCTTGCAGTGTTGAATTCAGACATGAAACAGAGCAAGTCGTCCTTGTCAACAAGTGTTGGTCAGCTACCCATTGCCAAGACTGCTTTGGATTTTAGTGTCTCCATTAACTAAGCTACACTGTATATCACTGTCTCAAAGGAATAGCCTTGACATTTACACAGCTTTGTCACCTTTTGTTTTCACCTTACTGTGCTTCAGATTTATGTACATGGCTGCTTCAAAACAAAATGACAGAGTTACAGGTCTTCTCCACATTGCCAAATGGCCAGTTCAGTATCACATTAAATTGAACTAGCCATTTTGCATGTGCAGAAAAGGTCTGTGACTCTATCAGTTTCTAACTGTCAGTCTTTAGTCAACTGGGGTAGGTGAATGATCGCTCTGGTTGCCGCAGAGACCGACAACCCAGTCGTATCTAAATTCTCTCTGTTTAAGACTGTTTCACCATAGTATCAATAAGTGCTTCTATAAAAAGTACAACATTAGACTCTCCAGTGAGTTTAATGTTCCCAAAAATATTTGGAGTTGTATGGTTCATTTATGTGATCTAATTCAGTTGTATTCTTCAGGTGGGGCCAGGGGTGGTATTCCTGCTGTTTGACCACAGTTTCCTGGGTCGGGGGGTGATCCTGCACTGTGTGACGCCTGTGGAACCTCTACTGCAGTGTGTCTCCCACAGCATCTTCTACCAGAGCAACATCCCACCACTGGTGCCCAAGTTCATCCTGAGGGCAGAGTGCATCCAGGTACCATGTGTCCAAGTTCACTCCTGCCCTGAAGCTGTCAAACAGACAGTACTGTACTGTATGGCCATTGATCAAACTGGTCTGAAACTGGTCACCAAATAATATAACATGCATGTAAATTTGCCTTACTAGCCTTCCTAATCAAATCCAATTGTTCAAAACCTTGTGAACATATGGTACATCTTTATACTGGTCATTACAAAAAGTAATTCATTTGCCATGGCTTTTAATGTAAATATAAGTATTTCAGGTTTCAATGTGTAATGGTCTCCATTTTGATCTGTGTGCTTTGTGTCCCAGTTTGAGCGGGACGTAATGATCTGGAACAATAAGAAGTACATATCTAAGCCCCTGCTGGTGAAGGAGGACTCTGCCATCCAGAAACACAGGCGCTGGTTCAGCCAGTTCTACAGTGACAACAGCCCTCGCCTTCGTTATCAGCACGACAGCTTGGACTTCTGACCTCTGAACACACTGGAGGAGGCAGAGGTGAGGTAATGGCCAAAAAAGACATTCATTGACCAAGACGCATTCAATTATGGAAGAGAAGAGGACCCCTCGGATGCTGAGACATTTAATAACAGAAAATAGTTTGTTTTTTTGTAGGCATAATGTCAAACCAGTCAGCTCATTCAGTGAATGCTTGAGCAGTGGGATACAAACTAGCAGTAATGACAGCAGGGTTGTTCCACAAAATGAGTGCTTCTCTTTGAGAAGATATTATACACCAACCTTTACATTTTAGTGATTTAGCAGACTCTTATCCAGACAGACTTACAAGGTGTTCTTTAATACGCAGTGGATTGACATTTTCTATATGAATAAAAGTTTGCCAGTGCCAAAACTGAGCAATGTCACTGCTAAGAAAATGTTAATAAGTTGGCCGAGTAAACCTTGTTACCATGTTACACAGATGGACAGGCTACCAAATGTTTTAGCAATTAAGCTAAAATATACACTTGCATTAATTTGTCTCTGTCACACACAAGCTTTCATTCCCAGAGTTAAGAGGGGATTTATGGCTGATTTAAGATTATATCATCCCCTCTGTCATGGAGATGTCTGTTATGTTATAATGCCATGTAATTGGGTTTAGATGGAAAAACATGTTTATGAATTTGAAATCTTATTTTTACCATGTTACCAATTTCAAACTTCAACTTGACCCAGCATAATTTATTATTGTTTTAATGAGTTGCAACCAAGTGTGCAAAATGCGTTCTTATTGTTCCAAAGCCCTGAAATATTGCTCCGCATAGCCACTTAATTGGACCTCCACAGCAGCACAAAAGGCTGGTGGAAGGATTTTTCTTCTTCTTCCTTCCTTGTTATATTTCAAACAAAGCATGCAGTGTCCTCACATCTCCCATCACAGTTGTTTAAAAAGAGACCAGACTATCTTTGGCCAGTTCAGTGTACCAAACCAAGACTACCCGGGGGCAGCTAAAGGAAGTTCACTCTGGCCTCATTTAAGTGCCTAGCAATAGCAACTCTGTGATCCTGTAGGATTGATTGGACC
This sequence comes from Esox lucius, assembly GCF_011004845.1. NCBI lineage: Eukaryota > Metazoa > Chordata > Actinopteri > Esociformes > Esocidae > Esox > Esox lucius. The sequence continues at coordinate 15,908,520 of NC_047582.1, forward strand.
TGAAAACTGCTACCCTCTTGCTGATCTTTCTTCTAAACTCTCCTGGTGTTTTCAATCCAGTTTATGCTCATGTCAATCTTACAGGATTCAGCCTGCATTACTGTGAAGACCCATCAACACCAAGCAATATGAATACGGTAGATATGCCAGAATTGCCTAGCCAATATTGTAGCTGTAAGTCCAAGTCTTCCCAGCAAAGAAGTATTATATATTTTTTTCATTTTTATTATTTTATTAGATATTCTTTTGGAGAAAGATCTAGAACGTATGTATTAGGTCGCTGAAAATGCACAGAACTGTTACAATTGTGATGATACAGTGTTTCTATAAAACATTTGCCTGATGTTGCAACAATATTCCCAGAACTATTCTTCCACATTTATTACATTTTAAGATGTTTAAAAAAGAATTCATTTGTTTTATCACTTGGAAAGCTAATGAGAACATTTGAGGAATGTTCTGTTGTGGTTGTTAAAGACGTTGTACCTAAATGTCAAGAGAACATTCCAATGATATTACTTTTAAATTCTTTTTTGGAATGTTATAGAAAAACCCTTGCCTCTGTCCAGGACGTGTTTGTAGTTTTCTAGGTATACTGTGTGAATTAACAAAAATATAAAATAATTTGTTGTCTGTTCATTGTCTATGGTTCCAGCAGAATTCAGTTGGATCTCTCTTCCTTCAGGCCCTGTGGACCTGTGACTAAAATTTCAAACTGTAAAGAACATAAAGTTAGAACTTTCTTTCCAGACAAAACACTCAAGGAAAACCCAAATTAGGCAGTCATGGCTCGCGAGGACAGTACTAAGTGTTTCAAAACGAGCGCTTGAGGCATTCATTTTTAATGAACACTGGCACCCAGCTGAAGCTTCAGGACCTGTCAGTTCAGTGTTTTTCTGTGGAGAATATCTTACAACTCAGGTGCTGTTTAACCCTGCCAGCGCATAGCAGCTCCTTCACATTGCCCCGCTTAGAATGCACAAGTAATATATACTATATAGAAGTGTGTTATATGATGATAGCATTACATAGTTATTACCTGGTACCTACCATTATGATGAACGTAGAATTTATGACTTTATTGCTAAAAGCAACAGCTACACACAAAATGTAAAATACGATATAACATTAGTAGACAACAGTACAGTACATAGACCCAACTAAATTTGAATCCTTTGCAATAAAAAATAGAAAGTATGAAAACCAGAAACCAGATCTTTACTTAGGAAGTGAGGATAAAATATTTACTTGAATAAGGTTTGGGCAGTTGCCTGAGTTGGACATCTATTATCATTAGAAATATTTTTTCAATTAACATTTTGTTTAATGGCTTCATACTGCACTTGAGGACTAAACAGTAAACTCTGAAATGATTGATACCCTTAATAAAGATCAGCAATAAATACTGTAATGGATATTGAAGCAAGGACCAAGCTGTATTTTAAAAAGAACATTTAATTATTTCCTGCTAATAAGATAACTGGGTTCAGCTCAGCAATCATGGTAACTTGTTTTGTAACAAGTTTTAGAAGGCGTGAGTGTAACAGAGTTACTCCATAGCAAGCAGCTAGCTGGAAATGCCACCTCCAATTGGAACCTTTTTGTACAGCTCAAGCTATTGGAACGTTGTCAAGCATTGGTTGCGAAGCACAGTACCATTGATTCGAGCCCAGCACGGTCCTATAAGACAGCGCTCCTTAGTTAGTACCTCTTCCTTCAATCAGTCTGACGTCAAGAACTGGTGCTGTAACCCAGATCGGCAGTTGGTCTCGGCTCAAAAATCGGGGGTAGCTCACTATGTAGCAAGTTCAGATGAGGTGAGTGTAAAAGAGCTAGGATGTGAAACTGAGTGAAATGATCAGTGTACAGCTTGGCCACCTGAGCATCTGTAGACACTGGGAGCCCAGCAGTCCTCATCTGTGAAAGTGCTTATCAAGACTGTGGACCATAATAAACAAGCATTACGTCAGAACTTTCATAATGAGTCATGTTTTGTGGAAACAGAACGGCCTAAGCAAAGAGTGCTGTTTAGTTTAATCTAAGCAAAATAAATGAAATGGCGGGTGACCTTGAGATGGGTCAAGCTGGGAATGGCTTGGAAGTCAAGGAAGGTATCTCACTGCTGTTGTGGCCAGGTGTCCTGCATTGTTAGGTATGGTTGAGAAAACAGAGGAGGTAGAGAAGGAGAGGGAGCAGGGAGAGTGCTCGGTGGACACAGCCCCTGCTCCTGCAGCAGCGTGTTCTGGGGGAGGTCAGGAAAACGCACAGCTCAGTCACACAGACAGATCCAGCAGATGGGGCTGACCAGGCATCTGTTCCGCAGGAGCTCAATTCTGATCACACCGAACAGCTTTAAAGTGTTGGGCAATAGTAAGAACCTAGGGGACAATGAGTGGTCCAGCTTCAGTGAACCGTACCGCCCTCAGGGATCCGCTGGCCCCGCTGCCCGATCCCAGTAGGGTGCAGAGCCCATTATGTCCACTGAGATGCAGCGGATGCAGTAGGTTGTGATCTAACAGCGGTTCTTGTTCTGGTCCTGGACACTTCGTTGCAGAGATTGCCAGGGATCGGGCCGCGGCTCCAAGACTTCACCGAGGAACAGAGGATGCCGGTCTCTCATGGAGTCCGTGTGGCTGCGTGGGTGTTACCTGTGACCTCCTAGTCTGGTGCAGCCGCGGCGCCCCTGCTGTCAGAGCTCAGATGTCTGCTGCCTTCCTGTTATCACGCTGGGGTTGCTGTTCACCCTAGTGAGGTGGATGATTTGTTCATCTATGCACTAACATCCTTTTGATTTCGCTACACATTGCAGTGTTGTCTTTGTTCTCAATAGGCCTCTAACAACCGTCGTTGCACCATGCGGTTCCAATTGCTCCATTGAGGACGCTGACTTAGAATTGGAGTCTGCTGAAAGTATCATCTTTTACACATAAAGAATGCACCGAACAGTGGTGCCCTGCAAATGTTTTGGAAAGATTGTTGTTCTTCCTGGATGTGTGGATGGCCAGAGAGGCTAAAAATACCCAAAGATATGAGTGCCTGTCTTACTGTGTCTGGGCCCTCTGGTTTCCCCCTGATCTACTGGAGCAGTTTGGCTGTATACTTCAGTGTATTCCCCCTGTTTATTCCCAGCTACTGCATTCCAGCCTGTTCCATTTTCATGACATGCACTTGGTCATAAATAACAATAAAACCTCCCAAATGATCCGACACGCCGCATCATATTTCTATGTATATTTTCAGTTTCCACACGAACCGTAAGCCACTTCTTGTCCAGGTAGATATAGATCTACTGAGTGAAGGTTCTCTCAACACCAGGACAGGACGTGAGTACTACCGCTGTCCACTGGGACAGGAGCATAGAAAACAAGGCAACGCTGCTCATCTAAATTTTATGCGGGGACCGCTCTCGACACAAGAAGCACATCAGACGCGCATCTTCCGAATACACCCGCAGACAACCCTCCTCCGTGAGTTACAGTTCTCTGTGTGCTAACACGCTGACAGCAAGAACACGCTTTGACGCCCATCTCTTAATCAACCAATGTGGCTGAACATGCGCAGCACTTGGTGGATGAACTCTCACTCATGTAAACGCCTAGAGACAATAGTGGCAGATCCCCCCCCCCCTGCGTATTATCACTCCCCCACTTGGAGGCTCACCTGTGCGCTGCTACTTTACATTCACATGTTTGAAAGGTATGGCTGACACACGCGCAGTTTGCTGCCAGGCTATGTGGTAGCGGGTAGGAGGGAAACGTGTGAGAGAGAGACACACGCGCAGGTCCCTCGACCCTGTAACCTTCCTCTGTGTAGGTGGTACGTGTATGTATGTTCCTGTCTCCGCGTGGGTGGCGTGAGTGAGCGAGTTGTGAATGTGTCTGCGCGGACTCCGGAGCGCGTGTAAGTGATTCCGTGCGTGCCTGGGTGCGTGCGTGCGTGCGTGCGTGCGTGTGTCATCGGTCCGCATGGCTCTTGAGTCTCCGTGTGTATGTCTGTTCTCTGCCACTGCACATGGTTATATAACGGCTGCATTGCAGGCTGGCCCAGCTGTGTTGAAGTGTGAGTGGTGGGCGGGGGTTGGAAAAGGAGGGGCATTAAGGGCTACAGGAATCTAGCAAACAAGAGTCCTTGTCGCTGCCGGCCTCCCCTCTGAGTGGTTCTCATTAGGCAGCGTTTAGCACACACCCACAGTGACACAGTCTTCCAGCCATCCCACAGCCTTATATAGTCACACATCGCCACGGCCCTTAGCTATCAGAAAATCAGTCGTGCAGTTAAGACGTTCTATTCTTGACACATGTAATTAAAGGTTACTTTGCATGATGCATACAGTGAAATGTAGGCTATTCAAACTAATCATGAGGCCTGAGGGGTTAATGCCCGATGCTGGCATTGATCTATATACAATTTCATGCTCAATAAATCTATGGCATACATCTATAATGATATGGGATTTTTCCATTCCTGCAGAAACCACAGACTTCACTGTATGTGTTCTATATACTTACTAAAGACCTTTGGTCTATTGTTGTGACATATAAAGAAGGAACTATGTGTTATGTTCAAGCTATGTGTGTGCTTCACAGAGACATAGCTGCCATTCCAAATGTATTCATTTCAATAGGTCAATTGTGACCTCATTTCCAAAATGCATCTTTCATCTGTAAATCAATGTGCGCATGACATTCAACACACAACAGGACTCAGTTTTTTTCTGTTAAATTAAATTTTTATTGACTATTGATTAAAAGAGATGAAACAGATAAGCTTTAACCACTAATAATCTTATTTATAAATAGCCCATCCCTCTTACAGCCCTTGTTTTCCTTGTTTAATCAGTTCCCTCAGAAACATCAGATTTTACATGGAACTGTGTGGGCAGATCTATGATAGCATAAATGTTCCAATTCCAATGGTTTTTAGTCTAAATAAACCTAGGCTAATATGCCTTTTCACTTATCCAGTGTAGTGTGTATAAAAGTAATAGCCTTGCAATAATGTCTTTGATGTTCAATACATTTATTTGGTATTATGCATTTTCATAAACTTAACACTCTGGAGAGAGGCTTGTTTCCTAGGTAACCAGGATCGTTGAAAATGTTCCCCAAGCTTAGCAAGATGGATGCTCTTGTGCCTGTTGTGGTTACTTGGACTCTTGATTCCCTCTCTATTCAGGGAAATTTAAAATGACACACCCCAGAGATAGAACGATGCAGACTGGAGATTAGTCAAGCCTCAATGCTTCATAAGACACAGGCTGGGCAATGCTCTAAGATGAAACTTTAAAAAAAAAAAAAATGCAATTTTTATATATGGCATGTCAAGGAATCCAGTAGACAATCGTCATAATTGTGGTTACGTAGGAGTGTTGGAGGTTTTGCATGATTGATTAAGTTAAAATATTTATAACATGGTTTCATAATTGATTGGATGCTTGGATCCAGCCTGGTTCTGTGGAATTATGGGAATTTACATCATATACCAGCTGAACTGACACTCTCAGCAGAATGATGGTGGAAGCTTGGGTCCATATTCCATGCTTTGTAGTAATGCTATTGGCTAAAGAATCCCATTGGAATCTTCTGGGTGACTGTATTATAAGTGTCAGTTTTTATTGCACTGGCAGCAACCAAGTGCAATATACCTTTATCTTCCCTAAAGTAGCCTACAATAATTCACACTCAGAAAGTATAATTTTGTCATCACATGGACGTGATATTATTTTTTACATAGATCAATAGGTGATCTGAAAAACCCCAGCCTTTTTTATTTTTTATTGGATGCCTAACTCTTCTTGCCATTCAGTTGCTATGGTTTATAATGTTATTGTAGAGATGTTGAAAATACACATGAACTAAAAAGAATAATGATTTGCTTCATTAAAAAATCTCGCGTACACTACGGAGGCGCGCACAACAGCGCGGGCACAGCTGTTAGCACCAAGGACAGCCGCTCAGCCCTGAGCGTCGCATCAGGTTTGCCACTTCACAGCAGATCTCCGCACCAAGCCCACGGAAGACCGGGAGAGCAATTAATTGCACAAAGGGAACAGCATATACCGCGAAAAATGCTCTCGCTAATTTCTATCGATATTGGAAACTAATAAATGTGTGAAATTATGTAAGCAAAGGAGAATGTTTGAAGAAAGGTTGCTGAAAACTGCAGAGATAATCCAGCAGCGGTTGAGAACCTGACCATGCACATTCCTCCGCATTGCACATAAATCAGCTGTTCAGATTTTCCACCCTGTCCAGTGGGACAGTGGTTTTAGACGTGGTAACCGGGTGAACCGTGCAGTCCAGAATCCGGGCAAGCCGACCCGCAAACACCAGGGAGAAACGCAAGCGGGGTCCACTGCGCGGTTTGGTCGTTCACACGATGCGTCTGTTTCTGTTGGCAGTGTTCCTCTCGTGCTCCTGTGCGCGGGCCGGCTGCGAGCTGAAGATAGTGAACATCGGAGCGGTCCTGAGCCAAAAGAGGTACGAACAAGTCTTTAAAGATGCGGTGACCCAGGCGAACCAGATCTACGGGAGGGATAAATTCAAGTTGACCGCCATCTCGGTAACGCACAAACCCAACGCTATCCAGATGGCTCTCTCTGTCTGTGAGGACCTCATCTCCAACCAGGTAATAGCTCCGGAAGGCTCCTGAGTCTCTGCATAGGTGTTCATTGATAATAGCTTAATTTAACGAGTCAGTTAGCCAGTACATCATCCATACAGTAATGTATGCAAAATGTCTATCATATCAATTATAATTGAAGGCTATATTAGGGCTATACGGGATTGTATTGCCTGTACATTTAAATTGCCTAAACTATGGCCACTATTGGAGAAATGAATCATATTTTTTAGCGTGATGCATCATCCAGCTTCTGTTTCAAGGGAGCTGACCGGCATGATTAATAGGGCAGATGAGGTCGATATATTGTGACCAGCACTATTTGCAATAAACAGAACAGTAACCATCTCATTGTCAGCTAAAACCCCAGTGCCTGCCTGTGAAACACTCGTCCACATGCTTCAGTCGCGTTGCTGTTTTCTAACAGATTTAGCTGCAAGCATTTAGATAGAGTTTTTTACTGTGTTCATTTTCAAGTGTAGCCTAAAATGATCTAAAATGATCATTTCGTTACTCAATAAACAATATTTTTCGAGTCTACGAAAACAATACTAGGTCTAAGAAATTTCAAACTAGCCTTTACTTATCTATAAAGTCGTAAATTCATAGATGATTTGTTATAAACATTACCCAATATAATGGGTAACTGCCCAACTTGAGACGGAAAACAAAGTGTCCTCAAAATGCGTTGTGGTCATTTCTAGCCCTGTAGCATATTATGTAGGCGAAGTTAAAGGTTAAAATAAATATTACACAGCAGTTAATAATAATAATAATAAATTCCAAGTTATTTTATTTTATTTTAGTCAGAACTGAAAAATAAATGTGGTCGAAGGTCGAAAACTGTTTTTTGGGAATAAGAGGACAAGTGCACCTCACTCTGCGCTGCTGCAGAACCACGGAAGTGCAAACGTACTAGTTAATCAAGATTAAAATGAATGACGCGTCATTTTACAACTAATGATTTTACCGCAGTTTCTATTTTCACCGCTTATGCCATGTGACGATATGATGCCTATAAGGAGGCCAACATGGCCGCGTGCGGGATGGGCATCTGCCTCAAAGCATCCTGAGGGTAGCAGTTGGGGTGTACATGCCTCCCTCATCTGCGGTTATATCCTATGAGAGTAGGGCATTAGATTGTTTTATGTATAATTACAGATTCATAATTATGAATGATTTTACCTAATAGATCAAACGAATCTAGTATGATGTTGTGCTGAAACACACAACAGTGTAGGTAATTGTTTTTCCCTTAAGGGAACATTACTCTCTTTTTCACTTCAAGGGCAATTATTTTTCAGGTCATTATGGCTTTTGCACATGAAATGCAAATACATGTTGTGCAATGTAAAATAACAATGAAAACAATGTTCATAAGTTATGTATTGCAACGTTACCCAGAGAGTTGTTCCAACACTGATTCACGTTGCTAAAACCCTGGTCCTTCCCATTCACATTAAGCATTACATTTATTTTGAAAGCAGCAATATAATGTAGTGAAAAGAGCTGAGGCGTGAAGAACCCCCCACTCTCTCTCTCACACGTACACGTACACACACACACACACACACACACACACACACACACACACACACACACACACACACACACACACACACAGCCTCTTCTCTCCATAATTCATCCACATTGTTCTAATGCTCCCATCCCCTTTATTGTCATGATAGTAAATGACAGGGATGGTTGAGTTACTAACACATCTTCATATGCTGCTTCCTTACGTTCTGTGATATCCAAGTCCCAGCCTCACGAGGGCTGCTGTGACGACAAATGCACCAATGTTCTACATGTACCTTTACTTGTCAAATGTGGGAGGATGTGTATATCCTCTCACATCGCTCAATTAGATAGTTTTGGCTCTGTGTTGATGCTAGTCACTCAGAGACAGAGTCCATGGCAGATGGGATAGTGGATGCCTGGAAGCGCTTTTTGGATGAAAAGACCTAATTTGAGGCCCAACCATAAGGGCTACACACACTAGACCATGATGCCCGCCTGCCATGCCAGTTTTATCTTCCCCCTCAGTGGCATAGATCTCACTGGCATTTCTCAAGTATCCTAATAATCAAAGAAATGAAATACAGTTGCACAGTGATAAGTACAGCTGAATTATGGAGCATCTGTCTGCTTTGTCCAGGATGAGTGTCAATCAGCTTTGAGACGTTTGAATATACCAAGCAGCCATTAAGTAAAGATGGTTGTAGAGGAAAGAGATTATTTTATACTTCCAATTGGCAGTGATAGTGCAATAACCCCTGCAATGATTGATCCTTTCACCTCTGTACAGGAAGTCTGCCAATCATAATTATTTATGAACGTGTGTCTGCAGGTGTATGCCATTCTGGTGAGTCATCCCCCACAGTCCAACGACCACCTCACCCCCACGCCTGTGTCCTACACTGCTGGATTCTATCGCATCCCTGTGGTGGGCCTCACCACACGCATGTCCATCTACTCCGACAAGGTAAGAAACGACAGACAGAGAGAGAAGGACAAAAAAGAGAATTGAGATTCAGGGAGGGAGTAGAGAGTCTGAAAAGAAGAGCGAGAGAGGTGAGGCAGAAGGTAGAGAGAGAAGAAAGAGAGTGAGGGGGATGGGCATCCCTGGGGATGGATACAGATGAGAGAGAAAAAGAATATATCCACACAACTTGGCTAGCTACCAAAATAGCCGGGGCCAAATTGCATCCTGCTCCAAATAGTCATGGAAAGATAACATTTGTATTACTCTTGGTTTTAATAATGAAGGGCAATGTAAGAAATGTCACAGAAGACCTGAATGCAAATATTTCCCCGTCACTTCATCCTTGGTTCTTTGTTTTGTCTCCACAGAGTATCCACTTGTCCTTTCTGCGGACTGTCCCCCCGTACTCCCATCAGGCCCACGTGTGGTTCGACATGATGCGGGAGTTTCGATGGAACCACATCATCCTGATAGTCAGCGATGACCACGAGGGGCGGGCCGCGCAGAAGAGACTGGAGACCCTGCTGGAGGAGAGGGAAACCAAGGTGAGGCGCTGGGACCCACAGGACCCCTCCTGTGTCTGTGTGGTCTCTGTTTAACTCAGTGGTCTTCTGTGTATGTAACTGTTTTCCTTTATGTCATGTGAACATCTCTCACTGACCATTGTGCAAACATTGGCTAACATCAATATGCTAGAGACATCTACAGCGTCTAATGTGATCTAATCTTTTACTCATCTCATGTTGCTTTTCACCATAATCCAATTCTCCTGTGTCAATCCACAACGGGAGCCAAATAGTGGACTTTAACCTGGGGCTTTGCAAAACATCAATGATTGCCAAGCAGAATGATGGTCAACAGATCCTTCATGTATATTCGTGGTGACATATGATGTTGGGAAGAGATGTAGGTCATACACCCAGTGATGTCTTTACTTGGAGCACTGTAATGTGATGCAAGGGGGACATAAATGAGTACATCAGGCTGTCTTGCTGTCCTGAGCTAACACATTACGGAGGAATAATCTGTGGGTTTATTGTGTCCTTGTCAGATGATGGATTATGGGCCCCATGCAAGTTAAATGACCAGCCTCCAACTGGTTTCTGTTCCCTAAAGGAAAATTTAAGGAACAATTAACACAGTTAAAAATAATTTTAGCATAGTTCACATCAGAATGTGGTTAGGGTTTGCCATGTTTATTCCCCTCCGGGGCTCCATGCTGTAATTGTGCGATGGAGTGAAATGAGTCCTGATTTGAAGAGTAATTGAATCAGAGACTGATTAAATGGTTCATGTGACATATGCTCACAATAATCCCCACTGAAGGCAGTGGAGGAATGTAGAAGATGTCGTGGTTCACCAGATACACTCACACTTGATCAGGATTGATTTAGAGTTATTGGAGGGGATAAATCATTTTGTTTTTAAATATGTTGAATTTATTGGATTTGACATATGACTGTGTTAAATTGTTGTGTTCATTCTTGTTGTATACAGTAAAGACATACATTACATTATAGAGTAGTCAATCAATTATTATACTTGTTCCTCCCTGGAATCCATATTTTCTGCCCTGGTTTTCGATCTCTCTTTCTCTCTCTCTCTCTCTCTCTTTCTCTCTCGCCCTCTCTCTTTCTGTCTTTCTGTCTGTTTGTACATAGATACTAATTGATTTACAGTTATCAGAAACCTTGGTATTGTAGACACTGCTATGTAATGTTGTAATGAACATATCCACATATCCAAGCTTGTGTTTCAAAATAAGAATTTGTGTTATTTCCTCGTGAATGAGAAATATTCTATATATTCACTTTTCATATTCTGTTTTGTGCGGATTATACTCACTAACTGTTGGTTAGTATACTGTGTTGTTGTGATAAGCCAAAGAGTCCGTGGTTTGATGGGGTTCTGTACCAAAGAGACAGTAGTTTGATGGGGTTCTGGACCACAGAGACAATAGTTTGATGGGGTTCTGTACCAAAGAGACAGTAGTTTGATGGGGTTCTGGATCAAAGAGACAGTAGTTTAATGGGGTTCTGTACTGAAGAGAAAGTAGTTTATTAGGGTTGTGTACACCAGATACAGTAGTTTTATGTGGCTCTATACAGCAGAGAGAATTGTTCAATGGGGTTCTGTACCACAGATACCTTATTTTGATGGGGTTCTGTAGCTGAAAGACATTCATTTTATGATGTTTTGTACCAAAGAGACAGTAGTTTGATTGGCTTATGTACGTAAAGACAGTAATCTGATAGCGTTCTGTACCACAGTCAGCAGTGAAACATTTCTAGCAGGAGTTGATTCAGTCAGAATTCTAACATTAGCGACACAACATACAATATTCATGCTTGACTAAAGTAGTAAAAATAGAGCAGTCAGAGGAACTCCTGTGGGAAAACAAAGCCAGTCATCTAGCCTTTAAAAAAAAATAAAACAGGGCACAGTTTCTCACAGAGACAGCTGCAACATGGTGGAGGTGGGTACTCAGAGAAATATACAAAAATAGGTTTGGGTTTGAGGACTCATTTCATGTTTAGATGATTTATATTCTAATTGAGTGCCCTAGTCCCATTCACTCCGATTAGATTAATGCTTGTTTTGCATCGTAATGATTCATGACTGTGTCCTGCCCTTGACACACTACAACAATTGCAAGCTCGCAACATTTGAAATAGGGAGCAATGTTTAACAGAGTAGCGCTGACCACAACAACCTCAGATTACATTTGAGGCAGAACTCACGTTTAATCCTTTCAAAGGAGCGTGAATACAACGGAGGAGAATCAGATTGATTCTGGATTGCTTGTCAGGCAGTATAATGAACCAATGCGGCAGAGTAAAAGTGGCATTTGGGAGGTGAAGGATCCCCAACGCTCTGGCTCCTGCCTGGAGTCGAAGCTGAGAGGTCAGGCATCAGGGGAGGCAAGTCTGTCAAGCAGAAGATGCTGTGTTGTTCTGCAAAATGGCTTCCGGACTAAGGCAAAAGCAAGAGGGACCTTGCGGCTCCTTTCACTGTATACAGGAGTTGAAGGGAACTCAAAATGGAGAGAACCTGAGGGGCAATTAGTGTGCTGCATTGTTGTTGAAATTGCTTTGTCCAGACCACATATTAGTCCTCTCAATTAAAATTTTTCTAAGGAGATTATAACTGTTTCTCGGGCCAATGCTCGATGATGGCTATAGCGTTTAAAATGAGTTATCTGCAGTATAAAAGATGCTAAAGGAGGTCATATGACATAGTAGCAAATAGGATTGCTTGTGGTGCGTTTCTGTCAATGATGTCCTTTGCAAGCCCCAGTGTTAGGGATCCCAATTTGAAGCAGAAAAGTGGAGATTTGTTGGAATGCTTTACTGCGATCCATTTTCAACTGTTTATAATATTCTTCTGTGTCTGCATATTTTCTCTGTGCACATTATTCATCAGAATAAAAAAAGGAACTATGAAAACCTCGACCAACTGTCCTATGACAACAAGCGAGGACCTAAGGTATATTTGCATGGTCAATGCACGCCGCCCACCAACTTTCCAAATGTAGCAACTAGACACCAGCCAACCAGTCACCAGCCGACCCAGAAATGCCCCTATCTCGGTAGCACGTGTTTCTTTTTTTCCTTTCAGACATTATCCCTATGATTTCACCGAAGAATGGTTTTTGTTATGGAAAGACTATAATTTTCAGTAAAAAAAAAAAAAAAGAGAAACGAACAGCGCTCCACTTCAGTCATATTCATTTTTCCTTCAAATAAAGGAATGCATGTTCTCAGAAGAAAAAGAGATTGCAAGTCTATTCCTTTGTGGAGATCCGGTAGTGTGGGACCAAACCCTTTCCCAGATTACTACCCTCCTCTTTTGTAGCACCTCCCTAGTTTTCAACAGCTTTTTGTTGGGGGAAACGGTTCCCCTTACTCCCCTTCACTTGTTTTTAGTTACTGGTTGCATTGACCTTCTTCTACCCGTACCTAACATGCACGTCCTTCTTTGGAGCCTTGATAACCCTCAGTTTGCATGCGAAAAATGCAAAAGTTTTTTTTCCCCTCCAAGCTTTTTTTTTTTTTTTTTTTTAGTTGAGCCGATTTTCCTGGATCGCTTTCCTTTTTGTCCTCTCTCCCTTTTCAACAAAAATCAACAAAACCTAGTGAAACAGGTAAAGGTGACAGCATGGTTTCTGAGGTCGGGGGTAAGTAGCTGGCTTGACTTATTTTGTGCCCCGATCACAGGCAGAGAAAGTCCTCCAGTTCAGCCAGGAGACTAACTTAACCGCGCTACTTCTAGAGGCCAAAGAGCTGGAGGCTCGTGTCATCATCCTCTCCGCCAGGTGAGACCCTCATACAGAACCTCCCATCATACCTCCCATCACTAACAATAACACTTCCCTTCTGACCACGATGCGTAAGGAACATTCATTAAGTGATGTTGTTTTCCTCACTCCTAGTTAGACCACAACATGATTTACTTTGACTTACATTTGACACTTCCGCAATTTCTCTGCAAGAGTCTGGCTTGATATCAAGCAGTAGTGATTGACGTTCCCATAACAGGTCAGTAACCTTATCGTTTCTGCTTCCAGTGAAGAGGACGCTGCTGCTGTTTACAAGGCTGCCCGTTTCCTTAACATGACCGGATCCGGTTACGTGTGGCTGGTGGGAGAGCGCGAGATGTCCGGTAAAGCACTGAGCGAAGCCCCAGACGGTATGTACCGTACACTGATGCCCAAAAGCAGAACGGAGAGAATGCCAGAACATGTAGGAGCCACCTATTATCACACCTCTACGATTAGAGAGGAAAAGACAGATTCATGCTTTGTGTTTAACAATGTACTGTGTGATATTTTTGTTACGTGTTAAGCATTTAAACGTTTAAGCATTTAATATGTTTAAAGGTTTTAAATGAGTCACTAAAGTTTACACTAAGTTCTTAAATACTATTTTGATTACAGAGTTAGGTTGAGTGACTCCAAACCAATTCATTTGATACAGTTAGGTTTTGTGTCTCCTAATCTGTTTCTTGACATTTACCTCATTCATATGTTTCTTTAAAATATATGTTGGGTTTTCCAAAGCTTTGCGCGCTGCTATTATTGTTCTATCCTTATATTAATAGCTTGGTTCTCATGAGTTTGTAAAGGGTGTTTTGCAACCCCCACACTGAAGTAGAATGGTAAGCTACAACAGGTCTTTATTAAAGTTCCCGGAGCCTGCACAAGTCTCACGTAACATGTCACTTTGTGGTCACCAATGTAAACATCAACCCAAGGCACTCCAACACTCCCAAGCCCATTATCTTACGTCTGACGGCACATGCAAACCTTTGTTACTCAGTGCAGATGGTTAGTAGCGCTGTTTGACGTAAGACAATTCCCCAAACCCTGTAGATAGATTATTTGTAAGACATGTCCATGTCTCACCACGTATAACTGTCTTAAACTCACCTCTGGGGCTTCTTTCAAGAGTCTACAAGACTACTGGACCAGTTGCAATAAAAAACTTAGCTGAAGTTGGATTGTTAATGTGATTTGTATATACATTTTTCTAATCTAGTTGATGTATGTTTGTTTGATCCCACACATACACTATAGCTTTTCTGCTTGTGGTATTTTCCAACCTGCCCCATGTGCAATGGGTAATAGAATTCCATCAATCCAACTTCAAGGGTCTCTTTTTTTTCCATTCTGAGCAAAGTTCATCAACAACCTCAAAATATGGATTCACCACTCTCTGATCAAGCAGAAGAAGAAAAAAACCACTGTCAGGTGAAATAACTCAGTCAGTATGAAGTTAGTGCTTCAGAGACTTCCCGTGCTTGTTTGTTTTAGCTCTGGATGAGTCTTCACCAGCGTCAGCAGCAGAGAGGGTGGTGTTGGACCTTTCCTCAGGATGGCTTAACAAGAGGCTCCTATAAGTTTTTATTTTGGGTATTGCAAAAGGATCCTGACGATTGCTTTGTCAAGCAGGTCATTTAATGGCTTTATTCTGCTTGTTGGCGTGATGTGAGCAGGTCTCATCGGCCTCCAGCTCATCAACGGCAAGAACGAGTCGGCCCACATCACTGATGCTGTTGCAGTGGTGGCCCAGTCCATCCAGGAGCTCTTCGAGAAGGAGAACATCACGGAGCCTCCCAGAGGCTGCGTGGGAAATACCAATATCTGGAAAACGGGGCCCCTCTTCAAAAGGTGCATTTCCGTGACTCTATATATAATTCAGGAAGACATCTACACTTGGCCGTTGGTATTTTTCTATATTTGCACGCTCACATCAAATTCAATGTCTGTCTCAGGGTATTGATGTCTTCAAAGTACCCAGAGGGCCTCACTGGACGTGTGGAGTTCAATGACGACGGTGACAGGAAGTATGCTCACTACAGCATTCTGAACTACCAGAAGAGTCGACTCATTCAAGTTGGGATTTACAACGGAACGCAGGTAACCTTTTCTAGAATGATCTGTTAATGCTTAATAAGCTTGGAAAGCGGTGCCTTTATGAGCTAGTTGCTGAGCCATAGCTGAAGCAGAAAACACTTCAGTATTGGACTCCCCTGTGCTTGGTCTTCATCAGCGCCACTCATTATGTTAGCACTTGTTTAATGGTTGTTAATGTTGTTATGACGCTGTAGGTTGTGATGAACAATCAGAGGAAGATAATCTGGCCAGGAGGAGAGACAGAGAAACCGCGGGGTTTTCAGATGTCCACAAGATTGAAGGTACCACATTTCACACTCCTCAAACAAGGTTATTTCCTGTAATGTAAAGCCGCCCTCCAATCTTACGGAGTCTTCAGGTGAATGGATCTCTGCTCTATTCTTTACCATTATTTCTCTACCCTTCTATTTCTCTCACCATCTCTCCGCCGCGACCGTGTGTGTTTCTTTTGTTTTTCTTGGGGTGGAGACGTAGAGGTCCCTACAGTGGGTCTAAGGTGAGCTGTACCCCAAGCGTGACAAACAGCTTCCTCTCCCATCTGTTGTAGATAGTGACCATACACCAGGAGCCCTTTGTGTATGTGAAACCCACAGAGCAGGATGGTACCTGCAAGGAGGAAAAAACATTAAATGGAGTGGCAGATATTAAAAAGGTGATCTGCACCGGACCGAATGAGACCATCCCAGGTAACCCAGCAGGGACGTTTATGATATCACTACGGCTACCAACTGGAGATTCATACATACAGTGTATATGCAGTATGTATCTATATGTGTGGGTTGTGTGAATGTTGTCAGTCTTTCTTTTTTTGAGGGGGGGGGGGGGGGGGCTTCTGCGTGTCTGTGTGTGTGTAAGTGCATATTGTCAGTTGTTTGCATTAATGTTTGTTTGTAGTGTGGGCACCGGCCGGCCTATCTTTTGAAAAATGTGTGTGTTTGTGTGTGAGTGAGTTGTGTGTTATGTCTGGTCGCAGTGAAGACGTGTGCTGTGTATAGCTGGATTTGGTCATATGGTTGAGCTGAGGATCCCCTTCAGATTGATTGTAACTTTCAACCCTCTCCTGCTTTGTTACAGGACGGCCAATTGTACCTCAATGTTGTTATGGGTTCTGTATCGACCTACTTATCAAGTTGGCCGGAACCATGAACTTTACTTATGAGGTGCACCTGGTGGCTGATGGGAAATTTGGAACACAAGAACGGGTCAGTTCCTATAGAAACTCAACTGTTCAATGAATAAAAAAACTTGTCACATTATTAAAATGTGTTTTGCATTCTATTAAGTTCTGTTGTTTACTTATATCTCATCAGATCTCTGAGATGTGCTTATTAAATACATTTTATGCATGTGTAATATTTGGACAAATATACAAAACCATTAACATCACTAATTTAACTGGGCAGTTAGCAGAAAGGGCCATGGCAGACTAGGGTCCCACCTGACTGGGGATTCCATTCCATGTTGTAGAGGGAAGGTGCTGGTAAGACTCAAGCTGACCTGTCAGGACCAACTGAACAAGACAGGCTGAGCAGAGCTTCTAATAGCCAAGCTCTGTTCACACATCTCTAAGCCGGAAAATACCACACTACTTCTGCTCATTTCCTTTCGGGGACTCCGTTTTTCAGCTTTGGTTGCCAGAGTAAAGAGCTCAGTTGTTTTTGTTTTTCATAAAGGAAACCTAATTCTAAAATGTATTCGCAGGTTGTGTTGTTCTTAACCTTTTCCACTTACCACAGGTAAACAACAGCAACAAGAAGGAGTGGAACGGCATGATGGGAGAGCTCCTGGGGGGTCTTGCGGATATGATTGTTGCCCCGCTGACTATAAACAACGAACGAGCCCAGTACATCGAATTCTCCAAACCTTTTAAGTACCAAGGCCTAACCATCCTCGTTAAAAAGGTACGTTCCCAAATTCCTGATGAATACCAAACGTGTACACAAAACCAGTGTAAAAACAAAGCTCATCCAGAATATACCCGATGTAGCGTGGCAGTAGACTAGGAATAGTGTAAACGGTTGTGGTGTGTTCCAGGAAATCCCTCGCAGCACGCTGGACTCGTTCATGCAGCCCTTCCAGAGCACACTGTGGCTGCTGGTGGGTCTGTCGGTTCATGTGGTGGCGGTGATGCTCTACCTACTAGACCGGTTCAGGTAACAGGGGATCCGTGTTTGTGTGGGTCTGCATATCCGTGTGTGTGCGCGCGCACGCGCATGCGCACCCGCACGTGCGCGTGTGTACGAGTGCATGCGCGTGTGACCTTCTATTTCTCCGCTGTTGCTCCAGATTGCGGACAAGGGGTCCGGGGTGAAGGATGGAATCATTCCACTGTTCTGTTCGTCTGGCCTTCTCTCTCTGTTGTCTTTTATATTGCTCCTGCTTGGCTACTCACACAGATTCCCTCACTGCCTGGGGTTTCCAAGGTTACCGCTCCGTCCTCTCGCGTATGTCTCACTTTATCTCCTGCTCTTTCTGTGTAGCCCATTTGGGAGGTTTAAAGTAAATAGTGAAGAAGAAGAAGAAGATGCCCTCACCTTGTCATCAGCAATGTGGTTCTCCTGGGGAGTGTTGCTTAACTCTGGTATTGGGGAAGGTGAGATAATACAATCCCTGCACCGGTGCTTGACCAAAGCCAGATTTATAAATACAGTAGTAGTCGCCTATTCTAGATTAATAAAAACAATTATTAGTAGGCAATGCAACATAATAACTGTACTATTTAATACTACACTGATCCGTTTGTGATACTAACTGCTGATACTGTCATATTTAAGAGAAACAAATGTAATATATTGTACCACATTCGATGTCCCACATACTGAGCATTTTGTAAGGTTTAACGGGCTTTGTTCATCCAGGCGCACCGCGCAGCTTCTCAGCGAGAATCTTGGGCATGGTGTGGGCCGGCTTTGCCATGATCATAGTGGCATCGTATACTGCCAACCTGGCTGCCTTCCTGGTGCTGGACCGGCCTGAGGAGCGCATCACCGGCATCAACGACCCGAGGGTGGGTATCAACAAGTCCAGAATAAAAGACATCCTATGACCCTTTCAGTACACCTCCACCTCTGTAATGTGGGGTTATTTGCTTATGTACTGTAAAATATGCAAGTTTAGAAAGTTAAGTAGTTACTGGGGGTGAGAATACTGTGAAGGGAGAAGTTATGAAGGGGTCCTATGTACTGCCCCAAAATATGCAACCCAAAAATACCCTGAACTTGTACAACCCTGTTTCCAGAAAAGTTGGAACGTTGCGTAAAATGGAAATAAAAACAGAATGCAAATCATTTAAACCCTATATTTAATAGAAAATGGTACAAAGACACATTATCAAATGTTGAAACTGAGACATTTTATTGTTTCTTGAAAAAAAGATGACCACTTTGAGTTTGATGCCAGCAACACGTTTCAAAAAAAGTTGGGACAGAGACAACAAAAGACTGAAAAAGTTGTGTAATGCTAAAAAACTAAACCTGGTGGAATATCTAATTAATTAGGTCAATTGGCCACAGATAAGTAACATGATTGGTGATTAAAAGATCATAACAGAGAGGATGGGTCGGTCAGAAGTGAGGATGGGAACTTCACCACTCTGTGAAAGACTGTGCAGGCAAAGAGTGCAACAATATAAGAATAACGTATCACAATGTAAACAAAAAGATTTTGGGTATCTCATCATCTACCGTACAAAATATAATTATTAGATTCAGAGAATCCAGAGAAATCTTTGTATGCAAAGGACAAGGCCGAATACCAATACTGGATGGCCATCATTTTCGGGGCCCAAGACGGCACTGCATTAAAAACAGGCAGGATTCTGGGCTCAGAAACACTTCTGAAAACCATTAATTGACTGTGAACACAGTCTACCATGCTAAGAAGAAACTATAAACAATATTGGGCCCTTCTCTGGGCCCAAGATCATATAAGATGGACTGAGGCAAAGTGGAAAACTGTCCTGTGGTCTGTCGAATCAAAATTTGAAATTAGTTTGGGGAATCATGGAGGCTGCATCCTCTGGAGTTAAGAGGAAAGGGACCATCCGGCTTCTTATCAGTGTACAGTTCAAAAGCCAGCATCCGGAATGGTATGGGGGTGCATTAGTGCACATGGTGTGCGTGACTTGCACATCTGTGAAGGCACCAGTAATATTGAGCAATATACAGTACACAGGTTTTGGAGCAACATATGCCCCCATCCAGACAACGTCTTTTCCAGGGAAGGCCCTGCTTATTTCAGCAAGACAATGCCATACCACATTCTGCACATATTACAACAGCATGGCTCCATAGTAAAAGTGTATGGGTGCTAAACTTGCCTGCCTGCAGTCCAGACCTGTCACCCATTGAAAACATTTGTCACATTATGAAATGAAACGTTTTACAAAGGACACCCTGAAATGTTGAGCATCTGAAATCCTATATCAAGCAAGAATGAGAATACATTTCACTTCCAAAACTACAGCAGTTGATCTCGGCAGTTCCCAAACACTTGCAGAGTGTTGTTGAAAGAGGAGGTGATGAAACACATGACCCTGTCCCAACTTTTTTGCTAAAAGAACATGAAAGGACTCCAAAACTCTGATAAGAACTAGAGTATGGAACTTTTTTCAGTAGACGGCAGATATTTGGAGGAAATATCGCACCTAAAACATTATAACCCCTTCTCTTTTTAATTATCTCTTATATTTCTTATATTTGCTCTTTTCAGTCTGTTTGGTTTCTGCATTACAACAATTTTTGCATGAATAAGCTCCCTCTGATGATTACCTTTTCCCGAACATTCCTCACTTCACTTTTGCGGAGTTAAAGAACTGCTCAGAAGTGTATTTGAATGCTTGGTGTGACACTCCCTCACGTCCATTCTTTCTGTCCCTTAACAGCTGAGGAACCCATCGG
This sequence comes from Esox lucius, assembly GCF_011004845.1. Lineage (NCBI taxonomy): Eukaryota > Metazoa > Chordata > Actinopteri > Esociformes > Esocidae > Esox > Esox lucius. Next base: position 15,928,939 of record NC_047582.1, read on the forward strand.
ACAAGTTCATCTACGCAACAGTGAAGCAGAGCTCAGTGGACATCTACTTCCGGCGGCAGGTGGAGCTTAGCACCATGTACCGCCACATGGAGAAGCACAACTACGAGAGTGCCGCCGAGGCCATCCAGGCCGTGCGTGATAAGTGAGTTCTGGCCAGGCCGGAGCTGGTCAGATAGTCAGACCAGAGAGACAGAGAGGGTCAGCCAGTCAGACCTGGGGGGTTTTGGACCTCTGGACCAGCCAGACACAGCAGTTCTTCCTGCAGCGTTCCCTCTGGTCCAGGCCCAATATTCAGCCAAGACAGAACCAGTCTCAGACCCAGAGCAGAGCTGCATACAATGTGTAGCCAATATGTAGCCATGGCACCAGTCAAGTTGAGCTAATGTTGAGCTGAGGAGCATCCTTTTTCAGGTTTTATCCCAGACGGGCTTCTTTGATGTGGGGAATCCAATGGGGGACGCGTGTCGTCCGTCCGGCATTGGATTTCATTTTTCAAGCGGCGGTAGACATGGCTGGTAACACTGACTCCCGAGGGGAGCCATAAATGTGCTGTGACAATCACTGTTCTGTTGCACTGTAACCGCCTCCTCCCCCCTGCCTTCCTCCCCCCTGCCTCCCTCCCACCAACAGCAAGCTGCATGCTTTCATCTGGGACTCTGCGGTGCTGGAGTTTGAAGCCTCGCAGAAGTGCGATCTGGTGACCACGGGAGAGCTGTTTTTCCGTTCGGGCTTTGGCATAGGCATGCGCAAGGACAGCCCTTGGAAACAGAATGTGTCCCTGGCCATTCTCAGGTCTGTCCCAGCCCAGGCAACATTGTTTGTATGTTGTTATTTTTATTTATCTTTAATTTACCCTTTCTTACCCATCCGACACACAGCTGTGTCAGCTCTGTTCTCTCTCTGTACCTCCCCATTCCTGCCTTCTGTCGGTCTGTCTGTTTGTCAATGTTTGTTTCTTCCGTATCAGTGACAATCTGGGATTTAGATTCTGGAGTGAATGACCTGGTCTTTGGTTGACTGTCTCACCTCTCTGCCCACTCCCCCACCCCCTGCAGTTCCCATGAGAATGGCTTCATGGAGGATCTAGATAAAACCTGGGTGAGATACCAGGAGTGTGACTCACGGAGCAATGCCCCAGCCACACTCACCTTTGAAAACATGGCAGGTAGGGTTCTTCTTTTGGGTTTAACGAAACCTAAAAGTGATTGGACAAAAACCGCAGTGGTAAGGTACTATAGGCTATTTTTGTCCAATTCCTTTTTTTTTCTTTTAAGTGTGTACTGTTCAGGTCTGTTGTGGGATACTGGAAGTAAAATGGTTCCAGCTGTGATCCTAATAAACTTGCCAGGTTTGCAGCTGACGGCGAGGAGTGGAAGCAGGTTGACCTATAGACTAGATTCACACAGACACAGTCATGGGGTTTCCGACCGAGGGTCAGGGCGTCTGCTCACCACCCATCCCTGTGTCTGTCTGTCTCTGCCTGACAGGAGTGTTCATGCTGGTGGCTGGAGGGATAGCAGCAGGGATCTTCCTCATCTTTATTGAGATCGCCTACAAGCGGCACAAAGACGCCCGCAGGAAGCAGATGCAGCTGGCCTTTGCGGCCGTCAACGTCTGGAGGAAGAACCTGCAGGTATGGCATCTCTTTCCCCCCGTAAGCATTGGCCTCCAGGGGGGGAGGGGCCGAGATGGGCTGAGACACGCCCAGCATAGCCCTTCCTGCAGGTTCCTCCAATACAGGTGTACGACCAATCTTTTTTTTTTCTGTCACAATTAGCATCCTGTCTGATCATGTCGCCAACTGGTGACAGTCACACATGGATTGCTGTCACGGTCAGCGATGAAGCTATTCCCAAGGCATTATGGGCCGTCGTCGGCCCGTCCTGCAGTCCCTCAGACCAACGGCCCCCCATGTCTCCTCTCTGTGCTGCAGGACAGTAAGGAGGCTTCTGGGAGCCAAGCTGTGGGCGCTTCGATGACTCCATCGTTAGTACGTAACATAGACAAGAGCCGTCACCACCCCACATCACCCTTCACTTAAACAATAAGAGTTAAGCTAGAATAAAAAGACATCTAAAACAAAAGTAGGCATTCCACATTCATGGCATGAGCCAGTTAAGCCTTACGCTAATCTTAGCACGTGTGCAACGCAAGAACGCAATTAGCTACGCAAAATGGCCCTTCTGCGTTCTTGCGTTGCAATTATGCGCAAAAGTCTTGCAGCCCAAAATGTATAATGCAACGCAACTCCGCAGAACGGCCATTTTGCGTAGCTAATTGCGTTGTTGCATTGCATAATTGTGTAGGGTATAAATTAGGCTTTATATTCTGCTGCTATAACGCTTTTAGGCTTTGTAAGGTCAGACGGTGAATAGATGCAAGATAATAAGGCATCGACGAGTCATTTAAATAAGGAGAATCAAACAGCTATGATTCTCAGATTAATGTCCCACTTTTTGACAGCTGTAACAGTGCGCTGTTACACTGTCATTTCTGACCCCAACTCCCCTATGCTTGATGTCCATACTATTCCAGTATTTACATCACCCCCCAGTATCCTCCCTCTACAGGGTTTACGGGCACTGAACACGTCCCCTCAGGGAAAGCCTGCCTGTCAGTGACTGTTCAAAACAGCACAGGCTAATCAGGCGTAAAACACTCGTGGTTACGCGCTCGCTTCTCAGTCTGTCTTGTCGCTGAAGAACATGATTTGCCCCCATCGCCTATCTTCCAATCCGAAGCACTGGCAGGCCCCGTCTCTGTCCTGCGCCCTCACATCACGTCGACCAGCCCCACCCCCCCGTTGCCCCCACCCCCCCGTCACCTTCCACACCCGGCGGCGGCGGGGGGTGCGTGGCGTTGGGGGAACAGGGGAAGGGGATTGACGGGAGCAGTGGGCATTATGGGCCTCTAACCTGGCTGTGTCCGCCAGCCTGGCCCTGTCCTGTGGGTTAAGTGCTCACAGAAGTTCAGCGGTGCTTCTGTTGTACCAGTGGCAGGGCTGGAGGAAGGTACGGTAAGATCCCAGACTCCAGTGGGTGTCAGCAAATCAGTGTCCTTCTGAGACCGTCTGTCATATTCTTCTACCACTGGTTGTAATTGTTGTCTACGTCTTCATGTGTGTGTTGGTGTATAAGCACATACAGCAGACAAATGCATGCAGAGCCACTGAGAAAGGAAAAGGGTCACATAAACTGTTGGCCGGTGGAATATGGAACAGATTGTAGGTTGTGTTCACGCAATTAAGGATGATCACTGCACCAGTGAACTGAGGTGGCTTCATCCGCGTAAATGGTACGTGGTTCTCAATAGGACCGAAAGCTAATGGGGTTCACATGCTGAAACAACAGTTTTCCATCTTAAATTAATGAAATGGGGAATCATGCACGGATAAGTTTGACCACGCTTGGAGTATAGAAGCAAAGCGAGTCATTACAGCTTAAACTGTATGTTATGGGGCTTTTTCAGATGATCACTATGTGTCCGGAGGCCAGAGATTAAGCAGAGGACTGACAGTGTTGTACATGCTCCACCCCACTCAGGACCCATTCAGAATAATCACCGTCATTAGGTGGCAGTTTATGTGAACCTTTCTTTCTCTGTGAGTACCTAGGTGTTCAGATGTCGGCATCATTTTGACTGCTCGTATGTTTTAGTTTTTTTTTAGTTTTTGTTATGTTTGTATGTTTATGTTTATGTTTGTTTCTACTCATGTGCATATGCAAAGTGTTTGTACATGCACGTTGGCCATCACAGGTGCCTCCAGGGATGTGCACTTCTGAGGACCCTGTTTGAGCCTGTCTTCTTCTTCACTCTTTTGCTGCTCGGATTTCTGGGATTCATTCAAACCAGCGATATCAATGTTTTTATACAGTGGCTAAAACCGCTACTGCATAAATACCGAAATGCAGGTTTGATTGAATACAGCCTCTTATTCTCTTCTTCTAGACTAACGGTTGGGCTGAATTCCATTTCGAATTTCAATGAATTTCCCAAATTTATGGAATTGAATGGGAATTTACCCTAACCCACACCTCTTTTTTTTTTAACATTATCTACTGAAAAAAAAACTGAATCTGTCCTCATCTCTATACTTTTAAAGCAGCTGCAGTAAGTTAGATTTCTTCGGTTGTAGCAGGTCTTATTCAGAAGTGCATTGCCTTAAAGTGGTGGAGATATTTGGAGTAGATCATTGAAATGTCAGTGGGAGCTAATACACTCCAGTAGCGGTCGTTTCCAATTGGAGACAGGCAGCTGCTGCACATGCATCCAGTGGGACACTCTCCTCTGCTGGACCAGCATGCATTGCATGACCGGGACTGTGCAAACTCAGCACTTCACCAGCGGTCAGTCTCGCTTGATGTCATGTGAAAAACTGGAAAGTCTAAATGTTTGCCAAAAAATCAGAAAAACACAAAATGATGCTTTGAGTTGCTTGGACAATGAACATTGTCTTTTTCTATCTAAATATCTGTATGCCTTCTCTTTATCTCATTCATGGAGTTTCAACATGGGGTGACCATTGACTAACGTCTAGATGTCATCTTCCAACAGGAAATCCATTTGATTTGACTTTTTTCTCACTCAGAACGGAGTGGTGACCGGTGCATCACTCCTCAGCTCCACCCATCTTCCACACCACCCGATATAACATCACCTCCTCATGCGGTGGCATTATGAGAATGGGGATGGTTTGGGTGGTGACTGGTGGTTCAAACAGAGACCCAGACATGTGACCTGATGAGAGGGGATGTTTTGTGGGTCCGGTTCTGGCCTGGGTTGACTGTCATGCTATGTGTTCTGTGTCTCCTCTTTTATTCTCTTCCCTTTCTGACCTTTCGGAGCTCTTCCCATCCTCCCATGCCCCTTTCTGCATGTTCTCAGCTGAAATTCACACCACCCTGGCCAGCCCTGTCCTAACTGACTAGTTCACCTTCCTTTACATCCCTATTTATCTAAGGCCTCCCTCAGTGCTACAATTAACTACTCTGTTACTCTCTGTTAATCTCTTACTAGTCCTTCTAGCTAGCTAACCATCCCATTCCAGAAGATTAAACTGTCTTACCCCCAACTAATTATACATGACTCATACTGCCCTCTGAACGATCTCATAGTTATGTAACCCTGCTCTAACTCCATTATACAAAATATACAGTAGTACACACCCCTGCTCTAACTCCATTATACAATATATACAGTAGTACAGACTCCAGCTCTAACTCCATTATACGATATATACAGTAGTACAGACTCCAGCTCTAACTCCATTATACGATATATACAGTAGTACAGACCCCTGCTCTAACTCCATTATACAAAATATACAGTAGTACAGACACCTGCTCTAACTCCATTATACAATATATACAGTAGTACAGACTCCAGCTCTAACTCCATTATACGATATATACAGTAGTACAGACTCCAGCTCTAACTCCATTATACAATATATACAGTAGTACAGACCCCTGCTCTAACTCCATTATACAATATATACAGTAGTACAGACCCCTGCTCTAACTCCATTATACAGTATATACAGTAGTACACACCCCTGCTCTAACTCCATTATACAGTATATACAGTAGTACAGACCCCTGCTCTAACTCCATTATACAGTATATACAGTAGTACAGACCCCTGCTCTAACTCCATTATACAGTATATACAGTAGAACACACCTCTGCTCTAACTCCATTATACAATATATACAGTAGTATGTTGGTATGCATTTTAGCGGCTCCGCTGCCTCGTAGAGCACTTTTTTATGACTGCTTCGCTTGTGGTTGTTTCCTTTGCAAGCTTTTCTACTCGCTTGTTTGGTTCCCTTGGCTTTGCTTCTGGATCTTAAAGTGATAACGATCTAATAGCAAGAAGATGGATGTTTATTTATTTTTCTTTTCTCCCCCTACGCAGCCCTCTTCCTCTCTAGAGACTCAGGATGTAAGAATACCTTAATATGAGCTTTTTGCACACAAACACTATCTCTACCATGTACCTATAGTGGACTCAGAGCAGCTGTGGGGCACTTGGATGGATTGAAGGAGGAAAGAATCCATGTGAATGTGTTAACACATTATGATGTAAAAACATGGTTCAAATGGGGTCGGGAAGAAGTGTGAGGGAACAATAAGCTGGGTCAGGGATTTGAACCTCCAGTGAATACTGTTGATATGGTTGACTGTGAAATACGATACACATAGTATTCTGGCTATTTTGTTGTTCCCGAGTCCTGGCTAATGTTTATTTTCTCCTTGAAATGGTGTGTGTCTTGGGTGAAGGGGGTGGAGGTGTCCATTTGGTTGTGTGGGTTTGTGCTGGTAGGAGTGAGTGTGTGAGCAGGATGTGCTGGATGTTTAACGCAGCGTAACACAGGTATCATCCACACATGCTCCTCAGTTCATTCCAATACATTTGCAGGGACATGTAGTTTGGGTGTCTAGACGCGTCAGTGCCTGGTCAGGGATTACCCCGTCTTGCCCTGTTCCGAAATGGCCCTCCTGACAGCGTAGAGGCAGTACCTGATTGGACCGGCCGCAGTCCCAGTCACACTGTTGAAAGCAGAGCACACCTCATGTCGTCGCCGATATAGAACAGGCACGACTTTGTGCCGAAACACTCACTCTGTACCACATCAGGCAGTGAATGAGATGCGGGGGGCGGACAGAGGGTGAGGGGGCGGACGGGTGGGTGGGACTGAGACCAAGGTATCACTCCACCCCAAGAATATGAATAACTGTTCTACATATATTTATTTTAGGATAGGAAAAGTGGTAGAGCAGAGCCCCCCGACCCCAAAAAGAAAGCCTCTTTTAGGTCCATCAGTACCTCCCTGGCCTCCAGCATCAAGAGACGTAGGTCCTCCAAAGACACGGTAAGGAGACGAAGAAGGGAACAACATCTTCCCTTACTCTTCCCTCTCTTCTCTGGCTCTTTCTCCGTCTGCCTCTGTCTGCTCTTCTCTCTCAGTCTCTCCCTCTCTTTTTCCTGTCTTTCCTTCCACCATCACCATCTCTGAATGGAGAGAGAGCCCCGCTCCTCTCACCCATCCTACATGGCTCAGTAGCCATGGCCACGTGTCTGTCAGTCTGCCATCGATCAGCCATCCAACCAGACGCCATCTGTAGGTCCACGCCCCCTACAGGATGCTAGGCAACAGTGCAGGATGCAGGACAGAGCAGGTCAGGGACTGGATCTGAAGCTGGTGTGCAGGCTGTGGGGAGAGTATTTGCAGGGCCAGACTGGGCTGGCTTCATGGGATTAGTGGCTATAGTTCTGAAGGGGCAACGCAGCAGTCTGTCTTGCTTGTTTGGGCTGCTCTTCCTCCCTGCCCATGATATGGACGTGGTTTTCACCTATTTGTCTCTTGGTGATTGTGTAGTGTGTGTGTGTGTGTGTGCGTGTATGTGTGTGTGTGTATTTGTCTCTTATTCCTTTTATTGCCTGATCCTATTCAATCCATCTTTTACACACTTAAATCCTGCACTTTATCTCCTTTTGTTTCACTTGATGTTGTTTTTAATTTCAAAGCATGCGCCAGTGTTCTGCCATTTTTGCGAAAGTCAGTCCAACGATCTGGAAACAAACTAACATTTCTATTTTTACCAACAGACCATCTATTTCAGGATTTTACTCATGGAGCCATATTATCAGACCTACTATACTTTTGATTTGTCATGTTTCCGTTGTCACGTTTGTAACCATTTTGTCTGACGAAAGGCTTTATTTCAGTGTTCTTGTGGTGTCCATTTTGCACACCTTTTGGGGTTTGTTTCTAGGTGGTGAAATGCAGCTGGTTCAGTTGTCTTCCTTTCTTTGCCACCTTTGTTGGCTTGAGATTCTTGAAAGCGTCCGTGTTATATTGTGTCCGCAGCTTAGACCCAGTTTAAAAAAACAACTCCGTCTCCATCCACCTGTCTTCCTATGGAGCTCTTCTGCAGCATAATGATGGCGTGATGCACTATTATTTCCTCCACAGTCCTGTTGGAAGGGCCCGTTCACTGCTGGTGGGGAAGCACCTCCCCAGTACTGACAACCCAGTGACCCACAACATTCTCTGTCCTTCTGTTCAAACAGACCTAGCTGGCTGATGACCAAATCGCAGCATCACAGTAGATATCAAAGCTCTATGTTTCTCCCCTGATTACTTACCCGGCCCGATTGAACATCTGAAAGGTCTTTGTCGGTCTGTTTTTCTGTTTGAATACTCTCTCTTTTTCTTGATCTTGAAGCTAGTATTTTCAACGTTACTTTTGATTTAACTGTAGTCTATGAGAATAAAGAGCTGCACACTGTGTATAAGCTGCCGATAACATACTGGGTAAACAACCTAAGCTTGTCAGTCCACATGTCTATTTCAGGGTAATGTCATGACTTTAGACATGTTGACTAGGAAACGTTGATGCCTACCCAATAAATGACCAAGTGCTTATATAGAGTGTGCAGATGTTGATTCTTACAACCTACAGTTGACGCTCCCTGTCAGCATCTCAGCTAACTGTTTTTTGGGGTGTGCACCAGCACATGCGTTTTGCTTATTTGACCCGAATCGAAAAGGACAACTCTCCCACTCACCACTTCCTCTGTCTTGGAGGTGTTTCTGTAGAACTGGTCTCAACTATGGAGCGGAGAAGATGGAATTACCATCTCAGTCTTGATGTACCATTCTCAGTCTTTGACCATTATTTTTTTATTTTATATAAGTGTTCTTCTTTTATATTAATGGTTATCAATGGACTTTTTGAGTGTCAGTGTCCCTCACCCACATGCCACACTGCTCCTCTCTCCCTCTACTAGCATGTGAAGTATTGTGTTTTCAGTAGTAGTAGTAGTAGTAGTAGTAGTAAGATAAATCATTTAAGTAGTAGTAATCATAGTAGTACAAAACTCATTGTGGTAGTGGTCATATGCAGCCTGGTAGTGTCTCTCTTTTGCTGGTCCTCCTTTGGCCAGCAGGGGTTGCTCTAAGTGATACCATTAACAGCAGTTCCCCGAAGTACATCTTAACAGGTGTGGTGGTACGCCTTGTTATGATGCAACATATACATGTAAAGGATAGGTCCTTTATAACCATTGGATGTGAATACATCTATTATTCCCAGAGGGAGGGAATGAGGTGCCAGTGAGGGGCAGAAACATGTGGAACAGAAGGGAACAAATACAGTCACGACTGACAAGTCCCATTACATGGGAGACAGCCAGGAAGACCTAGGAAGTACTTAGCATACACTTGCTCTCATTGATTTCAGGACTGCACGTCAGGCCCAGAAGGAGTGACACCTCCTTCCCTCTCTCCGGGAATGAAAGTTGCATTCATAACCAAACGTTCCATTTTGGTCAGTCACTTCAATGCCACTGAAAGGTACAGCAGAAGCAGGTCGCAAGCCGAACACACCAAGCACATCCCAAAGGGATCAACCAAGAAGAGGCCGAAACAACATGAGCGAGGACAAAGCGTAGAACACACCACAAACGAGCAGAGAAAGGCATAGAGCCTGGCGTCTAGACAGAAAAGGATCACAGAATGCAACCTCACATTGATAAATTAAAATCAGCAGCGCCCAGGGCAATGTGACCTAAAATGTACAGTTCAATTGCAGAGAGTAGCGGTTAGCAAGGTGCACCAAGAACGGTAAGAAAAAACACTTTATATTTACTAGAAAAACACCAGCAAAATAATGTGTGAGATGAGTGGACAATCAGGTGTAAGTTGGGCTCCCGGTTGCTCTGCACCTGCTGGGACTTATCAGGCCTGATAGTATTTGTTATAGCTGTTACCTATGCACCCTTTGAGTGGCACTGAAGTGACAGGCTGATAGGGAAGTACAGTGTCTCTCAAAAATATTCAACCCCACTTTTCCACATTATGCTTTTTTTATTAACATGACATTTAAATGGATTCAATTAGGAGTTTTTGCCACTGATCAACACAAAAAAAATCCATAATGGCAATCTACAAATTCCTGTGTAATTATTACATTACAAAACAGAAAAGTCTTTACCAGCTTTGCATAACTGTATAAGCTCTCTCAAGTTGGATAGGAACCTTTGGTGAACAGCAATTTTCAAGTATTTCAAGTATGTTTGGGGTCATTGTCCTGGTTAAAGAAATAACTTCTCCCAGGCCCCAGTTATCTTGCAGACTTCAGCAGGTTTTCTCCCAGGATTTCTTTGTCCATTTTGCCTTCTATCTTCACAAGCCTTGGTCCAGGCCCTGATGTAGAGAAGCTTCCCCATAGCATGAAGCTGCCACCACCCTGCTTCACAATAGGGTGGTTGTTCTCAGGATGATGTTGACTGTGAGGCTAGCATCTAACATGGCACTTAGCGCTGAGGCCCCAAAAACTTTTTTGCTTTCCAAAAAAGTTTTTGCTTTAAATGTTCCTTCATCTTCATGATGTTGTATTATTAGTTATTGTACTTACCTACTATGGGGCCTTCCACAGACAGGTGTATTTAACCTGAAATAATGTGAAACATTTTGAATGCACACAGGTGGACTCCATTCTATTAAATATGTGACTACTAAAGACAATAGGTTGTACTACAGCTCATTCAGGTGTGTCATAGCAAAGGGATTGAATACTTTTGCAATCAATCTGTTTTATGTTTGTAAATTAATTTAGAACAATTTGCATACTTTATTTTTCACTTTGACATCATGGGCATTTTTGTGTTCAGTGATCAGTGGCAAAAACAACTGATTAAATCCATTTAGATTTCATGTTGTAACAAAATAAAATGTGGAAAAGGGGGTGAATACTTTTAAGAGCCATTGTTATTGTACACTTGTAATATCCAATGAGCATATTGACCCTTGACTCTGTAGTTACATCATAACTTCTAAAGGTCAATATGCTTGCAAGCTTGAAGAAAAGCTTCAACACAGCCTAAAATGCGAGAGACAAAATCATCAACACTGAGTGACAGGTGTAATCAATTTCATCAGGTATTTCATTCAGGATTTTTGTAAAGATTAAATGGATAATGGTCCACACTGGATTATGATTGGCCTGTACTGAAGTTACCTTGTTCTGAAAATACCTACTTTATAGTCCAAAACCGTATTTAAGGCTTTGTCCTATAAGTTTGAAAGATGTGTTGTGAATCAGGTTTTTCCATCCTTTATACTGTAAATTGGAATCCATGACGAAGTAAGTTGGATTTTGATTTGACATGCTGGAAACAACACTGATGAAATCATTGTCTTGTAGAGAGCATGACTCAGCACAGTGGTATGGTTTGGTACTAAAGGACGGCAACAAATGCATACTATATTTTCCAAGATCAATTCATGGTCATATTTGCAATAGATAAGGAAGAATCCAGAGCAATTGCAACGGTTTGTGACACTGCGACTGTATCAATTGCTGAAGGAAACAATCCTTACCATTGTCAAGTATGTTACCTGCCACCAAGCCCTGGGCAGATTAAAACGACGTTACACAATCCCAAAGTCACAGTTGCCATAGTAACTGAGCACCTGCATGTACCGGGTATGTTTCTACCCAGCACTGTAGATGCCCATTATAATCAGCCACTCTGCTCCACTGGAATACAGTGAAATATGGCCTGGAAGTAAGAGTCCCACTGCACAGCACTTTGAACTAGCACTGACTGCTCTAAGGTTGAATTATTATTCATACTTTTTTCTCAGCTTTGCTCGGCTGTCTTATGTTATCCACTGTAGTAAATGATTGTCCACTCTGTCAATTGTTGAGATCATTTTTGGCTGATTCAAATGTGCTCTACCCCCCGGGCCTTACCTCCACTCTACTCTAGTCATGTTATAACCCTCCTTAGGCAGAGAAACACACTAATGTACAGGTGTTTCAGCTCTAGCTGTTAGAGCATCTGACCAGTAACTCAAAAATCGAAATGTCTGTCCCTGAGCAAGGCGATTAACCCTAATCGCTCCCAGGTTGTTGTAAATGAGAATGTGTTCTCAGTGCTTACCTGGTAAAATACCAAATGTTCCTTACCAATCTGAGAAAACCGCAGCGGAGAAGAAAATGTTGCCATCTTTCCTAAACAAACTACCTTCGGGGGGTTATAAAAAAAAAGGTTTCAACTGAAATGGAGCGGAGGTGTTCTTTGTGAGAGTTCTGTTCAGGGCTTTGTAGGGGTCTGACTGGGGCACTGTTTTCTCATGTTCTCTCCGTCTCTGCAGCAGTACCCACCAACCGACATCACGGGCCAGCTCAACCTGTCCGACCCGTCGGTCAGCACAGTTGTATGAGATGGACAGAAGGAGAGAGAGACATTCACTGCTTGGGGAGAGAGAGGGAGGGTGGGCTGGGGGCAGAGAGAGCCTTCCCCCAGCCTGCAGCATTTTTGGATCCATCGTTACTGAAACTTTTAGTCTCATTGGCTTTGCAGTGCAGCCGTGGAGTTAACCCCACTTGTGAGGGAGGACTGCTTTGATGATGGCCCCTGTCACAGCGGTCTGCCATTACTTAGCTTTAGGGTTTTGAGCTTTACTTACACATCCTGGGTTTTATTCGGTTGACTCGCATTTACGCTGAATTTATGCTTATACAGTCCTATTTTTGTCCAGTTTTACTTACTGCAGACATTGTGATGTTGGCTACTACAACTATTTAATATATCTAATTATACATTTAAAACAATCCTGTGTGGTTAGATTACTTAAGAATACAACCAACTTTTTACTTAAATACTTTTCTGTACATATCCATTAACTTCCTAGGAGAGACTATAACACACAGTATTTAACAGCACATTAGGTACACTTGGCTGGATAACTTCAGCATTTTAGTACCGTGTCTTTAAATTGATATATTTATTTTGATAAGTCTTTGTTAAATTGGACACATTTTAATAGTGAAAATCTGAACTTTTGTGACTTTAAATCAACCATACTAGAGATGGAAGCATGCACATATTGTAAATGTGTAGAACTGACTATTTATTTAATCATTTGTCCATGGTGTTAATACTGCTATTGTTTGTTGAAATACTCTGTCGCACTTAAAACATTTAAACTCCTCTTTTCTAATCAGTTGCAGTTTTCATAGATACAAAAAGTTAGGTATTTGTTTACTCTATTCTTTGCATCTTAATAATTGTAAAACTGTTTGTTAAATTCATACTTTTTAAAGTGTATTATATACAGCGGGTATTCTCCTTAAATGTTCTGCTTGTAATGTAATTTATGTATTTGGTCCAAAGAGGTCCTTATTACACCTTTGCTTTTCTCCTATTTGTAGGGGATTTTCAGTTACTAGTCTAGTAGAAACTATGGAATTAATTTCTGAAAAAACACTCTCAAAGGGGGACACCTTTTTGTTTTTGCCTGGCACACCTAATTCAAAAATCCACTTCTAAGCATTTTGTTGGATGAATCAGGTGTGTAGTCCAAGGACAAAAAAGGCAAATGTACATCCTTTTGGTTTCCCTGGATCTGGATTAAGAAACACATGTTATCGGCCATGTTTAGAAACACAGTCTCTCTCCCTCTCCCTTTCCTCAGTCTTTCTCATCTCCATTCTCAAAGGGGTTGCATCAAAGGGCCAGGTTTTTCACCCAACCAATGCATGGTCTTTCATGCAACACATCCTCCCTGAGGATAATAGTCTATTAACGATTTGTAGGTCTTTTAAATATAAGGTACTCACATAAATTGATAACTCGGCTAAATAAATGGGAACTTCACCTAAAGGAGACTTTAGTGTTTACATGTAGACTTATTTTATTTGTACTTTTTCTGTGAATATAGTTGATCACTAAAACTTTTTTTTTTAATGGTTTGGGAGTTCAACTACAGGCACAGAAAGAGTTAAAGTAATGTTCAGTCATTGAGGTTGTGTATGCATATCTTGGTTAGATGCAAAAACAGGTCATTTCCCAGGCTCTGGAGGTGAGAAACTGTTGCAGCATTTTGAAACAAAGACTATAGTACATTTCTGGTATGGTACTGCACAGCACTTTAGCCCCAGGGCTTGTCCATACTGGTCCCACCAACAAGGCAGACTCTATGGCATGATTATGCATTCAGTATACTGGTACATAACATACCCAATATTTAAAAAGATAAGTTGTGGTGTTATTGAGCAATTACACAGGAGGGAATACAGTATATCATCATTATGGTTAAAGGTTTTCCTTAGGCATGATATAATTTCAGGTGCCTGGATACAGCTTTTAGCTGTGATATATTGGCCATATACCACAAATGTGCCCTATTCCTATTATAAACCATTTTCCAACACAATTAGAACAGTACTTTTTTTTTTTACTGTGTAGTTTAGGTGTTCAATGCTGATTGGCTGAAAACAGTGGTCAGACAATATATCCGGAGTATGGTGTAAAATGACTTGTTTACTATTCTAATTATATCGAAGTTTATAATAGCAATAAGGTACTTCTGGGGTAATAGCTCACCAATATGCCATATACCACACTCCGGTCAGACACAATTTGTTAATAATATTGTTATAAGTAACAAATGACCAACAAACAGAAAATTATTTATTTATAATTGTATTAATTTATTCTTTTGACAGTTTTTTTTATTTTAAAAGATTATTAAAATAGATTGTAGTACATCACTGGAGAAAAAACATGTTTGTAGTTTAAGCACTAAAATAGCATTTGAATGTGTAATGTTATCACTCATGAAGTTCTTCTGGTCATGTTCATATTCTGGCACATGCATGCTTGTGTGTTTATTTGTATTGTTTTGGATCTTGAATGCTTATTGATTATTGATCATGCCGGATTTGTGTAGTTTACTGAAACATGCTTTGAATGCATTGTAAATAGAAATTGGTTTGTAATTGATGAGGAACGGAAGATTGCATTGCACTTGCTGTACTGTTACTGAAGAGAATGTCATGGACACAGACACAAACAAACACACTTCATTGTACATATTTGGAAGTTTGACCTCAATCACGATGAAATAACATTGTTTTTCAATTAAACTCTCTTGTTTGTATAGATTTACTTGTAAATAAAACCAACCTATTGCCAAATGCAATCAGAGATGCTTTTGTTTGTGCATTTAAACTTGGTAATAATATATATAATTTTGGAGACTGTGTTTGCCCATTTATGAAGATTAGTTTGTGGTCACCATTCTAGGGCCCGCTTAAGATTCAACAAGATACCAGCAAAATAAGAGAGAGCATTCCTTGGATCCAAAAAGATACATCCTGAATATAATTCAGACAGACCTTAGTCCCCTGTCAAATGAACTAATGCAATGTAAACATTGCCAACCATGCAGGAAATAATGAGTTTGATTAAATTAAATGAACATAGGCCAGTGTCTGCTCCAGATTCTAGGCTTTGCATTTGGCATCTGTTGTTGGTGTTTGACAACATGAGGACCAAATAATGCCAGTATAGCTAGCCATCATTAGGCATATACAATACATTTGAATATTTTAATCAGAGACAAAGTAAAAAAAAAAAAGTCAAACTTTCAACTGTTTGAAATGCCCTGATTTCCAAAAAAGAAATCACAGCCTCTGTTGAGATTTCTGGAAAACCTGGGAAGTTTAACAGAATTTTACAACACTACCTGCAAGGCATTAGCCTGCAAAGTAATGGGTGATTCCTGTCAGAATTCAGTATATATTTTAACAGCGAGAAGCAGGAATTAAATTATGTTTGAGGTTTGTGTATATAAGGTTAATTAATCAGTCAATGTACATACAAAAAACAGATAAAAAAAACTATTCCAAAATATCAACCAGAAACTGAGCATGCTGGGAGCATTATAATTTTGAACTTAAAAAAGTGAGTGAAAGTATCACAAACATTTTAAGTCATCAAGAATATATCATTAGCTTTGAGTTACACTTTGTGTCATGGTACGGTGAGGATCAGCGCCACCGTGCTGTGCACTCCCACTTCCCATCACTCCACAAACTCACCCTGGACTCATTCATGGTCTTGTCTCCCATCATCACTAACACCAGGTCCCAAATCACTATGTGTTTAAATGTTTCTCCTCTGCTCCCCTCACTTGTCCATCATTGTTGTTGTTATTGTATGTCACACATAACGGTTGAGTGCTTTCATTTTGCTGTTTCAATTCAGCCCCTTTACTTTCATTCAGTTTGTTTGTACTCCGTGTTTGTTTCGATTAAAAAGTCTACATCGAATGCATTCTGCCTGCGCCTGGTTCCTCTCCACCACCACCGTTACACTAAGTAGAAATATTTCAGTAAAACGCACCTTTACAATGTACAAATGCTACACTATATGGCCAAAAGTATGTGGACACCCCTACTAATTATAGAGTTCAGGTGTTTCAGCCACTCCCATTGATCACAGGTGCATGAAATCTCTATTGACAAAGTGCAACGGGTCGTTCTGAAGAGCTCAGTGGCTTCAAATGTGGCACTGTCATAGGATGCCACCTTTGCCACAAGTCAGTTTGTCAAATTTCTGTCCTACTAGATCTGCCCCGGTCAACTGTAAGTGCTATAATTGTGAGGTGGAAGCATTTAGGAGCAACAACAGCCCAGCCACGAAGTGGTAGTCCATAAAGACATTGTTCGACGAGGTTGGTGTGAAGGAACTCAAGCGGCTTGCACTAGGCCCTGACCTCAACCCCACTGAACACGTTTGGGATGAAGTGGAACAGCAATTGCGAGCCATACTTTTTGCCACAGTAGTGTATCTGCTTTCAGTAGAGGTGGTAGCACATTACTGCTACCTAGTGCAGGAAAAATGTAGCACGCTGTGCATACACAGCAGACTCTACAAGGTGCATTCCACACCATGGCTGGGTTCCATGGATTGGACAGCATTAAATTAATCTTTCTCCATCGTGTCCCAAATATGCTCTGTTGGGTTGATGTCTGTTGACTGCACTGGTAACTTTTCTGAGATTAGTCAGACTAGGCAATGTTTTTCAACTCCTTAATTGTGCAAAATTGGTGCTTGCGTGCCCACTGGAAACATTCACAACCATACCACGTTCAATGTCTTAGATCACTTATTTAACTTATTTTAACATTCAAGCAAACAGTAATTGGATGCCTGCTTTAGAAGTACATTTTTGTCAACTAGACAGTGTATTGACTCACTGAGTGTATACTTAATACATATCTGACAATGGCAAAATGCTTTTGTATTATAATTTGTATGGGACACTTTGCTTTTACTGTTGTGTATATATATACAGTGGATATAAAAAGTCTACACACCCCTGTGAAAATGCCAGGTTTTTGTGATGTAAAAGAATGAGACAAAGATAAATAATGTCAGAAATTTTCCACTTTTAATGTGACCTATAATGTGAACAATTCAATTGAAAAACAAACTGAAGTCTTCGACAGGGAAAATTAAAAATAAAAAGCTGGTTGCATAAGTGTGCACACCCTCTTATAAATGGGGATGTGGCTGTGTTCAGAATTAACCAATCACATTCAAACCCATGTTAAACAGAAGTCATTACACACCTGCCATCATTTAAAGAGACTCTGATTAATCACAAATAAAGTTCAGCTGTTCTAGTAGGATTTTCCTGACATTTTCCACAGAAAATGGAAGCTCCACAGAGAGCTTCCAAAGCATCAGAGGGATCTCATTGTTGAAAGATATCAGTCAATAATTTCCAAAGCATTAGATATACCATGGAACACAATAAAGACAGTCATCATCAAGTGGAGAAAATATGGCACAACAGAGACGTTACCAAGAACTGGACATCCCTCTAAAATTGATGAAAAGATGAGAAGAAAACTGGTCATGGGGGCTTCCAAGAGGCCTACAGCAAAATTAAAGGAACTGCAGGAATTTCTGGCAAGTACTGGCTTTGTACTACATGTGACAACAATCTCCCGTATTCTTCATATAAATGGGCAATGGGGTAGGGTGGCAAGACGGAAGCTCTTTCTTACAAAGAAAAACATCTAATCCCGGCTGAAGTTTGCAAAAGCAAACATCAAGTCCCCCAAAAGCACGTGGAAGTATGTGTTATGGTCTGATGAAACCAAGGTTGAACTTTTTGGCCATAATTCCAAAAGATATGTTTGGCGCAAAAGACAACAACACTGCACATCACCCAAAAAACACCATACCCACAGTGAAGCATGGTTGTGGCAGCATGCTTTGGGGCTGTTTTTCTTCAGCTGGAACCGGGGCCTTTGTCAGGGTGGAGGGAATTATCAATTGTTCCAAATACCAGGCAATCTTAGCACAAAACCTTCAACCATCCGTTAGAAAGCTGAAGATGAAGTTCAGTTTTCAGCACGACAACATTTCTAAGCACACATCCAAATCCACAAAAGCATGGCTATACCAAGATTAACATTTTGGAATGGCCCAGCCAGAGCCCAGACCTGAATCCAATTGAACATCTCTGGGGTGATCTGAAGAGGGCTGTGCACAGGAGATGTCCTCGCAATCTGACAGATTTGGAGTGCTTTTGCAAAGAAGAGTGGGCAAATATTGCCACGCCAAGATGTGCCATGCTAATAGACTTCTACCCAAAAAGACTGAGTGCTGTAATAAAATCAAAAGGTGCTTCAACAAAGTATTAGTTTAAGGGTGTGCACACTTATGCAACCAGGTTATTGTGAGTTTAAAATTTTCAGTTTGTTTTTCAGTTGAATTGTTCACTTTATAAGTCACATTAAAGGTGGAAAAAGTTCTGACATCACAAGAACCTGGCATTTTAACAGGGGTGTGTAGACTTTTTATATCCACTGTACATAAAATCAACATACAAATCATTAATTAAGAAAGGTTGTCTCCAACCAATGTCTGATTTTGTGAGTGTGTGTTGTGATATAGCCTAGTAGAGAAGCTGGAAAGGCTGAGTTCTGTCCATTTTTGTCACACAGACTATTGTTTGTATGGAATACAATTTATAGATCAGTGAATGACTGAGGGACAGCAAACCCAACACCTTAACTGTAACTTAAAATGTTTGCTAAATTCACTGGCAAAAAGCCCGCAGTATTCAGACAGGAACACCTAGCCAGATGAAAGACAACTTGTTGCCAATGAGTTTTGGTTAAATTGTTCTATTGGAAAACATCATGGTGTGTTCTGCATTTTATTTGGCCGAAATATTTTTATCTAATGAAAGTTTCATCTGCAGAGGTATCTCTGGGTCTTCCTTTCCTGTGGCGGCCCTCATGCAAGCTAGTTTCCCCACAGCTTTTGATTGTGATTGCAACTGCACTTGAAGAAACCTGCAAAGTAATTGATATTTTCCGGACTGACTCAGTAATGACGGACTGTCATTTCTCTTTGCTTATTTGAGCTGTTCTTGCCATAATATTATTACACCCAGCAATGTGTGGTCACATGTGGTTTAATTATGTACAGTGGGGAGAACAACTATTTGAAACGGTCTGGGGCTCCATGCAAGATCTCACCTCGTGGGGCATCAATGACCATGAGGAAGGTGAGGGATCAGCCCAAAACTACATGGCAGGACCTGGTCAAAGACCAGAACAGAGCTGGGACCACGGTCTCAAAGAAAACCATTAGTAACACACTACGCCGTCATGGATTAAAATCCTGCAGTGCACCCAAGGTCCCCCTGCTCAAGCCAGTGCATGTCCAGGCTTGTCTGAAGTTTGCCAATGACCATCTGGATGATCCAGAGGAGGAATGGGAGAAGGTCATGTGGTCTGATGAGACAAAAATAGAGCTTTTTGGTATAAACTCCACTTGCCGTGTTTGTAGGAAGAAGAAGGATGAGTACAACCCCAAGAACACCATCCCAACTGTGAATCACAGAGGTGGAAACATCATTCTTTGGGGATGCTTTTCTGCAAAGGGGACAGGATGACTGCACCGTATTGAGGGTAGGATGGATGGGGCCATGTATCGCGAGATCTTGGCCAACAACCTCCTTCCCTCAGTAAGAGCATTGAAGATGGGTCGTAGCTGGGTCTTCCAGCATGACAATGACCTGAAACACACAGCCAGGACAAGTGGCTCCGTAACAAATGATCTCTGTAATTGCAAACAAAGGTTTCTGTACCAAATATTAAGTTCTGCTTTTCTGATGTATCAAATACTTATGTCATGCAATACAATGCTAATTAATTACTTAATTAGGGCTCGTCCGGGATTGGCTCTTCATCCTCGGAGATGCTTATCCTGAAACTGTGACTGAGAAGCTGAGCTGGTGGTGCAGTGCCTAGTGCTAGAGGTGAGCAGCTGCTGTCCATGAGAGCTGCGACCCACTGGGAGGAGGTGTAGTTGAAACAGGTGCTGAGGGACCTGCTGTAAAGGACTGGAGAGGACGTTGCGATGGCCGACAAGGAGAGGAAGAGCCTGGTGTGGGACATCAGGAAGAGCCTGTTTTACTGTCGCCTAACAAACTTTTCCAGATTGCTACTAATGTGGGTCCAGTTCCAGACAAGGATCCATCAGAGCTTTCTAGTGAGGACACAGAGGGGTGCTTTGAATACATCCATGCTCAAATGTACAGTAAGACTTTTAGACACTGAGGACAGTGGGTTGGGGAAATTGTTAGCACTAAAAGATGTTGTTGACGAGATTGTTCAGTCTTGTGATGTTACCTCCCCTCCTGTCGAGTTAGCCCATCCAGTCACAGCTAATGAACCATTCACTGAAGCAGTAAGTGTAACGACTATTGCCACGGTGAACACACAGCCAGTCATTGACACAACCGATGCCGCTACACTTAGCAATGCTAATATTTTACCAAAAAACTATGATGATTTGAGTAAGAAGCTCCTCCAGTTTGTGAACATGCCCACATCACAGGCCACAGCACAACCTACACTTGCACAATCTACTCCAATGAACATTGCCCCACTACACAGTAGCACACACCCAGATGCTGCCACATTCCAGGCACCAGAAAAGGTGTTGTCCCTAAAAGATCTCCCCTACATCCAGCGCCGCAAATTTAAGGTGCAGGGAGGCCAAATCAGGGATCACTCATCTGATATTAATTACAAACCCGATTCCAAAAAAGTTGGGACACAAATTGTGAGTAAAAAAGGAATGGAATAATTTACAAATCTCATAAACTTATATTTAATTCACAATAGAATATAGATAACATATCGAATGTTGAAAGTGAGACATTTTGTAATGTCATGCCAAATATTGGCTCATTTTGGATTTCATGAGAGCTACACATTCCAAAAAAGTTGTGACAGGTAGCAATAAGAGGCCGGAAAAGTTAAATGTACAGATAAGGAACAGCTGGAGGACAAATTTGCAACTTATTATGTCAATTGGCAACATGATTGGGTATAAAAAGAGCCTCTCAGAGTCGCAGTGTCTCTCAGAAGTCAAGATGGGCAGAGGATCACCAATTCCCCCAATGCTGCGGCGAAAAATAGTGGAGCAATATCAGAAAGGAGTTTCTCAGAGAACAATTGCAAAGAGTTTGAAGTTATCATCATCTACATTGCATAATATCATCCAAAGATTCAGAGAATCTGGAACAATCTCTATGCGTAAGGGTCAAGGCCGGAAAACCATACTGGATGCCTGTGATCTTCAGGCCCTCAGACGGCACTGCATCACAGGAATGATACTGTAATGGAAATCACAACATGGGCTCAGGAATACTTCCAGAAAACATTGTCAGTGAACACAATCCACTGTCCTATTCGCCGTTGCCGGCTAAAACTCAATAGGTCAAAAAAGAAGCCGTATCTAAACAGGATCCAGAAGTGCAGGCGTTTTCTCTGGGCCAAGGATCATTTGATATGGAAAAGTGGAAAAGTGTTCTGTGGTCAGACAAATCAAAATTTGAAGTTCATTTTGGAAAACTGGGACGCCATGTCATCCGGACTAAAGAGGACAAGGACAACCCAAGTTGTTATCAGCGCTCAGTTCAGAAGCCTGCATCTCTGATGGTATGGGGTTGATTGAGTGCATGTGGCATGGGCAGCCTACACATCTGGAAAGGCACCATCAATGCTGACAGTTATATCCAAGTTCTAGAACAACATATGCTCCCATCCAGACGTCGTCTCTTTCAGGGAAGACCTTGCATTTTCCAACATGACAATGTCAGACCACATACTGCATCAATTACAATCAATCAATCAATCAATCAAATGTATTTATAAAGCCCTTTTTACAACAGCAGTTGTCACAAAGTGCTTTACAGAGACACCAGGCCTTAAACCCCAAGGAGCAAACAACAGTAGTGTTGGATTTCAGTGGCTAGGAAAAACTCCCTAAGAAGGCAGTATTTTAGGAAGAAACCTAGAGAGGACACAGGCTCAGAGGGGTGACCAGTCCTCTTCTGGCTGTGCCGGGTGAGATATTAAGAGTCCAATTTGAATAATAAATACATTTCTCTGGGCTAAATCCAGAGTCTATTTGATTCTAGAGTATACTTCAAAAGTATGACCAGATGGACAAGGACAGGGACAGCAACGGGCCCCCAAACCAGGTACTCCGCAGGTGTGGACCAGGACCTCATCTCCTCCTAAAATGTAAAAATGGAGGAGACTTAGAAAAGTTAGAAGTGCATTCCTCATATCCCCCAGCACAATAATATAGCAGCGTAACACCTTGGAACTGAGACGGGGGGGTCTGGCGACACTGAACAACAGGCAGGAAATCAATCCACCCACATTGCCAGGCATCAACCAAAGGGACACCCACCAACCGCAACCCCCCTGAATGAGGGCCGAGTATTGCCAACAGCGTACAGCCCAATTGCACAAGTGCACAACAGAGAGTCAACAACAAGCCAGTGACTCTTCCCCCGAAAGGCATTGGAGAGAGGGCATCCCAGTGGCGACGAAAGCCCACCTGGCAAAACAGCAAGGGTGGACAGTATCAAGCCTACTGGTCACCTTCACGCCCCCGGGCCAGGCTACACCTAATTATAAACCGTGCTGTAGAGATGAGTTGGCAATGTCATGGCTGCATAGAAGAATGATCCGGGTATTGAAATGGCCAGCCTGTAGTCCAGATCTTTCACCCATGGAAAACATTTGGCGCATCATAAAGAGGAAGGTGTGACAAAGAAGACCTAAGACAGTTGAGCAACTAGAAGCTTGTATTAAACAAGAATGGGACAACATTCCTATTCATAAACTTGAGCAACTTGTCTCCTCAGTCCCCAGACGTTTGCAGTCTGTTATAAAAAGAAGAGGGGATGCCACACAGTGGTAAACATGGCCTTGTCCCAACTTTTTTGAGATTTTCCATGACATTTAAAATCAACTTAT
Source organism: Esox lucius (assembly GCF_011004845.1). Classification (NCBI taxonomy): domain Eukaryota; kingdom Metazoa; phylum Chordata; class Actinopteri; order Esociformes; family Esocidae; genus Esox; species Esox lucius. Next base: position 15,952,110 of record NC_047582.1, read on the forward strand.
TTTTCCCTTAAAGTGATACATTTTCTCAGTTTAAACATTTGATATGTCATCTATGTTGTATTCTGAATAAAATATTGAAATTTGAAACTTCCACATCATTGCATTCTCTTTTTATTCACAATTGTACAGTGTCCCAACTTTTTTGGAATCGGGTTTGCACAACAGTGTGTGTAGGCAGATGGAAGAGGGAGTTAAAGATAACTTCACTGATTCACAGGTAGTTAGAGGTGTGCTTAGGATCATAAAACCAGGAGATTTCAAGGACATGCTTGTCAATAAAGAAGATATGACCGCAGCTGAATTCAGGGGATTTTTGCAGTTCCACTTAGGGAATAGAAATAGCACAGGACTATTTCAAGAGCTAATGTGCGCAAAACAAAGTGAGCGTGAGACCCCTCAGCAATTCCTCTATCGTGTTATTGGACTGAAGCATAGAATCCTGTTCTCATCGAAACAATCGTAAGCTGGGATTAAGTACAGACCAGACACAGTCTAAAGTGTCTTCCTGCACACAGTACATCAAGGGATAGGACACAAACACAATGACATCTGCAGGGAGTTGAAACCCTTCCTTTCAGACCACACAGTGACAGATGAGACAATCTTAAAGCATGTCATGAAAATCACAAGCCATGAGAGTGAGCGACAGCGTAGGTTGGGCTCAACACAACGCCCAAAACACACCGCTGCATACAGGGCTCAAGTTGAGGCAGAACATTTGGAACAGCCACACACAAAGAAAGGGACTGTTGAGCAGAAAGCCAAAACAGATACTGTACAGCAGCTCACAGAGAAAATAGGTGTGCGCATCAAGCTAGTAGACTCCCTTGCAGAAAAAGTACAAAAAGACCAAACGGGTCACTATTCTCCTACAAAAGGTCACATGAACAGAAAAAAGAGACTCTATGGTTGTCTAAAGTGTGTAGAGCAGGGCTTGCGGGACTGTTGACACTGCTTTATTTGCTGCGAAGAGGGCCACAGAGCTAGAGGCTGTCTAAAACACCCTAAGCATCAGGGAAACGCCAACCTGTTGCTGAGGGGGGGCAGACAGTAACCGGAGCCCTTCCTATGTCCCACCTTACAGGTGCAGAAGCTGTGTTAAGCGTCAGCCAGTTTATCAGCACTAATAAGCTAGACACCACCACTGAGACAGCTAATGTAAACAAAAAACGTAATAGTAAGAAAACCACTGTTACGCCTGTGCAAGACCCTGTAGCTTCTAGCAATGTACAAATCGCCAAACTAATAGGCAGAAAAGCGTTAACTAAGTCTATCCTTAATGGCCTAGCAGTCAATGTGCTAGTAGACACTGGAGCTCAAGTCAGCATAATAGATAGACCCTGAGGTCATCGACCTATTGAAAGATGAAAAGAAATTGAAAGTGTATACAGTGAATGGAGAAGTAATTCCCTTTGATGGTTGGGTCATCATCACTGTGAACTAGCCTGGTAATGAAGAACCTGACTTATCAATTAATGTACCCTTTCTTGTGAGTTCATTACCTCTCGAAATGCCACTGAAAGGTTTTAATGTGGTGGAAGTGGTAAAGCCTGAGAAACTAGGCCCCACCTTAGCCCGACTGCTAGGCGGAGCCATGTCCATTCCTGATGAGACGGCACAGACTATTGTACACTTTGTAGAAACCAGAAAAATAGTTGCACAACAGGGACGCTTGAGAATAGGACAGAAAGAGAGAGTAATCCCTGCGGGTACTGTAACCTGGGTGAAGTGTAGAGTGCCCCCTCAGCTTGACCCCTCTGACTCATTAGTATTGTTTGAACCAGAAGAACGTTGTGTGCAGCTACAGAAGCTAGACATAGGTGAGGGCTTGCTTGAGATCCACAATAAGAGGAACCCCTATGTAGCTGTGCCTCTAGGGAACCTTACGAAACATGACATCATCCTGCCTAGAAAATCCCCACTTGGCAGTATTCAGCCAATCAAATTTCTTTTGAAACTTACTTACCTGATAAAGAGGAAGTGATGGTTCAGGGTAACACAACTACCCCATCTGACTCACCCAGAATACCAACACAATGGCAGCCACCAGTTAATGTAACTCACCTTAACGAGGAGCAACAACAGACTGTAAGACAAATGCTGTATGAGGAGTCACCTGCTTTCACCAGAGACGCTGATGATGTTCATGTTGACAAGTTTACACATGTCAATAGCTCTCAGAGATGACATTCCGGTACAGAAAGCCTACTCCTCTATTCCAAAACCACTGTTAGCACAATTAAAGGAGTACGTCCAAGATCTTTTAGCAAAAGGATGGATCATTAAGTTGAAGTCCCCTTATGCAGCCCCTGTCGTGTTTGTCCGCTAAAAGGATGGATCACGATGCCTTTGTATTGATTTTCGGTTACTGAACCAGAAAACCATCCCTGACAGGCACCCATTACCTCGGATCCAAGATCTAACCGACACTCTTGGTTCAGCATGCTTGATCAAGTTAAGGCGTATCACCAAGGGTTCATGGCAGAAGGCTCAAGACACGTCACAGCCTTTGTAACTCCCTGGGGGTTATATGAGTGGGTCCGGATACCCTTTGACCTCTCCAATGCCCCTGCAGCTTTTCAAAGGAGTATGGAAGAGATGCTGGACTCACTCAGAGACGAATGCTGTATCCCCTATTTGGATGACATCCTGTGTTAAACCTTCGAGGAGCATGTTGAGGGAGTTCGCAAAGTCCTGAGAGCACTTCAAAAACATGGCATAAAGTTAAGATCTGAAAAATTATGAACTGTTTCACAGACAAGTGAGATATGTTGGTCGCCTTGTATCTGCCGAAGCGGTGTAGTCACTCAAGGTAAAAAAAACAGAGACAGTTGGTGATGTGAGACGACTTTTGGGCTTTCTCAGCTACTATTGCAGTTACATCCAGGATTTCTTATGCATTGCGCAACCTGTGAATGAGCTGCTCAAAGTTCAAAATAGTGCATCAACAAGGCAGCCCCACCAAGTAAAAACCAAGGGCCCTCAGCTGTCCTCGAAGACCCCTGTGAGGTGGACTAGTGAACACCAGGGAATACTGGAGCACCTCATTGACAGGCTCACCAATCCTCCAATTTTGGATTACCCAGACTTCAGCCTGCCATTCCTGCTCCACACAGACGCCTCTGAACAGGGTCTTGGTGCTGTACTCTATCAACACCAAGATGGTAAACTGAAAGTCATAAGTTACGGTTCCAGAACGCTGACCCCGGCTGAAAAGATCTATCGTCTGCACAGTGGGACATTTTTATTTTTGGCACTTAAATGGGCAGTGTGTGAAAAGTTCTGTTCTACGCCCCACACTTTACCATTTACACCGACAATAATCCACTAACCTATGTCATGGCTACTGCCAAGCTCAGTCTGACATTGGTGGGTTGGAGAGTTGTCTGACTTGAGGTTCATGATAAAGTACAGACACGGAAAGGCGAAAACTGATGCAGACACGTTGTCTCGTGTGCCCCTCGACATCAACAAGTATGTGGTAGAATGTACTGAGGAGTTGTCACAGGAAATGGTAGAAGCCACCTGAAATGGAACTAGAGCAGCTCAGAAACAGGATGTAGCATGGGTTGCTGCCCATTCTCTCACCACAAATGTCTACCAAGAACCTCCTGCCACTCTTCGAACTATCAGTAGTGAGGAGTTGGCCAAAGCTCAAAGGGAAGATCAAGCAATCGGAGAGATCATTAAACTAAAAACAAACGCAGTACTAACAAGTGATACATGACGAACTGTCAATTGAGCAGCAAGGAAACTCCTTCATGAATTTAAATTACACAAATGACACTTAAGAGAGGGACTTCTTTACAGACAGACCAGTGAAAGACAACAAGTAGTCCTCCATGCCAAATACAAACCCATGGTGTTAAAGTCTCTCCACAATGACATGGGACACATCGGTACAGAGAGAGTACTGTCCCTAGCTAGAGAAAGGTTTTACTGGCCGTATATAAAGAAGGAAGTGGAGGAATATGTCACCAGAAAATGTCTGTGCATAAAACAAAAGAAACCAACAGTCCATGTTTGCTCTCCAATGGGCACAATAACTTCAAACTCACCATTTGACCTTATGTGCATAGACTACCTTGACCTGGAACCCAGTCGAGGTGGATGAGTGTATCGTGGTCGTAGTGGATCCACAGTATCACACAAAAGTTATGCAGAAAAATGGGCTGAGAGGATGGGCGTACAGGATAGCCAGTGAGAACATTTAACTGTCAAGTGCATGAGGCAAGTCCTATTATGACAAGAAACTTAAGGGTGTGGTTTTGCATCCAGGAGACAGAGTACTTGTGAGGAATCTCAGTGAGCAAGGGGCTCTGTGGAAACTCAGGTCTTACTGGGAAAGGTGTTGTGGAAATTCTTGAACTGATGTATACTTGGTCCTATACATGTATAAATGGGTTACTAGTTAAAGATGCCGAGCCCCCATGTTTGGATAAGAAAAGGAACGTGGTAGAGAGGGATCTGGTGTTTGCCTAGGGGGCATCCTCGACCGGCACCAGCGGATTAGAGGGTTACTCGTAAATGTGAGGGAGGACAGCCTGTCCCTTTGTTTAAAGCCCAGGATATGTGATGGAACAAGGGGAATGTGTTTTATTGACAAGACAGATGGGCAGCAACCTACCACACTCCTTTTTCCTCTATAAATACAAACTGTTCATGTATTAAGTTAGAGACTCCTCTGATGTTTATGTTTGTAAGTGTTTGACGCGTCTCTCTTATTTGCAAATAATTAAATTTCATTGTACCAAGAGAATTTTGTCTCTGTACTTCCTCCTTTAAAAGTTCTGATCGATGGAATTGCCAACACAAAGGAACATCCATGTAGTCAAAGAGCAGGTAGCAGACAACCCTGTGTATGTAGTCTGCCCTGAGACAGGAGAAAAACGGAAGACCAGAGTCCTTCACCGTAACTTACTGCTACTAGTTAATGACCTACCTGTTGAAGCCCCGCCACAAGGATTTGCACATGTACCAAAGAGACAAATGATACAGAGGCATAGCCAGTTGAGTAACAAAACCTTGAGAAAACACTCAAGTGATTCAGAGTCAGAAGAGAGCACTACAAGGTATTGGTTAAGGGTTCCTGTCGAAGAAAGAGAAAATGAAAGACAGAAAACGTACCATTATTTACCTATAGTGGTCCAGAGGGATCCAGCACCCGTAGAAACAAACAGACCTCTACAAGCAGCTGTTAGGGAAGAAAGACAATTTGCCTTACCTGTGAGGGGAGAGAGACTTGGTAGCCTTCCAGTCAATGAGAATCAGAGCCAGAGAGATAGACAGTCTGTGACACAGCCATGACCTGATTCAGTACCACCTGAGATAGACAGAGAAGGAGATGATGAGTCTGTAGCTGTTGGGGACGCAGAGAGATTTTTGAACGCTCCTGTAGCAGACAAATCCACTCAGGTTAGAACATCAGCAAGAGAGAGGAGGCTAAGGCAGATGTTCACATATCAGACATTAGATGAACCCTCACTACAACTGCGCCCCACTGTCACCACACTCACCTCACCCTACATACCTGCATGGCCAACACTGTATCATTTACCACAGCTAACAGGTGTTGCACCTTACATCACATATCCTTACATGCCCCACACGTACACCACACCATTGCGGTACTGAACGGTTAAATTCTACTGTATGTTGAGTTTTGTTCAGAACACAGAGGTTTCAAATGTCAGGAGCCATTTCTATTTTGGTCAGGGAGCACATGTGACGCCCAGCAAAGTGTGGTCATATTATATGGTTTAATTATGTATATTTTGAATAGTTGGCATATGTATATTGCTTTATAAGGGCCTCATTTTTTTCATTTGGTGTACATTCATTTTGTAAGCTGTATTCCAAATTTCCACCACAAGGAGCTTCGCCTCCCAGTGAGACGGCATATTGTGGATGTAGCCGACTCTCGTCTTTAGTCTGGCAGAAGCGAGAGAAGGAAACACAATACCCGTTGCCCGTCGCATCATTTTCCTGTTCTTTTTAGAACAACATTTTAATCTGACCACAGGCCTCATGCCGGGGACTGTTACAATATGGACTACATAATATGTGCAGATCTACCTTGTCACAACACAACTGAACACATTAAGGAAATAAATTCTACAATTTAACTCAGGCAAAACTTTTGACTGGTACTGTATTTTACAAAACAATAAGGGACCATCCAAGACATAAAAATTGTAGTGTGATGTGTATACATATATTATGTGAATAGGCTATGTTTGTACATTGCAATACCAAAAGGTTTAAGGGGGGGATACATTATAGTTTATTTTAGGCTACAGTTTGCAGCGTTTGCTAAATTGTACATTCACTGCAGTAAAACAAGTTAGGTTGGGTTCTGATGGGGTACAAAAGTTGAACTATGCTCATTATAAAATAATATTCTCAAGAATAAATTGGTATGCCACATACTGTATGACTAATTAATATTAGAAAATGAATATAGCAGCTTTTGTGGAGAAATTGAGACGATACTGTCTATACACATAATTCAGTTTTTTTAGGTTTGCAAAGAAAACGTCTGTGGTGTTCTGTGATGAGAAGGAAGTAGCCTTAACTGTCCTGACGAAGTCAATGACACATATATGCGTTGTATGAAGCCAAACCCTTTGTAAAATGAGTTACCTCACTCACGCTGTCATCTGCAGCGCACTGGTTTTCAGTTGCAAGAATAGCATTATACATCGCACATGGCCAAGCAATATTTTCACGTTTTCTTAGCGTTTGCGCTATTACTGTTCGGAATAGTATCTATTCTTCTTTTAACTATTCCAATTGGGGACTTGACCGCACCTCCGGAATTTATGGTAAGATTCTCAAGCTGTCTGACTGCGGAATACATGGGTCACAGCGGCAAAATACATTTATCAGAACTCTGTAGTATCGAAGTAAACAATGTAATATTGGTCGATCTAGGCGAAATGTTACGCTACATTAATAATGAAATGCATGAATATGTGCTATATCCCTGGCAGGTTTGGGTATAGGTTACTTTATAAATGTAGCTTAATCCGTCACAGTTATCTGTCCACATTTGTTATCAGTAACGTAACTTTTGGATTATTAACGTAATGATTAACGTAATGATAAGGATACTTTGAATTGGTTTACTTTTAGATTACTTTCATACTTAGAGGCATTAGAAGACAAATAGGAATATAACCAATTGCACTTTTTGCAGTGTCAATCAATGTTAGCGTTTACTGTCCTGAAACATAAACTTATGGGTTATGTACAGTGCCTTTGGAAAACGTTTCTAAACCATTGCTACATCTCTTCATTACACAGTAAAGATCTGTCAGATATCCAGTAATTCCAATTAATCCAATAACCCTCGATCTTGCAGAATCAGACTTCTAAACGTTTATGTGTTATTAATGTTTATTTTTTATTCAAAACATTGTTGAAAACGAAATGGCAATTTCTCGAAAAAGATATTGACATTATTGTATATTAAAAAAATTTGCGCGTACCCTAAATTTGCAGTAGTAGATATTTTGATCCACAACCACCAACGTTCCAGAAACCCTATAGGCACGTGAAGGCAAGTTCCCAGTCTTGAACACCCGAACACAAATACATTTTACCCGCCCAAACGTAAAAATGACATTAGCAACCCCAAACTTTTGAACGGTAGTGAATATGCAGTAGTACTCATAGGTTTGCATACCCTGGCAGAAATTGGGAAATTATGGCATTGATTTTGAAAATATGACTGAACATGCTAAAAACTGTTTTCCTTTTTAAATCATAATGATATTACAGAAATCACCCAAATGGCTTGAATGTTTGGCCTTGTTACAAACACACAAGGTGACACACACAGGTGAAAATGGCAATTAAAGGTACATTTCCCACACCTGTGCCTTTTTAAATTGCAATTAGTGTCTGTGTATATATAGTCAATAGGTTTGTTAGCTCTCACGTGGATACACTGAGCAGGCTAGATACTGAGCCATGAACTGTCAAAAGACCTACGTAACAAAGTAATGGAACTTTATAAAGATGGAAAAGGATATAAAAAGATATCCAAAGCCTTGCAAATGCCAGTCAGTACTGTTCCATCATTTATTAAGAAGTGAAACATTCTGGGATCTATTGATACCAAGCCAAGGTCAGGTAGACCAAGAAAGATTTCAGCCAAAACTGCCAGAAGAATTATTCGGGATACAAAGAAAAACCCACTGGTAACCTCAGGAGAAATACAGGCTGCTCTAAAAAAAGACGGCGTGGTTGTTTCAAAGAGCACAATACGAAAATAGATGAACAAAAATAATGCCACAAAAAACACCTTCACACGCCTCACAGCTTCTAGCACACTGTAAACTGGAGTGAAGAGACCAAAATAGAGCTTTATGGTGACAACTATAAGCGCTGTGTTTGGAGAGGGGTCAACAAGGCCTATAGTGAACAGAATACCATCCCCACTGTACGTGAAGCATGGTGGTGGCTCATTGATGTTTTGGTGTATGAGCTCTAAAGGCACAGGGAATCTTGTGAAAATTGATGGCAAGATGAATGCAGCATGTTAACTGAAAATACTGGCAGACAATTTGCTTTCTTCTGCACGAAAACTGCGCATGGGATGCTCTTGGACTTTCCAGCATGACAATGACCCTAAGCACAAGGCCAAGTTGACCCTCCAGTGGTTACAGCAGGGTCAGTTCCTATTTTAATTTGTTGCCATGTTTTGTTTTATGATTGAGCCATTCTGTTATAACCTACAGTTGACTATGAATCCCATAAGAAATAAAAGACATGTGTTTTGCCTGCTCACTCATGTTTTATTTACAAATGGTATATATATTACCAATTCTCCAAGGGTATGCAAACTTTTGAGCACGACTGAATATAAAAAAAACGTAACAATGCAATGCATTCCTATATGTTTACAGGTTAGTTTACATGACCTATTCCTTACCTGTGCTTAGAAGAAGCCATTTTTACAGCAATCTGGAGTTTGTTACACTCTACCACAGCTGTATAGAAAAAGGCATTGTCACCAGGACATCTCGTTAAGTCAGCGTGATGTAGCATGAGAAATTAGTCTTGCGGTGAGCTCATGAGGAAATAACACCTTAAGATGAATCACAGGCTTTTCAGCCATTAGCCTCTAATTCGAGAATAGCCAACATAAGATTGTGTGCTAGGATTCAGCATAACACTTTACATTTGATTCTGTTCTGTATGCAATTTATTCTCAGTTTTTGGATTGAAGACGGGATAGATTTGGGATCAGTGTACTTACATAAGTATGAAATGATTGTAGTTATGTGACTGGGAGCTGTGCGTGTGCATACATGCGTACCTGTGAGAGAAAGACTGACGTCTATGGCTGTCACTATGACAGGGCCCTTTGAAACCATTGCTAGGTACTGTAGGTTGGCCTGGACACCACCACATTGCCTTGCCTTTGCACTGGGGACCCACAATCGCAACTCACTTTAAGTCCTGTTTTGTACAACATTATATTTACTCTCTTTTTTTCGACTTGCCTGTTGAAACTTGACATTTTTATGTTGTCTGAATGGTGTATGGTGCTTAATTTTCCATAACTATTTGGGCCATAGTAAGTTCAACTGTAATAATTTAGACATAATGAAATGACTTCATGCAGAATGTCGACTTAAGGTTTAAGGGATAGTTCACCCAAATTTAAATAAGGATTACAATTTACAACCCCCATTTCAAGATGGGACGCTGCGTAAAATGTAAAACAGAATGCAATAATGTGCAAGGAATTTTAAGAATAAAGTTTCAAAGCGTCGTATTGCAAAGTGTTTGGGGATTTCATCATTTATGGTACGTTATATAATTAAAAGATTCAGAGAATCCGGAGAACTCTCTGTATGCAAGTGACAAGGCAGAAAACCAACATTGGATGGCCTTGATCTTCACGTCCTCGTGTGGCACTGCATTAAAAGACACAATGTTGTTGTGGAAGTCAATGCATGGTTTCAAAGTATGTTGCTGCATCCAGAAATGGAAGTTAAACATTTAACATGCAAAGAAGAAACCATATATTAACAAGATCCAGAACCGCCACTTCCTTCTCTGGGCCCAAGCTAATTTAAGATGGACTGAGGCGAAGTGGAAAACAGTCCTGTGGTCTGACAAATCAAAATGTAAAATTATTTTAACTTATTATTTTTGACGCGAAGAAAGACCATCCGTCTTCTTAACAGCTCACAGTTCAAAAGCCAGCATTCGTGATGGTATGTGTGTTCATTAGTGCACATAGCATGGGTGACTTGCACATCTTTGAAGGCACCATTTATGCTGAACGATGTATACAGGTTTTCGATCAACATGCTGCCATCCAGACATCTTTTTCAGGGAAGGCCTTGCTTATTTCAGCAAGACAATGCCAAACCACATTCTGCACATATTACAACCGCATGGCTCCGTAGTAAAATAGTCTGGGTGCTAAACTAGCCTGCCTGCAGTCCAGACCATTGAAAACATTTGGCGCTTTATGAAACAAAAAATACGACAAAGGAGACCCAAAGTGAACAGCTTAAATCCTATAACAAGCAAAAATGGAAATACATTTCACAACTACAGCAGTTGGTCTCCTGAGTTCCCAAACGCTTACAGGGTATTGTTAAAAGAGGTGATGCAACACAGTGGTGAACATGCCCCTGTCCCAACTTTTCTGAAATGTGTTGCTTGCATCAAATTCAAAATGGGCATGTATTTTTCCAAAAACAATAACATTTCTCAGTGTCAACGTTTGATATGTTGTCTTTGTACTATTTTCTATTGAATACAGGGTTTAAATGATTAGCACATTTTTTGCCAACTTTTTGGGGGACGAACAGGGTTGTATTTTGAAAGTCCCAAAAGTGTGTCTGTACATGCTCTTTAGATTATATACTGACTATTAGTAAAATGTTAACTATCTATAAACCTTAACCATTACACTAACCTTAAACTTTATCCTACCCTTGACCCTTGCCCTAATCCAAATATGAACCCTAATCTTAGACAGTCTTATTATTTATGCAACCTCTACAAATGGAATATGGGACTCAAAATAAAGCATAATTGAATAAGGAAAAATTTGATTATTTTGTCTTTTGGATAAACTTTACCTTTATAGAAGAGAATATATTATCTGCAGCAACATGATGTAGGTCTTTAAACAGTCAACTGCAATTTTCCTTCTATCTTTTAGAAATTCTGAATCTATGATTTAATAGCACAATCATGATTGGAATTTACATTCACTAACAGTTCCTTAATGATTTGCAAACATGGCTTGTTTTCAGATCAGACCACGCCTCTTAATTATTTCACCCATCCTCTGTTGCATCATCCATAACTTTACATTACTTTTTTCTTGAAGTTACAATGCAAGCAACGATATTGCTGCCAACACCCATAAAAAACAGAGTCCTGGCCACCCAAAAGAAGGGATGTAGTTAAATGTGTTCCAGATGCCTCTATCCCTATTGCAGGTATTTCAGTAGATGCATATCAAACACCTGATTGTTTGTAGCCTCTTATTGTTTGTGGACCCAATTAGGTTGACTTTTCCTGATGTTTTTTCATAGTATTTGCCCTTTTCTCTAAATGTCCTTTCTTCTCTCCACCCTCATTCTCCCCAGTATGGGATAGTTCTGGACGCAGGTTCCTCTCACACATCCATGTACATCTACAAGTGGCCTGCTGACAAGCAGAATGACACAGGTGTGGTCACTCAGCACAGCGAATGCCATCCCAAGGGTAAGCACTGTCCCCATGGAAGGATTATTTCAGGTGGTTGCTGTTTACCGGCTGTTTACATATAAATTACCTGGGACTATTTTTACAAGCACAATTAGCATGTGTTACTATTTAGTAACCAATTATTTGAAGTCCTATAAACTAAAGATTGTACAGCCGCTGTTTTTAGTTAATAGCTTTTTCTTCAAAACCCTACTGAGTATTAACAATCTGAAAACTTTTAATCAAAAATGTTTATCAATTAATTTGGCAAAGAACAATTCCCATTCTGTGCACTGGGTGTGCCTGGGAAGCATGTCTACAGATATGAAAGAAAAAAATGGATGCCTAGCAACAGTGGATTATGTCAGTAGTTCTGTAATGACTCATTGTGCTGTGTGGTTTTCTTGTCCTTTATTACTTACGGTACTCGTTAGTATAAGTCATAGTTGTTGGATGAACAATCAATGTCAAGTATTTTCACACGTACTTGAACTCTGTTTCATGTAGACAGCATTTTCCGGGTATTAATCTCCATGTGCTCTCAATACTTTTGAAATACTGTAACAACAACTCTGTATGTGTGGGATGGCTCCCAATCACAATGAATCCCTTTGTATTTGTTTTACATGTATTGTTACAAGCATACAAATACCACAACATCTGTCTAGTTCAGGACTGCCCAACCCTGTTCCTGGAGATCTACTGTCCTGTATGTTCCAACTCAAATTTTGCACATCTGATTCTAATAATGAGCTGGATGAAAAGCTAAATAAGGTTAGTCACAAATGGGGTTGGAGAGAGAACCTACAGGACAGTAGTGATCTCCAGGAACAGGGTTGAGCAGCCCTGGTCTAGTTCATACTGTTATTTCAAGGCACCGTAGGTTCTTCTGACTGAAGCATATTATTCGTATTCCAGTGGCCTGACTACATACTGCACTACTTGGTGTTCCCGCCAAACAGGTGGTGGGATCTCTAGCTATGCGGGGCAGCAGGGAGCGGCTGGGAAAAGCCTTGAGGATTGTCTGAACCAAGCCATGCAGGACATCCCCAGAGCTAGGCATGAACTCACCCCTGTCTACCTCGGAGCCACCGCCGGCATGAGGCTGCTCAAGTGAGTTGTACTTCCTGTATGTGTGTTGGTGTGCATTTTACATTTAACTACGTGTCCCTTGGTTTGCAAACAATCCATGGGTAAGGATTTCCCAGACAGGAGTGAACACGCCTCCGCTTTTAAACTGCCACGGTCAAAAACGGCCACACCTAGAAAAGCCGTTATCACAAGGCATGTGACATTGCTGCTAAAACACATGTCTTGTGCACACACAGCTCTGGAAAAAATGAAGAGACCACAGCAAAAAAGTAGAAAAGGAAATGTTTAGGTGAGGAAAAGAAGCGTTCAATTTGCAGTGGTCTCTTAACTTTAACCCTTCTGTTCCTCACTCAAAACCTTCATTTTCTGCTTTTTTGGAAAAGAAAGAAAAAGGTGCAGTGGTCTCTTCATTTTTTCCAGAGCTGTATCTCTGTTCATATGTTGCCATCATCGAAAGACAAACATGGGAAAAGCTCTTGTGTCATGACTGCAGTGGTACAAACGCACATGATAGAATATGCTGAACGGAATAAGTAGAGTTAATACCTTACAATTGTGGTGCAAATACAATACAGCTATTTTTGGATGTACCTTTTATTGATGGTTTTTCATTGATTGCACTGTCCAGATCCTACAAAAGTCCCCCTGAAAACAATTCTGGGTTCTCTGATTCTTCTGTCACATACCCTAAGTGCCATCTCGAAAGGTCCTAAGAATTTGAAAGTTAATTACCATCAGTTAGATTTTCCAATTCCTGTCATCCTTCACCCCAGTTCAGCAGTACCAGTATTTTGGATTGTGCCGCAACACAGCCATGCATTTTTTCATTCCAAGATACAAATATATTGCTTCCATTTTTTATCAGTCATTTGATTTTGCACCTTGTTTGATGCAGGTGTCCTTTTTAACAATATATACAGATCTAGACCTTCATTTCAAGGCCCAAAGTAATCCATTAAAGATGCAGGCTGTGACTTTAATTGGAACTAATTGGAACTAAATATGTTTAAAACCTTCCACTTTGTACTGGACGTGTAATGTTTTTTGCATGTGGATAATCAATACATTGAATCACTATCATGTTTCAGTTAAACATGACATTCCAAGTTTGAAAGCAAATTAAAATGATAAACTTTGATTAGCAAATTGGATTAGATTAGATTGGTTGCTGATAATGGTCCTTGTATGCCAATAGTGAGGAAAACAATTATTTATTCGCCTGCTGATTTTGTACATTTGCACACTGAAAAAGAAATTATCAGTCTATCATTTTAATGGTAGGCTTATTTTAACAGTGAGAGACAGAATAACAACAACAAAATCCAGAAAAACACAATTGATTTGCATTTTATGAGTGAAATAAGTATTTGATCGACTCTCAATCAGAAAGATTTCTGGCTCCCAGGTGTATTTTATACAGGTAATGAGCTGAGATTAGGAGCACAGTACTAAGTCAGGTTTTGCAGAGGGGATCTAATACTTATTTCACTCAAATTAATTTATAAAATTTTTGAAATGGGTTTTTCTGGATTTTTTGTTTTATTCTGTCTCTCACTGTTCAAATAAACCTACCATTAAAATTATAGACTGATAATTTTCTTTTTCAGTGGGCAAACGTACAAAATCAGCAGGGGATCAAATAATTGTTTCCCTCACAACATTACAAATGTCTACACTGTATTTATGATCAGTTTGAGCTTATTTTAATGGACAAAAAAATGTGCTTTACTTTTGAAAACAAGGACATTTCTAAGTGACCTCAAACTTTTTAAAGGTAGCGTATATTAATACATACTTTTAAATTAGAAATAACAGACATTACAAATTTGAACATAATTTATAAATAACAAAATATCTTGTTTTTTTATTAATACCAATAACCAGCACTGCACCGCCCAAAACACTAACGGGCATTCCAGCTCTGAAAGAATACAACACAGTGTGTCAACCTGTATCCACCCCGTTGGATTTCTTCAGTTTGTTTTGTTATATAAGGGGGATTAAAATTGAATTAATTTTGATAGAATAAATCCTGATAAAGTCAATATTGATTCCTACTTGGGTAACTATGTGAAAGCTATGCACACCTACATTATGCAATATTGCCAAATATGATAATATAATTGTAATATAATATAATATTATAAGATTGTTGGGGATCAAGTATGTTAAGGATCGTGGATAGACAGCAATATTCAAGTCTTGCCATTGAAGTCGTTTTTAAGAAGCAGCTGGTTATTACTTCTGCAAGTTCTGGACACCAAGATATGCAATGGTTCAGTAAAGAGTGCCTCTATTCGTCCTTTTCCATAAGCACTCGCAAGTTATTGGTGCGAATTGGAAAGGTCATTTTTGGAAAATCATGCACTTCCTGAGGCAGTCTTGAAGAGTTGGTCCAAAGCTGGGAAATTATTGATGGTGAACCAGGAACAATTAGGGTTTAAGTTCCTTTCTCCAGGTTTAATGCACAGATCACTATGTTGACCCTGGAATCTACCAACAATCAACATGTCAGTCACTCACTTTCACTCCTTGATCATTTCAACTACACAAAGGCATTCTTACTTAAAGGTTCCTATTTGAGAGGACAATGACAATAATAATAGCTGCGAGACAGAATTGGCAGTAAATCCATTGTAAATGTCCGCAGTTAGGCTCTAATTGGTTGACAACCAAAGCAGGGCATTCGCTATACTGGGCCATGATGCCGCCGGACAGGATGCTTGTTAGCGGTGGTATTTTGACAGGACCCCGGCTTTCCTCATGTTTAATTGGCCTTACAGATTAGAGTGGCTGCTGCACCCTCTTCACAACACTGGTACAATTGACGGACCATGACAAGTCCTCAGTCATGAGGACACAGTGGAACTCAAACTGCTAACTCCTTCTACCGCAGCCCTGTTGAGGTGGTTTGGGCCGTGTGCTCTTCTTTGCTCCCCTGAAGTTGACAATCGTCTTATTTGTTTTGCTGACATCAATCTCCTGGCACCAATGTCGGTTTGCTTAACTCATCCTCGTAGATTAATACGTCGCGCTAAATGTGGCATTCCAACGATGCCAGGGGGTCTAGCATAGGGCGATGCAAAGTGGCACAGTTTTCGGGGTGGATGGGTAGATAGTGGTTGTATAGACGGTGAATGTGTAGTCGCTCAGCGCACGTATACCAGCTAAAGCCTTAATTCCAGGTTGAACAAACGTGGTAAGAAATGTAGGCTACTTGTTTGGCGAGACGTACACGGAGAAAGCACGTGTCGATTTTCAACCATTCCACACCTGCTGAGGAGTTGCGTGACAAGATCATGATCAATAATTATAGAGTAAAATGTTTTGAGAAAAATAGGGTTGAAATGTTTCAATAAAGAGATTATAAACAATAATCTAGTCTAGAATAAATTAGAGATTAAAATATTTGCCTTGTAGATACTTGTAATTCATAGTCATGTTCATTCCATACCCCAAAGTTTATCCTGACAATATCTGAAGCTGTACATTTTTATTTCTCAACAGTATCTCTAGCCCGGAACACTCAGCCCAGGTTTTACAGGAAGTGGGTCAAAAAATCAAATCATATCCTTTTAAATACCAGGGGGCTGCCATCTTAAGTGGCCAGGATGAGGGGGCGTATGGTTGGGTCACTGTCAACTATCTCTTGGAGAACTTTATCAAGGTAACAATGCCCACTGTTATAGTGATTTATGTTTCCACATATGTGTATACAGATATTTGTAAATTAAGATCATGCATGGAAATTGCTATGGCTGAGTGATTGTGATTGAACACTGCCTTGCTTTTCTTAGCACACAAACATAAGCAGTTAGGAACAACTTAAACAAGTGATCAGCAATTAAAAACCTTGAACCCCAACCTTAAACCATACCCTTACCCTAACCTTAACTCTGTTAACTGTTTTAACAGAGTTAACTGTTTTAAAAATAAACTTCAGTTGAGAGGGACGTAATCTCCGCTCTCTCTGTTGAGTAACCAACCACATTAATGTCTGCCTTTAGGGCAGATCATCATCTGAGATATGTTTAAGTTATTAAAACTCTGAACTCCTTTAACTACACCAAATGGCTACCTAAGGACCTCTAGTGGTCATTACAAAAGGGCTATGACAATGCATTTGCTGAGGACCACCTCCCCACACATCACTCCTGATAATTCTTCCTGTGTGCTGGCTGTAGTATGGCTTTATGGGTCGTTGGTTGAGCCCAGGCAGACCGACGGTGGGGGCACTGGACTTTGGCGGGGCATCCATCCAGATCACCTTTGTGACCAAAGACGAGGTGGAGGATGCGAAGGACAGGAAGAAGCTACGTCTGTACGGCCACGACTACTCCCTGTACACACACAGCTTCCTGTGCTTTGGACGGGACCAGGTCCTTAAACGCCTACTGGCTAGCCTGGTGAAGGTAGTAAATATCAGTTTGGCAATCATTAGAACCTCTTTATACAGTATGGCAAAGGCCCAAAGTCTTTCCCAGTCATGTCACATGTTACGGAATAATACCTGGTGCCCATTGCATGAGACTATCAGAGTATACATCAGATCAGGACTATTGAAAAAAAGAAACTTTGTTAGTTACTTATATATTTTTCTCTCACTGACTTTCACTCCTTCAACCACACCAATCTCTCTATTTCCTCTACCTCCTCTCACTCGATCTCTGTTACTTTCCTCTCTCACAGGCTCAGGGTCACACAGGCAGTGTGTTCCACCCATGCTTTCCTGCAGGCTACAGCACCACCATTAAGATGGAAACATTGTTTGACTCTCCATGCACAGTGGCCCAGAAACCCAGCTCTGGCTACAACCCCCAGGCAGCCCTGTCTGTGGTTGGCAGTGGCGACTACGATCACTGCCTGGGCAACATAACTGAGCTCTTCTCCTTCAGCAGCTGCCCTTTCTCCAAGTGCTCTTTTAACCAGGTGTTCCAGCCTAATGTCAGCGGCCACTTCATGGTAAGAAAAGGAACGGCCCATAGAGTCAATAAATCAAAAGAACTGTGGTCTCAGAGCTTGGTCTCAGCAACAAGTTTTTACCGCAAAATGACTCAAGATGCTAGATTATTTATTTGTGGTAACTTGCAGATATCAATAGCTTGACATGCCACCTTCCAAGGAAATGTGCATCACATGTTCAAACAAGTTCCCCCCCGAGGTTTGCAAGTGTGAGACAACTGTGACAGAACTGTATCAAATGTCTGTGTTTTTCCCACAATTGACACGCATAATCCTGCATAGTACGTCTCAAACATGCTGGTGTGAATTCAAACGCTATGGAATTGATTATGCACACTAAGATAAGGCTATCAAGAACTACATTCTCCCTCTCGTAATGTAAATAAACCCTTACTCTGAACCACAAATGTAAATCTAGCTTTAGCCCTACCCTTTCCCTCACGCTTGGCTTCAGCCTTTACCAAGTCATAATCAAAAATCATTCTGTTCTCTCTCATTATTAATTTGTCCTCAGGCATTTTCTTCCTTCTTTCAGGCATTTTCTTCCTTCTTTCACGTTCATCAGTTCCTACTAAGTGCTACTGGAATTGATGTCACCACCCCTGCCCAGTTGGAAAAAGCAACTCGTGCCATCTGTAACATGAGCATCAATCAGGTGTGTGTGTGTGTGTGTGCGTGCATACATGCGCAGGTGCATGTGTTTGACAGTGTAAAACAATGCCACTGCATCCATGTGTCTGCATGCCCATGTTTGTATGTTGTTTTAGACGTTAGCGCTAGTCCCAGACCAGAGACCTCGTCTGCAGGACTTCTGTGCTGCCTCTTTATTCACCAAGGTACTCTTAACGAGAGGCTATCGCTTTGACGAGAAATCCTTCCCCCACATTTCTTTCCAAAACAAAGTGAGTTTTATCGATGGGAACATTGGTTTTCTGTCCCCTTCTTTTACTCCACATGTGAGCATAATCATTCATGTTACACAGAGTCATGTAAGTGTTGTACAAGCACTGTATTCATAGCTACATTCCATCCATTGAAGCTTAACCTCTTAATGTCTAGTAGCACTATTAGAATGTTTTGTGTACCCGGACTGAGGGAGTTGTTTGTGGTTTCACCAGGCGGGGGAGACGTCTGTGGGCTGGGCCCTGGGCTACATGCTCAGTCTGAGCAATCTGCTGCCAGCCGAGAGCCCCGGCCTTAGGAAAGCCCTGAACCCTGGAGCTTGGACCACCCTGCTCTTCCTTGTCACGCTCCTCCTCATCACCAACCTGTTGTATTTCGCCCTGCAAGTCTTCTGCAGTAAGAAGAAAATATGTGGTGATACGGCCAGCTAATCATCATCAAGGTCTTGCTTTCTTGAGACCTGCCATCACTGTATTTGGTGGCAAAAGATGGCAAACTATTTGGAGGAAAGATAGCACTGATTCAGTTGTCTGTTTACACTGACATGAAAAAGGTAGTACCAGGCTGTCAAAACATTGGGAAGTGAGGTATGCAACAAAATGAGGAATTGTGGGCTATAAATAAGATGTTCTACATAACTGTAGCAAAAGATTAACCCAAAATGAAAATTCAATTTCATTGTGCTTTGTATTCAGTACTTTGTAACGTAAATCTGATAACAAAAAATAAACATGTTTTTACATGAGTGGTCTTTGCAGAAAAGGCTTGTCTTCATAAGCTCCATCGTACATGTACTACAACTGACTAAAACTACAAGTACCGTCCTAGGATACCCACTTTTGTGTCCGGAAGCGTGCTACGGATAGTTTGTCACATTGATAGTAGTGTCATGCTGGCAATATTAGAGATTCCGTAGCAACAATAAGACTTCCGGTTTTTGGATTTTCCCTTCAAAATAAAAGTCCGCGGTAAAACTCGCTATTAACAATAAATGAAGCTATTATGCCACTTTGCTTAGTCTATATTGTAAAAATGTATTGTAGTAAATGTTCAGGAGAGTAGATAGAGTGATTATATGTCAAACTAAACATAGAGAAGCTGCGTTCAGGACTTATGCTGTTCACAACTGGAATAAACTACTAGAAGATCTTAGAAGTGCCCCAAACATATACATTTTTAAATCCAGGTTAAAAACCCTTATTTTCTCACCTGCCTATGACTGAGCACTTAAACTTAACCACGCTGTTTAGCCTTATAGCTTCTGATGTTTATATCACATTTTTAATCTTAATATGTTTTCTTATTATATTTTTTATTATTATGATGTATTCATCTGTTTTGATGTTTTCATTTGAGCATTTTTTCTTATCTTAATTTACTTTCATATATTTTTATTTGTAAAGCACATTGAATTGCTTCGATGTATGAATTGCTATATAAATAAACTTGCTTGCTAATAAATCAAGGGGAACTATGTATTTGCAATTGTTGCTGTCATTTTACTCTACCCATGCCAATGTCCACAATGTAACTCAATGGATATGACATAAATATTGACTCATACAGAAAGAAATATTCTATACCCCGCGCTGAATGTATTGTAGGAAAGTTTCAGGAGACCCTATAGAGTGATTATACATACATTAACTGTGGCATATAGAATATTTTTTTCTGTATGTGTCAGTATGTATTTCATATCCATTGAGTTACATTGTGGCCAATGGTATGGGCGGAGTAAAATGCAAGCAAAACATTTGCAAATACACAGTGCCCAAGATTTTTTTTTACATATATAGGGTGTGGAAAAATGGTGTTACTAGATGTAGCACACCATTCCCCATGAATGGACAGGTTTTTCTTACTTTAAACACTCTCCTGAACCTTTCATACATTGCTTTCTCTGTGGAATATTCAACCATTTATAAGCTATGAAGCAATATATTCCATATTCAGTCATTGGCATTGTCTGAATTTTGTTTTAAATGTTTGAATACCCACTTTTTATAGAAATTACTCTTAAATATGGTCATATTTGAATTGTTGTCAATGTTTTGAGAGATACATTTTCTTAATAAACTCAATTTATGTCCATTTTGAAGTAATACGTTTGTCTCTTTTATTTTGAAAAGGTCCTAATTTTCGTGACCCGGAAGTGTTTCTTTAATGTTGCTCACAAGACGCTGATACAAGACGCTGATACATTGATTTCTGGAAGAATTGTATCTAGTATTTTAAATTCACGAATTATCATCTGTTCGACCTAGCTTATTAAGTTTTATTTCGTGCAAGTATTTGAAGGTAAAATGTGTACTCAAACAAAGGCTGCTGCCCTTATGGCGAGCATTCCTGAGGCAGATATCGACCCGACTGGAGTGTTCAAATACGTTCTGATACGGGTGCACAGTAAAGAAGAAGGCGATGACTCCAGCGTAGATATTGTACGTGGATATGCCTGGGCCGAATATCATGGTAAGATTTGGTAATGTTTGTCTCTGTGTGATTGTTAATGTTTTGTCTCTGTATGATATGCTTGTGTATTTGCCTATGTATGATTAATGGCCAATTTTGTAATATCGGCTAGGCTAACTACTGTAAAATTCATACAAAGCTGTCACTCAGTGACGCAGCTTGCAAGTCTAGCGGTAGGAGCCGGGTGGCGCCATTTCATAGAGATGGAATAGAGCCACTGTATCTTGCCGTTATGGTCCAACATTAACTCAGTGTGCCGCACCATTGATTGCCACAAAGTAAATGTGCTACTGCATTCAGAACCACGCTTGCATAAAGTTGAGAGCAGTTTATATGCATGTTTTGACATGCATGTGTAACAACTGTAAAAATGCAGGCACAATAGCAATTCTAAATGTGCAAACAGGCAAATTGATTGTATAAGGTGTATGTGTAACTGAAATGCAGGGATAGCAGTGGTGAGGTACATACCTAAAACAACTGAAAACAGCTCTGGTGTCCATTATCAGGCATAGCAAGGTATACATGTGGTTTATAATCTCATATACCACAGCTTTCAGTCAAAATTCTAACCACCTGGTTCATAAAATGCAAATAAATGAATTTAAGCAGTTACAAATTACATTGTCCTCCCCTGGATTAAATACCTGTCAACCTGACTTAAAGTTTTCAAGGGATTTATTTTGAATGTATTATTATTCTATAGACAGGTTCTGTTATCTTGAATAATGATTGTGTTGTCACTGCAGCTGATATCTATGACAAGGTAGCAGAGGAGCTGGAGAAAGGAGGGCAACTTGACTGTGAATGTA
Organism: Esox lucius; assembly: GCF_011004845.1. Classification (NCBI taxonomy): domain Eukaryota; kingdom Metazoa; phylum Chordata; class Actinopteri; order Esociformes; family Esocidae; genus Esox; species Esox lucius. The sequence goes on from NC_047582.1 coordinate 15,974,075, forward strand.
TTGGAGGAGGAAGGATTAAGCATGACTGCCAGTCCAAGAAGATCCACGTCTATGGCTACTCAATGGTAATACAAAGCAGAACTTTCTGCTTACATCGGAGGAATTCATGTGCTTTAGTTGTGTATTCATTTTTAGCACATTGTAAACATAACAATTCATCCACAAAAATCCCACACCAAAATAATGAGTCATTCTGATATTTATGCATAATGAAAATAATCTTAATTTTCTAGCGTCCAATTTCTTGTCTCGACTGACTTCTTGTTATTTTCAGGGCTTTGGCAAAGCTAATCACGCTGTATCGACAGAGAAGCTGAAGGTGCGTTACCCTACTTACGAGGTCACCTGGGCTGACGAGGGATACTGACATAGACTGGAGCCAGCTCTGCGCTTGGACTTGGGTTCAGGACTTCCTGTGTCAATGAGTGTGGGCTAAAAGAACACAACAAAACTTCATTGGCTTCACATTATGTGAGATATGAAGACCTGTTCGTACAATGCTGGAACCGGAACGAAGATTGACGCAGTATATAGATAAGATACCCAGAACAACCGTGCTTAATTTTGTATTTTGTTTCAGTGAAACATACAGGGAAAACATTGGTTTCCAGGAATATTTTTTATGTTTAACCATAAAACGAATAAATGTTTACAGTGATTTAATGAATGGTCACGTATGCTTTATTAGCATCCAATCCTGTTTTAAAGAACATTTATCATATACCACCGGAACCTGAAAAGTAGTAAATATGTAATTCCATCTCCGGTCATGGAGTCATAAAACTGTTATTAAGTTGAGCAATGTGCTGCAACACAGGGGAAATAAAACGTCCTATCTTTCCAATTCTCCAGATACTCCTGATACCATCTGTCTATCTTTTCACTGTAAAGTTCATAGCTTTGGCAGCTATTAAACTTGAAATTGCGAATCATCTGTACATGCATAACTATAAATGAGGGTATCAGATGAGGCGACCTGAACTTGGTGAACTGAAATGCATTCACTTCTGATGTTTCCATCCGGTTACTCTGCTGGCGGGCCAATCCAGGTCAGACATGTACGAGCTGTCACACTCCCATCACATTATGTTTAGACACTGTATTCTGCAAGAACACGCAACATGTTTAGGCACAAAATATGCCAGTATGGGTCACAGCTGATTTAAATGATGTATCTAATTAATATACAGTATTCTGTTTACACAAGGTAAATTCAAGAGCAAAGATAAATGTGTTTAACATAATATTAAGTACTGTGCCATGTCCCTGTCGAGTTGTACAATTTGCTGTTTTACAACTAAAGGCAGACCGATGTACGCAGGTGGATTAAAGTCCAGCTGTTATCTGTCAGTGTGAGAGAGAGCAGAGCAGGGGAAGTCACGGTCTCTTAAGTGGTTAGAAGGTGTGCAGACCTTATCCGCAGGTCCAACATGGGATTACACAGACAATTATTAGACCTGGTTCTAATATTGACCTTTCACTGGGGTAAGAACACTGACACTGTAGTCTTCATGGTATAGTGTTTGACTAGGTGCAATTACTCACTAAATGTAGTCAAATCTTTTAATGAACTGACTGTCTAAACAACAAGGGAAAACAAGTGACAGTTCCACCACAAAAACAGATCTTTATTGTGTAAGTAATTAAGGGGGTTCATTTAGTGGTGGACAGATGACTAAGCTTTGTTCACACAAGCAGGCCAATTCCCGTTATTACTTTTCCAATAACCAACCAGCTTATTTTCAGAGCTGACTGATTTAATAAAAATGCCAATCAGTATAAAAGATCAGAATGTGTCTGCCTGTGTAAATATAGCCTATTGTGATGAATTGGATGCATAAGAAAAGGTTTCTGGTTAGCGGAAGTGAACACATTCTCCCTGATGTGATCTGATTTTCTATGTGGGGGCAGATAACTGTAACTTCCCTAATAATGTTGTTTTTTCTCAAATGGTTGGCATGTACATCCTTCAACATATATCGATATACATGAATATCAGTTTGTAAAAACCTGAAACATTACAAATGTTAATTTGATGAAATAAGCCTCAATTTGACAGACTCATAGACCTCCATACACTTGATTTGCTTGTCTCATATGGATTCTTTCTTAACCTCTACGTCTCTGGACCATCTCAATTCTATGTATCAGGTAGTAACTGTTGTGTAAAGTGATATAAATCAAAACATTTGTACTATCATTAACTGGGCCTCCAATATGGCTATGTAAATTGGCTCACCACCATCTGAGTTTGGTTGGGTTGGTATCAGACAGAGTTGCCTATCTTGTTCTTGTGACTTCTTTTGGGTACCTGCAAGGGCAATCATGGCTTTTGGCCAGGTGAGTGCGGTCTCTCAGGGTGTAGATGCTGGCAAATACTTCCTGCCTGAGCCAGCAGTGTAATAATAAAAGTAATTGGTAGGTATATAATTAGAATTACAGTAAATATATTGAATATTGATATTGATTAAGCAATGCAGAATTGTTTTAAATTCCTATTTTATCCTCCAGTTGGGACACAGCAGATACTAGAACAAATAATAATGATAAAAGACTAATCTTTGGAAAATGTGTGTTTTTTTTATTTTATGAATGACAATGAATTTAGGGATGTTAAAACAAGTGTGTATGGAAAAGTATGTACTGTACAAAAGTATAATCAATTTACAGAAACCTCCACATGGGATGAAATAGTTAATTAAAAAAGGAATTATCTAATTATTCACTTGAGGGAGTTAGTATAAGCAGATGTGATACATGAATGCTTCAAGACCCACATGAGACAACACCTTAGAATGAAGGAATGTTTTGCAAAAGGAAACAAAAACATGATAAAATACTGGATATCGAATTGATCTGATGATAATGGCTGGTTGGAGTTGAGATTGAGTTGATTTGCTTGGGACACCACACCAGTGAACTCCAGATGGCTGAGATGGCATTCATTCTCTAACACCTGCTATCAGAGACCTTGGGGTGAACAACGTCTTCCTTGCGACTCAGATTTCCTGAATTGTATGGCCCTTGAGCTTGCCTACATTATGAGCCTCAGGAATCTTGTCTGATAAGGAAGGGTTAAATGCTGACTTTGAGAATAACTGCACATACTCAGGGAAAGATAGGAAGATCCTAGTGGGGCATTGATGCACACACAAAAAGAACATTCTGCTGTGAAAATAGTTTCTTTTCAACAATGAGACTGATGTTTTGCAGTGATTGGCACACAGAGGAATGCTTGCCAGGCCCCAGAGATGAAGTGTGACTTTTTCTGTGACTGCACAGACTGCAGCGATGAGAAGAACTGTGGTAAGACTCCACTGACTCTGACTGAGACAGAAAAATTACTCAATTAGATATGTTTTCCTACTAAATACCAATCTTACAGAAACACTGTCTTTTTGTTTATTTGTTTTAGCTAGGCCGGTTACCAACAATAACTTATAAAGATAAATATAAGGGACAAATAAATTCCAATGCTAGCTTTCGTTTTTCATATGACACCAGCCTGCCTGTATTGTCTGTTGTGTTTGTGGAAAACTCCAGGCTATGAAGGGAAGGAGATGGTGTGTGACTTTGAGAACCCAGACATGTGTGGCTGGCAGGATCAGTCCTTGGAAAAGGGCTACATGTGGGAAAGGCGTCAGAGAGGGGACAGACTGCCTGACAGCGGACCCTCCTCTGACTTCACCACTGGGACAGGCACAGGTGAACCCTCAACAGTACTGACACCACAGATATGTACTGTGCTCACGAATGCACCTTCCCTCCAAGTATACATTTACGCTCATTCATTTTTTTTTGCCTGAAACAAAGTGTGTTTGTTGTGTTGTTAGGATGGTTTATGGGAGTGACCAAAATATTAAACACAGAGCCAGTCAGGACTGCTGTGATGGTTTCTCCAATGATGAAACAGTCTTCTCCATCATGTCGAATGCTCCTCCGATACTTCATGTGGGACTCAGGTAACGCAGTAGTCCTACAGTATATACAGCATATACATATATATATATATATATATTAGTTTTAGGGTGTGAACACTTATGCAACCAGATTACTGTGAGTTTTTTATTTGTTATTTTTCCCCCTCAAAGATTTCAGTTTGTTTTTCAATTTAATTGTTCATGTTATAGGTCACATTAAAGGTGGAAAAGGTTCTGACATGATTTATCTTTGTCTCATTCTTTTAAATCACAAGAACCTGGTAGTTTAACAGAGGAGTGTACACGTTTTATATCCACTGTGTGTGTGTACATATATATATAGATATATACACACAGTATCTCACAATAGTGAGTACACCCCTCACATTTTTGTAAATGTTTGAGTATATCTTTTCATGTGACAACACTGAAGGAATGACACTTTGCTACAATGACACTTTGCCACACTGTACAGCAAGTGTACAGTGTACAATGAGTGTCCAGCTTGTATAACAGTGTACATTTGCTGTCCCCTCAAAATAACTCAACACACAGCCCTTAATGTCTAAACCGCTGGCAACAAAAGTGAGTACACCCCTAAGTGAAAATGTCCAAATTGGGCCTAATTAGCCATTTCCCCTCCCCGGTGTCATGTGACTTGTAAGTGTTACAAGATCTCAGGTGTGAATGTGGAGCAGGTGTGTTAAATCTGGTGTCATCGCTCTCACACTCCCTCATTCAGGTCACTGGAAGTTCAACATGGCACCTCATGACAAAGAACTCTCTGAGGATCTGAAAAAAAAAATTGGTGCTCTTCATAAAGATGGCCTAGGCTATAAGAAGATTGCCAAGACCCTGAAACTGAGCTGCAGCATGGTGGCCAAGACCATACAGCGGTTTAACAGGACAGGTTCCACTCAGAACAGGCCTCGCCATGTCGACCAAAGAAATTGAGTGCATGTGCTCAGTGTCATATCCAGAGTTTGTCTTTGGGAAATAGACATATGAGTGCTGTCAGCATTGCTGCAGAGGTTGAAGTGGTGGGGGGTCAGCCTGTCAGTGCTCAGACCATACGCCGCACACTGCATCAAATCGGTCTGCATGGCTGTTGTCCCAGAATGAAGCCTCTTCTAAAGATGATGCACAAGAAAGCCCGCAAACAGTTTGCTGAAGACAAGCAGACTAAGGATATAGATTACTGGAACCATGTCCTGTGGTCAGATGAGAGCAAGATAAACGTATTTGGTTCAGATGGTGTCAAGCGTGTGTGGCGTGTGTGGCGGCAACCAGGTAAGGAGTACAAAGACAAGTGTGTCTTGCCTACAGTCAAGCATGTTGGTTGGAGTGTCATGGTCTGGGGCTGCATGAGTGCTGCCGGCACTGGGGAGCTACAATTCATTAGGGAACCATGAATGCCAACATGTACTGTGACATACTGAAGCAGAGCATGATCCCCTCCCATCGGAGACTGGGCTGCAGGGCAGTATTCCAACATGATAACAACCCCAAACACACCTCCAAGACAACCACTGCCTTGCTAAAGAAGCTGAGGGTAAAGGTGGTGGACTGGCCAAGCATGTCTCCAGACCTAAACCCTATTGAGCATCAGTGGGGCATCCTCAAACGGAAGGTGGAGGAGCACAAGTTCTCTAACATCCACCAGCTCCGTGATGTCGTCATGGAGGAGTGGAAGAGGACTCCAGTGGCAACGTGTGAAGCTCTGGTGAACTCCATACCCAAGAGGGTTAAGGCAGTGCTGGAAAATGATGGAGGCCACCAAAATATTGTAATTTTGGGCCCAATTTGGACATTTTCACTTAGGGGTGTACTCACTTTTGTTGCCAGCGGTTTAGACATTAATGGCTGTGTGTTGTGTTATTTTGAGGGGTCAGCAAATGTACACTGTTATACAAGCTGTACACTCACTACTTAACTTTGTAGCAAAGTGTCATTTCTTCAGTGTTGTCACATGAACAGATATAATAATAATATTTACAAAAATGTGAGGGGTGTACTCACTTTTGTGAGATACTGTATATGCTGTAAGAGACCACTGCACATTGACTGCTTCTGTTCCTCACTCAAAACTTTCCTTTCCAACTTTTTTGAAAGGAAAGAAAAAGTTGCAGTGGTCTCTTCATTTTTTCCGGAGTTGTATATATATTATACACTGATCAGCCATAACATTATGACCACTGACAGGTGAAGTGAATAACACTGATAATCTCATTATGATGGCACCTGTCAGTGGGTGGGATATGAATATTCTGTCCTTGAGTGAACATTCTGTCCTCAAAGTTAATGTGTTAGAATCAGGGAACATGGGCAAGCATAAGGATCTGAGCAACTTTGAAACAGACCAAATTGTGATGGCTAGTTGACTGGGTCAGAGCGTCTCCAAAACTGCAGACCTTGTGGGGTGTTCCCGGTCTGTAGTGGTCAGTACCTATCAAAAGTGGTCCAAGGAAGGAAAAGCGGTGAACTGGCGACAGGGTCATGCACGTGGGGAGTGAAGGCTGGCCCATGTGGTCCGATCCAACAGACGAGCTGCTGTAGCTCAATTTGCAGAAAAAGTTAATGCTGGTACTGATAGAAAGGTGTCAGAACACAGTGCATCACAGTTTGTTGTGTATGGGGATGCATAGCCGCAGACAAGTCAGAGTGCCCATGCTGACACCTGTCCACTGCCAATAGCACCTACAATGGGCACGTGAGCTTCAGAACTGGACCACGAAGCAACGGAAGAAGGTGGCCTGGTCTGATGGATCACGTTTCCTTTTAACATGGATAGCCGGGTGCATTTCCTTTTCCATGTTACATGGATGGCCAAGGAGGTAGTGTGATGCTTTATGCAATGTTCTGCTGGGAAACCTTGGGTCCTGCCATTCATGTGGATGTTACTTTGACACGTACCACCTATCTGAGCATTGTTGCAGACCATGTGCACCCTTTCATGGCAACGGTATTCCCTGATGGCATTGGTCTCTTTCAGCAGGATAATGCACCCTGCCACAAAGAAAAAATTGAATGGTTTGAGGAGCACAACAACGAGTTCAACGTGTTGACTTGGCCCCCAGATTCCCCAGATCTCAATCCAATCGAGCATCTGTTGGATGTGCTGGACAAATAAGTCTGATCCACGGAGGCCCCACCTCACAACTTACCGGACTTAAAGGATCTGCTGCTAACGTCTTGGTGCCAGATACCACAGCACACCTTCAAAGGTCTAGTTGAGTACGTGCCTCAATGGGTCAGGGCTGTTTTGGTGGCAAAACGGGGACCTACACAATATTAGGCAGGTGGTCATAATGTCATGGGTGATCGGTGTATATACATTGTACATACATAACGATATCAGCCTCGTGTCCAAAACACTGTTGACTCAATGGTTTGTAGATGCTGCAATGTTTAGGATGAGGTTTAACTGGAGTATTGTCATCAGGCCACACAGGGTTCGGGTCAGCCCCTCTCTGGGCCTCTGTGGTTAGGGCGGACAACCGGGAGGCCGTGGTGTGGCGTCCTGAGAGCACCAGCGTGCGGAGCTGGAGGGAGGCGACCATCTACCTGGGACGTATCCCCACTGCCTTCCAGATCCGCCTTCACTCCAGACGCGCAGAGGGGCGGAGTGGAGACGTGGCCATCGATCAGCTGCAGTTCCTGGACTGCGCCCTGCCGTGTGCGTGTCTTCTCATTCCCTCTCATTCCTTGGGTCCCGGGGAGGGTTAACTTCCCTGTCAGTACACACATTTGACTTGTTTCCACCCACCTCACCGCCTCTCTCTGGGTCCTCAGTGCCGGTGGAGTCATGTGCTGCTGGGTTACACAAGTGTAACAGCAGCGGCTGTGTGGAACAGAGTCAGGTCTGTGACCGCACGGATGACTGTGGAGACAAAACTGACGAGATGAACTGCGGTGAGGGAAGCTATATTCCACCTTCACTTCCTGACAACAATGAAACAACTCGTTGGTAGTGAAATCTGCTTTGCGTTGCTTTGGTGTTGACTACTTGAATGTGTGTTAGGAGAGTACTGGGGTTGTGACTTTGAGGATGGAGTGTGCAACTGGGACCTGAGAACTCTCTCTGATCTGAAGTGGACTCGGACCAGTCAGACCGACATCTCCACGACGGACCCTAACAAAGGGCCTGGTAGAGACCACTCCAGCAACGCCGCATCAGGTACTAGACTAATATGCTATGGAGACATATTGACCAATGTCCTGTCGGGATTTTATTTATCCGCGAGATTTCTTTAACTTGTGTTATTGTCCCGTAGGTCACTTCCTGTATGTCACTGTACCTAAAGAGGGGTTAAAATCTGATTGGACATCCTTTCAAAGCCCACTTCTAGAACCCACCAATATGACACATCCTTGTAAGGTATATCCCACACACACCTCTTCTGTGGACCAGCAAATAACCAGTCATATGAACATCTCTGACAGTCATTATGACACGCCACACCTCTCAGTCACTGCAATGACTGTGATGACCCATATACACAAAATGTTCCCTAATGTGAGGAAAAGCATCTCAATTAATGCCATTTCTGGCCTGTAGATGGTGATGTACACCCATCAGTTTGGGCCCAGGTCTGGAGGTCTGTCTGTGCTGGTGGCAGGCACTGAGATCTACCCGGTTTGGCAGAGGGGGGGTGCCCTAGGGGACCTCTGGGTCAAGGCTGAGGTTGAGATTGTCAGCAACACCAGCTTCCAGGTGAGTTGACTGGGGGGGCACTGCATAGACGTACTCTATGTTCCAGATGCTTTTCCAGATGCTGAGTGAGTTCCACTGTATGGAGACAGTATCCGTGTAAGTTACCACTGAATAGTGACCCGCTTTTCATTTGCATCTCATCCTTAGCTCGTGTTTGTGGCAGCAATCCGAGACAAAGAGTATGGAGGGGTTGCCATAGACAGCATTATGATGTCACCTAACTGCCGTATCTCTGAAGGTGAACCAAATAAACACAAATGATGGGTCTTTTTTTGAAAGTAAAAACATACAAACATGCGTACATGATCTATTTATTCATATTGTTTCCCCTTTATCTTTCATCTGGCAGGAAATGGCACATTAGCCAATTTCCCCGATCCTCCTGGGCATCCTTGTACCAGTGATACCAGTAAGATCTGTGACTTTCATGAAGACTGTGTGGATAAAGATGATGAGGCCCGGTGTGGTGGGTACTCTGGGTTTACCACGTACTGGGTTACGTTTGTATTTGTCCCATTACTTTTAGTGTTAAGTGGCTGTGTGTATTTGTGTAGGGGACTTCTCCTATGAGAAAGGTAGCTCTGGATGGACAGACAGCAGTGTGGGGAGACAACAGTGGATGCTGAATGACACCACCCAAGGTAACCTTCATAACGTGTATGTCAATACACTGTGATGTCTTTAAGGTGTATTGACAGTGTATTAATTGTTTTGTTTTTTTGTATAGCGACAAACCACCTCAATCTCAAGTTCTCTGTCCTCAGAAAAGTACCTGTATGTAGCTAAAGCCCCAGGGCAGCAGTTCACTGAGGCCCAGACACGCACACCTCTACTGGGGCCCTCTGGTCCAGCCTGCACCCTCCAATTCTCCTACTCCCTGACCAGCATGAACAACCACACCGGTACCACATAGCAGCCCCCCGTAACCCTCTCCTCCTCAATGTCTCTCACCTCCAACTGCCAACTCCTCTTCTGCTCAAGACCATGTTTCCCCTCTTATTGCAGCTCCTCCTTTGTTTACATTCAGCCCATCCATCTGTTCATTCTGCTCTTTATGTGACACCTCCCCTTTTCACCCCCACCCCAACCTCAGGTGAGCTGTCCATCCGAGTGATTGACAGTCTTTTGGGCAGTCAGCCCAGACTGTGGGAGGTCAGTGGGAACACAGGATCAGTAGAGGGGGTCTACCAGCAGGCCCAAGTGATCATCGGAGCCAGGGAACACCGCTTTCAGGTAAGATCCCTGGACGTGACTGTGGTTATGTTCGGGGAACCTTGTTGAAAACAAATAATATTATTTTCCCATGATGTATTCCTTTACTGATGGCGTGGTTGCTCTTTGTTATGGACTCTATCTTTCATTCCCCCTCTGCCTCCCAGTTGGAGTTTCTGGCTCGTGCCAGGATGTTGTGTCCATGTGCCAGATTAACAGTGAAGGATGTTCGTTTCATCAACTGTCACGCTCAGTATTTTCCGTCCTCCCCTACAGGTCAGTCATTTACATCCACTTTCCACAAATGTTTTTCTAGATATCCCTCATGATACTGGTAATTTGCCATTTCATTTGGGCCAAAAGCATCCCAACAGTTCATTTCTGTGTTATTTGTTTCTTCTGGACAGATCTGTCATGTAACTTTGAAGAGGGACTGTGTGGCTGGTACCAGGATCAAACAGACAACTTTGACTGGAGATTGCTCACAGGGATGGACCATTCCATTGGTGTTGGTACTGGAACATGGCTCTTCACCTGCCTGGCATAGTTAACTAGGATTAAAAAAAAACACCTGTCGGTTTTACACTGAACATATATCGTACTCCTGACACAGTAGGATTTCTACATCGGTCCTCTGTATGCTACATTTAATGATGAACGTTAAATGAATAACGTCTTTGATTACAGGTAACAGCTTTGCTGTAGACGTGTGGAGCCCCTCGTTAAGGGGTCTGTCTGGCCGGCTGTTATCATACCGTCTACAGCAGACCTCTGGCGAACACTGTCTGTCCTTCTATTATAAACTCTATGGACCAGACACCGGTGAGGATGAGGGATTCATGTTCCTACTGTCTCCACTCAACACAATCTAAACAGCTCACCCCTGTCTATTCCTCTCTCCATATCGTCTTCCTCTCACATCTGCTTCCTTTGCCTCTTCTCTGTCTCTGTCTCAACCACCTACGCTCAATCTCCCCACTCTCTCTGTCCCCCTCAGGTGCACTGAGCGTTAAGACGCGTGTTCCTCATGGTGGTGAGAGTCTGTTGTGGACTCGTAGTGGCGCCCACGGCAACGTCTGGCACGAGGGACTCTGTCCAGTACCTGAGCAGCTAACTAGCTTCCAAGTATGAATGGGTTTCACTACAGGTGTACGTGCCGTCTCTGTTCATGTGGACGTCGATGTAACACTCTTCTCCTTCCTCCTCTGACTCATGAACACAGTTGGTTTTCGAAGCAGCGCGCTCTGGCTTCGATGGCCGGGTGGCACTAGACGATGTGGCGTTTGTGAAGCGCCCGTGCACCGCGCCTAGGATGTGCTCCTTCGAGGGTCAGCGCTGTGGCTACACCACCACCAGCAGTGCCCGCTGGCTCCACACGAACTGGAAGTCGTCCAAAACCGGGCCAAAAACAGACCACACGCTGGAGACAGAGACCGGTGAGAGATACTGAGATCCACTGAGAGTGTCACTGAACTACACCTTAGAGAGAATTAGGGAGATGCAGAGAAACATGGCTTCTACTTGTCGTGTGGTTGGTTTTCTAGGATACTACATGATGGTGGACAGTGATGTGGAGATCCTCCCAGAGGGCAGTGTGGCTGCCCTCACATCCCCTGTGCACATTGGTGTGGCGCGAACAGAGTGTGTCTACTTCTGGTACCACATGGGGGGAGAGAATCCAGGTGGGAAGATGCTTGTGACGTTACATAACCACCCTCAGTCATATAATGTGTCCTAGAAATGTCCTCAGACAGTGTGTGTGTGTCTTGTTGTAGGTTCACTGACTGTGTACATGAAGCCTGTGAAAGGAGAACGGGTGAAGATCTTCTCCAACAGTCTGGAACAGGGTGACACCTGGCGCCATGGCAACGGCAACATCAGCAGCACCACCACAGACTGGCAGGTACATAAAGCAACTCAGAGGTTTTAAACCCACAGACTGGCAGCTACATAGAGAAACACAGACTGGCAGGTACATAAAGCAACCCAGAGGTTTTAGACCAGACCAGTGACAAACTATCCTGAAACATGTTTGTTGTTTTTCAGTTGGAGTTTGAGGTGCAAGGAGCAGGTGGCAAAGGCACTCACGTATCAGTTGATGACATCACCTTGTCCAACCACCCTTGTCCATCGCCAGGTGAGAGAGACCTAGAGAGGTAGACCTGGAGAGAGAGAAACAGAGACTAGAGACAAACTGATTTGTGCTGTCAATGGTGTCAGGTACCAAGTGTGACCTGGAGAGTGGCCTGTGTGGATGGACTAACACTCAGAACCCTGAGCTTGACCAGTTGGACTGGGAGCTGAGCAGTGCTGAAGCAGAGACCCACTACACCACCCCGAACCATGACCATACCCTAGGGAACAACAGAGGTGAGAAAGAAAGGGATCACTTTAGTACACCCTGTAGTATTTGTTGTGACATCCCTTCTGGTATCCCCTAATCTTCCAGATGATCATCCAAATTCTAGTTGGTCCTGTCTTATTCTTAAAATCCTTGTCTCCATTCTGCAGGTCATTTCCTGTTCCTCCCCAGCAGCACCAGGGACACAGCCAATTACAAAGCCTGGTTGCTGAGTCCTCATCTTCCCTCCACTAAAGGCACCTGCCTTCGATTCTGGGCGTACAAACCAGTAACTTGTAAGTCCCTACCTACATCACTGGACTTATACCACCACTACCATATTAACTCTCTCTCTAAAAACCTGTCTGTTTTTATATGGCAGAGGTGATGATGAGGATGTTAGCGCTGTCAGTCTGGTATTGTTATTATATCAGCCCATGTGTGTGTCCTTCCAGATGGTAGTCATCTGAAAGTGTTCAGGTGGTCTAAAGGCATACTAGAACAGCTGCTGACTGTGAAGGAGGTGGGAGCCGTTTGGAAACGCTTCGATGTTGACATTACCTCTATTGACGAGTATCAGGTAAGACCAAACACACCATGTATGTTTTACTATCCATGTGGGACCTCATAAAGGTTTTTCCATGCCAAATCCTATTTTCCTTATACATTAACCTAACCCAATACACATAATCTTAATCTTAACCATTCTATGAACCCTACATTTGACCCTAACTCGAGATGTAACTTTATGTGATGGTGCAAGTATAATGAGCGCGTAAAAGAGAGGCCAAAAGGAAAAACAAAACAAACAATTCAAATGTTTTCTTTATAAGTTATTTTCTTTTACTAAATTCAAGCAAGCGCACCAGCACGGTCACAAACAGACAAACAATAATCTGTGAGGTGTGGTGAGTGAACAACAGGATATAAACACAACTAAACAGTGATTGGACACAGGTGTGTCTTCAGGATGCGTTGCTGCCATCACTCTCCTGCTGGTGCCACGCGGAGCAGATGTTACACTTTTACCCTAAACATTATGATAAATTGTGCTTGTCTTACCACCCACTGGGGATTTTTGGTTCTCAAGTGTAGTAAGGCACGGACACACACACAAACAGTTCTTTTTTCTACAGCCCCGGGCCTCAGCCGCCATCATTTACATTGAGAACCCCTTTCTAATTTACAGCAATGATCTGGTAGCAATTAGAGTTAACCGCTTTGCTCAGGAACAGAACAACAGATGTTTCACCTCAACCTTTCAGTTACTGGTCAGATGATTTAACTACTAAGTAACTTGCCACCCCAGTTGCTTGATGAACTGTAACCAACTTGCCCCAAAGCGTTTACCAAACATTCTTTGTCGGGTAGAGAGCTGAGGAGTGATACAGTATTACACCAAATAGGAATGAATGAGGGGGATGATTAGGTGACCATGATGGGAATAGGCCTAGTTGGGCAATTTAATTATGACATCAGGGGGTTAACTCTTACTTAATACATGATGGTTTTTCGGAGGGCACTTGTTCATTGTCCCATCTGAGGCAGCACTCTACAGTACATAGGGTCATTTCCTTATCAGTGCCTTAAGGAATTGGAATTAGATCTCTCCCTACTGGCCCTCCAATACCCTTTCATTATGCACATGTGCATCTGTTTGTTGCCAGATTGTATTTGAGGGTTTCAAAGGAGAAACAGGAGTCTTGGCTCTCGATGACGTCGACTATGACATTGGATTCAACTGTGCCGGCGAAGCAAGAGACCCACTGACAAGTAAGTTGCAAGGAATATCTTTTTTTGCTATTGCCACGCACCGGGCCGTGCTGAGCAACCGTTGTCTAACAACACCACATGTCCCAGCCACAGCAAAGCCAGACAACAGTGGGGGTATTGCTGCTTCCGTCATCGTGTTACTGCTTCTACTGGCCTCTCTGGGTGCCTTGCTCTACTTCTACCTGCGCCTCCAGGAAGAAAAAAAAGCAATGCCTAAGTCTGTGGACCATCCAGCATCAGCTCAAGCAGGGTTCATTAACGATGTATATGACTCAAGCGTCCCAGTGAGTATTATGTTGCCACTACGTCTTGATTATTTTTGTTTATTTGGTTCAAGAGCTGTAAAGCTTAAAGGACAAATCCAGACCCCCAAAACCCTTGAAGTGACTTCCAACATGAGAGACTGTTAAAACCATTTAGCAAAGAGTTCTGTACTTTCAAAGCTAGCTACGTCAGGTTTCCAGATTTGACATTTTTTTACGTATTTGGTGGAATCGTATTTTTGAAAACAACAACAAGCTATACGGAGTAGTGAGGTTAATTTCCTAATCTCATAGCTGATGTTTTTGTTTTTGCTAGCTAATATTGCAAGCAATGTCACCTGTTTTCCATTAGTTAGCGTAGCTAAAAGTACCTTTTCTCTGGTGGCTGCGAGGCAGATTGCTGTTCATCTCCAGTTCTCTATGGGAATATCAGTGGAATGTTATTGGTATGAAAACACGTTATTGTGTTGATGAATCACTACCCATCATCTTGGGCTCCATATTCCCCTCATTGTCCTCCGGTGAAATGCTGACGGCACACAGCGACGTTCTGATACATTTCTTATCTTTGTCCTTTTTCAGCAGAACCGAGTGACTGTGCCTCCAGTTCAGACACAAACAGCAGTGGAGGTTTTCAATAATGACAGTTTCGTCCCTGTAAGTTCTTGTCACGATCTTAATTTAAATTATTTGTATTCACTAGTTCATACTACGTACTGTGTGCAGCCTCTTAATATCTTTGTTTCTCTATCTGCAGGACTCCACGGACTCAGTCAGGGAGAGGCAGGTCGTTTAGGTAGGGAGGTGGAACTCTACGGCCTAGTGGTGGCTTTGTGAACTTAAGGCAATATCACAGTAGAACTATACTTGTCATCTTGCAACTGACGCAGAAATGCGCACACACACATACACACACCTCCATAGCGATTGTAGATTCGACTGACTGGGTCCTGCAGTCAGTTTTTTCTCTTGGTGGACAGTCATATAGTTTAAGGTCAAGGGATAATGTTATGTGATGGCTTACTGCATGAAGATCTAATGGCCCTTCTTCAGAAACAAAGACACATTACTATGGTTAATCCACAACTTAGAATTGTAATTCCACTACTTACTTAGATGTAGTAGAAAATTGTTAACACAGTGGCAATTTAACTTGAAATCCTATCGACTACAGAGCTGGTTTTGATGGCATTGGGCACATATTGACACATACATGGTCTTGGTGATTTGGATACTTACACAGTTTTGGGGGATTTGTTTAGGTTGACAGCACCACTTGGATAACCAGTTGCTAAACAATCCGGAATGTATCTTTAAGATAATGTTTTGAGATTATTAATATTGTATTAAAAAAGAAAATCCCATGTACCACATTGTTAAACATTTTTTATAAATACTTATGTATGTTTCTTATGAGTTTATTGCATATTTGTGACAAGTGACATCAAAATTGTTTCACTAAAACTTGTAAGGATCAATCTGTGTTCTATGAGTCTTATCAGTCATAATTATGTAATTAAACTGCATATTTTTTCTCGTAGCTGCTCAAGAGTTCAGATGGCTTTGCTCTGTTCAAAAAGATATTGATTTGTAAAAAGAAGAACAGGGGAATGACACCCCTAGCGTCTGCTATGTCTCCACGGCAACATCATCCATGTCCTGTTCTGTGCCATCAATAGTATTACGGTCAAGCGGTCAATAGTATAATGGTCGTCTGTTTTCGATAATACCATCTCTAATAAAGAGGATTGTAATTGGCTTTGCACTGCACAGGTAGGAGTAGCAGTGGCAGATTCGGCTGTAGTAGCATGTGTATAGATGAGATTATTCAGGGGTGGAGTACAGTGAATGCGCATACATCCACAGATGTTTGAGGCGGGAAATAGGGGGAGCTGGGTTTTAGAGTAACTCGGATGCAATTCCATTTACACAAATAATTTTTATCGAGAATAAATAAGGAAACCAGTTCTCCCGGTTCCCAGAAAAATGGTATCCAGGCTTGTGCCATTTTCCACTTTGAATAACAACACAACCGCGGTTTACGTTTTGTTCGGATGGATCCCGCTGTGCTCATCTTCCTGCTGTATATAATGATTGCTCATGAGATGGTCTGCGGCTGGATGCAGTACCAGAGGCAAGCCGCCAAACCCCGCAAACGCGTCATACCAATGTGGAGGGCCAGGTAAGGCTTATCTGACGGCAAGTGTGTTAGAATGAAATAGTATTGATAGACTAAAGAAGGCAATTCTTTCATTCACATTTGCAATCTATTCATATTGACCACTCTCATTACAGGCTGTTATCCACTTACTACTCAGCATCAAATGATATAGGCTATTCTAAATTAAGCTGTTAGCCTGATCCCTCTTTGCCCATCAGTGCTCGAGTTTGCCCTAGCAGCTGGCGAGTCAGCAGCCAGTCTTGCAGGGCAGAGAGAGGACGAGACTGGAGGAGAGCTGCTGGGAAGAGTGGACGGATTGTCAGGAAGGCATAAACTGGAAAAAGTAACTGTTCAGCAGAACTTCAGACAATTCCATAAATCCAAAATGGATTGATGGAATGAAAGGCCTCTTCCTTCAACAGTTACATTTTTATTGATCTTGGTCTGCTCCATGAACTGTTTGCTGTGATTGGGCAGCACATGGGCACTGGGAGTTGCTCAGTTATCAAGTCTAAACCCCTCAGAACATTATCATACAATATGATGACAAGTGGGAAGACTGTACTTTTTATGTATTTATTGGTTCATTTATATTTTACAGTCACATTATATCATTTCAAACGTGTATTTGACATTTTATAATGTTTTATGTTGATCAATGACAACATGCACTCTACATCTGATATTTGGTAGATACAAGTTGATTTGTCTCCATGATGTTCAGAAACTGAGCTACAGCCTACTAAAGTCCAGGAGTCAAATACATTTGACTTAGTTTGAAATGTAATTCGATACAATGTGTGATTTTTTTATTCTAATTGCATTCTGAAAAACAGTATTGATCTTAAATTGTCATATACATTTAAAAAAAATATTTGAAAACAAAGCTTCTGAACATCTTATTAAACAAAATTAAGCTTGTGACATACTTAATATAGACTAACAGGCATGACATTTTTTAAATGTGAAAAAGAGGGGTCAGTCAAATGCATTCAGGAATTGTGTGTCCTTTTTGTTTAGAAATGTCTCTTTCAATCAGATAAAAATGAAAAGTTGGTCAGAAAATGTTCGCAATACTGTGGAGACCACCAGGTGTGCCTACACTCTTATTAAACTTTTTTTTTTCAGAGTAATAGAGTTCTACCAAGAGCCATCTCAAACACAAAAATATTTTCTGGAGACAAGGGTTATTTGTATGTCAAAGGTTGTACTTAATATCTTCAACATCCTAAGACCTGATTTTGTTAGAAAGGGTTATTTGATGAATCTGTGGAAGACAATAAGGATTCTTTGGAAAGGAAAAAGATTGTGCCTAAAGAAAGTCTGCACTTTTTCAAATTTTTTGGTGTCAATGCCTCAGTTTTATGCATTTATGCATGCTATTTTTTCTACTTTACATATCTTCTCCCCATATTTTACAATTTAAAAATATTTAGTTTTAATTGTGAAATAAAAATGTATATATCATACTGAATAAGATATGTCTCTTCCAAATTGATATTTAATTAATCATGTACCTGAATGCAAAATAAAAGGGGCACTGTGTAGAGCCTGACTGTAATGTTTGCAAGACAATAACACCTTTAAAAAATAGCACAACTTGTCCTCTCCTTCCCTTACCAAACTAAACCAGAAAGGTTTTAGCTACTCAAGGGTGGTTTAGGGTGGGGGTAATCATTTATGCTAGTACTACAGTAAACATACACCGATCAGCCATAATATAATAACCACTGACAGGTGAAGTGAACAACACTGACAATCTCGTTATCATGGCACGTGTCAGGGGGTGGGATATATTATGCAGCAAGTGAAAATTCTGTCCTCAAAGTTGATGTGTTAGAAGCAGGAAATGGGCAAGCGTGAGGATCTGAGTGACTTTTCAAGGGCCAAATTGTAATGGTATTCCCTGATGGCATTGGCCTCTTTCAGCAGGATAATGCACCCTGCCACAAAGCAAAAATGGTTCAGGAATGGTTTGAGGAACACAACGAGTTCAAGGTCCAAATTCTCCAGATCTTAATCCAATCGAGCGTCTGTGGGAT